>NW_027362772.1:149073238-149673238 GCF_046119375.1 Phyllobates terribilis | reverse complement strand
AAAAACAGTGAAATTCCAGGTTGCGAGTTAGCAAAACACAAAAAGTGCTAAGTGGGTGAATACTTTTGCAAGCCACTGTACATCATATTAATCCTGACCAATAAATAAAATTAGAAAGTCTTACCTTCCTGCTGCTCCCTGCAGAGTGTGACAGTTTACCGATTGACAAGTGAGAATGGAAAGAAAAATACAGAAACAGGACAGTTTTATAAAGCAATGGTCTTTACGATTTAATAACATTAGATTAGTGACCATACGTATAATAGATGCACGGACAAGCAATGGTAACATCTGTCACCTGACGAGCCTGATGATCAACCTATGATCCATCCTTATTAAATAGATATTAGTTCATTAATAAGGTGATCATTCCAGAACCTGGTGAATAGGTGATACATTGTGACTATGGGAAAACTCCTTTAAAAATGACCAGTCGTGTGTCGTAAATGTGTAATTTATTACTTGGTGTAAATGCCGCAGTTCTCCTGTATCTGGCGTTGGAAGAAGACTTCCATAGAGAAAAGTTGAGGATCACACCCTCTTGGCTAAAAAGACTAAATTTATATACAAGGAGGAAAAGAACATCTCAGGAACAGAGAGGCGCAAGAACAAAAGAAAAATGATGCCAGATTCAGGAGAACGGCGGCATTTACACAAGATAAAAAAAATACATTATTAGTGGCAAGAAACAGGTCCTCATTAATATTAGTTGGCAAAAAGGTTTATAGTGTTGTATGCTAATTACGCTGACTCTGATTGGCTAAGAAAGAGCATGACAGCTGTATGTATGACTTACTCGTAGTCCACTTCCTCTGTATCGGACATTTTGGCAGTTGTTCACCTGTAGATTAAGAACATAAATATCATTCAGTTCCTCAAAACAGTATTTCCATATGATAATGCAGTCATATGTTATATAGTAGTGGAGGATATAAACATCACCTAAGATGATGGTCAAAGGCACAAAGATATGATAATAATATGGATACTCTTTATTGGTTGGAATACCCTCCTATTAAGTTCATTGTTATGCACCTCTCCCACGTATCCCAGGCTCTGCTTCCTTCCCCTTGGTCCGCTGCCCTCTGCTGTGCTCCACGTTGGAGTTTGAAAGTTGCGGGCATGGCTCGAGGATGTAATCTGCCTAGACCTATTTAAATCTCACTAAGACACACACCTGTATTTTATTATTAAGACTATGTGTTCAGTTTGGTCTGCTTCATCTTCAGCTCATATTGTATTCGCCTTGCTGGATCTCTATGACCCTGCATCACCCCTGATTTGTTGATCAACCCTCTGCCATCCATCTCCTGGATCCTCTCCTCATTTGCAGTAAACTACTATACTTTTAGACCTATCAAGAACTAATTTTATTGAATAAATATATATTTACGCATCAAACAGCAATTACAAAGTATCACATATATTGACAAGTAACAGAAACAGAGAACACAAGGCTAGGCTCCCTACTAGTGTTGAGCCACCCCCGAAGTGTTCGAGTTCGGTTCGGTTCGTCGAACACCCGTATGTTCGCCGAACTGTTCGGCAAGTGGGCGTCCACGCATTCGGGGGGGCGTTCTGATCAGACACAAACAAAAGGGGGGCCTTCTTCCGGATTGTAGAAGGTATTACATGGCAGCAGTACACGCTAGAATCCTGGACTTCTTCCATCATTCAGAGGGGAAATTGTGGGTCAAAATAGCTCAATCCATTTGTCCTAAAGCTCTTACCACTCTCCCATGGTGCGCCCATTTAACTGTCCCCTCTCTTGGCCTTATGTCATATAGTACTTATGCCACTGCTTTGGCTTTGAGATCCCAAAAAAAAGCTTATCCTCAATCGACCCCCAGGGCCCCTTGCTCCCGATTTCAGATAATCCAGATTTCCCACCAGGACTATCTGCAAATAGATTTCTCGGTTCAAATAAATCCCATCCGATATTATTTTCTCATGTCATCTCCAATACTTCGCTGCTCCCCCTCAATGACTTGTTACAGGGAAGAGCCACTTCCCCGAAGGCTAATTTTGAATATAGCCAGTTACAACACTTCTATTCAACTGTGAAGAAGCGCACACATCTTCATAGAGATCTCACAAACTTTGAAAAATTGAGCCTATCATTGTCACCCCCTACACACTCCATCTCCCTACTGTATAATCTCCTCATTGCCCAGGTAGCTGACAATAGGCCAGGATTCTGCGGTGCATGGGAAAGGGAACTGGGGAAGTCCTTCTCTGACTCACAATGGGATAAATGTTTCTTCCTAACACATAAAACCTCAATAGGGTCCAAAGCTCAGGAAACCTCCTTCAAAATTATCTCTAGATGGTACCGGGTACCAGCAGTCCTTCATAGATGGTACCCAGTGGTCTCAGATACATGTTGGAGATGTGGGGAGGGGGAAGGGACAATGTCACACATATGGTGGGCATGCCCTATAATAAATGCATTTTGGGCAAAGGTGGTTCCCATGATTGAGAAAATAACTGGTTTGACTATCCCGAATACGCCAGAAGCCCTCCTTTTATCAATGTTACCAATAAGTAAACGTAGTTATAAAAGGTCATCAATAGGCTACCTAATACAGGCGGCTAAGAATGTCATTCCACGACACTGGAAAAGCAGAGACCCATCCACTGTGGAGGAATGGTTTGTGGAGATCTCCCTCCTTAATAGGATGGAGCATCTGATTGCCATCTCACCGGCTGATGTTGATAGACACTGTGTGATTTGGAGGGATTGGATTGATTTGCAAAACTCTGACGCCTACCATCTAGCCCCCAACTAAAGTTATCCGTGATGTCGGCACAACAATGATCATAATCGCACTCTATTGATTGGTGGTCTGCCGTGGTCCGCTCCCTCTCTCTCTATCTTTCATATGGAAAAATACATGTTTGATCTGGATATTGATGGAAAACCCTCCCTGTACCCCCCAATGTACTGTCGTTATGCATAGATTTATAGTTATACTACCCCTTTTACTATGTATATTGTATTCTCTTGTACTTTTTCAACACAAAAATAAAAAAAAACTTGAATTTGAAAAAAAAAAATTGTAATTAGATCTACAGGCGGTGGCTACTCCACTGACTAGCAGACACTGAAGCTTTGGAGCAGACCTCTGATTCCCAGGCTATAGTATGAGTAAACAGCTCTTCAGACTCAACCATCTGTGTTACCCCAAGCCATAGTGTATGTAGTTTCTTACGGTTAAAAGGGGGGGGAGAGACCCGACCCACCTGGAATTGATGATGGCAGCGTCATGTAAAACACAGCAAGGGGACTCCAAAAAGAGTCTCCATATTTTCCCCAAAATTGTGGCACAGACACCACTTAGGTGGCATCAATTGTCCCAGAGTTGCTTAAAATGGTTGGTGAGTTGATTTTCCAAAATCCTCAAGCTTTTAGTCTCCCCAGAATGACACAGGTGGGGCAGATGGTGGTTGTCCCAGCCCGCTAGGCCGCATTGTAGCACAGTGAGCTTCGCACTGCAACTTATGCTTCATATCCGTGTGACGGTTCATGCATGAAGTACTCAAGCTATGGATTTTTTGGCCTCTACTTAGCTTTTGCTGACAAATGTTACAGATAACACGAGTTGGGTCATCCTTATCGATCTGAAAAAATGCACAGGCTATGCAAGGTTTAGAGCCCATGCGACTCTGCTACTAGCAATACTATCAAATGATTGGCTAGGTTAGATGCAGAGCGTCTGGGTTTGGTTGGGGGTCCCCGCAGTCTGCCTAGGCTAGATGCAGTTAAAAATTATTATTAGATACACAGGCGGTGCAGCTTGCTTCGCAGTTGGGCTAATACGCCCAAAGTATTGGTAGACTCTATACTAAATAAGGAAGGATTTACTGACTGTGGTGGCTCCTCCGAGGGCCGTGGCGATTGGTGGAAATTTGGTGGATGATTATAGGAGAAAGCTCCTTAATAGAGAAAGTTGGTGGATTTATACCTTAAATACACGTGTACCAGCGGGTTTAAACATCAGACATGATTTGATGTATCATTATGAATGATCATTTATAGATTATTATTATATATATGTTCCTTTTTTCTTCTTTTCTTTTTATTTTGGATTATTTACATTTATATGCATTGTTTCTATGCTATACAATTTTAACATGGTATGTGTGTTTAAATTTCTGATTAACTCAGCCTTGAACAGGTGCATAGCAGGACATGACATATAAATACCACTTCCTTGCTGTTTTTTTGCTATGCAATGATTAAGAACCTTTAGTTCGAAACGTGTTTGCTGTTCTTCTCCAAGGTGGACTTTAAAATATTTTTTGCATGACCCAATAAAAAGTGGATTTTAGAAGATTTGTTCAGCTGGATCTTCCTGGTTCCTCATGTTTGTCTGGTAGCACTCCTGGCTCCGTGCTGTTGATCTTCTAGGTGGGTGAGCTGATTTTTTCCTTTCTTTTTCTGCCATGTGGCGATTGGTCATCCACTTTCGCTGCCCCTTACTCAACGAATTCACAAACATCTCCCGTCGGTTTGGAGTCCCATTATGCCCAACCAAAAACATAGGCCCCACAACTAAAAAAAATCGTTCTTAGGCATCGAAATCGACACCACAGCAAGGTTGTTCCGCCTCCCATGGGAAAAAATACCAAAACATTACACCTGATTGAGGGTTTTTGCGCAGTATGGAAAGTAACACTACAGCAGATGCAAGTATTACTAGGTCTCCTCGTGTTTGCGAGCCGGGTGATGCCAGTCGGAAGGGTTTTGTCTCTTCATTTATCGCCCGCAACAAAAGGGGCATCTAAACCGAGTCATACAATCAGAATCAGCAGGCAGCTATGGGTGGACTTAGAGGTGTGGAAAACCTTCTTATAATCATTCAACGGTCACACGTTATTTATGTCAGCAGAACAGTCCAACATTCAACTAAGATTATTCACCGGGGCGGCAGAATCAGGCGGATATGCAGCGATACTAAATAACCAATGGTGCACAAGCTTATGGCCTCCGTATTGGGCAGAACAAGTGCTGACAAAAAAACAGACAGTCCTGGAACTGTTTCCAATAGTGGTAGCAATAGAAATGTGGGGCGCGCGCCTGGCTAACAAAAATATACTCTTCATAACAAAAAACACCAGCCTAGCGCACTTCATTAATAATATGGCATCATCGTCTCTCCCAGTGCTAGGCCTACTACGCCGGCTAGCATTCCTGTGCCTAAAACACAATGTATGGGTCCGCGCTAGCCACGATGCTGAGGGGTCTAACGCTGCTGCTAACGCTTTATCACAATTCAATTGGCAGATTTTCACAGAGCTCCTCCCCAACGCCCACCCATCGGGCAACAGTTGCCCACCCTCCCTATGGGATCTAGTGGCGAATAGTTGATGCCATTAATCAGAGCGTCAGTTGCCCCATCGACGTGGCAAGCATACGGTAAGGCATGGGAAGAGTAGACACGACTAGTAGCAGGCAGACTGGTTGACCAATGTGAACAAGCCAGATTACAAGTCACCATAGAATTTCTCCACCAGCTAATGATGAGGGGCATATCAGGGGCGTCAGCGCAGCGGTGGCTGGCCGGAGGAGCATTTCACTTCCAACTACTGAATTGGGGAGATGTGACAAAGAGATTCATCATCAGACAATCCATAAAAGGGTGGAAAAGGGGTCAGCCAAGTCAGGAGTGTAGACGTCCCGTCCCGTGTCACTAAAACTAATTTCTCACATCATTTCCCTAACACCATTAACATGATACTCACAATTCGAGGCAACACTACTGTCTACTGTATTTGCGATCGCCTTCTTCGGGGCGCTATGCATAAGCGAATTAGTCCCTCAATCCAAAATTAACACTAGTGGAGGCTTATTACACCAGGATGTAGTCATAGCCAATAATGCAATACATCTACGCATACGCAAATGGAAAACGGTTCCAGCGGGCAGGGGCACTTGGGTACTTCTACAACCCACAAATGGTACGGGTAACAATAGTAAAAACATATATAACCATCAGATCACAAAGTAATTTCTTCCTATCACACATTGATGGAACGCCATTATCAAGATACCAGTTCCAAGCTATATTTAATAAATGCATAACATCGGCAGGGAACCACCCCAAAGATTATGGGACACACTCATTCCGCATAGGCGCGGCCACGGAAGCAGCAAGAGCAGGACTGTCAGAAACGGAAGTTCAGAGGATAGGGAGATGGCGATCCACGTGTTTGGCGAGATACATAAGACCGGACTTGTTATCCTAACGTGGTTTGTTTCTTTTACAGGTGACGCTAAGCCAACAGTGTGGGTGATAGGCCACTCGTATATATATTGGGCAGAAAAAAGGGCGAAAATCCGCCCAGGCGGGAGGAAATTAGAGTTTCATAACACATATTTCAACTGGAGAGGTATTAGAGGCCTGCAATGGCCACAGGTACTAATGGAGGTAATCAAGGTAGGGAGAGAGGCAAGAGGTCCAGTCATCTTAGTTATACAGGCCAGGGTAAACGACCTAGGTTATCACGAGAGCGAATAACTAATGGCAATAATGAAACTAGACACTGAGTGCTTCAGAGAATTTTTCACAAAAATAGTCAGAGATTGTGCCTAGCGCGGTATGGCAAGGTGCCCGAGACATCACGGCCATCGAACGGACAATGCGGCTAATAAATATTTGGATGCCAAAATTTATAAGAGACAGAGGCGGACAACTGGAAGGAGATAAAGCAGGCCTCATACGGCCCGACTGTGTTCACTTAATGGATATTGTACTGGACATATTCCTGTCAGGACTCCAGGATGGAGTGGAACAAGCGTTAAGAGTGATGGATGGGGGTCAGAGTCCTGCATACGAGTACGCAGGATCCTCCGTGGCCTGGAAATAGAAAGGACATGTTGGAGAGTTACACTTGTTGGCCAACTTGCCGTTGTGGAGACTGGAGACACAGGGCATGCTGCAACAAGCTGAATTATTTTAGAAATAAAATGCCTTTCTAATGTAATGAGTATAAACAGTTAATAAAGCTGTGACCGATCCTCACCCATCCAGTTGTAAGAGTTACATGATTGTATTGTCAATGAAAGGGGGGCGGTAGGGGGCTGAGCGTCTGGGTTTGGTTGGGGGTCACCACAGTCTGCATAGGCTAGATGCAGTTAAAAATCATTATTAGATACACAGGCGGTGCAGCGTGCTTCGCAGCTGGGTTACTACGCTGACTAGCAGACACTGAAGCTTTGGAGCAGACCTCTGAGTAAACAGCTCTTCAGACTCAACCATCTGTGTTACCCCAAGCCATAGTGTATGTAGTTTCTTACGGTTAAAAGGGGGGGGAGACCCAACCCGGGGGGAGACCCAACCCACCTGTAATTGACGATGCCAACGTCACGTAAAACACAGCAAGGGGACTCCAAAAAGAGTCTCCATTTTTTCAAAAAATTTGGGGCACACACACCACTTAAGTGGCATCAATTGCCCCAGAGTTGCTTAAAACGGTTGGTGAGGTGATTTTAACAAATCCTCAAGTTTTTACTCTCCCCAGGATGACACAGGGGTAGAAAAGTCCTTGCGGATCCATGATTTGTTCATCTTTATGAACGTGAGTCTGTCTACATTGTCAGTGGACAGCCACGTGCGCTTATCTGTCAGCACACCACCAGCAGCGCTGAACACGCGTTCAGAGAGAGCAAAAATTATTATTAATTTGAAACTTAGTATAGATGGCCTAATAGAATGAGTACCACACACTGCTACTATGCCCAAAATTATTTTCCAGACAAGATGCAGCTAAAAATTATTATTAATTTGAAAGCTGGTGGAGCTTAGTATAGATGGCCTAATAGAATGAGTACCACACACTGCTACAGGCCCAAAATTATTTTCCGGGCTAGATGCAGCTAAAAATTATTATTAATTTGAAAGCTTAAAACGGTTGGTGAGGTGATTTTAACAAATCCTCAAGCTTTTACTCTCCCCAGGATGACACAGGGGTAGAAAAGTCCTTGCGGATCCATGATTTGTTCATCTTTATGAAAGTGAGTCTGTCTACATTGTCAGTGGACAGCCGCATGCGCTTATCTGTCAGCACACCACCAGCAGCGCTGAACACACGTTCAGAGAGAACGCTGGCTGCGGGGCATGACAAGATCTCCAAGGCGTGAGTGGCGAGCTCCAGCCATTTATCCAGATTGGAAGCCCAAAAAGAGCAAGGGTCCAGTGACACAGTCAAGGCTTCAATGTTCACTTGGAGATATGACTCGCCCCCTGGGCCGTGGGGCACCCAGAACCGGGCAATAGGGAGATGATGGGGGTAGTGGTGGCGACCCGGTCCCGTGGCTCAGGGTGGTCAGACCAGTGGCAGTCTTTTAGATGTTTTAAGTGATGTCCGACTACGCCACCCGTGGATTGCGGTTATTAGGAACCGCCGCTGCAGGGCAGACCACTGGGGCCGATGATGTATGCAGCTGGGATGGTGTGACTCCCCACGGGAAGAGTGCGGCCCCAGGGCAGTGTAGTGGATGGTGGGAGTGATGGTGGTGAGAGTCCCAGTACCGGCAGTGCCGGAGGAGCGAAAAAGCACACAGACAACGTACTGCAGTCCAGGGTCTTTACTCACGGTTAATATCCAAGTCACTTCTGCAGGGAATGACTGCCCAAGCCGTGCGGCGTCCACCAGGTGAGGGGCTCGGTCAACTCCCAGGCAGCTCAGGAGTATGGCTCAAGACCCCCTTTTGTCCTTTCTCTGGCCTGCCTCACCAGTGACCTACTTTTGTCCAGCTGCCGAGGACTTGTGCGGTTAAACGTGAGCCCCGTCCTCCGCTGTCCTATATGGTGCCTTCCTAGCAGGTTTGATGAGGTGTCGCACCAATAAATGATCACGACGTCCGGTCTTTGGCTGAGGGTAGTTTCTCCTCCACCAACTCGGGATCCGGCACCCTTAATCTGCCTGACCCTTCACCCTGGATTCTCGTGGGTTCTTAGGGTCCCTTCCACCTTCTTGTTCCTGAGCCCTTCTGTTTCTCTCTCTTCTCCTTCTTTCCTGTTCTGTCTTCTCCTCCTTCCCTTGGCCTCTTCTCCAGGCCCTCTTCTCCTCCTCCTCTCAGGCTCTGGCCTTTTCTCTAGGCCTGCCTCTGAGCAGCGCTCCTACAGAGCCTCTGCTCCCTGCCTTCTCTGACTGGACTTCTCCCCACAGACTGAACACTGAACTAAGATGGTGCCCACCTTATATACCTCCCTCTGACCATGAGCCCAGGTGACCAGCAACCAATGGGCTCCTTCCTACGCTCAGGAACCAACCCCTATCTGCCCCTACAGCACTGGGTGTTCCACTCCCCTCCCCACTCCAGACAGGGACATAGTCGGTCGTGCCTGCACTTCTGTCTAGTGGGAGCACCGTTGAGCTGTCCCTCGGAAATGGAGTGTGTGTGCTGTATGCAGCTAACTGAGCCCTGGTCCATACTCCATCCTTACCCGGGAGTGGAATACCACACCTCTGGCAGAGGTGCAATACCCCTGAAGCGGCCGAACCCTCGGGGCGCTACAGATACTCCTGTACCATCGTCTCTAGGCGTTGACTATGTGTCTGACTTCTTGTCTCCTGTGGCCTTGCAAAGGATGGGCTAAAAAAGTGGTGAAAGGATTCCGCAAAATTGCTGTTACCAGCAGATACTGTGTTTCTGTTACGGTTTGAGTGCTGAAGACTCGACAGTCCCACGGTTGGCAAGTTAGAACTGTGAGATTCACTACGTGCGCCACTGGTGTTTTGTGGAAAAGCACATGTAAGATTCTGCAACAGTCTCTGCTGATACTCCTTCATGCGTGAATCCCTTTCTATGGCAGGAATTATTTTGGCAAATTTACTTTTGTACCGGGGATCTAACAGTGTGGCTACCCAGTAGTCAGGATTATTTCGAATTCTGACAATTCGAGGGTCATGTTGCAGGTAGTGCAGCAAGAAGGCACTCATGTGTCTTGCGCATCCAGGAGCACCAAGTCCCTGTTGTGTTGGTGGCGAGGTAACAATCATGCTTCCTTACTCTGCCCTCTTCCCCCAACCTCGCACAACAGAAATGTGATCGAGGTCTCCCTCATCTGATGAGTCTTCCATCAGTTCGTCCTCCACTTCTTCCTGGGCTCCTGCACCTTCCTCACTAGTTTGGCTGCTACCATGCGCCCTGGTTAATCCCTCTCCCCCACCCTCCCATGCCTGCCGCCTTGGTGCTGCCGACCGTCTGGACCTTGCAGATGTTAGCCCTTCCGCATACAACTCCTCCTCCTCTACTTCCTCCACCTCCTCTTGTCCCACCACCTGACTCCGAATTCTGTTTAACATGTGCTCCAGCATGTAAATCACCGGAATAGTCATGCTGATAATGGCATCGTCAGCACTAAACATCTTCGTCGCCATTTCAAAACTGTGCAGAAGGGTGCATAGGTCCCTGATCTGAGACCACTCCTCCAGCGTGATTTGCCCCACCTCTGGATCTCGTTGGCCCAGGCTATAAGTCAGAATGTATTGCACCAGGGCTTGTCGGTGCTGCCACAGTCGCTGCAACATGTGCAGAGTTGAATTCCACCATGTTGGCACATCGCATTTTAGCCAGTGAAGTGGCAGGCCCAACGACTTCTGTAGAGATGTAAGTCGCTGAGCTGCGGGATGCGAACGGCGGAAGTGAGCACACAATGACCGTGCCCTCTGCAGAAGGCCATCTGGTCCGGGATAGTGGGCTAAAAATTGCTGGACAACCAGGTTCAACACGTGAGCCATACAAGGCACGTGTGTGACATTGCCCCGGCGAAGGGCCGCACCCAGGTTTGCAGCATTGTCGCACACGGCCTTCCCTGGTTGCAGGTCCAGTGGAGACAACCATTCATGAAACTGGTTCTCCAGAGCTGACCACAACTCCTCAGCTGTGTGACTCACATTTCCCAGACATTTGAAAGTAAAAACCGCCTGATGACGTTGAGCCCTGCTGCCAGCATAGTAAGGAGGTGTGCAGGATCCCTTCTGCGCAGTTAGAAAGCTTGTGGCATGACCAGACAGGCTTTGGGTGCAGGTGGAAGACCGAGAGGAGGTTGAGGAGGCAGAAGCAGTGGAGGAACTTTGACATAAAGAGGATTGACGCACAACTCGTGGGGACGGCAAGACTTGGACAGCAGCCCCTTGTCCTGCTGTCACCATAGTTACCCAGTGCCCAGTCAGCGACATGTAACGCCCCTGTCCATGCCTACTCGTCCAAGTGTCTGTGGTGAAATGCACCCTGTCACACACAGAGTTTCTCAAAGAAGCGGTGATGTTGTGTGCGACATGCTGGTGGAGCGCAGGCACACCTTTCTTTGAGAAGTAGTGCCGACTGGGCATCTGGTACTGGGGCACTGCGACGGACATAAGGTCTCGAAAATCCTCTGTGTCCACCAGGCGGAAAGGCAGCATTTCTGTAGCCAAGAGCTTGCAGATGGTGAAATTCAACCTCTTAGCTTTCTCATGGCTAGGAGGAAATGGTCTTTTACTTGTCCACATCTGAGGGAACGAGGGCTGGCTGTTGTGCTTAGACGGGGTTGAGTAGGGTGTCCCCGGCAAACTGACTGTCTGTGAGGAAGATGCAGGCGGAAAAGTTAGGTTGCCTTGATCAAAAGGTGGTGCTCTAGATGTCGGAGAGCGCTCAACACCAGCTGGTGTTTCCACTTCCAAATGAAATGATGACCTGCCAATCACGCTGGCTGTTGCGGGTAAAGAGGTGGCAGGTCTGCGCCCCAAAACAGGTGTAGTGAGCTGGCAGGCTCTGGCTGTTCGGTGATTATTGATATAGAGCCTGTTACAGAAGTGATTACACAGGATGATGTTGCCACCTTGTGGCCAGAGGTTGCACCTGCGCAGGGTGTGATGACAGAGCAAAAGACTGAGCCTCCTGTGTCCGGCCCTAGAGAGTCACGTGACCAAAGTGGGAAGCAGAAAAAAGCGCGCGAGGAGTTTGCTGTGGGCTGTGAAAAGAGCCAGGACTGTGTGCAGGCCCTCGTGCGTGGCGCAGGAGAGACTCTCAACGGGATTTCTTTTACCTGACACCATATCCTCGGGGCCTTCCCCAGCTTCTTCACTGCTGAGGGATACAGCTATTACACTCCCTGCTACTGGAGTGTGGACTACATAAGGGATCCACCAAAGCTGCTATCCGGATCAGAGAGACTGTAAGCGGGACCTCTGGCGAGAGGCTGAAGTATCCCTTCCTTTCAGCGTAATTTGTTGTTCCTGTTTTTTTTTTTCTCCGGCTGGGACGCCCTCCTGCAAAGACAGACAGGCCTGCGACGGGGGACACATCCTTCTGGAGTAAAGGACTGGTAACGTGTGAGTAGGGACAGTGAGGGTCAGCTTAGCAGTACACGTTATTACTGTGCATATTTACTGTTGTCATTTATTGTTTTTTTTTTCTTTGCTGTGTTAAAAATGTATACGAGTAAAGATACGGTTATCAAGATGGAGTCTGTGTGTGGGGATCTTGCTGGGCCAGATTATAGATACCAATGCGCGGCCTTGCCCGCTTTCACTTCATCTGGCGTAGTCGGCAGGATCTGTGACCAACAGGATTCCCACCCAGGCCACGTGTACAGTCAGAAACCCCCGCCGGTGTCTATTGTGAATCAGGTCAGGAAATTTGGCGGACGAAACTACCCTGTACCAGAGTGGGCGGAACAAGTCCGGATACTGGGGGAAATGTATAATACTGACCCTAAGACCTTGGCAGAAATGGCGGTACTGACGCTAGAGGGGGAGGCATGGACGACAGTCAGACTGGAGACAGTCAGGGGCCAGCGTACAGTAGATGATTTGGTGCGGGTGCTGGAGAACACCTATGGGCCGACCACATACCAGGGAACACTGCGACACATGTTCTTTAGACGGACGCAGCTTGAATGGGAGGATATTCCCCAATATGCGAACGCCCTTCAGGTACTCCTTGACCAAACCTGTGGAAAAGGGGAGCAACTAGCTGGTATGGCTCCTCGTGACCTGGTACTGAGAGACCAATTTGTAATAGGACTGAGAGACCAGTATCTTAACCGCACGTTACAGGACTTGATCCGGATGATGCCGGCTCTTACTTTTGCTGAAGTCAAACAGGAAGCCATAGAACGTTCAAGGGGACCCGTCATGGATGTGGGGATTCAAGGCGCTGCGTGCAGATCCATATCTAACATTAAAAATCCGAACAGTGACACGGAAGATCTGAAACAGATGGTAGCAGACTTACAGCAACAGGTATTAGTTAACATTAGACCGACAGGGAGACCAGCGAAGACAGCCTAGTCGTCCCGTGGGACAATGTTGGTCATGCGGTGATCCTCGCCATAGGGCAAATCGTTGTCCTCAACACTTCCCTCCGCAACAACCTCCGTCGCACCAACGAACAAACCCTCAGTCACCCCAGCGAAGGGAATTTCGATCAGACCAGCGAATGGAACCCCAGCCATATCCACAAGCAGAGCTACCACGCCAGGCCTCACCACAATGGCCGCCGTTAAACTAGACACCCCTGCAGCTGAGGCTCGCGCAGCAGGGGAGGCCAAGGAGAGGGGTGTGGAAAAACAGAGCCGATGGCGGAGTGCTCTTGCCGCGAATAGCCCGACACTTGAAGTTATCCTGGAAGGAATTGCCGTGCAGGGACTGATGGACACCGGGTCACAAGTGACCACGATCTCTGAACAGTTTTACGAAAATTACCTCAAACCAAGAACTGCTCGTGACCCAGACACCGCCATTAAGATTATTGCGGCTAATAATCTACCCATTCCAGTGACCGGAGTTGCTTGGATGGACACAAAGGCCTGCGGACAAGACTTAGGGAAACGAGGGATCGTCATCGTCAAGGAAGGTTTCGGCTCCGAGACCCCAGTGATAGTTGGAATGAACATCTTGAAAGACCTGGATCTTATGCTGTTGACAAGAAAAGGACCCAAATACTGGCAGAAAGTCACCAAACATAAGCCGACTCGTCTGGCGTTCCAGCACGTAATCCGGACCGTTGGACTTCAACAGATGGCAGAGGAACAACTACCCCTAGCCGCCATTACGGTGACACGCCGTACCCGGATTACTTTGCCCGCTGAAAAAGAGACAGTTATTTCTTTACCCCTTAACACTCACCGACAACTTGAGGGGGTTGAAGTGTTGATCGGAACGGCGAATAGTGGCTACCAGTAATGTCTGGTGATGGTGGACCACTTCACGAAATTCGCCGTCGCGGTTGCTACCAAGGATCAGGCTGCTGAATCAGCTGCACAGGCCATCTGTCAGCAATTCGTTCGGGTCTACGGGTGTCCGGAGCGACTACACTCTGATCAGGGGGCTTGTTTCGAAGGGCGAGTCACTGAAGAACTCCAACGGATGTATGGAATTAAGAAGTCCAGGACCACCCCTTACCATCCACAAGGGAATGGCGCGTGTGAACGCTTTAACCGGACCCTCTTACAACTGATCCGGACTTTGGCTGAAGACAAAAAGCCCGACTGGCCTCGATTCCTCCCGGAACTGCTGTGGGCTTATAATAATCAGGTCCAATCCGTCACCGGATACACCCCATACACCCTTCTCTTCGGCCGTCCAGGCAAAGACATCCATGAGTTGCAACTGTCTAGCTCCGAAGAAGATACCTGTGGTACCTATCCTTCCTGGCTCCAAACACACCGCCAGAGAATGGAGACTGTCTACCGGCTAGTAGGCCGACAAATTCAGGATCAAGTACACGCTGACCCACTTCCGGTACAAGAAGACCCACTGAATGTAGGTCAACTGGTCCTAGTCCGAATAAAGAAGCCGCAAGGGAAACTCCGGCCCAAGTGGGAGACCGAAGTCTATCGAGTAATTGGACAGCCGTACCCCGGTGGCCCCGTCTATCGAGTGCAGGGCGAAGACAGCGGCAGCATCCGAACTTTGCACCGTAATATGTTGCGCCCCTGCCGTTCCCAGCCTGACTCCCCTACTGTGATACCTAGAGAGATGGATATCACTAATACTGTCGGAGACACTGACCCCGGGGATGTAGAGACTGAATGCATGCCTACCGCTGTCCGTCCGACTGACACACTTGAACCAATTACCTCCTCTACTGACATGTCGACTGGGAAAGAGAGTGGGGTGACTGATAGGAGAGAGGGGATCCAACCCGTTAGGCGGACAACGAGGACCACTGCAGGGGTACCTCCAGGACAGTCCTACAGAGACCAATATGTGTGGCCCTCTTCCCAGCCGCCCCCTGTCACATCCACAGCCATCGCCGCCCTGGAGCCGGTCGTTGACAGGGACTGCCAACCTTTAAGTGGGGGGGCGTGTAGTGAGCTGGCAGGCTCTGGCTGTTCGGTGATTATTGATATAGAGCCTGTTACAGAAGTGATTACACAGGATGATGTTGCCACCTTGTGGCCAGAGGTTGCACCTGCGCAGGGTGTGATGACAGAGCAAAAGACTGAGCCTCCTGTGTCCGGCCCTAGAGAGTCACGTGACCAAAGTGGGAAGCAGAAAAAAGCGCGCGAGGAGTTTGCTGTGGGCTGTGAAAAGAGCCAGGACGGTGTGCAGGCCCTCGTGTGTGGCGCAGGAGAGACTCTCAACGGGATTTCTTTTACCTGACACCATTTCCTCGGGGCCTTCCCCAGCTTCTTCACTGCTGAGGGATACAGCTATTACACTCCCTGCTACTGGAGTGTGGACTACATAAGGGATCCACCAAAGCTGCTATCCGGATCAGAGAGACTGTAAGCGGGACCTCTGGCGAGAGGCCGAAGTATTCCCTCCTTTCAGCGTAATTTGTTGTTCCTGTTTTTTTTCTCCGGCTGGGACGCCCTCCTGCAAAGACAGACAGGCCTGCGACGGGGGACACATCCTTCTGGAGTAAAGGACTGGTAACGTGTGAGTAGGGACAGTGAGGGTCAGCTTATCAGTACACGTTATTACTGTGCATATTTACTGTTGTCATTTATTGTTTTTCTTTGCTGTGTTAAAAATGTATACGAGTAAAGATACGGTTATCAATATGGAGTCTGTGTGTGGGGATCTTGCTGGGCCAGATTATAGATACCAATGCGCGGCCTTGCCCGCGGTCACTTCATCGGTGTGACTGCTGTTCCCCCAGTCACAGAGGATGAAGAGGCCGCGGATGCACAAGATATGGCAGACGGTGGTTGGCCCGGCCGGCTAGGCCGCATTGTAGCACAGTGAGCTTCGCACTGCAACTTATGCTTCATATCCATGTGACGGTTCATGCATGAAGTACTCAAACTATGGATTTTTTGGCCTCTACTTAGCTTTTGGTCACAAATGTTACAGATAACATGAGTTGGGTCATCCTTATCGATCTGAAAAAATGCCCAGGCTATGCAAGGCTTAGAACCCATGCGACCTGAAGAGCCACCACGACTTGTGGTCAGAGGCAGAGTTGTGTTTGAGGATGCAGTTGTTGACGTGCTTCCAGTACTACGTCTCTGTACAGGAAGGCGCAACCTGACCTCGTCGTCACTAGCATCCTCCTCCACCTCCTCTGCTGACCTCTTCGACTGGCTGACTGTGGGTTGACAGTAAGTGGGATCTGCAACCTCGTCATCATCACCCTGTGTGTTCTCACACCCATCGTCCTCAGAGCCAACCTCTTCCTGCCCTGACAAAAAACTCAAGTTGTCGCTCCAATCAGGTATTTGAGTCTCATCATCTTCTTCCTCATTGTCTCCACCAACAGGAGTTACAGCTTGGGAACGAGGGTCTACATTATGCTCAGAACCTTCTTCATCTGGTCCTGGATCTGACTCAAAGATTCTGGGCATCAGTGCAGATCATTTCCTCGTCTGGATTCACAGAAGCTCTGGAGCCGACCTCTGATTCCCAGGCTATAGTATGAGTAAACAGCTGTGCAGACTCAACCATCTGTGTTACCCCATACTCAGACGGGCAGCTGGAGACTTGGGAGCTGTGAGGAAGCAAGTGCGATTGGGGTGACACCTCTGAGGACTGGAGTATTTGTGATGTTGAAGTTGAGGTTGAGGATAGCCCACTTAAAGGGGCACTTGATATCCGTTGAAGCACCTGCTGTTTTTGTGCCTCATCTGGAATTTGTAGCGATGGGTGTGGCCGTAAGAAAGGGATCGTATCACATTGTCCACTAAAAGAAGTAGACATCTTAGTTTGGCTGGAAGATGGTCTTTCTTCTGCAAATGTTACTGTTGCTTTAACACCTACCCCACGGACACAACCTTTTTTTCCCTTCCAAACACGCCTATTCCCCTTTCCACCAGCAGCAGGCCTTTTTCCACTCATTTTGGTGGTTAACTAATTGACAACTCTGGAGTTGTTTGCACAAAAAACGATGGATGGAAACCGAGCAGAGCTGAGTGGCCAAATTGTGGTACTAGCCCAAAAGGATTGGCTGGGTTAGATGCAGTAAAACAATTTTATTAGATACACAGGTGGTGGAGCTTAGTATAGATGGCCTAATAGAATGAGTACCACACACTGCTAATATGCCCAAAATTATTTTACAGGCAAGATGCAGCTTAAAATTATTAGTAATTTGAAAGCTGGTGGAGCTTAGTATAGATGGCCTAATAGAATGAGTACCACACACTGCTAATATGCCCAAAATTATTTTACAGGCAAGATGCAGCTAAACATTATTAGTAATTTGAAAGCTGGTGGAGCTTAGTATAGATGGCCTAATAGAATGAGTACCACACACTGCTAATATGCCCAAAATTATTTTACAGGCAAGATGCAGCTAAAAATTATTAGTAATTTGAAAGCTGGTGGAGCTTAGTATAGATGGCCTAATAGAATGAGTACCACACACTGCTAATATGCCCAAAATTATTTTACAGGCAAGATGCAGCTAAACATTATTAGTAATTTGAAAGCTGGTGGAGCTTAGTATAGATGGCCTAATAGAATGAGTACCACACACTGCTAATATGCCCAAAATTATTTTACAGGCAAGATGCAGCTAAATATTATTATTAATTTCAAAGCTGGTGGAGCTTGGTATAGATGGCCTAATACAATGAGTACCACACACTGCTAATATGCCCAAAATTATTTTACAGGCAAGATGCAGCTAAAAATTATAATTAATTTCAAAGCTGGTGGAGCTTGGTATAGATGGCCTAATACAATGAGTACCACACACTGCTAATATGCCCAAAATTATTTTACAGGCAAGATGCAGCTAAAAATTATTAGTAATTTGAAAGCTGGTGGAGATTAGTATAGATGGCCTAATAGAATGAGTACCACACACTGCTAATATGCCCAAAATTATTTTACAGGCAAGATGCAGCTAAAAATTATCAGTAATTTGAAAGCTGGTGGAGCTTAGTATAGATGGCCTAATAGAATGAGCACCACACACTGCTAATATGCCCAAAATTATTTTACAGGCAAGATGCAGCTAAAAATTATTATTAATTTCAAAGCTGGTGGAGTTTGGTATAGATGGCCTAATACAATGAGTACCACACACTGCTACTAAGCCCAAAATTATTTTACGGGCTAGATGCAGCTAAAAATTATTATTAATTTCAAAGCTGGTGTAGCTTGGTATAGATGGCCTAATACAATGAGTACCACACACTGCTACTATGCCCAAAATTATTTTCCGGGCTAGATGCAGCTAAAAATTATTATTAATTTCAAAGCTGGTGGAGCTTGGTATAGATGGCCTAATACAATGAGTACCACACACTTCTACTATGCCCAAAAGGTTTTACTTGGCTAGGTGCAGTAAAAAATTTGTATTACATACACAGGTGGTGTAGCTTGCAACACAGATACGCTACTCCACTGACTAACACACACTGCAAGAGGCCCAAAAGGATTTGCTTAGCTAGATTTAGCCAAATGCTGTGAAAAACACTTGCACAGCACTAAAACAGACCTGCCTGGCAAAAAGTGATAGGAACTGATGTAACCTAGCCCTCAAAAGGGCTGCAATTACAAACTAGTCCCTACTCCCTAAACCTTTCTGTCTATTTAAGAGAAAATTCGCTTGCAATTCAATTACACAATATAGCGCTAACAGCAGCAGCAGTGCCGTCTAACACTCAGCTGCAGCAGTGAGAAAATGGTGGCGACGGGGAAAATGGCTGGGTCTTATAGGGCAAGGACATGTGACATACACAGCCAATGACACATGCCCTTGCTTGTGTGAAAAAAAGCACTTCGCTCCGTGTGTGCGCTGCTGATAGGCTGACAGACTGCACCTCCCCACTGTAAATGCGGGAAAGAAAAAAAAAAATGGAGATCTTCATTATTTCTGCAGAGATCCATCCCATGCCCCTCCCCCCGCCCCGCTGTACACTCAAACTGTGTATTAACATTGATTATCAGCATTACTGTGAAAAAATCCAGTTACGATTTTGGTGCACGAACAGTTATCGAACATAACCTCGAACAGCCGGATTTTTTTTTAATTTGAAATTGGCGAACAGTTCGATTCGAACACCGCTCATCTCTACTCCCTACCCCAAAAATGTAAATAGCCACTCATTAAAATATAGGTTATACATCATAATGTGGGTAATGGATAGAGAAAGGGAACAATAGGATCTGGATATTAAAATACCTATTTTAAATACTATTATATCACTATAGTAGACACAGACCACAGTACCACTGACCCTAATCAATATGAGCAAGTCATGGCACTGCATATATCAAGTATCCAGACTAGCTGACCTGGTAATATTGAATCAGCAATGTGGACCACAATATACAGCCACAAGAGGGATTATATACCTGAGTTCATATTATTGGACAAATGACCAGGGGTAGAGAGGGATTAGCCAAGAAAACACCTCGACGCGCGTTCCACCGCCTCACACTGCGGCTTCGTCAGAAGGCTGTTGGAGTCTGTTCACACTGAACCTTCATTCCTGCTCTACACCTGTGATTACTCTGCCTCCCTTGATTGCTGCATCAGACTTGCCTGCGTCCTCTCTGTACCTGTCCTCCTATGGTTTCCATTGTGCCAAGTCATCACTCCACATGTGCCTCCCTGCCTGCTGCACCAACACCCGGGGCCCATGTACCCATCCGGACCTGGAGCTCAGTGGATCCACTTCACCAGGTGATCCTAACACTCATACATGTACATATATATCAACTAGAATGATTTTGGTTTACAAGGGAATTTCATCCAAAACGTAGTTTTCCTATACTGTATATTGCCTTATTGGTATGTACTACGACCTGGAACTTTAATAAACACCTAAACCCTTTTGTGTCAGCTCATAGTTCATTTTTGAAGGGATTTAAATGGGAACTCTACTTTCAACTAACTTTGCATAAATCAATAGTAATGGTGAATATAAGAAACTTTTGTAATGCATCTTCTCAGAGAAGTCAGCTTTCTTCCCCACTTGTCAGCCACTTCTTACCCACCCTCCTGCCACCTGAACTTATCATCTACTCTGAAAAAGCAGCTCAAATTTGTCTTTCTGAAATAAGACGGACTGCCAGCACAGTGAGGTGTCACGTCATACAGCCTATTAAACTATATGAAGTGGGGAGGAGGAGAGGGGAACAGGAAGAGAAAAGAGGCAGAGCAAGACACAGAAACATCGTGCTGAGCTCTCTAACAAGTCTTTTACCTCACTCCAGAGCTGGGGTCATATCTACACAGAATACTACTGTTGTATAATTTCTTCCATGCTTCTCTGGCTTGTGTTATGTTCTGCTACCAGAGCTAAGGAAAGAGAGGAGATCTGTCCCTACGATAGAACTCAGCTGAATCCCTACGATGTAACAGGGAACCTGATCCTGCGATCAGACCTGCTAAAGTCCTAAGCTAGTCTGTACGAAGACCTATAGATGTGGGGGAGGAATCCCTACAAGTACTAAGGACTGGGAGGAATATGGGACACCTCCTAACAGAAATAGTAGCAGACAGACGAACAAACAAAATATAAAGAACATAGAGGTCAGTAAACCAAGCAAACTAACAGAGCAAGACACAGAGCACAGGCTAGCTAGAAAGTAGATATACAATGAAGTCCAGCAAAGCCAGAAGGGCGGAGCAGGATTAAATAGGCCAACAAGGTCATGTGACCAGCAAAGGAAAAAAAACCTAACAGCAAGGTTCTAACAGCTTGTCTCTGTGTGCTAAAAAGGAATTAAGAGCAGGAATCCCTTTCTATGTGCTGTGTATGGGAGATGTCAAAGCAGCTAGTCTCCTACTAACAACTCAGAGTGGTTAAAATAAAAACAGAGGCTAAAGAGGGGTAAACTGGATAATTTGCAGTATTTAAGACATCTAAAGGGAAAGATAGATTATTCTGCAACTTTTCAGATTATTCTGAAACGTTACTTGAAAGTATGGTTACTTTTTGAGGCAATGTTAATTTTCTGACTTCATACAGTGGTGTCAAAGATTCCTAGCTAAAATCCTTAAGTATTAGCGCAGTTTCAATGATCAACATAGCATGATGGCCCCAAACAGTCCCCCAAATAGTATGATAGCCTAACAGCCCCCACACAGTTTGATGGTGCCAACAGCTCCCCACACAGCATTATTACCCCCCACAGCATCCCACACAGTATAATGGCATGTACAGCTGCTACAACAGTAAGATTCCCTACAGTACAATCCCCCACACAATATGATGGCCCCCCAGCTCCCACCTCATTCAGTATGATGCCCTCACAGGCTCCACACGCAGTATAATACCCCGCACACAGTATTATACCTCCACAGGCCCCCACATATTATCATGCACCCACAGTTCCTGCCTGCAAAGTATGAAGTCTCCACAGCCCTCCACAAAATATGATGCCCCCACACAAAGTATTATGTCCACACAGCCCCCCCATATACTATGGTGCCTCCACTGGCCCCCACAGACAGTATGATGCTCACAGCCCCTTACACAGTATGATGATCCCACAGCTCTACACACAGTATGATGTCCCAACAACCCTCCCACACACAGCTCCCCACAACAGCTCATACTATATATCTGCATCACCCCCCATATAGTATGATCCCCCACATATAGTATGGTGCCTCCACAGCCCCCCACAGGCATTATGATGGCCACAGCCCCTGACAGTATGATGTTCCCACAGCCCACAGCTCTACACATAGTATGATGTCCCAACAGCCCTCCCACACACAGTATGATGCCCCCACAGCTCCATCACACATTATGATACTCACAAACAATATGATGACTCACAGCTTCCCCTACACAGTATAATGTTAAAATAAAAAAAATATTACTAACCTCATCCTGTTCCCAATCCGCTGATCTGGTCTCTGCAGTATCCGGACTGAGGCTCCATGCAGCAGGTGGAATATTATTATTTATTTTTAGAGCACCATTGATTCCATGGTGCTGTATATGAGAATGGGTTACATACAAGATACAAATCTAAAATATGATGAACAAACTAACAATGACAGACTGATACAGATAGGAGAGGGCCCTGGTCTTGCGGGCTTACAGTCTATAAGATAATGGGTGAAGGGAATATAGTGATGTCATCATGCCTGCTGCACTGAGACTCAGACGCACAGGCAGAATGGTGGAGGAAAGAGTGAAAAGCTCCCTGTTCCACAATTGTATTTGCACCCTGAAGATCCAGATACTGTTGAACTCCAGAAGCTGGAAGGGGAGGTGTGTGGAGCTATTGGGGATAGGGTTGCATCTCATAGGCCCCATATCGGCCTTGTAGTCTACCACCACTAGTAGTACACCACTGTAAATGGTATTCCGAAAAGAAGTTTTCAGTTATCAACTTGGCTATCTTTGGCATAGAGAATGATTGGAGTGGTAGTGCGCATGCTTAATCACTGCTCCATTCACACAGGGGATTAATGATTGGTGGGGGTCTCAGTATTTAGATCTCTACCGGTCAAGTTGCCACCTATCCTTTGGAGTGGGGATAATTTCTTCTTTCTAAAGATTTTCGGCCAGGATTTTCCAAGTGGAAATTCAATGCATTACAGTTGGCAAAGTGGATTAGATTTGCTCAATACAAAAAAAAATAGTTCGGAAATTACGGGTTTAAAATATGCAGCATGTCAATTTATATCTCTTTCAATGAACAATGTAAAACCAGCCATGAATCTGCACCAAAATCCACAACAAAGTCCACATGCAACACATATGGATGCAATGTGGATTTGCTCCAGATTTCAGCCAAATTCATATCAGATTTTTCCTGTTGCAATAAAGCCCCGTGTGGACGTACCCTAAAAGACAGAGAACCCCTTTAAGGCATAACAAAAATGCGGAAGAAAAGTCCATGTTTATCCGATTTAGATGTTCCCATTTTGTGAGTTACTGGAGAAAATCTCTTGGGTCTATCATGTGTGGAATTCACATGTCATAAACGTAGGCAGAAAACAGATATATTTTTAGCTAATTCATCAGTGAAATAAAAGGGAGGATTTTTGCAACACCATGTAAATACATAGATAATGACTGCGGTATTATCAGTAAGTGAGTGTGACTGATATCGTGACTCATTAACAGTCAATTTGGGGTTTTGCTCCTTTGATTCACTGTTGGAAAACTCCTACAGCAAGGGGCTTTATGTTGTAAAATCCAACATACAGTAAAATCCATACAGACATCTCTGGAGAGGGGACATATCATCCTCACATTGAACATATGGGATGCTGAAGTGAGAAAGAGCTGATACTTCAACCTCCATTGAAGTAGGACCTCCTGGAGTGAACAGGTAATTTCAGTAGGGGATCTGCTGACAACCAGCCACCAAGTCTAGGATTCATATACTCAGAGACAGAAATGTACAGGGGCAACCTCTGTTCAAAGGAATTATCTCAGACACTCTGGAGCCAGTGGTCAGCGATCAATATTGGGGTTTGCATCTATCCGATATTTATGACATATATATTTTCGGTGTCGTAGAGAATGGGCAAACATAACGCATTCACTAACATCACCATAATGCCGGCTGAACACCTCCAACTTAACATTGAGCAGATGGATGATGCCATCCATGCCATGTATCATCTCTTTTGAAAGGTACATTTGTGATAGGAAACATGACAACAATATCTCCAGCCTGGGACCTACATGGGCGAAGATATCCTGAAAGTTGGAGATCTCATAATCTTTTAAAGACCTAGCACATCCAAGGACCAGCCCCCGTATGAGCTCACTAAGGGGATATATGTGGGCATAACCTTGATCTAATAAAAATCAAAATTTGGGTTTTTGTTATTTGTCAGCTCTGGAAGACACAGTACTCTGTGGTTGCTCTAAGGAGATGTGTTAAGGAGTGCTTCCATCTGCTGAACTCTGAGCCATTTCCGTGACACAGGTTTAGTACTTTTTCTTTTATTATAACCTTTTATTGTATGTAATTGTATTTACCGTATTGCTCTGTTCCCATTTTGTAACATCTTTGTATATTTTTTTATAAACACTGTCTACTTTTCTGGATTACATATATAAAATGTTATAGCTCTGTTCCTTTTGCTCTGTAAACCGCACCCCTGAAGCCATACGCTACCTATCGGGTGTCCAATCGGCCTGTATAAACGATTGGTGGTGGCAGCTAGTTTTTTGTGGGTTATTGGGAAGCCTGGCCGTGACCATACCAGAGTGTATATATATATATATATATATATATATATATATATATTCAGTGCATTGGAATCAGATTTGTTTATACCATACGTTCACTGTGAGCTCCCTTATATCCGGCCTAGTAGTGAAAGCAGCCGCAGCCTCGTCCATCAATCGTCAGCCAATTGCCTAATTGTCTTGATGATTGGAGGCAGCAGGATAAGGGTTTCTTGTTGTTTCAGGAATGAAGAATGTAACACAAAGCTGCACATAAATATTATTTCTCTTTTTCTGGTCATAAAATGCCAGCGGAGAGCAGTTATTGGAGGACCAGTCTATTTTGAGTAGGCTCCCGCTATCTAACAATAACCTGGTATTAAACTAGAACAGACGGGACAAAGAAATGAAAAATTACAGAAGAATAATATGATTATTGGACACTGGCGAAAGATTGAGTTCACGGCATTTAGATGATTCCAGAACTGCACCCATTAAAACCTGTCAGGTATCACAATGTCCAATCTATATATATATCATCATCTACCTGTATATTAAAATAAAGATGTTTAAATCTTGCAATTTTTACTCATCACAAGTAGGATAGAAATAACAGATATCACCTCTGTAAAGGAAACTTGTCAGCCTTCTATATGGGTATATAGGTCATAGGAAGCTGAATAAAATGATACCTTGACATCTGCAATCTGATTTCTTATTCCAGAGAAATCCATGTTTTTCTTAATATGTAAATGAGCTGTTAAGATCTATGGGCCGGACATAGATCTCCCTGATAATCTGCCTCCAGAACCCATATAGATGACTTAGGAGGGTTGATCCTACTAACAGTTTCCCTTTAGATAACACAGAAACCACTATTCACTGTATGTGATGGTCACAGCTTACCTTCTCCCCCTACTTTCACAAAAACCTTTGCCAGGGAGGTGGACATGGACAGAAGGGGGCCCCTGTGCAAGAACAGTACTTGGACTCTTTACAGTCCAATAGCTCATCATTATGCACAATTCTACCTGCCTTGGAGATGCTAGTGGCCCCCTTACCTATTGGGCCCCTGTGCAGCTGCAGAGGTTGCACCAATGGTATGTCCACCTCTGACCTTTGCCCAGAATAACGAATGACTACAGTAGTAGGATAGAGGATACTGAGTCTTTTACTACCTATGTCAATGTGTCTTCTGTAAAGGATAAGTCATAGGGACTTTGCAGTGCAGTACAATTGTAGTTCTAATGATGACTCATGCAGAAAAAAAAAAGAAGCTTCCTGTTTCTACATAGAGCTTTGAAGGATTCAATGAGTCTGTTTTTAATCACGTGACGTCATAGACCTAATGGGAAAAAGAATAATTAGCTGGGTAGAAAGGCAAAATGAGCAATTGTAATATGATGACTGCAATATATTAAGAGGATAAAAACATTGATGGAAGTGCTGCTATAACAATCCATTTATCTGTAGGTGTTACAGAGTTAATGCACGCTGATGACTTCTATAAAAGTGAATAAAATTTGTAGATGAACATTTTCTTTTAATGGATCAGAACTGTATAGAGGGGCCATAATTATGGACAAGGAAGACTTGTTTTGCAGCCAATCATCCAGCTGGTGAGCAGTGCAGGAGTAAGATGGAAGTCATGCAATCCAGATGCAAGTGGGAAAGTTTATAGTAAAAACAGCCCTGGAATGCTCTTCCTATGTCACTGGTTAGGTCTCAGTGGGGTTACCTCTGCTCCAACAAAAACAGCAATAACTCTATATTTAACAATTCCCAATGGGATCCAGACGCTGCATTATTTATTGTCCCAGGCATATTTGGAAAGGGATCTGAATTTGTCATTAAAGAAATCTGAAAATCTCAGGGTACCATCAGAATGTCCAGAGTAAAGGAACGAGCCCGACAGCTGCCTAAATGTCAAGTTTATTTTCATGTTCTGCTATTGTCTCATAGTCCTTTGTAATCTCACATCTCTTTAAATATAACACATTACTCTCCCTCCTGGGTGCCAGGGACGGGGGCTATCGGTGCTCAGTAACACTTCAGCACTCATTGAGAAATCACAGATCATCTTCACATTGAGTTATGTTCTCAGGCTGCCGCTGGGGGTGGATATATAGGACGAGATTCCCATCAATTGCATAAACCTGTAGTTTTCCATAAGTTATAATGTAAAATGCACTGAAGATTAATAAGTGCGGACCTCAGTAATTATGAGGTTTAGAAAGACAAGCAAGGCAGTTGACATCCTTGTGAACAAATATGAAAAGATTACTTTTTCCATCTATGAACGTCAATAGAATGGTATTTAATGGAGAAATGCAAGATTCTACATCTACAAAAATGAAATCTACAAAATGGGAGGAATAGAACTAAGCAACAGCATGTGTGAAAAGGACTTGGGTATACTAATAGATCACAGACTGAACATGAGTCAACAGTGTGATGCAGCAGCAAAAAAGCCAGACACAATTCTGGGATGTATTAAGAGAAGCATACAGTCTAGATCCGGTGAAGTAATTTTCCCCCTCTACTCCTCCTTGGTCAGACCTCATCTGGAATACTGTGTCCAGTTCTGGGCACCACATTTTAAAAAAGACATAAAAAAATTGGAGCAAGTTCAGAGAAGAGCTACCAGGATGGTGAGCGGACTGCAAACTATCTCCTACGAGGAACGGTTAAAGTATCTGGGAATGTTTAGCTTGCAAAAGAGAAGATTAAGAGGAGACTTAATAGCTGTCTACAAATATCTGAAGGGCTGTCACATTGTAGAGGGATCATCATTATTCTCATTTGCACATGAAAACACGAGAAGCAATGGAATGAAACTAAAAGGGAGAAGATACAGATTAGATATTAGAAAAAACTTTTTGACAGTGCGAGTGATCAATGAGTGGAGCAGGCTGCCACGAGAGGTGGTGAGTTCTCCTTCAATGGAAGTCTTCACACAGAGGCTGGACAGACATCTGTCTGAGATGATTTAGTGAATCCTGCATTGAGCAGGGGGTTGGACACTATGACCCTGG
The DNA here is from genome assembly GCF_046119375.1 of Phyllobates terribilis. Lineage (NCBI taxonomy): Eukaryota > Metazoa > Chordata > Amphibia > Anura > Dendrobatidae > Phyllobates > Phyllobates terribilis. Next base: position 149,645,658 of record NW_027362772.1, on the reverse strand, counting down.
AGGTCCCTTCCAACTCTACCATTCTATGTTTCTATGGGATACATCTGGTATTGCAAGAGAGAATAGGGCAGAGTTTGAACAATCCCTTTGATAAAATCGAACATTGAAACATTTTTGGGTTCTGATTGTGTCTACTGAATAAGATAAGACAATTAAAAAAAATGTATCCATCATCATTATTGATATTTTTCTACCTGTGACGTGTGAATGTAGTAAGTATTTTATACTGACGGGATATCATTTACTGAGGTGTAGAAAAACAATCAAAATATCAAATAAATGATCCAGCAAATATGACAAACTGTGAAAACGCCAGCATGCATATAACTCTCCTTAAGGGGGCTGTTCAGGCTTGGGGTTCAGGTCTGTGACTTGTGAATCCTCACAGCGTGCACAGTGCACACTGTTAGGATTTTCTGGTGCAGAGAGCTGGCGGGCGAGAGGCTGCAATTAAGTGATTTGCATACATGCAGTCACATGCCAACTAGATGTGTGCGACCTCGCACAATGAAGTGAGCAAAGCCGGACATGTCTAGTCAGATTGTGGCTAAAGTATGCAAATCGTATACTTGCAGACACATGATTGACCGCTCCCAACGCTGGCGCTGGAGAATCCTCACTGTGTATGCTGTGAGGATTTACAAGTCTGCAGCCGCATAGAATGACTGCAGACTTGAGCCCTAAGCCTGGACAACCCCTTTAAATACAAAGTACACTTTTTCACAAAATATTTGTTTTTGTTCATTCACTTGCTAAATACAAAGTTAATCAACTTTCTAAACAGTCTTCATTAAAAATTTGTAAGATTTTGTTCCTGCTGAGTGTCTGTTATTCCTTTATCTACCTGAATTATCTGCAAAAATGTTACAATTCTGGTTCTGATAGCTCTCTCTGCTCCCCTTCTTTCAGTGTTAGAGATAACAGCATGGAGGGGAAGGGAACTGTACACAGATCTTCAAGAGAGAGGAGAGGAAGCATTTACAGTCTCAGAGAGACCATAAGAAGCAGGCTGTAGAAAAGGAGAAAATCACACGAAGAGGAAATAAGTGTAGAATAAAAGCTGGGCTGTTATATTAGCTGCTGAAAACCTCAGCACCTTGATTAAACAGAGAACTAATAAAAAATAGAAAATATTTGTTACCTATTTTGGTGATTTCTTTTATTTCATAACATTGCGCTAAGTTTCTTTTTGAAATCTTCATTTGTTCATTCATTTTCAGACCCCTTGAGATGCAATTTTACAGCCTAAATCCAAGTTTCAGATTTTTCTCTTATGGGAGCGTCTCTCCCTGTAGTACAGGCTGGATGTGAGCTCTGTGTTTATTCTAATGTGAATGGGGCCTTTAAACTGATCACTAACGCTAATTGTCATATAAGCCCTATTCTCCCAGAATAGTACGTTTTACATAACAGGCAACCAATGGTGATATCCTATAAATGTATCTTGTCGATGTTCATTGAACTGTTAATTTAACTGATGATATATAACTTAACATTATATATAACTTTATATACTGTTAATATAACTGATGATAACTACTTCTCTTAGTAGCAGTCACGGTGTTAATGGGACACTCATTATTTTCCCTTGTTCTATATCGAGATCGTCTGAGTCACTTACAGGATTAGCCGGGATAACAGGCTACAACGTGTCCCGTATCACTAATCGGGTGCAGTATCACTCCATGTGTTTTCCCAGACCAGCACTTATATAAGTCACTAGAGATACTGTATGTGCTGTAATACAAAACTGCTTTACCCAAGGTGATATATATATATATATATATATATATATATATATATACAGTACAGACCAAAAGTTTGGACACACCTTCTCATTTAAAGATTTTTCTGTATTTCCATGACTATGAAAATTGTACATTCACACTGAAGGCATCAAAACTATGAATTAACACATGTGGAATTATATACTTAACAAAAAAGTGTGAAACAACTGAAAATATGTCTTATATTCTAGGTTCTTCAAAGTAGCCACCTTTTGCTTTGATGACTGCTTTGCACACTCTTGGCATTCTCTTGATGAGCTTCAAGAGGTAGTCACCGGAAATGGTCTTCCAACAATCTTGAAGGAGTTCCCAGAGATGCTTAGCAATTGTTGGCCCTTTTGCCTTCACTCTGCGGTCCAGCTCACCCCAAACCATCTCGATTGGGTTCAGGTCTGGTGACTGTGGAGGCCAGGTCATCTGGCGTAGCACCCCATCACTCCCCTTCTTGGTCAAATAGCCCTTACACAGCCTTGAGGTGTGTTTGGGGTCATTGTCCTGTTGAAAAATAAATGATGATCCAACTAAACGCAAACCGGATGGAATAGCATGCCACTGCAAGATGCTGTGGTAGCCATGCTGGTTCAGTATGCCTTCAATTTTGAATAAATCCCCAACAGTGTCACCAGCAAAGCACCCCCACACCATCACACCTCCTCCTCCATGCTTCACGGTGGGAACCAGGCATGTAGAGTCCATCCATTCACTTTTTCTTCGTTGCACAAAGACACGGTGGTTGGAACCAAAGATCTCAAATTTGGACTCATCAGACCAAAGCACAGATTTCCACTGGTCTAATGTCCATTCCTTGTGTTATTTAGCCCAAACAAGTCTCTTCTGCTTGTTGCCTGTCCTTATCAGTGGTTTCCTAGCAGCTATTTTACCATGAAGGCCTGCTGCACAAAGTCTCCTCTTAACAGTTGTTGAAGAGATGTGCCTGCTGCTAGAACTCTATGTGGCATTGACCTTGTATATAATCTGAGCTGCTGCTAACCTGCAATTTCTGAGGCTGATAAACTTATCCTCAGAAGCAGAGGTGACTCTTGGTCTTCCTTTCCTGGGGCGGTCCTCATGTGAGACAGTTTCTTTGTAGCGCTTGATGGTTTTTGCAACTGCACTTGGGGACACTTTCAAAGTTTTCCCAATTTTTCGGACTGACTGACTTTCATTTCTTAAAGTAATGATGGTCACTCGTTTTTCTTTACTTAGCTGTTTTTTTCTTGCCATAATACAAATTCTATCAGTCTATTCAGTAGGACTATCAGCTGTGTATCCACCTGACTTCTGCACAACACAACTGATGGTCCCAACCCCATTTATAAGGCAAGAAATCCCACTTCTTAAACCTGACAGGGCACACCTGTGAAGTGAAAACCATTTCCAGTGACTACCTCTTGAAGCTCATCAAGAGAATGCCAAGAGTGTGCAAAGCAGTCATCAAAGCAAAAGGTGGCTACTTTGAAGAACCTAGAATATAAGACATATTTTCAGTTTTTTCACACTTTTATGTTAAGTATATAATTCCACATGTGTTAATTCATAGTTTTGATGCCTTCAGTGTGAATGTACAATTTTCATAGTCATGAAAATACAGAAAAATCATTAAATGAGGTGTGTCCAAACTTTTGGTCTGTACCGTATATATATTTGTATATTTCACTGTGTTACAGCTGATCAGCCTTCTTTTTGCATCCTTTTTACCTTGACAATTAAGGGAATGCGGGTTGCAATTACTTTATTGATTATCAGATGATGAATTAAGGGATTTAAAGACCTACTGTTTAAATCAGGTTATTGTGTTACATGTATTTATAAAAAATTGCATTTTTTTTCATGTTTGTTATGATCTTTATTAAAAAAACAAAATTGCCTATTTTCACACTGGCCACTGGGGCAATTGTAGACTCATACTTTTGGTCCTTTCAGGAAGAGTTTTCTGCAGTCTCCCTATCATCAGATGCAGGATTATAATGACAGGAAATATCTCTATATACAGTAGATAACACAGGATCCACCAATCATAATAGTCAATTGTGGACCCTGCTCATCCACCATTCACAATGACCTTTGCACATGCTCATTAGATGCTTCAATACAATAGATAGGTCTGTGGTCTGACCATTGTGGCTAATGTATATGTTCATTTCCTGCAACGACAGGAAGTTACGGTCTAAAAAACCCCAGTGGTCAGTGTGAAAATTGCAAGATTACTAATTTTTTTTTTCAATAAAAACCATGATATGGAAAAAAAACATTACCAAATATTAAAAAAAATACATTGAACACAAAAACCTAATTTAAAAATAGGTCATTTTCTAACTATACATTCCCTTTCAAATAAGGGCCACCATCAGGAATTTTTGAGGCCCCATACAGCAAAAAATTGAAGCACCCCTCCCACACCGACACAATATACATAACTTTTTTTCTATCTTGACCCCGGCACTATTTCTTTAGACCCTCTGGGATATTGGCCAAATCTAAATCTAGACGCTAAAATGAATTCAGATTCCATTTCCAGACTGTTAAATAATTTCAGATCTTAGACCCCAAAATAAATTCAGATCCCATTACAGTTAAATTAACCAACACTCCAGACCAGACAGCAAAATTATACAAGACCCTAAAGCAGAACCCCAAATTAATTCAGAATAGATCCTATAATTATCCCAGTTCCAGGACATATGTGTTGCCTCCTTAATATGTAGTAATGTCCCTCATCCTGTACCAATGTCGCCATCAAGGCCCTTCCAGGTATATATGTCCCCCATCCTGGTATATACTGTATATCCCCATCCTGAGCCCATCATCTATCCTGGTATATATGTCCCCCATGCTGGGACACTTCTTGGCATATATGTCCCCTATCTTGGGCCCACTCTGACAAATATGTCCCCCATTGTGGTATATATGTCCCCCATTGTGGTATATATGTCCCCCATTCTGGTATATATGCCCCCCATCCTGATATATAATATATGTCCCCCTCCTGGGCCCATCCTGGTATATATGTCTCCCATCCTGGTATATATGTCCCCCATCCTGGGCCCATCCTGGTATATATGTCCCCCATCCTAGTATATATGTCCCCCATCCTGGGCCCATCCTGGCATATACAGTATGTCCCCCATCCTGCTATATACATCCCCCATCCTAGTATATATGTCCCCCATCCTGGTATATATGCCCCCCATCCTAGTATATATATCCCCCATCCTGGGCCCATCCTGGCATAAATGTCCCCCATCCTAGTATATATGTCCCCCATCCTGGGCCCATCCTGGCATATTTGTCCCCCATCCTGGTATATATCCCTCATACTGGTATATATGTCACCCACCCTGGTATATATGTCCCCCATCCTAGTATATATGTCCCCCATCCTGGGCCCATCCTGGCATATACAGTATGTCCCCCATCCTGCTATATACATCCCCCATCCTAGTATATATGTCCCCCATCCTGGTATATATGCCCCCCATCCTAGTATATATATCCCCCATCCTGGGCCCATCCTGGCATAAATGTCCCCCATCCTAGTATATATGTCCCCCATCCTGGGCCCATCCTGGCATATTTGTCCCCCATCCTGGTATATATCCCTCATACTGGTATATATGTCACCCACCCTGGTATATATCCCCCATCCTGGTATATGTGCCCCCCATCCTAGTATATATGTCCCCCATCCTGGGCCCATCCTGGCATATATGTCCTCCATTCTAGTATATAAGTCCTTCATCCTGGGCCTATCCTGGCATACTTGTCCCCCATCCTGGTATATATCCCTCATCCTGGTATATATGTTCCCCACCATGGTATATATCCCCCATCCTGGTATATATGCCCCCATTCTGCCGCTGTTCTTTATTGCACAAAAAAAGTAATCAGATTCTACTCACCTTCCCCCTTTCCCACACAGTTCGGCGTCCTCTTTTGTACCTGGTGCAGGAGCCAGCAGCTGACTTCGTGCAAGCAACGGGCAACTCATGACATCACTGCCATGCGCAGCCAGTGACTTGCATGCTGATGTCAGCTGCTGGCCTCTGATTGGTCGGCATCTCATATTGCAGCGCAGGGACCTGGCGGGTCTCTGCACTGCAATGCATTTCAGCTGAATGGGTGTCCTCAGACTCACATCCATCTGATATATGTCGTTGGGTCTTCCTCCTGAACGGTCTATGGCTCTTTTGGAGGTTTCATCTAAATTCCGTTTTTGGAGAACCAAACGGAACCCCTGGGCATTATGCATAAACGCTATGTGAGCACGGCTGTAGATAACATTGTTTTCTTTCTATATAAATTATATTTACTAGAAATTGTATAATTTTCCTAAATGTTTGCTACTTAAAGAGTAATTCTCATTTTATTTTAGTTTTTTCGTAAATCAATAGTACTCAAGAAAGTAAGCATCTTTGTCATATATCTTTTTAGTGAAATCTGCTTCTTTCTCCTCCTGGACTGATCTTTCATTCTCACAATTCTCAATTCACGAATAAAATGTGTCTTCATTGAATATAGATTTTCCCATTATTGAGATAGGAGATGACAGTTGGTGCATATAGGATTCTATGGAGAACAGTATACATCGTTCAGTCAAACTTGCAGCAGAATGTCTGTGTCTGTCTCTAGCTCATCCCCATCTCTTTTCCATAGAATTTCAAAAGTACCAACTGTCATCTCCTATCTCAGTAATGGAGAAATCTGTCTTCACTGAATACAAATTTTATCCGAAAATTGAAAGAAAGATAAATCCTGGGGGAGAAAGAAGCCAATCCCCCTGATAAGATATATTACAAAGTTTCTTATTTTTATGTTTATTAATGATTTATGAAATAAAAATAAAAATGACTCTTTAATGCGTAAACCTAAAATATTTAACCAGTTCAATGTTCCTGTTGTTGATTTTATATTTTTACCATATAAATGGTTTGAGAAATGAAAACTAATGTGCTCTGATTTTCTGCGAATGATCAAAGTGCAGGAGACATGAAAGGGAACTGTAAATAGTAACATCAAGTCCATTGTAATCTCCCCCCGGGGGCGATGAGAAGATATAAGCCGCGTAGATGAGAGAGTCAGTGTGTTGGCTCCATTTGCACGTGGTACCACTCGTACACGCAGGGTCTACACAGACTTTCCTGGTTTACATGTAATGTTTGATCAGTTGAGGTGGATGATTAGTTATAATTTGTTTTTTAAATGTATCTGTCTCATTAAATCTTTTCTAATGATAGTCCATGATAAAATTATTTGAGGACAGCATCTCCTAGAATATTATGGATTTTACCCGCAGCCTTATGGTCTCCATGCACAATGGTTGGCTGCCGGCTGATGGTTCGGCCGGCAGCTGTCTCTCCTGACAACTCCATACATAGGAGTGCTTGCTCTGTTGAGTGCGCCTGTGTTCCTTATGAGAGAGCCGTTGTCAGACTCCTCTGGGGGTGGCCTATCTTAAGAACAAAAGGATTGGTAGTCCAAAATTGGACATGCTTATCTCCCCCGATATCATCTGTCAGTGGATACTCAGGAGACCCCTTTCAGACCCCTTTAACCTCTTTCAGACCTTGCATAGGAACACTCAGCTCGGCCAAATTTCCTGTTTTCTATGTGCCAGGCTCCTCGGGGGAGGGCTTATCTCGTGGAGAGAACAAAAGGAACATTCAGATGGCAGCATCCTTCTCTCCCCTGACACTGTCTGTTGGAGTACAGTTAGGAGGCCCCCATACCCATCCCACTGATTTTGACTTTAATGTGTTTGGAGACCTTCACACCATTCACCAGTAATCAGTTCTCTGGAGAAGACATTAGACTGGCTTCAACTAGTCATAATATATGTCTGTATTAAAGGGAACCTGTCACATTGCCCATGCTGTTTGACCTACCAGCAGAATATTATACAGCAGGAGACGTTGAGGAGGTTGATCTACAGTGAAAACATTCAGAACAACTTTTTATATTTTATCCATTCTTAGGAGTCCAGTGGGCGGTCCTAATCAGTGATTGGAGCAGAATGTCTGGGACTGTCTCTAGCTCCTCCCCCTCTCTTTTCCATATAATTTCATGTCCGTGTATGCACACTGTACCAACTGAACTCCTAAGACCAGAATAAGCAGGGATGTCATTCAATAAGATACTGAAGTTATATTGAGTCATGGCCACATATAGTTGCTAGATTATTTATTAACTACAATGTCGTTTGTTGTGAGAAAACCACACAGTCCATTTTAAATGCTGTTATAGTGTCAGCCATTACTACCTCTTGTGGTCGGCATTCCACAGTCTGACTTCTCTGACTGTAAAGAACCCTTTCCTATTTAGTTGCCAGAATCACCTTTCTTCCACCCGTAATGAGTGCCTCCTGGTCCTTAGTATGGTCTTTGGAAGGAATAAATCATGTGCTAGTCCTTTATACTGACCACACATATAAATGAGATCTCCTCCTTTTTCTACGCTAAACAAGCCCAACCTCTCATCATATGAGAGGCCTTCCATCCCTTGTAGTAATCTAGTTGCCGCCTTTGAACTGACTCTAACTTCTGAATATCCTTTTTAAAATGTGGAACCCAAAACTGGATTTCCAAATGTGGCCTCACCAGTGATTTATAAAGGGGTAACAGTACCTTGGGATCGCGGGATTTTATTTCTCACTTTATACATCCTAAAACCTTGTTTGCTTTTGCAGCTGCTGCCTGACATTGAGTATTGCTGCTCAGCTTACTTGTAACCAGAATAACCAAGTCCTTCTCCTGTTCTGTAGTCCCCAGTATACTCCCATTTAATGTGTATGCAGCAACAGGATTACTCCATCCTAGGTGCATTATTCTACATTTATCTACATTAAACCTTATCTGCCAAGTGTTTGCCCATTCAGTCATCTTACCCAGATCGTTCTGCAATATCATAATGTCAAGATCAGATTTTAATATCCTACATAGTTTGGTGTCGTCAGCAAAAACTGACACTTTACTCTCAATCCCATCCCCCAGGTCATTAATAAAGAGGTTAAAAAGAATCGGTCCTAGCACAGATCCCTGCGGTCCCCACTGCTGACTATGTCCCATTTAAACAGAACTGGGCAAAGTGCTGCCCGTGGGCCACATCCGGCCCTCTGGCTGTTCCAGTCTGGCCCGCGGACCGAGACAGTCGAAGGTATGAAACAGTGGCCCACGAACTGCAGCGTGCCCGCCCGCTCGCTGTCACCGCTATCTCCATCCGGACCACTCTGAGTCGCTGCCGTCATTTCATCGCATCTGCGCACCAGAGACAGTCAGGAGCAGAGGCACAGTGCTGTGGGAACAGGAGCCAGGTGAATATATGGTGTGTTTTTTTTCTTGTGTATGGGATGTTTGGTTGGTCATGGGGAGACTATGAGGGTCTGTGTCTGGACATGGGGACGCCATGGGCTGTCATGCTGGACATAGGGAGGCTGTAGGGGTTTGTTGCTGGACATGGGGAGGCTGTGGGGGGTCTGTGGCTGGACATGAGGAGGCTGTGGGGGGTCTGTGGCTGGACATGGGGAGGCTGTGGGTGTCTGTGGCTGGACATGGGGACACCATGGGCTGTCATGCTGGACATGGGGAGTCTGTAGGAATCTGTGGCTGGACATGGTGAGGCTGTGGGGGTCTGTGGCTGGACATTGGGAGGCTGTGGGAGTCTGTGGCTGGACATCGGGAGGCTGTGGGAGTCTGTGGCTGGACATGGGGAGATTGTGGGGGTCTGTGGCTGGATATGGGAAGGGGCTCACAACAGTCACGGTCTCTCATGTTGCCCCTCGGAAAAATTAATTTCCCACCGCTGCATTTAGAGAACGTACCATTTATGACGACTCTTTGTTCCTATCATTCAGCCAATTCCTTACCCACCTCCCCTGGCTACAGCTTGTATTAAATTTTTTTATTCTTTACTCACCCTCCCTTGGTTCAGCACTGAGTCTCCACCACTGCACACAGTGTCTGCTCCTGTCTGCAGAACTGATGTCACATTGATAGCGCTGCAGCCAATAACTGAGTTTAGCAGCTCTGCCTGACTTGATGGCACGAACCACTGAGCTCACTGATTGGCTGCAGCGCTATCAATGTGACATCAGTGCTGCAGTCAATAACATACATCAGGAGCATCAGCAGAAACTCAGCTCTGGACCCGGGGATGGTGAATAAAACACAGTTTGTTTCTTTAAAAAAACTGCAGACGGGGAACAGGGCTTTTCAGAAACCCCTCCCTTAAAAAAGAATACATTCTGGGACTCCCATTATCCCATTGTCCTTGAGAACATTAGTCCCATAACCCTGATTGATTGGACAGTGGTCATCCATTAACTATGTGACTGATGGGATAGACTTTGCATGGAGTAATAATGCGCATGTGTGACCACTGACCAGCGGCCTCATATATTTATCACCAATCCTATGAAAAAGTGATAAATATTTGTTGAGGTCCATTTCTGTTAAAAACACATAAAGCACTAATATCAAGGATTGTATATGACCCGATAAATGGTAATGCAGCTAAACTATGGAGCAAACACAATAATTTCTTGTAATTGGCTGGTAAGGAATTAAACATCATATAAAATACAATATAAAACCTGCCACAATAGAAAGTGTTAGTAACTTAGAGGAAGTCTCTTACCTCTGCACCTTACGCACCGCGGAGGGAGTGATGGGCTGACGGCTTGGACCCTTGGATACCAGTCCTGTAATGGAGATATCCAAAGAGAGCGAGGATTTAGTGGGAGAAACTGGACACCGCCGTTATACATCAGTCACATTGTATTGGGCGAGTGAGATCCCCACATCAATATAAGGAAAGGTACTATTTGAGAAAACACAGATTAATGCCGCAGAGCCTGACATCCCAAAATAACCGGTGAGGGGCAGCTGGGCTCTAGGGCTGAGCCATACTGCACCTAAAACCTTCTGCTTCGTTTCTTATGCATTTGTATTATTAGTTATTCTCACAATTATTAACTAGTTTCCCCCGTCCTGGCCAGGTACATTTTGGGGTTTTATCTTGCTTGCGCTTTTAATGGCTCTAAAAAAAAATTCCTCTTCAGATACTCAACTAGTTTTTACCTCTTCTTCTTTGCAGAATATGAGTCTTAATTTGTATTATACACTGCTCAAAAAAATAAAGGGAACACTGAAATAACACATCCTAGATCTGAATGAATGAAATATTCTCATTGAATACTTTGTTCCGTACAAAGATGAATGGGCTTACAACAAAATCACACAAAAATCATCAATGGAAATCAAATTTATTAACCAATGGAGGCCTGGATTTGGAGTCACCCCCAAAATTAAAGTGGAAAAACACATGACCGTGTATGGCCAGTACGGCTTTCTTACCGTATTTTCCTTGTTCCACCTTCTCCAACGCTATACCTTTCCCCTCCATGAATAAAAAACACTTCAACACTGGATTCTTTGGATAAATTTGGCCACAGCGGCCATTTTTTTAACAAACAAACATTAACATATTAACAATAATAATACCAGATAAATTAAGAGGGGAGGGTTCTTGGAGCTAATAAGTCTGGCTTTTATAACACGAAAGAAATCCAACTGCCATCTTACCCTCAGCCGTGCACCACCAGCTCGAGGGCACCGTACTTCCACAATACATGAAAGATTAATCACCTAAGAGCTCCCAGGGTAAAAACCCCGTCCAGAGCCCAGACCAAAAATTGCCAGACCACCCCCAATGTAACTTCAAATTACCCAAAATTCTCGCAAATTCCTTGTAACAACAAATCCGTACCAACTCCAAGAACACCACCCCCCGCCAACCATGCACAGCCCTGACACCTCAGGCTCGTGAGTGCCCCAACCCCAACAATGCCCTTTCAATCCCATCCTGTATTGCCAAAGCCCAGAGATCAATTCCGATGGCATTCAAATGAACACCGTCCGCCATCCAAAAATTCCCCGTTCCGGACTCTAAATCTAAATGTCTAAGGCTACGTGCCCACGTAGCGTTTTTGTAGCGTTTTTACGGCCGCGAAAACGCTTGTAAAACAGTCTGCCATGCAAAGCAATGTGAATTCGGATGTGCTGTGCACATGATGCGCTAATTTGCGCACTGAATTCGCATTGCTTTGCAAAACGCAGCATGACCATTTATACCGGTTGCATGGATTTATATTGTGTGATCAACTTGTCAAGCACTTTCCAAGTGATGCTCAAAATCGCTTGGAAAAGTGCTTGAAAAAACGCATGCGAAAACGCTTCTCTCTGGCAGAAAAAATGCATGTAAATCTGCATGCGTTTTTTTCTGGCAGAGAGAGGCAAAAACACTCTGCATCAAATCTGCTACGTGGGCACATAGCCTAATGCTTATACCTCCATTCCTGGATACAAAGGCCCCTATGGCCCTATTCAACTTCACCCTCGCTCTATTGATCCCTTTTAACGATCTCGCCGCCCTCCACTTCTGTCTAGGCACGATGTCTGACCACACCGTCAGCAACCCTGGAAAAGTTGTCTATAATCTCAAAAAATCAAACCGAATGTCGCAAATTAATTCCCTAACGGGCCTTGTTCCCAAATCGTTCCCACCTATGTGAACCACCAAGATATCAGGTGATCTATCCAACCGTGTCGCTTTGTGGAATTCGGACAAAAACCGGCTCCACACCATCCCCCTAAAACCCAGCCAGCGGACAACAATCTGCTTCCTACCAAAACCCAGTTGCCTACCGTCCGGCCTTACGTCGGCATGCAGTGCACCCCAATGTACGAACGAATGTCCAAAAATCCAGGCTGACAATGGACCAGCACCTAAAATGATTAACGAAAAACATATTAACCAACTTGACAAACCACTTTTTCCATTGCCTTATCATAATTAATACCTCACATACGTAAGATAGCGGTCAGAATTCCACCTGCCGATGCGCCTTGTCACCTCAGCACCCAAACCACACCTTTCTGCCTCTGACACTGCGCCAATCCTAAATGAATGTGAGCCATATAATTAAGGGCTAAGCCCCAACTTGAGAATCCCTTTTTTAAGTGTAACGACCGGAATGCCGGTCGAATGTGTATGAGGAGTACGGCGCTGCTATGAATGATCCGACCTTGTATAGTGGCAAATAACTTTCTTTATACAATTCTACAAAATATGGGCCACAACAGCCACTAACACAAATTACAAGTTATGCAGCCCGAGAGAGCCCAAGTGCCAATCTCGCGGGAATGAGCCAAACTACCCCTGGGTTATGCTGCTCCCACCCTTATTCAGTACAGGGCCTACCCAGGATGTTACCGCGGACGTGGCACGTGGTCCTCCCAGGAATATAACCTTACACCCCCCTCCCACACTAATACAATGGGATCTGGGTACCCTTGTTTTCCCCTTAGAGAACACTCATATATATTTAACCAACGCGTTACCTATACAGTGTACAGTTTCTCTTCTTATAAGAGCAAAGAGAAATCTCTCAGACTTAATACATATACAAACAGTTAACAAATTTAAACCTTTAATTAGACCCTGATCTCCGGCCACAGGGTTTGAACAGCTTCTCCTTCTCACCAAGCTCTTCAGCACATTCAGGTGTAAGCAGGAATTAGAATCAATCTCAGTCTCAAAGTGTAGTTCACAACAGGGCTCCTTTGTAGTATCCAGGTGCACAGAGTCTTAGTGTACCAGATCCTTCACAATCTCTGGATCAAGCCTGATCAGTCCATCAGCAGTGATCTACACCAGGCAGTTCTCAGCACTACTGGAATCACTAACTAGCTTTCCCTAACTGACTACACAGTTGGTGACCGGTCACATATCTCAGTTACTCACAAGTCACAGCTTCTTCTTGGACACACCGTCTGGTTGCAGTCTGTACAAGCTCTCCAACGTCACTCAGCATTCAGACGCATGTCGCCTTCTCATAGGACTTCCTGGATCTCTCTTTCCCGGGCTTTTTTACAAATCCCTGGGCTTTTTCTTTACTTGTTTCTTGCTGACCCCTAATGGCCAGACTAAGTCATTGCAGGAGAAATTTACACTGTCATAAATATGAGCTCATTACTAGAAAGACATGTCAACATGTTACATAAGTACTGCAGTAAACTGAAAATGGGACAAAAACGTTCAGTCTTAATGGCATAGAAGCGGGCCAGCTCTACCCGACCATACTTGCCAATATTCTTCCAAACATCTCCTTGGGCACATCATTGCTGCGTCCACCTTGCCCAACACCACACGCCTTCCTTTTCCAGCTTGATCCGTCTTAGAGTGTCTTAGCCAAAAATCAATGCCCCCAACCCAATATCCAACATCTTCGGCCAGCAGTCCCCCCGTCCTGCCTTTACTTGGAGCCACCAATTCCCAAACTCGCATTGCGCCAAAGAAAGCCAACGAAAAAGCCAGCCTAAACAATGCCAACTCAAAACTGGAACTACAAATCGTCCTTAGTACTGCACCCAAACCCTCTAACGTCGTAAACGACACTGGTCTCCATTTGTCCGGCATGTGTCTGCCCCTTTTGAAACCCTTTAATGCCTGCCTGACTAAAAAGGATTTTGTAGTGTCCCCTACTCCCTGCAATTTAAAACCGAACGCCAGCCCAGCCATGAACTTACTAACCCTTGACCCGGACCACCCAATCTCTGACGCCTTACCAATCAGAAACAAAACCGCCAAACTTCTATCCTCGTCACTTACAATTGGCCCCCATTCAGCCACCCAAGTTTGCCATACTCGCCATGATGCATCGTAAGCAGACCAGGTATTACTCGCTATAGATTCCCGAATTAGCTTTCCTGCTCCTCCGTAATCAGTTGCCACAAGTGTAAAGGGCATTCTTCTCCCACGTCCTCCGCTTCTGGCGCCAGAGCCCAGAAACGGTCCCACTGAAAGCGAGACAATGCATCCGCTATAGAATTCTGAACACCCGGAACATGTACAGCCGAAATCCAAGCATTCAATTCAAGACACCTGAGCATGAGTTCCCTGAGCAGCTGAATGACCGGAGGGGATGAGGCTGACAAACTGTTAATAACCGCCACCACTGCCATATTGTCGCAATGAAAGCGTACCCTCCTATTCAAGAAAAATTCCCCCCAAATAGAAACCACCACCACTATTGGGAACAACTCCAACAAGGTCAAGTTTTTTGTGTAACCCAACTGTTTCCACGATGTTGGCCACGCTCCAACACACCACCGCCCCTTACAGTACGCTCCGAAACCTGCCCCGCCGGCTGCATCCGTATAGATTTCGCAATCAAAACTGTCCACGAAATCCTGCTGAATTAACGACCTCCCATTATAATTCTCCAAAAAACGTTTCCACACTTCCAAGTCATCTCTGTGGTCCCTGTTCAACCGAATGAAATGGTGCGGTGCCCTAACACCTGCAGTCGCCGGGGACAACCTGCGACAAAAAATTCTGCCCATAGGCATAATTCTGCAAGTGCAATTCAACCTCCCCAACAGGGCCTGCAACTCCTTCAACGTTACCTTACGCAAGCTCCCCACCCTGTCCACCTTCTGCCTCAGCATGAGCAATTTATCCTCCGGTAAACGACATTCCATCTTTTCTGAATCAATCAGAATACCTAAGAAACCCAACACAGTACAAGGCCCTTCTGTTTTCTGTTCAGCCAGCGGAACGCCAAAACGCTTAGCCACTTAAAACATAGATGCTAACAAGTTCCCACAAACTAACGATTCTGGAGGACCTATAAACAAAAAATCATCCAAATAATGAATGACCAACTGTACACCTGCAACGTCCCGTACCGCCCATTCCAAGAAAGTGCTAAAAGTTTCAAACAACGAACAAGAAATTGCATAACCCATGGGCAAACATCTATCTAAGTAGTACTCCTCACACCAAAAACACCCGAACAACGGAATGCTATCCGGGTGCACCGGAAGCAATCTGAATGCCGACTCAATGTCGGTCTTAGCCAACAACGACCCAGGCCCGTACCTGCGCACCCATTTTACTGCCGCATCAAATTATGTATACACCACCGAACCTAGATCCTGATCAATACCATCATTTACCGAAAGCCCTTTTGGATATGACAAGTGCTGGATCAGGCGAAATTTATTCGGTTCCTTCTTTGGCACAACTCCCAAAGGAGAAATAATCACACCCTCACCCGGCAAACGCTGAAAAGGACCAGCCATACGACCCAACTCCACCTCTTTAGACAACTTTGCACTGACCACGTCCGGATGCAACTGGGCCGACCTCAAATTCTTAAGTGAAAAGGGAACTTTATGTACGGGTGGAGGAATCGTAAAACCTTCTAAAAAACCGTGACTAATAACATCCGCTTTTTCCCGATCTAGATATCTACTTAGAAAGGGGGCCATCCTGGGAAGTTTCACTGGAGTCTCCCCCTTGACCGGGACCCACTGAAGGCTTCCCTTTTCCTTTCTTGAAACATCTAGAGGTGCCATGGAAACTACCATTAGAATGGGAACACACATGTTTGAACTTACAGCTGTTCCCGTACTTGCATTGGCCGTCGTTAAACAGCCAACACGTTCCCGATTTTTCTTTTCCACCCTGCGCCACCGTGTTAACCCCCCCTATCTAAGTTGAACTTTTCCAAGGGGAGGAGGGAGAAAATTTCAACATACTCATCCCGTCATATTTTTTCCCTTACCTCTTTTTTTAAATGTGCTCCCAAAGGACCCTCGAAACACACGTACACTCCACCCCTTGCCCTGTCATCCAGCTTTACCGTATCTCCTTTTTCTTTCTCGGTTTGCACCGATACCGAAACCCCGGGGAACACCTCCCCGCTACCAATTACTGATCTGACCGCTTCAGGCCCAGCCCGCTGCGCTGCCACCTGCCCAGCCAACCAAGCTCTCACGGGCGGCCCCCCGTCTCATCTGCTACCCCGCCGTCTAACCTCAGCAAGAATTGCGACATAGTGCGTAAAATATCACTAAGCTCCGGTACCTGTGCCCCACTCGGCCCACCCACATTCCTCACGTCGTACCCCACCAATTGACTATTCGCTACCCCTTGTGATACAGCCCCTGCGGGCAAAAAACCAGACATATAATCATACTCACATAGCTGCGCAGGTGCTGTGTCCCCGCCAGCCGACAATCCTGAGTCCTGCCGATTCCTTGAGTTGTCGGTTCCTTGTTCCAAATTCGATCCTTCCGATTGGCGGCCATGCTCCAGGCCCGCGCCCCTGGCCTCCTCATCACCGGCGGGGACCCGAGCGCCTGCCGCAGCCGCTGGGGCTCTCATGCCTGGAGTTCGCCTCCCGCTTGTCCTCACTCTGCTCCGCTTAGTAGGCCTGTGACCCCGATCGCCCCCAGACCCGGCCCGGCCGGCCCGGCCCGTGCTGGATGGGATGTGACTGCCAGGCAGCTCCACTCTGCCGCCTGCCGCAGACTGAAGAGCTGGGCCTGCCAGTGCTGCTTCTCCCTGCTGCTGCCTGCCCTCCGATCGCCGCCGTATGGTGAGTCTCCCCCTCCGTCTGGCAGGTACCCCGACAGGAGCATCGCCAGGGATACCTGCCATTCCAGATGTCCGTCCCACCTGCTCCACCGCTGAGCGTCTCCGATCTCCAATTTTTTGCCGTGTGCACGCAGATCTGCCTAATGCAGGGATGCCCCAGCAAGGCGCTGCCCTGACTTCCGGTCTGGGCTGCGCCTCTGATGCCGGCCGCACTTCCTGTTCGGCCTGCACTTCCTGTGCGGCCTGCACTTCCTGTGCAGCCTGCACCTCGGCGCCAGTCCCCGATCTACGCCATCCAGGGCCCGCAGGCCGGCTGTACGGATTCCTGCCGGTGCGAGTCAGGGCCATTTGGATGTTTTTGGCTGTCATTAAGATTTAAAAGGAGAAAACACAGTAGTTTGACAATAAATGGCTTTACCCAACCAAAAACCATCAGTGGAGAAAAAGGTTTTTTGTTATCATTCATATTCTCTGAAACAAGGCCAAGAAAGCAAAAATTCTGCCGGGGTATGTAAACTTTTTAGTTCCCCCAATACCAGCAACAACAATAAAAATAAATAAAAAAGAATAAAATAAAATAAATAATAATAATTATATATATATAAATATATACATATTTTTTATCCTGTTTTATTTATTTTGTTGTTGTTGCTGATATTGGGGGAAAATGTAAAATGTGAAATGTAAAAAAATGTAGTAAATGTAAAAAAAAAATTCAATCATATAGATATACTTATACAGTTATATGAAAAAGTTTGGGCACCCCTATTAATCTTAAGCTTAATGTTTTATAAAAATTGGTGTTTTTGCAACAGCTATTTCAGTTTGATATATGTAATAACTGTTGGACACCGTAATGTTTCTGCCTTGAAATGAGGTTTATTGTACTAACAGAAAATGTGCAATCTGCATTCAAACAAAATTTGACCGGTGCATAAGTATGGGCACCTCACCAGAAAAGTGACATTAATATTTAGTAGATCCTCCTTTTGCAAAAATAACAGCCTCTAGTCGCTTCCTGTAGCTTTTAATGAGTTCCTGGATCCTGGATGAAGGTATTTTTGACCATTCCTCTTTACAAAACAATTCCAGTTCAGTTAAGTTTGATGGTCGCCGAGCATGGACAGCCCTCTTCAAATGATCCCACAGATGTTCAATGATATTCAGGTCTGGGGACTGGGATGACCATTCCAGAACATTGTAATTGTTCCTCTGCATGAATGCCTGAGTAGATTTGGAGCGGTGTTTTGGATCATTGTCTTGCTGAAAGATCCATCCCCTGCGTAACTTCAACTTTATCACTGATTCTTGAACATTATTGTCAAGAATCTGCTGATACTGAGTGAAATTCATGCGTCCCTCAACTTTAACAAGATTGCCGGTGCCGGCATTGGCCACACAGCCCCAAAGCATGATGGAACCTCCACCAAATTTTACTGTGGGTAGCAAGTGTTTTTCTTGGAATGCTATGTTTTTTTGCCGCCATGCATAACGCCTTTTTGTATGACCAAACAACTCAATCTTGGTTTCATCAGTCCAAAGGACCTTCTTCCAAAAAGAAATTGGCTTCTCCAAATGTGCTTTTGCATACCTCAGCCGACTGTTTGTGGTGTGCTTGCAGAAATGGCTTCTTTCGCATCACTCTCCCATACAGCTTCTCCTTGTGCAAAGTGCGTTGTATAGTTGACCGATGCACAGTGACACCATCTGCAGCAAGTTGATGCTGCAGCTCTCTGGAGGTGGCCTGAGGATTGTCCTTGACTGATCTCACCATTCTTCTTCTCTGCCTTTCTGATGTTTTTCTTGGCCTGCCACTTCTGGCCTTAACAAGAACTGTCCCTGTGTTCTTCCATTTCCTTACTATGTTCCTCACAGTGGAAACTGACAGGTTAAATCTCTGAGACAGCTTTTTGTATCCTTCCCCTGAACAACTATGTTGAATAATCTTTGTTTTCAGATCATTTGACAGTTGTTTTGAGGAGCCCATGATGCCACTCTTCAGAGGAGATTCAAACAGGAGAACAACTTGCAAGTGGCCACTTTAAGTAGCTTTTCTCATGATTGCAAACACCTGGCTATGAAGTTCAAAGCTCAATAAGGTTACAAAACCAATAAAAGTGCTTTAGTAAGTCAGTAAAAAGTAGGTAGGAGTATTTAAACCAAGAAAATGATAAGGGTGCCCATACTTATGCACCTGTCAAATTTTGTTTGAATGCAGATTGCACATTTTCTGTTAGTATAATAAATCTCATTTCAAGGTAGAAACATTACTGTGTCCAACAGTTATTACATATATCAAACTGAAATAGCTGTTTCAAAAACACCAATTTTTATAAAACATTAAGCTTAAGATTAATAGGGGTGCCCAAACTTTTTCATATAACTGTATATACTTATATATTATTCCTTTTTATTATTTTTTTTCTTTGCTGATTTGGGGGGAAAATGTAAAATGTATATGTGTCACCCTGGCCTGGATGCCACAAGTATAATAAAGCTGTGTCTGAGAGCAAGGGGGAGGTTCTCTAGTCAGGGGAACATTAGCATGCAATACCTCCTGTCTCAGGCCAGTAGGGGGAGCTGGCTGCCCCTATAAAAGCTGGAACTGGGGGCAGGGTTAGAGAGAACTGGACGACCTGTCTCAGGACTGAGAAGTGTCCAGAGCAGAGAGGGACAGTCGTATTGCACCCTAAGAGGACGTGTGGCAGTAGGAGAGCCACAAGCCAGAGACAAGAGGCGAAGTGAGCCTGTCTTGGCAGATAAAGGACTTAATTTACCAGACTTTGGTGTCTGAGGCTGTGAGGATTCCACATCCTACAGCAGATAACCAGTCCGCAGGGGACTGTATATTCCTTGGCCTAAGAAGCCTGGAGGCTCTGCCACAACAGAAGGGACCAGCAAAGCCGTACCAGGCTGGGAGCAGAAAGGAACCCACGTCGCAGGCCATACAGGCGAGAATACACGGAGAGCTCGGAAACGTGGGCTGTTACCCTATAAGGAGGAGATAGCCAGAAGGAGGGCAGAAAGCACAGTAAGCTTAAACCCTCACCCTGACCAAGGCCAATTTCCCCATTGCTCTCAGACATCCAGGTCCCCTCCTAGCCAGGACCCTGGACTGCAACCTGTTGTCTGTGTGCTCCTTGCTCCTCCAGCACTATCAGCACTGGGACTCTCACCACCATCACTCCCACCATCCACTACACTGCCCTGGGGCTGCACTCTTCCCGTGGGGAGTCACGCAACCGGGTTGCCACTACTACCCCCATCGTTCCCCTATTGCCCGGATCCGAGTGGCCCACGGCCCAGGGGGCGAGTCAGCTTTGGCGTAGTCGGCAGGATTGAGACCAACCCGCCACAAACGTGTATTGCATGCCTGAAAAAGACTGTGCACCTACCTGAAAAGAGGTTTCCCGCCATCCGGAGCCGTTTCCCGCCATTTCCAGCCGTCTCCCGCCATCTTCCGTCGGTTCCCGCCATCTTCAGCCGCTTTCCCGCCATCGGATGCCATCTTCAGGATGCCGCGTGGGAAGAAGAGGGGCGTGGACGTCCAAACGGCGCGAGACCCGAAGCTCCGCCCCACGCACCAACGCTGCGCAAGGTCCTGGAAGGGAGAGAGAGCGACGTTGACGTCACCAGGACACAACGCAAGGTCCTCGTCCGGAGCAGCACCAGCGGAGCCGCGGCCTACAGAAGAGGATCGTCGGAAGGTAGGCCACGCTTAACTAGGGGGGAGGAAGATGTCGGACACAGAGGCGCCCACTACCACCAGCGCAGCTGCAGCAGCAGTGATGCCATTTTCCCTGCCCTACATCCCTGGAGCGGCCTGGCTGCCTAAGTACTCGGGGGAGCCCCATGCCCTGACTGATTTTAAGGAAAGGCTGTACAGTTTGTTCCAAGTCTACCCCCTGACAGAGGAACAGAAGGTTAGCATACTAACAGGGCAGTTAACTGGCGCAGCCCAAAGGGAGGTAAAGTCATGGGGCCCGCTGAGGAGAAAAGGACCGTAAAGGGTATTCTGGCCCGGCTGTGGGGTACCTTTGACACACGTACCTCCGCTGAAATTAAAATGAGGTTCTATGGCTGTAAGCAGCGGGCACAGGACAGCATCAGAGACTATGCCCTAAATTTGCAGGAAGCCCTGAGGGCCATCCAACAAACTGACCCTGGCAGCGTGCAGGAAATGGATAAACTACTAACAGAACAATTCATAGAAGGTCTGCTGTCTAGCGCCCACAGGGTCCAACTGCGCCTCATGTTCTTTCAGAACCCTGATCTGACCTTTGCCCAATTTAAGGACAGGGCCATAAGGGTGCTCCGTGAACCTGCAACCAGTGACGCTATAAACCCCCGGCGCCCTGCTCTCACCTACCACCAGGAGGCGGCGCCCTCCTCTATGGACTCCGTGGGGGCTGACGCACAGGCCCTGAACCAAGCCCCGTCGAAAGATCTGCATCACCAAGTCCAGGAGCTGACCAGGAGCGTCGCGGCGTTGACCAGGACCGTCCAGGCGTTACAAGTGGACCCGTCAAGACCCATCGAGCTGGCTTCAGGTCCGGAGGATGTCCCGTGGCGTCGACAGAGGAGGATCCCGTCGTTCCGAGGGAGGCCCACAGACCGATACGCAAAGGATGGACAGCCCATTTGCCGTCGATGCAACCAGCCCCGACACATTTCCAGGTACTGTAATTTAAACGGGTCCAACCTGGGGCAGAGGGCCAACCCCCAGACATAAGATCACCAGGCCCTTACAATTGGCGTAATAAGTACATTGGGGGGCGCCCAGTTTTACCCGTGGTGCTGGACGGTATCCCCATGAGCGCCTTGCTGGATACTGGGTCGCAAGTAACCACTATCCCTTATGTACTTTTTAAGCAGTATTGGACTGATGCTGATATCACACGGTATCCAGACAGTAACTTGAGCATCATCGCCAGTAATGGCTTACCCGTGCCGCAAATGGGGTTCAAGGAGATGACCATTAAAATTGGTAAAGTTGAACTGCCGGCACAGGGAGTAATTATTGTGGACATTGACCGTCGTGAAAGTCACCCTAAAATAACTGTGGGTACTAACGTAATTGAAAATTGTCTTTCAGAGGTAATTGTAATTCTACAACAGGTGGCGGTGAATGCTAGTTCCAACCAACAGAGAGTCCTCAACAAGGAGCCGTACTGTCACAAAACCAACAGGGCAGAGAAAGGGTGATCGCGTACGCCAGCCGGAAGCTGAGGCCCACTGAGAGGAACCCGGAGAATTACAGCTCCTTCAAGCTAGAATTCTTGGCGGTGGTGTGGGCCGTGATGGAACGCTTCAAGCATTACCTGGCCTCCGCAAAGTTCACGGTGTACACGAACAACAACCCGTTAACACACCTAGACAATGCAAGACTTGGTGCCCAGGAACAGCGGTGGATGGCCCGTCTCTCCAACTATGACTTCGTGATCAAGTACAGGGCAGGCAAAACCAATGCCAACGCTGACGCCCTATCGAGAATGCCTCACTTACCTGAAGGTGACGAAGACCCAGAAGAGCTGGAGGAGGTAGAACTCCCCGCGTTTCACCGGTATGGAGCCGCTCAATACTCCCACCGCGTGAAGGAGGAGGATCTAACAACCGTGATGATCAATCCCCTACCTCACCACAGCTGGGCCGAGACCCAAGATAGTGACCCTGCCATCCGCCTGGTGAAAGATCTGCTGACCCAGGAAGATGCCCGCATAGATCCGGATGCTCCAGAGGAAGCCAAGCAGCTATGGAAAGAGAAGAGCAAGCTGTTCCTCTACGAAGGAAAGTTGTGCAGAAGGATTGTCAACCACCGGACGCACGAGCTGACCTGGCAAGTCGTGGTCCCAAGGCGGGATGCAGCTATGGTCCTGGAGGCTTACCATGACAGAGCGGGGCACTTCGGTTGGAAGAAACTGGAGTTCCTGCTAAGAGGACGGTTCTTTTGGGTCGGCATGAGAGGGGCAGTAGAGAAGTGGTGCAGAGACTGTGGCCCATGTCACCTAAGGAGGAAGGACCGTGCCAGCCAGAAGACACCCTTGAGGCCCATCGTCACCACGCAGCCTCTTGAGCTGGTAGCTCTAGACCACGTCAAATTGGCTCCAAGTCGATCACGATACATCTACGCCCTGACAATCGTGGACCACTATTCCCGTTTTCTAGTGGTGGTCCCAGTAAAAGACTTGATAGCCCAAACGGTGGCCAGAGCCTTCCAGCAATACTTCTGCCGTCCACACGGGTATCCGGAACAGGTCCTGACAGACCAGGGTCCAGCGTTCGAGGCTGAAATCTTCCAAGAGTTCTGCAACCTCTATGGCTGGAAGAAGATTCGGACAACGCCTTACCACCCACAAACCAACGGGATGTGTGAGAAAATGAACAACATAGTCATTGATCTCCTAAAGACGTTGCCCCTGGAGGAACGCAACCTGTGGCCAGAAAAACTGCCGGACCTGATAGACTTATACAATCATATCCCGGTGAATGCTACCAACTGCACCCCGGCTTACCTGATGCGAGCCAGACCAGGTAAGCTGCCCGTAGACCTGGAGATGGGAGTCCTGACACCTGAGGACACCTTCCCGGATGCGGACTGGGATACGGAAAGGCAACTGCAGTACAAGAAGGTACAGGAGAGTGTGGAGAAGAGCCTGGCCCAGGTGAGAGAGAGGCAAGAAAAACTCTTCAACCAACACGCCCCTGCTGGTCCCCTAGAACCTGGTGAGCAGGTCCTGAAGCGAAAGAGAAGGCTTCACAAGTTGGACGACCAGTGGAAAAGGGAACCCTACACTGTACTGCAGTCTGATCACGACAACCCGAAGGTGTGCGTGATCACCAAGGACGGAGGAGAAACCACTAGTACCGTCTCCAGGGGCCACCTCAAAAGATGCCCCGAGCAACTCCGTAGTGAAGAAGAGGATCAAAGTGACCTTGAACCCGCAGAGGACAAGGAAGAAATGATCAGCACCGTTCTCGGAGAGTTCCCTCAGTCCTGGACTCGGATAAACGATGCCATAGTGGTACCCGTCCTGCATTTCCTGCAACCGACTGCGCAACAACCTGCACCAGAGCCAGAAGGTGAAGAGGAGCAAGCAGTTCCAGAGGCAGAAGAACCTGAACCAGCAGCCCAGGAGAGTCAACCCTCTGCTGACAGTGAGCCTGCCATGCCTGCGGTAAGCCAAAGGACCCGCAGACAGCTGCCTGCCCTACCTGTACACCCAGCTGGTAGCTGTACCCCTAACGCTAGTGGGGAAAGCCAGGTCGGTCCACCACCAGACAGTGGGTTAAGGAGATCAACCAGGAGCACAAAGGGACAGATACCCGCTCGCTGGAGAATATAGGGTACACTAATTGTAAATAACCCTGTTACCAAATGTTGAAGTGTTTGCCAAGTTACATGCATGTTTGGTAATTCTGTGTTTCAGTTTCTTGCAGTTACCGTAAGGACTCAAAGGTTATGGACTTTTTATAACCGGGACCTTGTATGGACAGCGTTCGGAGCCTGACCAAGGAATGAACTAAGACTGTAAAGGACTTGGGGTAGGACAGACCCCCACCTGGTTAAGGCTCCCCATTGTGTTGGTGATATGGACACCCGGTCACAGACCACACTGTGACCTTAAGAACTCAATATGTGCGTCGTCTGTCTATTAATGTTTTATAGTCATGCATATTGTCTTTGTTTACTGTTTAGTCCCGGAGTACTAAATTTCACTAGGGGGGAATGTGTCACCCTGGCCTGGATGCCACAATTATAATAAAGCTGTGTCTGAGAGCAAGGGGGAGGTTCTCTAGTCAGGGGAACATTAGCATGCAATACCTCCTGTCTCAGGCCAGTAGGGGGAGCTGGCTGCCCCTATAAAAGCTGGAACTGGGGGCAGGGCTATGGAGAACTGGACGACCTGTCTCAGGACTGAGAAGTGTCCAGAGCAGAGAGGGACAGTCGTATTGCACCCTAAGAGGACGTGTGGCAGTAGGAGAGCCACAAGCCAGAGACAAGAGGCGAAGTGAGCGTGTCTTGGCAGATAAAGGACTTAATTTACCAGACTTTGGTGTCTGAGGCTGTGAGGATTCCACATCCTACAGCAGATAACCAGTCCGCAGGGGACTGTATATTCCTTGGCCTAAGAAGCCTGGAGGCTCTGCCACAACAGAAGGGACCAGCAAAGCCGTACCAGGCTGGGAGCAGAAAGGAACCCTCGTCGCAGGCCATACAGGCGAGAATACACGGAGAGCTCGGAAACATGGGCTGTTACCCTATAAGGAGGAGATAGCCAGAAGGAGCGCAGAAAGCACGGTAGGCCTACACCCTCACCCTGACCAGGGCCAATTTCCCCATTGCTCTCAGACATCCAGGTCCCCTCCTAGCCGGGACTGTTTGTGGGTCAGTTCATCTGTTTTAGTAAAGACCCTGGACTGCAACCTGTTGTCTGTGTGCTCCTTGCTCCTCCAGCACTGTCAGCACTGGGACTCTCACCACCATCACTCCCACCATCCACTACACTGCCCTGGGGCTGCACTCTTCCCGTGGGGAGTCACACCACCTCAGCTGCATACACCATCAGCCCCAGCGGTCTGCCCTGCAGCAGCGGCTCCTAATGACGGCAAATCCATGGGTGGCGTAGTCGGACGTTATCAACAGCACTTAGCAGACTACCACTGGCCTGACCACCCTGAGCCACGGAACCGGGTTGCCACTACTACCCCCATCGTTCCCCTATTGCCCGGATCCGAGTGCCCCACGGCCCAGGGGGCGAGTCATATATGCTCGTATATACTATATATATATTTTTTTTTGTTTATTTTTCTGCTGGTAGTGGGGAAAATGTAAAAAGAAACAAAAGCAGGAAATACGTGTCTATTTTTCACATGTTTTAATTTTTTTTTTTTATTTATGGTCAAGCAGGTTAGGTAAAAAAACATTTTTTTTTCTTTCCATAGAAATTATTGTTATTTATTGGACATATTTTTTTTAGATCAGGGGAAGGGGGAATAAACAGTGAGTTAGACTGGTAGTATCACTTTTTATATTTTTAGTTTTTGTTTTATTTATTTATGCTTTTTTCTATTTTATTTTTATTTTTCTATTTATTTATGCTTTCATTTATTTCAAACACTGTGTTGCCATAAGGTCTTAAAAGACATTGGGGATGGGTGGGCATTTTAACATATTAATACATTCATTTTATTGCTGATTTTCCCTGTAACTGAGACTTGTATATTAGCCCCAGTTACAGTGGAAATTCAACATTCTGTCCACACAACAGAGCTGAAGGGTGTTCTAGGATACAGAAGCTCCTGCTCCCTCCCTACACCCAGTGATCAGATGAACACTGGGTCCGGAGGAGGAAGCACTGTCAGTACTTCCTAATCTGAATATACTGTACAAGCACTGTTCCAGTGCTTGTGTATACAACAATCCAGAATATGGTAATAAACTATGTTTATATTTTTTGTGGGGAGTCTGGCTGTGTCTGATTTTGTGCAAGCTGCTTATTTTGCATTGATATTTTAGAATGTCAATGCGTGGTAAAGTATTGACCACCCGGATTTTTGAAGTCTGTGGGAAGTCCAGAAATGGTCAGTAGAAAATATTTCAGAAACATAGACGGGGCATGGTTGTATGTGGTTAGTTTCCAATAAGTTCTAAACAGCACCCCCCTTTTTAGTCACAGTGGGCTGTCTCATTTATAGATGTCCTGCAGTGACCTGTATACAGGAGTAATCTTGAATTAAAGTTATTTCTAAAGGTTAGCTATGTGGAATAGGTTATGCAAGATGGTCAATGGCAATTTACAGTACAAATTTTCTTAAAATATTAATGCAAAAGTTAGAGTTACACCTCATAGCCATAGGTGTTGGCACATCAGATGTGTTTTACGTGCATAGATTTTTTTTTTACATTATTATTTATTATTGAAAGGTGGTTACTTGCAAAGTTGACAATAAATGACAGGTAGAAAGCATTAAAGTATAGAAAAAGTTAAAGATACAGCTCTCCATTCCAATGGCATTCTGTGGTGTAACATGCCGATATCCTAATCCAACTGAGCTTGATGCATGGACTAACGAAAAGAAAATCATAATGCAGAAAAGAGGGTAAAAATCCAACACTTGGTTTAAAACGTCCAATCTTTATTTCTTCATTTTAAAAAAGTTTCCATGTTGCAATTAGTACAGTCTCAGCTTGTGTTTCAAGTTTTGCAACTCTTGGGCATAGCTGTTGAGTAAAAGTCTCAAAGCCAAATTGAAGAATGTGCTAACTATAACGTGGAAACCAATTTAAAATGAAGAAATAAAGATTGGAAGTCCTGGATTTTCACCCTCTTTTCTGGATTATAATACTAATTGTACAACTAGAAGGCGGCTTATCTCAAGGAGAACAATATGAACAGAAGTCTGAAATCAGATATGACTGATCGACATCTCTCCCTGCCATCATTTGACCGCTGCTACGATACACATTAGACCATTGGCCGAACCTGTCGATATTGGCGGGTTTGGTCAACATCAGTCTAATGTACTGTATATACTCAGGTTTAATCTATGCAGAGGATGACCACTTCTAACCTGATAGGAAAAGTCAAGAAGCCCTCTTCTAGTGGACACTCCAAGGCTCACATGGCATTATGAATTAGGGATTTTACTGGAGTAGATAAGTGGTTTGAGAATATGAATTCTACTGGTTATAAGCTTATCTCCCCGGCCCCAGTAATGTCCCCTTCCAGAGAGTTGAACACTTTGTTTTCAGGTCTCTCTCCCTCATTACACTTATCATACATGTGAAACCCGGGGGTCTTCAGTGGACATAATACTACTCAGACAACACAGGGTGAGGGTAAAACAGTGTGGCAATACTTTATTGAACCAACAAACGGACAATAAACACATAGAACAGTCCCAGCAAATACCAAAGATGGTGCAAAATTACACAGTCTCACCATTCCACTGGCCCGCCGGGGATAGAACAACTGCGATTTTGGGACTTCCAGGGCCAACTACCTCAACCAGTGGCCCCCCACTTTTGGCAGGCCCCCACAGAGAGGAGGTAGCGGCAAGCTTAGGAAGGTGACAGTCCATCTAGGTACAAGGCCAGGAGACCAAGGATCTCACCCTGGCCTCTCCTAACAACTCCATGTGGGTTCCAGGTGACCTCATTGTCCCAACCTAGCTTTCTCTGAGTGTCTCCATGGGTTTCAGGTGACCAGATGGTCCCAACCTAGCAACCCCAAACAACATATCCATGGGGTCAGGTGACCTCATGGTCCCAACCTGGTTTCCCCAAATGTATCCTTTGGTTCTCTGATGTTCAATGGAGCAGATCTGTATCCTTATAGCCAGGGCCGTATACCCTTAGACTGGAATCCTGTAAAATCCAAATATGTGTCTCTCCGGATGGAGCCATGCTACCAAACTACTGTTCTGAAGAGTCTCTCTGATTCTCCTTGCAGCAGGATAGAAAACCCTTTTTATATTTACATATGTGGATAAGGTCATCATTCACAGGTCAGGGGGAAAGGTGCAGGGCTCAGGTCTCATTGTTTGATCATTTAATCAATTTACATAGCTGGTATCCCTGTGCTGTGTAAATCAACAACTTGCTGGCTTAGTACAATATGTAATTGGCATATTAGCAAACACTATTGTTCTACCCTGAGTCACTGTTCTTTTTGACCAGCCAAAGAAACACATACATTCAAAAGTCAACACAAACACAATAGTGTATTTCTCTTGACCTAACAAATCTATATGTCTATCTAATTAAGATTAGAAGCTGTGTTCTCACATTACAGGTCTTTACTAAACAAGAAGAGAGAGAACTGTGCAGTTAGGAATAGCTGGAGAGTTTTCTTTACGATAGAAAGCTGAACATAAATGTCACGCAAGGTGTGGGAAAGACTTAGTGCAACACAGAGGGAGGAGGGAAAGGGAGCCCAGGCACTAGGGAAAGGGGGGAGTGGAGACCTCCTTGTTTGGTCTAGTGTCACTCTGTCTCCCCTAACGCCCCTGTATTGGTTCTTCACCAATCGCCGCATGCGTGCCTCGCTCTGACTTTCCCTGGCATATGGCTAAGGCTAGGGAAGGAAGGAGATGAGCACTAGTCAATCTCCACTAAACTCTATAGACAACAAAGGTAGACAAACAGGGGGGATTGCTTAGCTTTAGACGACTCCAAACAAATACGCACACGACCTCAAGATCCAGAGAGGATGAAGTACTGCTCTTACTAAAGCCTCACAATTAGTAATGAATATCGCCGGCACCTCCCTCTCAGACACACCAGGTATTTATACACCTAGGCCAGGGAGCTAATTAGTCAGAGGGAGGTAGCAGCTGGGTCCTAGAGACAGCCTCTAAGAAAGTGTCTGCAATGCCAAACGTAGAGATCTCCTGCAACCAACTGCAGGGCGACTGTCTGTCACCTCTGTTACACCCGTGACAATAATCGGGCATATTTATCAAAACTGTCTAATTCTTAGACAATGCACACAAAAGACTAGACAATCTTAAAATGCGACAAATTTATTAAAAGTGGTTTATATTGTTTGATAAATCAAGTTTATACTAGGTATTATTACTTTGTGCTGGAAATGTGAGCCAGAATTTTGGCAGATGTTTTGGTGTTGCATGTTAAGCTACAGCTCTTTTCTGATCAAACATGCTGTGCCACCTAGTTGCATGAGTCATAAAAAGTGTCCAAAAAATATCATAAATATGATGCAAGCTATATAAGACAGTATATGCCAGTAGAAACAGAAAAAACTGACGGCACTTCCAATACAAGAAATAGGTGTGAACAGGTGCTTACTAGGAGAAGCTACTGCACCTCGATATACAATTAACAAATAAAGTAGCACTCTGCAACGCTAAGTATGTAAATATGAAGTATGAAATATGAATAGCATTACTGCTGTAGAAAATAAAAATAAATTAGAAATCTTAGAGCATAAATTGACCGATTCATGTGTACCTGGAAGCCGCAGTAAGGTGTTTCTCAAAAATGCCAAATTAAATAAAAAAGCGGTCTATAGGGCGCTAAACGAATGAACACTAGAGGTGAAAACTTTTTAGGGCTAAAAAATAAATTTAATGAGCCCTTTCCACAACGTGTTTCGATAGTAAACTATCTTCCTCAGGTGGTACAAGGGTATGAGCACAAACATAAGATATATATAGACAAAGATTCACAATGATTGGTTGATACTAATTAGTTAACCTGGGTCCAAACAAAGGAAACCCTTCATGTGCTGGTGCGAAGTGTCCACATTGGTTTCACATAAGCCACCTTCACATGAATACAAAGTATCAAAAACACATTGGATAAGGTATAGAATATGGCAATACATGTTGGTAAACAGTTATACAAAAATACATCTGTAGTGCCTACATCAATTTCATAAAAATCACCTACACATTAATACAAAAAATCAAAACATATTAAGTGAGATATAGAATGAAGTAATACATGTTAAAAAACAGTTATGCAAAACTGCATCATAATAAAATGAAAAAAATAAAAATAAAAAACACATTTAAAACATAGCAATAATAATTCCATTAGAAAGGAGAAGGAAATGACCTTAAGAGCTGGTTACATTTTCAAGGGCCGAATTCAGACCCTCAGGGGCCAACGTGCCCAACTTGAAGATCCAAAAACTTTCTTTATTAATCAAAGTCACTAATCGGTCGGGGACAGTATCAGGTATGTGGTCTATAATAGTAAGCCTCATATCTCCTGGATCTTTTTGGTGGACAATAATAAAGTGTTTGGATACACTGGGTAATTGATAACCTATCCGAATGTTATGTCTATGTTTATTTAGACGTGCGTGCATAGTTTGTATCGTTTGACCCACATACTGGAGGTTGCAAGTGCACTCAAGTAAATAGATCACATATGTCGACTGACAATTCACATTATGTTTGATAGAGAATTTTTTTCCTGTGGTATATGATGAAAAATTCTTTTGATTACCATTTTGAATGACTCTACAACATAAACATTTAGGCATATTACATGGAAGACACCCTGAACAGACGCCCTCTTGTGGGGGTTGTATTCTAGATTTCAGGGATGTATTACTTGGTGCTATTAAGTTTATATTCCTATAAATAATGCTCGGCTTGTTAGGTATAAGGGGTCCTAAAATGGGGTCACCTTTCAAGATAAACCAGAATTTATTCAAAATATTAAGGATGGTAACCCTAGATTGACTAAATGTGGTGGCCATGCTCCATCTAGTCAAATCTGAGGCTAATTTATTTCTACTCTTATTTTTATCGGTGAATGACTCAATTCTATCAAGACACATATCCTGTGTAAGGGTTTTAGTTCTGGAGAAAGCATCCATCAATAACTTCTTGGGGTAGCCTTTCTGTAGAAATCTTTTTTCAATATTTTAGATTCCACTAAAAATTCAGAATCTCTGGTGCAGTTTTTTCGAACCCTCCAATATTGCCCATAAGGGACATTGGTGATCCATTTCGGGAGATGTCCACTATCGAACCTTAAATAACTGTTAACATCCACAGGTTTAAAAAAAGTTGATGTGAACAATCTTCCTGTTGGATCAAACTGCACCATAAGATCCAAAAACTGTAAGGCGGTTTCAGAAAAGGTCGCTGTAAATGATAAACCCCATGGATTGGCGTTGAGTTCCTCAACGAATTTCAATGCACTCTCGCTAGTTCCCCATCACAGGAAAAATAAGTCGTCTATGAAGTGGCGATAAAACACCACATTGTTGGCAGCCAGGGGGGACTGCGCGATGAAGACGGGCTCAAAATATCAAGAATGCAGACAAAGGGGGTGGCGTAGTACTCATGAATAGAGGCTGGTATATTGGGGAGGGAAAGAGAATTCTGGATGATCATGACTACTATGAAATGCTATCTCACGACCCGTCGGTCTCTATATTTTTAAAATATAAGGAGCATATTAGGACCGCACATGCAAAGGGTCTTCTAAACAAAAAAGAGAATTTTTTTTGGATATAACTACATTCAGG
This sequence comes from Phyllobates terribilis, assembly GCF_046119375.1. Taxonomy (NCBI): domain Eukaryota; kingdom Metazoa; phylum Chordata; class Amphibia; order Anura; family Dendrobatidae; genus Phyllobates; species Phyllobates terribilis. The sequence goes on along the minus strand of NW_027362772.1, from coordinate 149,613,422 downwards.
GTTCCTTTTTCCTATTTCCTCCCCAAGATACACAAAAACCCCATCAATCCACCGGGCCGCCCAATCATTTTGGGAATTGGTTCCATCACCAGTAACCTTTCCCATTATGTCGACCTTTTTCTTCAAAAATATGTTCTCAAGCTTGATTCCTACCTGAGAGACTCCTCCCAACTAATTAAACTTTTGAGAAACCTCCCCCCTATGAATGATTGCCTCATCTTGACCCTTGACGTTACTGCTCTTTATAGCAATATATCCCACGACTTGGGGTTGCAAGCAATCGATCAATTCTTGTCGATGGACACTAATATTCCAGTTGAGCAAAGGAATTTCCTTAAAACATCTATTATGTTTATATTAAATAATAATGTATTCACATTTGAAGGGGTGGTTTACCATCAGATAAAGGGCTGCGCAATGGGGACGAGGTTCGCCCCCAGTTATGCAAATTTGTTTATGGGGGTTTTTGAGCCCGTCTTCATCGTTCAGTCCCCCCTGGCGGCCAACCATGTGGTGTTTTATCGCCGCTTCATAGACGACTTATTTTTCCTGTGATGGGGAACTAGCGAGAGTGCATTGAAATTCGTTGAGGAACTCAACGCCAATCCATGGGGTTTATCATTTACAGCGACCTTTTCTGAAACCGCCTTACAGTTTTTGGATCTTATGGTGCAGTTTGATCCAACAGGAAGATTGTTCACATCAACTTTTTTTAAACCTGTGGATGTTAACAGTTATTTAACAGTTATTTAAGGTTCGATAGTGGACATCTCCCGAAATGGATCACCAATGTCCCTTATGGGCAATATTGGAGGGTCCGAAAAAACTGCACCAGAGATTCTGAATTTTTAGTGAAATCTAAAATATTGAAAAAAGATTTCTACAGAAAGGCTACCCCAAGAAGTTATTGATGGATGCTTTCTCCAGAACTAAAACCCTTACACAGGATATGTGTCTTGATAGAATTGAGTCATTCACCGATAAAAATAAGAGTAGAAATAAATTAGCCTCAGATTTGACTAGATGGAGCATGGCCACCACATTTAGTCAATCTAGGGTTACCATCCATAATATTTTGGATAAATTCTGGTTTATCTTGAAGGGTGACCCCATTTTAGGACCTTTTATACCTAACAAGCCGAGTATTATTTATAGGAAGAACAGAAATTTGCGAAACTTAATAGCACCAAGTAATACATCCCTGAAATCTAGAATACAACCCCCACCAGAGGGCGTCTGTTCTATCAAACATAATGTGAATTGTCAGTCGACATATGTGATCTATTTACTTGAGTGCACTTGCAACCTCCAGTATGTGGGTCAAACGATACAAACTATGCACGCACGTCTAAATAAACATAGACATAACATTCGGATAGGTTATCAATTACTCAGTGTGTCCAAACACTTTATTATTGTCCACCAAAAAGATCCAGGAGATATGAGGCTTACTATTATAGACCACATACCTGATACTGTCCCCGACCGATTAGTGACTTTGATTAATAAAGAAAGTTTTTGGATTTTCAAGTTGGGCACGTTGGCCCCTGAGGGTCTGAATTCGGCCCTTGAAAATGTAACCAGCTTTTAAGGTCATTTCCTTCTCCTTTCTAATGGAATTATTATTGCTATGTTTTAAATGTGTTTTTTATTTTTATTTTTTTCATTTTATTATGATGCAGTTTTGAATAACTGTTTTTTAACATGTATTACTTCATTCTATATCTCACTTAATATGTTTTGATTTTTTGTATTAATGTATAGGTGATTTTTATGAAATTGATGTAGGCACTACAGATGTATTTTTGTATAACTGTTTACCAACATGCATTGCCATATTCTATACCTTATCCAATGTGTTTTTGATACTTTGTATTCATGTGAAGGTGGCTTATGTGAAACCAATGTGGACACTTCGCACCAGCACATGAAGGGTTTCCTTTGTTTGGACCCAGGTTAACTAATTAGTATCAACCAATCATTGTGAATCTTTGTCTATATATATCTTATGTTTGTGCTCATACCCTTGTACCACCTGAGGAAGATAATTTACTATCGAAACACGTTGTGGAAAGGGCTCATTAAATTTATTTTTTAGCCCTAAAAATTTTTTCACCTCTAGTGTTCATTCGTTTAGCGCCCTATAGACCGCTTTTTTATTTTAAATGGGAACAGCATGGGGAAGACCCCTAGAAGCATTTCTGACCCCCAGGACACTGCTGTCAACAACATTTTCAGAGGTATTATGCCACTTTTACGGACTCACAATAAAACATACAAAAACGAAACCAAAATGGATTTTCCTGGGAAATATATTAAGGAACATCCTCTCCAGGGTAATGACTTGTATATAAGGCAAAATAAACCAAAAACAAAAATGCTCCTCTATACCTTGGGTTATGTTCACACGTAGCATTTTTGATGCGTTTTTGCACTTTTGCATTGCTTTCAACGGTGAAAAAACATTTACCAGTAAATGTCATTTTAACATTTTACTACGTTATCAGGCCATGTGGTGTGTGAAACATTATTAGACACATCCTGTTTCATTTATGAGGGAGGGACTCTGAAAGTCACAAAGACTATTTTTATAGGGCCATCAGGCGGCCCTTACTATTCTTAAAGGGCCAGCAGTCGGTTATGCTTTGTTGTTCCCATTATTAACGAGTGGGTCTCCTATACTGTTATTGCGTATGCAGTGACTGCAACGACTGCCAAAAATTTGGAGGAACTCCAATGCCCCTTGCAAGAGACGTAGAGGTCAGAGGGCCTCCTGCAAAAAAATGCTCCCATTATTAAGAAGTGTGTCTCCCATACTGTTTGCCTATGCAGTGAAGCAACGGCTGCCAAAAATTTGAAGGAACTCCAATGCCCCTTGTAAGAGACGTAGATATGTTGATATGGTACATATGGTTGTGATATGGTGGTGGAGGATGAGGATGCAGAGAAGGAGGAGGACAAGAGCAAATAGACAAAATCAGGAAGCGTATACCCATGTCTGTGTGTGAAGACAGAGGTGCATGGGAATAGAGTTAGACCTCCCAAAAATAAGACACTGTATTTGAGTTTATGTTACGCAGCTATCATTCGGTGGTGTTGAGAAGTCTAGCCCAATCCAGCCCTTGTTAATTTTTATATGTGTCAGCCTGTCAGCATTATCAGTTGACAGGTGGATGCACCTATTGGTTATAATTCCACCAGCGGCACTAAAAACCCGCTCTGACAAAACAATAGCGGCAGGGCCACGTGTCCAGCTTGGATACCCAATAATTATAAGGCACAGAGGAATCACAGAGGACGTTGGTACGGTCTGCAAGGTACTCCCTCACCATCTTCCTAAACTTTTCCTTCCTTGGGAGACTAACTCGCGCTTCAGGGCCTGTGCGATGGGAGGGTCTGGGAAAACTGTCCCAGAACTTTGTCAGACTTCTGTGCCCTCACCGAGAGGACGACTGACAATGCTCTCCTCCTCATCCTCCTCCTGCTTGTCCTCAGGCCATCCACGCTGAACAGACAGTATGACAGTTGTGCAGGTAGTACCGTCTATAACACAGGAAACTAGCTCCTGTTCTTCCTCCTCCTCCTTCTCTTCCTTATTGTCACCCAATCCACATTGGGATGAGATGAGGCTGGGCTGTGTGTAATCACTCTGTATGGTCCCTTGCTCCATCTCATCATGCTCTGCCTGCAATGCATCCTCCTTAATTTTGAGCAGAGAGCGTTTCAGAAGACAAAGAAGCTGGATGGTGACGCTAATCATCGCCGCTCACCATCTTGGTGGAGTCCTCAAAGTTTTGGAGGACGGTACAAATGTCTGACATCCATGTCCACACCTGAGCTTTTATGTGTGGAGTCTGACCTGAATACCGATGGCCTTGTTGATGCTGGTAGTCAACAACTGCCCTCTTCTGCTCACAAATCCTTCCCCACATCTGCAATGTAGAGTTCCAATGTGTGGGGACATCACAGATCAGTCAGTGAGCTGGAAGCTGCAAACGCTGCTGAAGCACGGCAAGAGCGGTGGAAGCTGCAGCTGACTTTCTAAAATGGGCACACAGGCGGCTTACTTTGACAAGCAGATCCGACAGATCCCAGTAGGTTTCAGAAACTGCTGAACCACAATATTTAGCACATGGGCCAGGCATGGTACATGTGTGAGCTCTCCTCGCCTCAGAGCCACCACCAGGTTCCGGCCATTGTCACACACGACCATGCCTGGCTGTAGGTTCAGCGGTGTCAGCCACAGATCTGCCTGCTCTTTCAGAGCTGTCCACAACTCTTCAGCATTGTGCGGTTTATCACTTAAGCATATTAGCTTCAGCACAGCCTGTTGTCTCTTGGTCGAGGCAGTGCTGCAGTGCTTCCAGCTTGCAACTGATGTGGTTATTTCGGAGATAGAGGCTGAAGAAGAGGAGGAGGTGCAGGAGCTGTTGAATGTGGGGGCAACCCTGATTGACCTAGGGCCCGCAATCCTCGACATCGGGAGGACGTGTTCCATCCAAGGTCCGACTGGGTCCCGGCTTCCACTATATTAACCCAGTGTTCCGTCAGCGAGATGTACCGTCCCTGCCCACAAACACTTTTCCATGTGTCTGTGGTTAAGTGGACTTTCCCAATGACTGCGTTGTTGAGGGCACGTTTAATGTTGTGGGACACGTGCTCGTGTAATGCGGGGACGGCACACCAGAAGAAATAGTGGCAACTGGGGACTGAGTACTGAGGGACGGCCTCCGCCATCAGGTTGCAGAAAGCTTCTGTCTCCATGAGCCTAAAAGGCAACATTTCGAGTGCAAGCTTTCGCGAAATGTGTGAATTTAGTAGTGTGGCCTGTGGGGTGTTGGTTGCGTATTTGCTCTTGCGTTCCAAAGACTGGGGTAGGGATAACTGAATGCAGCGCTGGGACAATGATGTGCTTGCTGATGGTGCTAGTTGAGAGTGTGCAATGACAGGTTCAAGGTGGGAGGCATCTTGGCATGCGCCATGGACAGAGGATTGGCGTGCACGCACAACAGTGGAACAAGCAGTGGTGTCACCCGCAGACACTGTTGCTGGACCCTGGGGTTCGGCCCACTTAGTCAGGTGCTTTGCTGCCATGTGCCTGATCATGCTGGTGGTGGTCAGGCTGGTAGTTTTGCTACCCCTGCTGATGCTGGCCTGGCAGGTGGTGCAAATGGCATTTTTGGGGTTATCTGCAGAGTCTTTAAAAAATAACCAGACTCGGGAAAACCTAACAGTTGTACTGTCAACTTCTGTAATGTTGGCGTTAAGATGAACACTTTCCCGCCTTGTGTCTGCGGCCACCATGCTGCTTCTTCCTGCCTGTTGTGGTGCTACGCCTCCCTAACCCTGTGTGCTGCAGTCCTCGCACTGTATGTCCCCCTGCCAGATTAGGTCAGTTACTATATAATCCACCACCTCGTCTTCCACTTCCAGACCCTGGTCCTCCTCCTGACTTTCTGGAAATTGTGTCTCATCATCATCATCATCCACCTCTTGTGACAGTAATTGCACTTTCCCACCATCGCCTTCGTGAGACCATGGCTGCTCCAATATTTGGGCATCGCTACAAGCGTTCTCCTCTTGACTCGCTTGAAGCTGGCCGGGCGAAAGGCCCTAATCTACAAATAGAAAAGTGAACAGCTCTTCTGAGTGTCCAAGTGTGGGATTAGTTGTCTCTGGGCACTCGGCATGGTGGGAGGAAGGAGTATCAGGGTGAGGAAAATGCGGTTCAGACTCACGGCTACTGAGACTTGACCGTGTGGAAGACATGGTGGTGGTGGCTAAGTGACTGGAAGCATTATCTGCTATCCAACCAATAACATTTTGACACTGCTCTGTGTTCAATAGTGGTGTTCTGCGGTCCCCTAGTAATTGGGACAGGAAGGTCGAGCGACAAGATGTGGGTGTTTGTTGTGGCACAAGTTCAGCTTGCCCACAGCTACGTCCTCGGCCTCTGCATGCACCTTCACCATCACGTCCACTTCCCTGTCCCTTGCCTGTACCTTGCCCATTTTTAATGGAGGACAATATTTTCCACGTTCCCGCGAAGTGGCTGATTTTGGAATGCAGTTATCTGTGATACGTCTGACAGAGAACCACAATTTTAAATAGCAGGCCTGTAATTTGCTAATACTATCCTTCACAGACACCTAGTGTGAATAGCTTGACCGACACACTGCAACAGAATGGAAAAGGATGCCAATATTTTCCATGTTCAGTTTCAATTTCGGGATTTTTATAGCTGAAATATGGCACAGATCTGGCTTTATTCTGCTGTGAAAACAAGCAAATGGAGCAGAAATATGGTGTACTCTGGATTGCTTTCTAAGCAAATAAACAGGATTAAGATAAAATACATTTTTCCTTGGCTCCTGATATATATGTCTACAAATATCTGTAAGAACAGCAGTAGGAACGTTCAATGGACCCTCTTGCACTACACTATGTGCAGAATTATTAGGCAAGTTGTATTTTAGAGGATTATTTTTATTATTGATCTTTATTGATTTTTATTATTGATCAACAACTATGTTCTCAATCAACCAAAAAGACTCATAATTATCCAAGCTTAATATTTTTGGAAGTTGGAGTGTTTTTTTTTAGATTTGGCTATCTTAGGAGGATATCTGTTTGTGCAGGTAACTATTACTGTGCAGAATTATTAGGCAACTTAATAAAAACCAAATATAATCTATTCTCACTTGTTTATTTTCACCAGGTAAACCAATATCAGTGCACAATTTAGAAATAAACATTTCTGACATGCAAAAACAAAACCCCCAAAAATTAGTGATCAATATAGCCACCTTTCTTTATGGTGACACTCAACAGCCTTCCATCCATAGATTCTGTCAGTTGCTTGATCTGTTTTCGATCAACATTGCGTGCAGCAGCCACCACAGCCTCCCAGACACTGTTCCGAGAGGTGTACTGTTTTCCCTCCCTGTAGATCTCACATTTTATAATAGACCACAGGTTCTCTATGGGGTTCAGATCAAGTGAACAAGGGGGCCATGTCATTATTTTTTCTTCTTTTAGACCTTTACTGGCCAGTCACGCTGTGGAGTAGTTGGATGCATGTGATGGAGCATTGTCCTGCATGAAAATCATGTTTTTCTTGAACGATACCGACTTCTTCCTGTACCACTGCTTGAAGAAGTTGTCTTCCAGAAACTGGCAGTAGGTCTGGGAGTTGTGCTTCACTCCATCCTCAACCCGAAAAGGTCCCACAAGTTCATCTTTGATGATACCAGCCCATACCAGTACCCCACCTCCACCTTGCTGGCGTCTGAGTCGGAGTGGAGCTCTCTGCCCTTTATTGGTCCAGCCTCTGGCCCATCCATCTGGCCCATCAAGAGTCACTCTCATTTCATCAGTCCATAAAACCTTTGAAAAATCAGTCTTAAGATATTTCTTGGCCCATTCTTGACGTTTTATCTTATGTTTTCTTGTTCAAAGGTGGTCGTTTTTCTGCCTTCCTTACCTTGCCATGTCCCTGAGTATCGCACACCTTGTGCTTTTTGAAACTCCAGTAATGTTGCAGCTCTGAAATAGGGCAAAACTGGTGGCGAATGGCATCTTGGCAGCTTCACGCTTGATTTTCCTTAATTCATGGGCAGTTATTTTGCGCCTTTTTTGGCCAACACGCTTCTTGCGACCCTGTTGGCTATTTGCCATGAAACGCTTGATTGTTTGGTGATCACGCTTCAAAAGTTTGGAAATTTAAAGACTGCTGCATCCCTCCGCAAGACATCTCACAATTTTGGACTTTTCAGAGCCCATGAAATCTCTCTTCTGACCCATTTTGCCAAAGTAAAGGAAGTTGCCTAATAATTAAGCACACCTTATATAGGGTGTTGATGTCATTAGTCAACACCCCTCCTCATTACAGAGATGCACGTCACCAGATTTACTTAATTGGTAGTTGGCTCTCAAGCCTATGCAGCTTGAAGTAGGACAACATGTAACATGTGATCAAAATACTCATTTGCCTAATAATTCTGCACACAGTGTATATGCACTGCAGTCTGCCACATACACTGCCTGCCTAACTCCTGCTATCACCACTGAATATATGCACCTGGATTAGTCCTCAGAAGGACTGTTAGTTCAGATGGATATATATATATATATGTTGTGGAATACCTATACTAACTATGAAGAAGCAACTCTCTCCCTGACTCAGCAGCACCTCTCCCCACTCTGCCTGATTCCGGGATATACTGTGACGAGCATGGTGGCACCCGGTCTTATATACACCTGATGATACTGTGCGGCCAGCCAATCACTGTAATGCCACAACCAACATGGCTACGGCATTACAGTGAGTGGCAGGCAATCCCTGCATGTTCATTGGCTCTCTAAAGAGCCCCAATCATGCAGGGAGGAGACCCGAGTTCTTGCCAGAGCAACCCTGGAAATACTCAGCGAGCGCCAATCTCGTCGAGCACAATGATGCTCGAGTGAGTACCGAGCACTGGCGAGCACGTTCACTCATTACTAGTGTTGAGACACCCCCATAGTGTTCGAGTTCGGTTCGGTTCGTCGAACACCCGTGTGTTCGCCGAACTGTTCGTCGAACTGTTCGTCGAACACCTTCGAACACCGTTAAAACCAATGGCAGGCAAACAAAAACACATAGAAACACATAGAAAACACCTTCAAAGGTGTCCAAAAGCTGACAAACTGCTCAGAAGACATAACTAACACATGGAAAAGTGACAAGTACATATAGTCATGCGAAAATAAAAGAGGTGGAGGAGTAAAAGGAGGGGGAGACACAGATATAGGCATGTCATGCCCTTCTAAAATCCAAAAAGTGAGAAGCCGACACGGCCAGTCCGCTCCTGCCCGTGCCACCTCCGTGTCGCCGGGTTTGTGCCAGAGCCGCGGTGAACCCTGACGGCCAGCCCCCCTCTCCCAATACTGGTGCCTGTCCGCTGGTGGGTCGAGCGAGCCCCCCTGTGGTGGAGGCAGCTCTAAGCTTTTTAATTTAAATTGTCTCTCTAATTTGAATGAATACACTTTAAATCCATTTACAAGGATCTATTGGAGGGCAAGTCTCATGCCAGCAGCCGCGGTAATTCCAGCTCCAGTAGCGTCCACTAAAGCTGCTGCAGTTAAAAAGCTTTTATAAGGATCGAGCTCGGCTGTCCACCGCAAGGCATCCTACTGCCAGTCCCAGCCCCTATGCCTTGGGGTGCCTCCTGATGCTCTTCACTAAGTATCCCATGATCCCGAAGCATTTCCTTTGAAAAAATTAAGTGTCTAAACTACAGGTGGTGCAGCTTGCTTAACAGCCGGGATAATCCGCTCACTAGCAGACACTGCTACTAGGCACAAAGTATTTCCTGGGCTAGATGCAGTTAAAAATTTGTAATTAGATACTCTGGTTGGATGCTGAGAAAGCATTCCATAGAGTCTCCTGGCACGCCATATATGATTCTCTTAAAAAGCTTGGGGTAGGGGTCTAGGGGACCCTTTTATAGCCAAAATCACGGCCCTGTATCGCAATACGTCACCTAGGCTGAAGATAAATGGAACTGTAGCACCCTGAGGGCTCGGTTGCTACAGACGTATTGCACCTCACCCAGAGGTGTGATATCTCACTCTCAGGTAAGGATGGAGTGTGGATCAGGACCCGACACCTGCATGCATTACACCACATTGCCGTGGGGCAGGGCGACCAATATGCCCCTGAGATGGGCACGACAGTCCCTGTCCCTGGCTGGAGTGGGGGGAGGGAACACTGAGGAAGGGGAACCCTGTAGTGCAGGAGCAGGGAGGAAGCAGTTCCTGGGTGCATTGAGAAGGGAGTATAAAAGGTGGGCACCATCTTAGTTCAGTGCAGAGAAGTCTGAGCAGAAGTGGCAGGGAGCAGGGGCTCTGCATGAGCTCTGCTCCGGAGGCGGGCCTAGTAACAGAGGCCCAGGCCTGGAAGAGGGAGAAGGAAGGAAGAGGAGCGGAGAAGGCTCCAGGAACGAGGAATGAAGGGATCCCAGGGGTGCGGACGGGCGAGTCGCCACCGCACGCCCGAATCCACCTGCGTGGAGGGGTCAGGCCAAAGGGGGAGACCGGTCCCCGAACTAGTGGAGGCAGGAAACGACCCTCAGCTAGAAACCGGAGGCTCTGACATTTTATGTGGCGCAGCCCCTTGCTACACCCGCTAGGAAGGCACCACATAGGGTCAGGGAAACTGGCGCCAAGTTTACCAAGAGGAGGCCCGAGGCAGCCGGACAGAAGTGTTGGTAAGAAAGGCCAGACAAAGGACACACAAAGGGGGTCCTGTGAAGTGCTCCAAAGTTATCTGGGAGTTGTCTGAGCCCCTCACCTGGTGAGCACAGTACGACGTGGGCAGCCGTTACCTGCAGACGTGGTCTGGATAATAAGAACTCTGAGTAAAGGCCCTGAACTGCATCACTGACTCCGTGTCGTTACTGCTGCTGCCCTGCACCATCACCCCCATCTTCCGCATACACTGCCCTGAGGCTATACTCCTCCCGTGGGGAGTTATGCTACGCTCTGCTGCACCCACAACACCAGCCTCAGTGGTCTGCCCTGTAGCGGCGGTTCACTCTGACCGCAATCCACGGGTGGCGTAGTCGGACATTTAAACATGAAAACCACATAAATAGTTCCGCCACTGGTTTGACCGCCCTGAGCCACGGAACTGGGTCGCCGCCACGAAGACTACAACCACCAGCATCCACCAAAAAGGGTCCGGCTCCGGGTGTCCCAAGGCCCAGGGGGTGCGTCAGAACATTTTCATCACCTTTCACAATCACCAATGGGACAAGGCAGTGATGTCCTCTGTCCCCTCTCTTATACATCCTAGTGACGGAGCACCTGCTCTCATCAATTCGCCATAACCCCAATATTAGGTGGATTGAGGTGGGAGGCACCGAGTACAAGTGCTCTCTATTTGCTGATGATGTCCTAGTATATATCACTCAATCACATATATCCATCCATGCTGTTATGGCTGAAATAGATCACTTTGTTACATGGTAAAATTTTAAAATCAATGCAGCGAAGTCTGAGGCCCTCGATGTCTCCCTCCCCAAATCCATATAGGATTCCATCCAGTCCAACTTTCCCTTTGCCTGGCCCTCACAGGGTATCAAATACTTAGGAATTCCTATTCATAGAGACCTCTCCCATCTATGTTATCTTAATTTTGGGCCCTTTATTGAACAACTCCATACAGACCACGGTTGGCAAGTTAGAACTGTAAGATTCACTCCGTGAACCACTGGTGTTTTGTGGAAAAGCACATGTACACTGCGTTCCAAATTATTATACAAAAAGTGTTTAGGAGTGATAAGGGAAGAATTTGTTTGTTTGTCAGTTAAACTCATTGATGGTGATGTGTGTCAGGGCTCTTTATATCACTGTAAGCAATTGCAGACACCTGTGCTAATTAGTTTGGCAGGTGTGTCCAATGAAAGGCAAGACTACTTAAGAAGGCTCTCTCACATTATTAAGCAGCCTACATTTTCTGCCAAAATGGGAAAGAAAAAGGATGTGTCGGCTGCTGAGAAGCAACAAATTGTGGAGTGTTTAGGTCAAGGCATGACTACAATCAACATTGTGCGATGATCAGGATGAAGTGTCTTGGCAATCAAGAAGTATGTAGCTGATTCACAGTACACACGTGTGCGTGCTGATAAGGGCAAATTGAGGACTCTTTCCTACAGGCAATTACGTCAGGTTGAAAGAGCAGCGGCAAAAAAGCCTTGTCATAGCAGCAGACAAGTTTTTGAAGCTGCTTGTGCCTCCAACGTCCCCCGAACAACAAGATGCAGGGTCCTTCAGAGGTTTGCAGCTGTGCATGCGCCATCCTGTCGACCTCCTCTATCCACTTCACACAAGCAGAAACGGCTCCAGTGGGCCAAACATTACATGACGACTGATTTCAAAACTGTTTTGTTCACGGATGAGTGCCGTGCAGCGCTCGATGGTCCAGATGGATGGAGTGGAGGATGGCTGGTTGATGGACACCCCACGCAAACACGGCTACAGCGCCAACAAGGAGGAGGTGGAGTAATGTTTTGGGCTGGAATCATGGGGAGAGAGATTGTCGGCCCCTTTAGGATCCCTGAAGGCGCTAAAGATGAACTCCATAATGTATGTGGATTTTCTCAAACAGCACTTCCTGCCATGGTTCAAGAAGAAGAACCGTGTATTTCACAGCAAGATCATTTTTCTGCATGATAATGCACCATCTCATGCTGCACATAAAACATCTGCATCTCTGGCTGATATGGGCATAAAAGGGGACAAACTTATGGTGTGACCCCCATGCTCCCCTGACCTCTACCCCATTCAGAACCTTTGGAGCATCATTAAAAGGAGTGTCTATGATGGCGGGAGGCAGTTCACATCTAAGCAACAGCTCTGGGAGGGTATTCTGTCCTCATGCAAAACAATTGAAGCAGAAACCATCCAAAACCTGACAAATTCAATGGACGAGAGAGTTCAGAAGCTCCTTTCGAACAAGGGGTCCTATGTGAAAATGTAACATCACCTAGAATAAAGTTTTGAGTTGAAAACTGTTTGATTTCAGTTTCTAACAACCTGCTAATGCTTATAATTTCAAAAATGACCATTTTTTTGGTCTTTATTAAAATGAAAAGGTTGATCGAAAAGTTTGGGGGATCTAAGAGTGTGGCAACCCAGTAGTCATGATTACTTCGAATTCTGACAATATGAGGGTCATGCTGCAGGTAGTGCAGCAAGAAGGCACTTATGTGTCTTGCGCATCTCGGAGCCCCAAAATTATTTTCCGGGCTAGATGCAGCTAAAAATTATTTTTAATTTTAAATCTGGTGAAGCTTATTATAGATGGCCTAATAGGATCAGTGCTGCACACTGCTACAAAGCCCAAATTATTTTCCAGTCAAGATACAGATAAACATGATTAGTAATTTGAAAGCTTAAAACGGTTGGTAGGGTGATTTTAACCAATCATCAAGCTTTTACTCTCCCCAGGATGACACAGGGGTAGAAAAGTCGTTTCGGATCCATGATTTGTTCATCTTTATGAACGTGAGTCTGTCTACATTATCAGTGGAGAGCCGCGTGCGCTTATCTGTCAGCACACCACCAGCAGCGCTGAACACACGTTCAGACAGAACGCTGGCTGCGGGGCATGACAAGATCTCCAAGGCGTAAGTGGCTAGCTCCGGCCATTTATCCAGATTGGAAGCCCAAAAAGAGCAAGGGTCCAGTGACACAGTCGTGGCTTCAATGTTTACTTGGAGATACTCCTGTACCATCGTCTCTAGGCGTTGACTATGTGTCAGACTTCTTGTCTCCTGTGGCCTTGCAAAGGATGGGCTAAAAAAGTGGTGAAATGATTCCGCAAAATTGATGTTACCAGCAGATACTGTGGTTCTGTTACGGTTTGAGTGCTGAACACTTGACGGTCCCACGGTTGGCAAGTTGGAACTGTGAGATTCACTACGTGCACCACTGGTGTTTTGTGGAAAAGCACATGTAAGATTCTGCAACAGTCTCTGCTGATACTCCTGCATGCGTGCATCCCTTTCTATGGCAGGAATAATTTCTGCAAATTTACTTTTGTACCGGGGATCTAACAGTGTGGCAACCCAGTAGTCAGGATTATTTCTAATTCTCACAATTCGAGGGTCATGTTGCAGGTAGTGCAGCAAGAAGGCACTCATGTGTGTTGCGCATCCAGGAGCACCAAGTCCCTGTTGTGTTGGTGGCGAGGTAACAATCATGCTTCCTTCCTCTGTCCTCTCCCCCCAACCTCGCACAACAGAAATGTGATCAAGGTCTCCCTCATCTGATGAGTCTTCCATCAGTTCGTCCTCCACTTCTTCCTGGGCTCCTGCACCTTCCTCACTAGTTTGGCTGCTACCATGCGCCCTGGTAAAACCATCTCCCCCACCCTCACATGCCTGCCGCCTTGGTGCTGCCGACCGTCTGGACCTTGCAGATGTTAGCCCTTCCGCATACAACTCCTCCTCCTCTACTTCCTCCACCTCCTCTTGTGCCACCACCTGACTCCGAATTCTGTTTAACATGTGCTCCAGCATGTAAATCACCGGAATAGTCATGCTGATAATGGCATCGTCAGCACTAAACATCTTCGTCGCCATTTCAAAACTGTGCAGAAGGGTGCATAGGTCCCTGATCTGAGACCACTCCTCCAGCGTGATTTGCCCCACCTCTGAATCTCGTTGGCCCAGGCTATACGTCAGAACGTATTGCACCAGGGCTTGTCGGTGCTGCCACAGTCGCTGCAACATGTGCAGAGTTGAATTCCACCGGGTAGGCACATCGCATTTTAGCCGGTGAAGTGGCAGGCCCAACGACTTCTGTAGAGATGTAAGTCGCTGAGCTGCGGGATGCGAACGGCGGAAGTGAGCACACAGCGACCGTGCCCTCTGCAGAAGGCCATCTAGTCTGGGATAGTGGGCTAAAAATTGCTGGACAACCAGGTTCAACACGTGAGCCATACAAGGCACGTGTGTGACATTGCCCCGGCGAAGGGCCGCACCCAGGTTTGCAGCATTGTCGCACACGGCCTTCCCTGGTTTCAGGTCCAGTGGAGACAACCATTCATGAAATTGGTTCTCCAGAGCTGACCACAACTCCTCAGCTGTGTGACTCACATTTCCCAGACATTTCAATGTAAAAACCGCCTGATGACGTTGAGCCCTACTGCCTGCATAGTAAGGAGGTGTGCAGGATCCCTTCTGCGCAGTTAGAAAGCTTGTGGCATGACCAGACAGGCTTTGGGTGCAGGTGGAAGACCGAGAGGAGGTTGAGGAGGCAGAAGCAGTGGAGGAACTTTGACATAAAGAGGATTGACGCACAACTCGTGGGGACGGCAAGACTTGGACAGCAGCCCCTTGTCCTGCTGTCACCATAGTTACCCAGTGCCCAGTCAGCGACATGTAACGCCCCTGTCCATGCCTACTTGTCCAAGTGTCTGTGGTGAAATGCACCCTGTCACACACAGAGTTTCTCAAAGAAGCGGTGATGTTGTGTGCGACATGCTGGTGGAGCGCAGGCACACCTTTCTTTGAGAAGTAGTGCCGACTGGGCATCTGGTACTGGGGCACTGCGACGGACATAAGGTCTCGAAAATCCTCTGTGTCCACCAGGCGGAAAGGCAGCATTTCTGTAGCCAAGAGCTTGCAGATGGTGAAATTCAACCTCTTAGCTTTTTCATGGCTAGGAGGAAATGGTCTTTTACTTGTCCACATCTGAGGGACCGAGGGCTGGCTATTGTGCTTAGACGGGGTTGATAAGGGTGTCCCCGGCAAACTGCCGGTCTGTGAGGAAGATGCAGGCGGACATGTTAGGTTGCCTTGATCCAAAGGTGGTGCTATCGATGTCGGACAGCGCTCAACACCAGCTGGTGTTACCACCTCCAAAGAAAATGATGACCTGCCAATCACGCTGGCTGTTGCGGGTAAAGAGGTGGCAGGTCTGCGCCCCAAAACAGGTGTGACTGCTGTCCCCCCAGTCACAGAGGATGAAGAGGCCGCGGATGCACAAGATATGGCAGACGGTGATTGGCCCGGCCGGCTAGGCCGCATTGTAGCACACTGAGCTTCCCACTGCAACTTATGCTTCATGTCCATGTGCCGGTTCATGCATGAAGTACTCAAACTATGTATTTTTTGGCCTCTACTTAGCTTTTGCTGACAAATGTTACAGATAACACGAGTTGGGTCATCTTTATCGATCTGAAAAAATGCCGAGGCTATGCAAGGCTTAGCACCCATGCGACCTGAAGAGCCACCACGACTTGTGGTGAGAGGCAGAGTTGTGTTTGAGGATGCAGTTGTTGACGTGCTTCCAGTACTACGTCTCTGTCCAGGAAGGCGCAACCTGACCTCGTCGTCACTAGCATCTTCCTCCACCTCCTCTGCTGACCTCATCTCTTGGCTGACTGTGGGTTGACAGTAAGTGGGATCTCCGACCTCATCATCATCACCCTGTGCGTTATCACACCCGTCGTCCTCAGAGCCAACCTGTTCCTGCCCTGACAAAAAACTAAAGTTGTCGCTCCAATCAGGTATTTGAGTCTTATCATCGTCTTCCTCATTGTCTCCACCAACAGGAGTTACAGTTTGGGAATGAGGGTCTACATTATGGTCAGAACCTTCTGCGTCTGGTCCTGGATCCGACTCATAAAGATTCTGGGCATCAGTGCAGATCATTTCCTCGTCTGGATTCACAGAAGCGCTGGAGTCAACCTCTGATTCCCAGGCTATAGTATGAGTAAACAGCTCTGCAGACTCAACCATCTGTTCTACCTCATACTCAGACGGGCAGCTGGAGATTTGGGAGCTGTGAGGAAGCAAGTGCGATTTGGGTGACACCTTTGAGGACTGGAGTATTTGTGATGTTGAAGTTGATGTGGAGGAGAGCCCACTTAAAGGAGCACTTGATATCCGTTGAAGCACCTGCTGTTTTTGTGCCTCATCTGGAATTTGTAGCGATTGGCGTGGCCGTAAGAAAGGGATCTTATCACATTGTCCGCTAAAAGAAGTAGACATTTTAGTTTGGCTGGAAGATGGTCTTTCTTCTGCAGATGTTACTGTTGCTTTAACACCTACCCCACGGACACAACCTTTTTTCCCCTTCCCAACACGCCTATTCCCCTTTCCACCAGCAGCAGGCCTTTTTCCACTCATTTTGGTGGTTAACTAATTCACAACTCTGGAGTTGTTTGCACAAAAAAACAATGGATGGTAACCGAGCAGAGCTGAGTGGCCAAACTGTGGTATTAGGCCAAAACTATTGGCTGGGTTAGATGCAGAAAAAAATGATTTTGAATTTGCAACCTGATGGAGGTCAGTATAGATGGACTAATACAAATAGTCCCACACACTGCTAGAAGCCCAAATATTTTTTCAGAGGTACTGTAGATGCAGATAAAAATTATTTTTAATTTGCAACCTGATGGAGGTCAGTATAGATGGACTAATAGACCAAGTCCCACACACTGCTAGAAGCCCAAATAATTTTTCAGAGCTAGATGCAGAAAAAAATTATTTTTAATTTGCAACCTGATGGAGGTCAGTATAGATGGACTAATAGACCAAGTCCCACACACCGCTAGAAGCCCAACTATTTTTTCAGAGCTAGATGCAGAAAAAAATTATATTCAATTTGCAACCTGCTGGAGGTCAGTATAGAAGGACTAATAGAACAAGTCCCACACACTGCTAGAAGCCCAAATATTTTTTCAGAGCTAAATGAAGAAAAAAATTATTTTTAATTTGCAACCTGATGGAGGTCAGTATAGATGGACTAATAGACCAAGTCCCACACACTGCTAGAAGCCCAAATATTTTTTCAGAGCTAGATGCAGAAAAAAATTATTTTTAATTTGCAACCTGATGGAGGTCAGTATAGATGGACTAATAGACCAAGTCCCACACACTGCTAGAAGCCCAAATATTTTTTCAGAGCTAGATGCAGAAAAAAATTATTTTTAATTTGCAACCTGATGGAGGTCAGTATAGATGGACTAATAGACCAAGTCCCACACACCGCTAGAAGCCCAACTATTTTTTCAGAGCTAGATGCAGAAAAAAATTATATTCAATTTGCAACCTGCTGGAGGTCAGTATAGAAGGACTAATAGAACAAGTCCCACACACTGCTAGAAGCCCAAATATTTTTTCAGAGCTAAATGAAGAAAAAAATTATTTTTAATTTGCAACCTGATGGAGGTCAGTATAGATGGACTAATACAAATAGTCCCACACACTGCTAGAAGCCCAAATATTTTTTCAGAGGTACTGTAGATGCAGATAAAAATTATTTTTAATTTGCAACCTGATGGAGGTCAGTATAGATGGACTAATAGACCAAGTCCCACACACTGCTAGAAGCCCAAATAATTTTTCAGAGCTAGATGCAGAAAAAAATTATTTTTAATTTGAAACCTGATGGAGGTCAGTATAGATGGACTAATAGACCAAGTCCCACACACCGCTAGAAGCCCAACTATTTTTTCAGAGCTAGATGCAGAAAAAAATTATATTCAATTTGCAACCTGCTGGAGGTCAGTATAGAAGGACTAATAGAACAAGTCCCACACACTGCTAGAAGCCCAAATATTTTTTCAGAGCTAAATGAAGAAAAAAATTATTTTTAATTTGCAACCTGATGGAGGTCAGTATAGATGGACTAATAGACCAAGTCCCACACACTGCTAGAAGCCCAAATATTTTTTCAGAGCTAGATGCAGAAAAAAATTATTTTTAATTTGCAACCTGATGGAGGTCAGTATAGATGGACTAATAGACCAAGTCCCACACACTGCTAGAAGCCCAAATATTTTTTCAGAGCTAGATGCAGAAAAAAATTATTTTTAATTTGCAACCTGATGGAGGTCAGTATAGATGGACTAATAGACCAAGTCCCACACACCGCTAGAAGCCCAACTATTTTTTCAGAGCTAGATGCAGAAAAAAATTATATTCAATTTGCAACCTGCTGGAGGTCAGTATAGATGGACTAATAGACCAAGTCCCACACACTGCTAGAAGCCCAAATATTTTTTCAGAGCTAGATGCAGAAAAAAATTATTTTTAATTTGCAACCTGATGGAGGTCAGTATAGATGGACTAATAGACCAAGTCCCACACACCGCTAGAAGCCCAACTATTTTTTCAGAGCTAGATGCAGAAAAAAATTATATTCAATTTGCAACCTGCTGGAGGTCAGTATAGAAGGACTAATAGAACAAGTCCCACACACTGCTAGAAGCCCAAATATTTTTTCAGAGCTAAATGAAGAAAAAAATTATTTTTAATTTGCAACCTGATGGAGGTCAGTATAGATGGACTAATAGACCAAGTCCCACACACTGCTAGAAGCCCAAATATTTTTTCAGAGCTAGATGCAGAAAAAAATTATTTTTAATTTGCAACCTGATGGAGGTCAGTATAGAAGGACTAATAGAACAAGTCCCACACACTGCTAGAAGCCCAAATATTTTTTCAGAGCTAAATGAAGAAAAAAATTATTTTTAATTTGCAACCTGATGGAGGTCAGTATAGATGGACTAATAGACCAAGTCCCACACACTGCTAGAAGCCCAAATATTTTTTCAGAGCTAGATGCAGAAAAAAATTATTTTTAATTTGCAACCTGATGGAGGTCAGTATAGATGGACTAATAGACCAAGTCCCACACACTGCTAGAAGCCCAAATATTTTTTCAGAGCTAGATGCAGAAAAAAATTATTTTTAATTTGCAACCTGATGGAGGTCAGTATAGATGGACTAATAGACCAAGTCCCACACACCGCTAGAAGCCCAACTATTTTTTCAGAGCTAGATGCAGAAAAAAATTATATTCAATTTGCAACCTGCTGGAGGTCAGTATAGAAGGACTAATAGAACAAGTCCCACACACTGCTAGAAGCCCAAATATTTTTTCAGAGCTAAATGAAGAAAAAAATTATTTTTAATTTGCAACCTGATGGAGGTCAGTATAGATGGACTAATAGACCAAGTCCCACACACTGCTAGAAGCCCAAATATTTTTTCAGAGCTAGATGCAGAAAAAAATTATTTTTAATTTGCAACCTGATGGAGGTCAGTATAGATGGACTAATAGACCAAGTCCCACACACTGCTAGAAGCCCAAATATTTTTTCAGAGCTAGATGCAGAAAAAAATTATTTTTAATTTGCAACCTGATGGAGGTCAGTATAGATGGACTAATAGACCAAGTCCCACACACTGCTAGAAGCCCAAATATTTTTTCAGAGCTAGATGCAGAAAAAAATTATTTTTAATTTGCAACCTGATGGAGGTCAGTATAGATGGACTAATAGACCAAGTCCCACACACCGCTAGAAGCCCAAATATTTTTTCAGAGCTAGATGCAGAAAAAAATTATATTCAATTTGCAACCTGCTGGAGGTCAGTATAGAAGGACTAATAGAACAAGTCCCACACACTGCTAGAAGCCCAAATATTTTTTCAGAGCTAAATGAAGAAAAAAATTATTTTTAATTTGCAACCTGATGGAGGTCAGTATAGATGGACTAATAGACCAAGTCCCACACACAGCTAGAAGCCCAAATATTTTTTCAGAGCTAGATGCAGAAAAAAATTATATTCAGTTTGCAACCTGATAGAGGTCAGTATAGATGGACTAATAGAATGATGCTATGCCCAAAAGATTTTACTTCACTAGGTGCAGTAAAAAAATTGGTATTCTATACACAGGTGTTATATCTTGCAACACAGATAGGCTACTCCACTGACTAACACACTCTGCAATAGGCCAAAAAGGATTAGCTTTGCTAGATTCAGCCAAATGCTGTGAAAAAAACTTGCACAGCACTGGCACAGACCTGCCTGGCAAAAACTGATAGGAACTGATGTAACCTAGTCCTGAAAAGGACTCCAATTACAATTAGTCTTTACTCCCACAATCTATCTATTTAAGAGCACAGACCTCCCTGATAAAAGTCGTAGGAAATGCTGTAACCTAGTCCTTAAAAGGACTGCAATCACAACTATTCCCTACTCCCAAGCTATCTGTATATTTGTGCGAAAATTGGCTTGAAATTAACAAGGTATAGCGCACACAGCAACAGCGGTGCCGTCTAACACGCAGCTGCAGCAGTGAGAAAATGGTGGCGACGGGGAAAATGGCTTGGTCTTATAGGGCAAGGACATGTGACATACACTGCCAATGACACATGCCCTTGCTTGTGTGAAAAAAAGCACTTCGCTCCGTGTGTGCGCTGCTGATAGGCTGACAGATTGCACCTCCCCACTGCAAATGCGGGAAAGAGAAAAAAAAATGGAGATCTTCATTGTTCCTGCAGAGATCCATCCCCTGCCCCTCCCCCCACCCCGCTGTACACTCAAACTGCGTATTAACATTAATTTTCATCATTACTGAGAAAAAATCCAGTTATGATTTTGGTGCACGAACAGTTATCGAACATAACCTCGAACAGCCGAATTTTTCTCAAATTGTTCGTGTTCGCCGAACGGCTCGAACACCGCCCAAAACAGCTCGAATTTGAGATTGGCGAACAGTTCGAGTAGAACAACGCTCATCTCTACTCATTACTAATCCTAGGATGTTCAAGTACAATATGCGCAGAGATCATACCTATTATACCTCATCGCGATTCAGAGGCCAGTAAACATTTGAGACTTAGAGATGACAAATGTTTTTATTAGGAGCAGATATAAACTTTTAAAGTGGGTGATAACATGAAGAAAAGTTCCTGTGTTGACACCCCCTATGGGGCAGGGATTGGTTATTACTACATTGCCCCTTATGAATTATATATAAAGAATAATTACAGACATCCGCACCAGTAAAGGTAATGAAGTGAATCTCCTGTCTCTGTCAGTTACTCCTGCTGCGCCATCTCTTCTGCACTACAACGCCCAGCATCACCATCTGCACATACACTGCCCTGGGGCTGTGCTCTGCCTGTGGAGAGCCCCACCAACCCAGCTGCCCTAACACCTGTCCCGGAGGTCTGCAGCAGCGCTGGTACCCGTTACCAGAAACCACAGGTGGCGTCACGAGACAAAAACTGTTACCAACCAAAAAACCCTTTTTCAAGAGAGACCCCAGAGTACGGGCCCGGGAGTCGACTGCCGTGACATCCTAAACAAGGTAAAAGACCCGGGTACCGAGTCCCCTATATGCCCCTGGGCGAGACACTCTCTTCCTGGCGTCACAAACAGGAGTTCGTGCCCGTTGCCAGTGGGTACTGTGTGCCGTAATTGAGCTGTGTTTAAACTGTGGTGAATATCGCCGCCATTACCGTGTCGCCGCGCGGGAAGAAGAGGGGCGTAACCACGGGAACCAGAGAGGCATGACTGTTGGTAGCGCGCGAAGCCCAGGCCCCGCCTCACTCCTCGACGCCGAACCAAGAAGCGTCAGGTCCTGTAAGGAGACCGTCGTCAAACGTGCGCTCTGACGTCAGCTGCGAGGGAGACGCAAGGTCCTGGAAAGAGACCGTCGCCTGCGGAGCTGCGGCCTACCCGATCAAAAGTAAAGGAGGTAGGCTAAGGTTCACTAGTGGGGCGCAACCATGGCCGACGACCAGCAAAACGCCGGAGCACCGGTTAACGCTCCTGATGCTCAACTCGCGCCCGGCCCTGCTCAGGCCGGAGCAGCCGCCCCACCAGCAGGGGTCGCGATTCCAGTCATGCCCATGGCCCTGCCGTACATCCCCGGAGCAAAATGGCTTCCCCAGTATGATGGCGAACCAGACACCCTGTCAGGATTCAAAAGGAAAATATGCGGTGTACTGGATATGTACTCAATGACTGGTAAACAGAGAGCCGCTGTTGTGCTGGGGCAATTGACTGGTGCCGCAGAGCGGGAAGTTGAAATCTGGCCAGCCGCAGACCAGGAATCAGTATCCATTATATTTAAGAGACTGCAAACTGTCTTTGAAAACCGCACTGAGACAGATTTCCGGATGAGGTTCTACCACTGTATCCAGAAACCTGAGGACAGTATCCGGGACTATGCCTGGCATCTACAAGAGGCACTGCGGACCCTGAAACAGGTTAGTCCAGCCAGCATACATGATGAGGACAAAATGCTGACAGAACAATTCATCCGGGGGTTAAGGTCCCAGGAGGAGAGCAGAACCGTACGGTGGTGGGCCTTAGATCATCCAAATGCCACCTTTGACACCCTGAAGGACATGGCTATTAAGGGTCTGCAGCCCCTGGAACCATCAGATACTGCTATCCAGCGTTACCAGGGTGGGGCTGTAGCACCCCGAGGGCTCGGTTGCTACAGAGGTATTGCACCTCATCCAGATGTGCGATATCTCACTTCCAGGTAAGGATGGAGTGTGGTTCAGGACCCCGACACCTGCATGCATTACACCACATTTCCGGGGGGCAGGGCGACCGATATGCTCCAAGTAGAGCACGACAGTCCCTGTCCCTGGCTGGAGTGGGGGGAGGGAACACCGAGGAAGGGGGGACCCTGTAGTGCATAGGAGGGAGAGGGCAGTTCCTGGGTGCACCTAGAGGAAGGTATAAAAGGTGGGCACCATCTTAGTTCAGTGAGTCAGAGAGAAGAAGTTCAGTCAGTAAGAGGAGAGGACAGGGAGCAGAGGCTCAGACCGAGGTCTGCTCCGCAGGCAGGCCTGGGAGAGGCCGGAGCCTGGAGGAAGGAGAAGGAAGGAAGGAAGAGGAGCGGAGGAGGCTCCAGGAACAAGGAAAGAAGGGACCCCAGGGGTGTGTACTGGCGAGTCACCACCGCACGCCCGAATCTACCTGCGTAGAAGGGTCAGGCCAAAGGGGGAGACCGGTCCCCGAAACTAGTGGAGGCGGGGAACTACCCTCAGCTAGAAACCGGAGGCTGTGACATTTCATGTGGCGCAGCCCCTCGCTACACCCGCTAGGAAGGCACCATATAGGGTCAGGGAAACTGGCGCCAAGGTTTACCAGAGAAGGCCCGAGGCAGCCAGACAGAAGCGAGGTCACTGGCGGGGTATGACAGGCCAGAGAAAGGACACACAAAGGGGGTCCTGTGAAACGCTCCAAAGTTATCTGGGAGTAGGCCGAGCCCCTCACCTGGTGAACACAGTGCGACGTGGGACGTTATGACCAGCTGTAGTAACGTGGATAAAGAACTGTGAGTAAATACCCTGGACTGCATTTCAGGACTCTGTGTCGTTACTGCTGCTCCCGCGCACCATCACCCCCAACATCCGCACTTGCTGCCCTGAGGCTATACTCCTCCCGTGGGGAGTTATACTACACTCTGCTGCACCCACAACACCAGCCTCAGCGGTCTGCCCTGCAGCGGCGGTTCACTCTGACCACAATCCACGGGTGGCGTAGTCGGACATTTAATCATAAAAACCACATAAATAGACTGCCACTGGTTTGACCACCCTGAGCACGGGACCGGGTCACCGCCACAGTGACTACAACCCCCAGCATCCACAAAAAGGCCCGGTTCCGGGTTCCCCACACGGTCCAGGGGGCGCGTCAGGGCCACCCCAGTGCCCACAGCACCCACTGCTCCTTCATTAACGGCTGAAACAAAAATGCAAACAGTGCCCCCTAGCGAGCTGGACAGCCTGCGCTCTGAAGTGCGTCAGCTAAGTAAAACCCTGGCCACTGTCCTGAGCACCCTGCAGCTACAGACGGAGCCCGAGCCGGAAGGAAGGATCCTACTCGCCGACTGTCCTGAGGATGTCCCCTGGATGAGGAGAAGAAGGAGGACAAAGCCACCCCGTAGGAGGACAACGCCACCCCGTGGGAGGACCAACGACCAACGTCGCCCTCCAAGAGAATTCGTCTGCTACCGTTGCCACAAGGCAGGCCATACCACCCGGACCTGTCCTTTAAACAGGCAAACCCTGAGGCCGAGTGCCGACACCCAGGAGTAGACCAACCAGGCCCATCAAGCTGGTACCACCGGTTTGTAGGAGGAAGGCTTTTCCTGTCCATCGTGCTGGACGGTATAGCAACACCTGCACTACTGGACACCGGGTCGCAGGTAACCAACATACCTGACATCCTCTACAAAAGGTACTGGTCCCTAGATGAACTCCATCCGCCAGCCCCAAATCTCTCTGTGTATGCATCCAATGGCCTTCCTCTTAACCTAGTAGGGGTTAAGGATGTGACAGTGAAGGTGGGGAGAGCGGAACTAAAGGACCAAGGGCTGATTGTAGTGGAGTCTAACCCTGGTGATACAGACTTGTATATGATACTTGGTACAAATGTAGTTGGTAACTGTTTGGGAGAAGTGTTGTTTTTACTCCAACAGATGGCTGACACTGCCAAACCGGGGCAGAGGAAGGTGCTCCAGAAGGAAATTTGCGCCCTCCTGTACAAGAAACAGGTAAAACTAACAGGTGGTGAGATTGGTAATGTACGGGTGACAGATCCGATACCCATTGTGATTCTCCCAATGAGTGAAATGCTGATTTGGTGTAGGGCAGCAATCGGTCTCAAGGGACGGAACTACCAGGCGGTAGTGGAGCCCATTAGCTCAGAGCACAGTCCTACACTCCTAACTGCTAGAGGGGTAGTTGATGTACGCAATGGAAGGGTACCCGTACGCCTCCTAAATTGTGGGGAGGAGGAAGTTATATTGCCACGATACGCCACTGTTGCCAGATTGTATACTGTGAATAATGATGCCATACACACAGTGGAATCCTTGACCCCACCAGATACAGTGGAGGACAATGACTCCGAAGCTCAGCTGGAGGAATGGTGTCAACAGCTCCATGTTGGGACTGACGCCACTCCTGTCCATCAGAAACACGGTGTTTACAGAGTGGTTCAGGAATATGAACAAGTGTTTAGTAAACACCCACTTGATTTTGGAAGGGTTAAAGGTGTACAACACCACATACCCACCGGTAACCACCCATTAAGGAGCGTTACAGACCCATACCACCAACACATTACCAAAAAGCCAAAGAAATGGTGCATTACATGAAAAAGGCAGGGGTAGTAAGGGATAGCTGCAGCCCCTGGGCAGCTCCCCTGGTCCTGGTCAGAAAGAAGGACGGTAGCATGAGGATGTGTGTAGATTATAGACAAATTAATCGAATAACACATAAAGATGCATACCCTTTGCCCCGTATAGAGGAATCCCTGGCTGCACTAAAATCTGCCAATTGTTTCTCTACATTGGATCTCACTAGCGGGTACTGGCAAGTCTCTGTTGCTGAGGAAGACCTGGAGCAGACAGCTTTCACCACCCCGATGGGATTTTGTGAATTCAACAGCATGCCGTTTGGACTCTGCAATGCACCCGGAACGTTCCAGAGGTTGATGGAGTGTTGCTTGGGACACCGGAACTTTGAGACAGTGAGACAGTGCAACCGGCATGGATTTATATAGTGTGACCCGAGAGAGTGGTAAAAATAAAAAATAAATGTATACTTTACCCTCTGATGGCCCGCGCTGTCCTGCTCAATCCCTTCTCCCTCGCCGGCAACTTTGAATTGAAAGACCTGCCGACGTCAGCGTCACGTGACCCGTCACATGACTCTGACGTCAGCGCAGGTCCTTCAACTCACTGCAAAGTGCCGGGAACCAAGCAGGAGCGCTGCGCGGGCCGACAGAAGGTAAGTATACATTTATTTTTTATTTTATTCTTTTTTTACAGCTTTTTTAATGGTACCTGGGTGTGGATGAGACTCTCCTCTCCTCCACACCCGGGTACCATCCGCACATTAGAACGCGCCAATAGCGCAAGTACAAATGCAGTCTTGCAGAATTGGCGCGTTCTAATGCAAGTCAATGGCGGCGAAAACGCAGCGTTTACGCAAAATTAATTGACATGCTGCGGATTTTTGAGCGCAGCGTTTACGCTGCGGAAAAATCCGCATCATGGGCACAGCACATGCAGATTTCAATTGGGGAACATTACTGCCCTTCTACCATGCGTTTTTAATGCGTTTCCGCAACTGCAAAAACGCAGCGGAATGGCATTAAAAACGCAACGTGTGAACTCAGCCTTACCTACACGTAGACCTGAAAGGTTAACGGATAGTGTATGCACAAACACCAGTACCACCCCAGTGCTACGAATGTCCACATGCAGCACACAAGGCCAAATCCCTGCCAGGTATAGGGAATAAGTACAAAGTGCCTACATTGTAAATACCCAGTTGGGTAATGCCTACTGTTATTTATTGTGTGAACTGCAAATAAAATCTGCTCATTTAGTTACCCGTAAGGGTATAAAGACTTGTAGGCCGAGGACTATGAGCAGCCAAAAACTGTCCCTGTAAATAGTTGCACTTATCAAAGTGCCCCCTTATTTGTTTCATAAAAGACCACTGAACAAAAACCCATTTGGCGTGGCCGAAGACATGGTCCAACACCTAGATCACTTATGCCCTGTAGCCACGCCCAGGGCCTACGTTGAGGGTTTTCAGGCGGGTCCCTCATGCTCCTGTTGTTATACCTTCATCAGTGGAATGGACACCTGGTGACGGGACTTATTGTAACATTATTATTGTTGCTGTTATTATTATTGTTGTTACCTGTTTTAAAATGCTTCAGTCCAGGAGTACTGAATTGAACTAGGGGGGAATGTGGCACCCTGCTACAACAGGTACCACAGGACCCAAAAGGGTGCATGGATGGACTTCTCCACAATAGGCCCTCATTACAAACAGACACCTCCACCCTTCCACCTCATACCACCAGAGGGAGCCCTGTTAGGGATATATATATATATGGAGGGTGGAGTCAGGCAGTTCAGTTTAGTCTGAGGAGAATGTGCTGGCACTTAGACCAGTGAAGAAGCAGCACGGCTGCTGCTGTATTGAGGGCCCCGAGTGTGGCCAAGGCAAGGAGAGAGGAGAAAGGAGTTAAGGGGGCAGAGGAGCATCATAGGCTCACCCCAAGACATAATCAGGACACCGGGTCCACGCCTACAGGGTCCTCTATACCCAGTAGGGATTACCGGCATACCAGGAGGATTACAGATCCCTGGTCGACCTGAAGCTAAACCCTTTACAGGACTAGGAACAATGAAGGCCCCGGCGTCCAGGGATAGTTGTTGCCAGAGAAAAGTCCTACTACCATGCGACAGGTGAGAGAACGACACAACACAGAAGCTAGGCCCAGTTGCAGGCTGGCCAGGAGCTTAGAGAGAGGGAGAAACGGACCAGGAGGCCTTATACCCGCTCACTGGGGAGAGTTCAGAAGTGCACTCTTTCTACCGAGTACCCTGGACCGTACCTGACATCCGCACCAGTAAAGGTACTGAAGTGAATCTCCTGTATCTGTCAGTTACTCCTGCTGCACCATCTCTTCTGCACTCCAACGCCCAGCACCACCATGTGCACCCACACTGCCCTGGGGCTGTGCTCTGCCTGTGGAGAGCCGCACCAACCCGCTGCCCTAACACCTGCCCTGGAGGTCTGCAGCAACGCTGGTACCCGTTACCAGAAAGCACAGGTGGCGTCACGAGACAAAAACTGTTACCAACCAAAAAACCCCTTTTTCAAGAGAGACCCCAGAGTACGGGCCCGGGAGCCGACTGCCGTGACATCCTAAAAAGGTAAAAGGCCCGGGTACCGAGTCCCCTATATCCCCCTGGGCGAGACACTAATATCCTCGCAGCAGCACTCACTCTGCATGATATAAAGAGAGGAAAATACTTTACCGGACGACTGCAAATGATTTTAACTGACAATCAGTTTGCAATCAACAGAGGTGAAGGGTTGTCAGCAATTGACAGCGTCTTTCAAGAAGCCCCTATCACCAGGACAGGAATCTGACGACTATGTAGCAACCATTGCATCTGTGTATTGTGCTGTCATTGTTATAGCCCATGGAGGGGTGAAAGGTTCTGTCAAGTAACATTGTTTAAAAACCACCAGGATGAGTCTGTAACTAGAATCCCTGCAGCTGCCGGCGAGAGGATAAATTTAGCTTCTAGGGTGGATTCTGACAATGTTGGAGGATTATTCAAATCCATGGAGCTTAGCTTCACTTACCCACACCTGGCCCAGGCTATAAGTCCTTCCAATACAATCACACATCAGTGAAGCTTATTGGGTGGGAGTCATTGGGAAGGCATGAGGGATTCATCATTTTATCAAATGCAGAACATTTCCATTTATGAAGGTGTGAAATAAGGTTACACTGCTATGTAATTCTATACCATATCGTACCCTCTGTATAGTTCATAAAATAGTGAGTATTTGCAAATTACATGCTGTAAAAATGAGCTATGACATGTTTTTTCATTGCATGGACCACCTGGTGTTCAGAGTGTATAGCCACATGCAGGACCATGTAGTGAGCTGCAGGTCACACAGGCTCTGGAGCGCTACCCACATTCAGTTTTCTGCTTTCTCTTCGCCAATAGGACAGAAATCGGACTGCACTCACATGTCATCTGAGTGCAGCCCAATGATTTCCACGCACTTGTTCACTTGCATGACCGAGTGCAATCCGAATATCAAATTCAGGCATGCAGCAATTTTTTTTCCCCAGACCGAGGAAAAAATCTGACATGTGCACAGCCCCATAGACTAACATTGGTCCGGGTGCGATCCAATAATACGGCCGTCTGCACCTGTTTTTCCCTGCACAGCAATAGGCTATGTTCATACATGGCGTTTTTGTTGCAGTTTTTTTTTTTCCTGCAAAAAAGAAGCAGTGTTTTACTGGACCAGAAAAAGCTACAAGATTTCAGAAATCCCATGCACACACAGCTTCTTTTTTTTTTTCTGATTGAATTTGAGCACAGCAATATTTTTTACCCATTGAAAGTACTGCAGAAACGCTGCAAAAACTCAGCATAACATTTGTGCTGTTTTTTGGCATAGTTTTTGGTGAATAAAACGAAGTTTACTAACATAGACAAATCACACAGAATCCGCAGACAAAAAATGCAACAAATACGCAGCAAAGTTTTTGTAGGCAGAGTATTAGTGTCACTTGCTGCAATGAATGTTGGGCAAAGGAAAAGCTTTATAAGGATTAGTCAATAAGGTTGAAAAATGACAAATGTCCATCAAATTCAGCTGAGAGATCAAAAAATATAAAGGGAAGGGGTGTAAGGACAACCATAATGATTGATCCAGTCTGCTGAAAAGAGCAAATTTTCCCTCCTGATCCCGTCTGTCGAGCCACTGGATCATCATTCAGAACAAGAATCTTCTACAAGCACATAATTATATGTTATGTTCTTCTAAAAAAGCAGCTAAGCCTTTTTGTGAAACCGTTTTCTGCTCTGAAGATGCTCTATAGTTTACAAGTCATTGGCAGCGTTCATAAGACACCTGCGCATCTTTTTGAGCATTTTTGCTTACATTTTTCATTGTTGAATGAAGTTAAAAAAACACATCTGGAAAACGCTGGTAAAAAAAATGAGCCACAAAAAACGATGAAAAAATTAAAAAAAAAACAAAAACATTAAAGAAGAGCTCAGGAAATGACAAAAAAAATAAACAAAATCCTTCAGGATAAAAAAAAAGCAATGATGTTTCCTGAAATGTCTTCCTGTTGGAGAACTCAGCGGGTTCGTCTGCTCATAAAGACATTGTGTGCACGGAATCTAAAGAAACCTTAAAGGATGAACCTGTTTTTCTCCAGACGGAGGGAGTGCCCTCTTGTCTTTTAAATGACACCATTAATTATACTTTTCTTATGGGCCACATATGTACTTGTACAAGGTACAAGGTAATCATATCCCCCCTTAGACATCTCATCTCAAGACTAATCCTTCGACTCTGAGCATCGCTTTACATCTTTGCTAGTATCTAGCTGACTCTACCTTACAAATAGCTCATTCATATGTAACACAAGGTGAGGGAAAGACTAAGTGCACAAGGACGGGAAGGGGGGAAGGGAGCCCAACAACTAGAGAAAGGGGGAGTGGAGACCCCCAGGCAGATCTAATATCACCTTGCCTACCCTATCGTCCCTATATAGGTTCTGCACCTATCGCCGAGCAGGAACATAAGCCCTGAATGTTCCTAGAGCTTGGCCCTAGATAGGGAGGGGACGGGGTGAGTGCTAGTCAGGCCCCACTACAGACTAAAGACAGCAAGGTAGACAATCAAAGGGGATACACTTAGCTTGAGCAGACACCAGAGAGATAACACCAACTGTCCTCCAAAGGCACTAAGGAAGAAACTAGCCGACTGCTAGCCAACTCCCTGGAGACACAGAGAGTTTTTAACTACCAAGTAAGGGTGTGTTAATCAGCAGTAGAAGGTGGAGGTTGCTGCTGGTTCCTAAAGTAAGAAGGATGTAACTATACTACAAAGATGAGAGGATCAAGAAGGTGTCTGCAATGCCAAGCGCAGTGACCTTCTACAGCTGGATCCAGAGAGACTGTCTGTCGCACCTGACACACCCGTGACATGATAATTTTGATAAAATTATAATTGTCAAAAGTGTAAATATTTGTATTTGAACATTTCATATTTTCAATTTGTCACTTTCTTTTTTTCCTCTTTTGGTCTGACAATGTGTATGTAATTCCAGATGTGTCTTGATTTGGACAAGTGCATCTGAAGTTACACGAGCTTCCAAGAATTGCACTTTCCAATAGCTTTCGGCATCTGTAAAGTAAGCATGTTCCAAAATTGCAACCCACCCCTTCTCATTATGTTCATACTGTATTTAATACAAGGACATATAGAAAAGGATTGTCCTTTTAGAACAAATACAAAGAACCTGTTAGCTCTCCTGACGTTTCTTTTTTAGTACACGCTTTCTCATTAAATTACTGCACTTCAGGCTCTTTTCTTAGAACTTTATGTCTGAATACATTGACAGCTTGGCACAACCATTCTCTTAGTCAATAAATCATGTTTTTACCATGTCTGACACTGTCAGTACTAATTGTACCTTGTTACACCATTCATAGACCCTATCCATGCACAAAAGGAATGGAAACACCCAGGTGTCAATTCATTTATTTGTTTCGAGGAGATATAAAATAGGAATAAATCAGTGCAAAGTTCTAAAACATTTCTGAAAACAAAATGTACGTATTTACTAAAACAGGTGAGAACTGAGACTTCATAAAGTTATAAAGGTTACCTCTGTATGTCCTTATAAAAAAGTATAACAAGAAATGAGCCAGCAAAATATACAGGAAAGCTGAGAGGTAAAAATGGAAGGATATCCATTCTCAGGACCATAACGATCATGGTCGCCTGATTCAGCTGGTTGTGTGTCAGAGGACGCACATTCATCTGAAATGTATTGTGGTGCAGAGACCCGACAGTTCTCTGCATTGCAATACACGCCGCTGGCCAATCAGAGGCCGGCAGGTGATGTCAGTGTGCCCGTCATGGTTGGTGCCTGACAGAGACGTCATGCACCATGCCTGGCAATCTGAAGGCAGCTGATGACCCCTGTGCCAGCTATAGAAGAGGACACCACGTGTCCAGTGAGCGAAGGAAGGTAAGAAGAATCTCTATTTTTTTTTTTTAAATGAGTTGAAATGTAATGGGGAACATTGTTACTGGAAAGAGCTTAGGATGAGGGACATTATACCAGGAAGGGGCTCAGGATTCGGGACATTATTACTAGAAGGGTCCAGGATGGGGGATATTATTATAGGAAGGGGCAAGGATGGGGAACATTATTTCACGAAGGGGCCAGGATGTGGAACATTAAACTAGGAAAGGACCAAGGATTGGGGATATTATTACTGGAAAGGATTCAGAATGAGTGACATTATACCAGGAAGGGGCTCAGGATTGGGGATATTATTACTGGAAGGGTCCAGGATAGGGTGACATTATACCAGGATGGGGAACATTATACCAGGAAGGGAACCAGGATGGGGGGGGGGCATTATTACTGGAAGAGAACCAGAATGAGGAATATTATGCCAGTAAGAGGCCCAGGATGGGGACATTATACCAAGAAAGGGCCCAGGATGGCAGACATTATTACTGGAAAGGGCTCAGGATGGGAAACATAATTATATGGTGGGGGAGCACATATATCTTTATAGGATCTAGAACGCTACGAGGGTGCATACATCTGACAGTCCAGAATGGGGGATATTATTATAGGAAGGGGCCAAGATGTGGGACATTATTACAGGAATGGGCGAGGATGTGGGACATTATTACAGGAAAGGACTCCGGATGGAGGATATTATACCAGGATGGGGGACATTATACCAGGAAGGGGCTCTGGATTGGGTTAATTATTACTGGAAAGGGCTCAGGGTAGGGGACGAGAAGGAGCGAGGGCCGGGGCACAGGACAGAGATGGGTGAGTGGTGTCAGTGACTAGAGGAAGGGGACGGTTGGCTGCAGGCATTCAGCCATGTCACTTGTTTTTCTTCCAAAGTGCACCCCCCTCGGGAAGGCAGCGCCCTAAGCGGGAGCCTACAATGCCTATCCCTCGTCCCGGCCATGAATTTCTTTTGCCTTCTGAGCTCATTTCCTTACACAAAACCTTGAATGATTCTCCAGCTTTGTGATGTCGTAGATTCTGATTTACCTGCACACTGTGATTCACACACAGCGGGTTTGTGCTTCTCTGTCAGTAAGTGGATTAATGAATGAATATGGAGTTTACTTTTACTGGGTTTGTTTTTATGGCTCACAATGGCAGAAACGCTCCTCCGAGGTGGCCGGGCTTCTTCACTTGCATGGGCAAGACATTTATGAACCAGCCTTCCAGTGTCACAATGTAGCGCTGCCAAATGAATGAGTGAAGTATTATCTGGAGAGGTCTTTGTTCTTCTGGAGCAGGAGGTCACGTACCATACTTCTTTCTCAAGTACCTTTCTATCCATTCCCCATTCACCTTCAGAGGAAACTTTCTCTACCCTGATTTCAAACATTTATTTGGCAGCAGAAATTATTTGCTTTGTAAATCCATCCTGGAATGAATATTCTGTGCTCGTAGAACAACACCTTTGGGAGTCTGTATTTTTAGTGATGTTTATAGATCCTGAGTTATACAGGTTGCGGCTGTGGCATAGTTATGCTAAACCTGGCCTAGTATAACCAAATGTCCGCACCATGAGCTGGTGAAAGACAACGTTCACTAACCAGAGATAACCACAAGGCTGATCTGTAATCTCTGAATTACATTATACAAGACTCTACAGCAGTGTCTCCCCAAGTCCAGTCCTCAAGGCCCCAGCAGATCATGTCTTCAGGATTTACTTTGTTTTGCATAGGGAATGGAATTATCTATCTATCTATAGTAAAAAACCTGACCAGCACCTCCTACGTGTGAACAGGCGCCAGCTGCAATAACTGCATATGTCTCGCCCAGGGGGATATAGGGGACTCGGTACCCGGGTCTTTTACCTTGTTTAGGAGGTCACGGCAGTCGGCTCCCGGGCCCGTACTCTGGGTCTCTCTTGAAAAGGGGTTTTAGTGTACAGTTTGTCTCGTGACGCCACCTGCAGACCTCCGGGGGTGATGGGATGGCAGCTGGGATGTTTCTGCTCCCCACAGGCGGAGCGGGCCCCAGGGGCAGTGTAGGTGCAAATGGTGGTGATGATGGGGCTTGCAGTGCAGGAGAGATGGCGCAGCAGGAGTAACTGACAGAGACAGGGGATTCACTTCAGTATCTTTACTGGTGCGGATGTCAGGTACGGTCCAGGGTACTCGGTAGGAAGGGTGCACTTCTGAACTGTCCCCAGTGAGCGGGTATAAGGCCTCCTGGTCCGTGTCTCCCTCTCTCTAAGCTCCTGGCCAGCCTGCAACTGGGCCTAGCTTCTGTGTTGTGTTGTTCTCTCACCTGTCGCTTGGTAGTAGGACCTTTCTCTGGCAACCACTATCTCTGGACGCCGGGGCCTTCGTGGTTTCTAGTCCTGTAAAGGGTTTAGCTTCACGTTGACCAGGAATCTATAATCCTCCTGGTATGCCGGCAATCCCTACTGGGTGTAGAGGACCCTGTAGGCGCGGACCCGGTGTCCGGTTTGTATACTCGGGGTGAGCCTATGATGCTCCTTTGCCCCCTTAACTCCTCTCTCCTCTCCTCTTTGCCTCCGGCCACACTCGGGGCTCTCAATACAGCAGCAGGCGTGCTGCCCTCAGACTGCTCTCTGTCTGAACTAACTACTGAACTCACTGAACTGCCTGGCTCCACCCTCCATATATATATATCCCTAACAGGGCTCCCTCTGGTGGTCTGAGGTGGAAGGGTGGAGGTGTCTGTTTGTAATGAGGGCCTCTTGTGGAGAAGTCCATCCATGCACCCTTTTGGGTCCTGTGGCACCTGTTGTAGCAGGGTGCCACACATAATATACCAAAGGAAAGGACAGTAGCACTCTGTAAGGGCCAAAATATATGAAAAACTGGAAACATTAAATCTAGACTGCATTGTTACTCAGCAAGATATACTTACAAAAAATGAAGGTTCTTAGCGCGTAAACTGGCCAATTCATTGAGCCCATCAACCGCGGCAAGGTGATCTTCCTTTAATGGGTCCTATTCTACTAAAATATACCACTCTCAAACTATGAGCCTACAGTTTAGTGGACAAGTATGTCTCTCTTGGGGTGAGCCTACAACCTCAGGGCAAGTAGAACTGATTAAAATCACCTGCAGGTTATTTTAGTAGAATAGGACCCATCAGAGAGAGGTCACCTTGCCGTGGTTGATAGGCATACATGAATTGGCCAAGTGTTTTCATATAGTTTGGCCCTTTAGAATGATGCTTTATTTTCCTTTTGTATATCTATCTATCTGTCTATCTCCATATCAATCCATCTATCTCATATCTATCTATCTACCTATCTAGCTGTCTATCTATCTATCTATCTATCTATCTATCTATCTATCCCATATTTATCAATCTATCCATCTATCTATCTCCATATCCATCTAGCCATCCATTGGAGATGTCTAGACACACAATAACAAAGGCTAATGATATCTTGACAGTATTCTCTCACATTGTCATGTCTGCTTTGGCAGAATGGTAATTGATGCATTAGTGAAAGTCTCCGTTCACAGAATGTTACTGGAAGTAATAAGGTGAAGTGATACAACACATGTAGGATGGTTATCTGTTGGTATCTGTCCTCCTTCTTCTCCAGGGTCAGCTGTTATGGTGACACAATGACATATTGTTCCCTGCGGGCAGCGCTCTGACAATGACTGGTATGAGAGCCATGTAGCGGGAACTGTCATCTCTGCACTGAAGTCTTTCCATACACAGGACAGTGAATACATAACTAATCTGAATCTGTGGACCTCACGCTTACGGAATGAAGTTTCTGATCTTTTTCCAACTCCTAATGCCAAAGGAATGGTAAAGTTCATATAAATAATACACATACTACACGCACTGGCATCGGTCCACATTGAATTAGGGTATGTCCCCAGGAAACTTCATTATTCTGCATTTCTTTTAGATCGCTAAATGGAAAATGTAATTCTGCTTAATCTGTAAAACCCATAGAGATAGAGATGCTAGAGATAATAAACCCCTAAAGGTGACAATCCTATGTCAATGAATATAGTGTCCTCCCTTATACAGTAAATCTATATTCAATGCCGTGATTAAGAGCAGGTTAACTACTCAAAACGCGTAGTCTCTATACCTTATTTTATGATGTTACTCTGTTACAACATGTCTTTACTCAATATTCAATAAAGAAGATGTTATACTTTATCCATGTGGCAGGACTAAAGATGCATTTTTGGATTTTCTTCAGATAATTAACCCGTGAGTGTCCTCCCTTATACAGTAAATCTATATTCAATGGGGCTTACATTTTCTAAAGTCTTGTGAATTTGTTATTCGGATCAGATGCTAACTGTTTTTTGAGATTTACGAAGCTACTATAGCGGCTCCATTTAACAATTTATCTCATCTGGACAACCCTTTTTTAGCGCATGTTCACATGTGGCTTAATTGGAGCATGTTTGTTGCATATTTTACG
Source organism: Phyllobates terribilis (assembly GCF_046119375.1). Lineage (NCBI taxonomy): Eukaryota > Metazoa > Chordata > Amphibia > Anura > Dendrobatidae > Phyllobates > Phyllobates terribilis. Next base: position 149,577,032 of record NW_027362772.1, on the reverse strand, counting down.
CAGCGTATTTGATGCGTATAACACAGTGTTTTCCAGTACTAACAAAATCAACAAGATTTCTGAAATCTCATCCACACGCTGCTTTTTTTCCCACCCATATTTGTTTTTTTCCAATTGTTTCAGCATTTTTCCGATGCTTTTGCACCATTTTTGCACACATTGAAAACAATGACAAACTCCAAAAACGCTTATAAAACTTTTATTTTTTTTACTTAAAATTTGTAGTGTATGCCATTACAGACGTAATTTTTCTTAACTGTTTTAACATCTACTGTAGACAAAAGCAGAAATGAAATCCACATGGAAAATGTACCAAAAAAATGCATGAAAAATACAGCAAACAATACATGTAAATCACAACATATCTGTATGCAGCATTTTTCCTCTTGGGGAAGGGGTTTAAGGTTTTGGGTGCAGAAAAAAACACTGCAAAAATGCCACATGTGAACATAATCTTAAAGTCAAGCTACTTTGGTTATCAACTTATCGTTTGCCAAAGCGTTAGTCATTGCAGGAGAAATCTGGTATGACATGATATTATTCAAACAAATGAGTGCCCATGTGGTCAAATTAAGTCCCTATTTTTATATATTGTAAGGGATTACAGGTAAAATATATCTTGCCTTACCCCCTTATAAATTACTCTAAAGTGCCAGCCACAATATCTCTCTTTTTGTCTAACTTACTGTCCACTGCCTGTTGTTAAGTGTAATCCATCTCCAGCAGCAGAGCCCCCGAGACGCATTACTGGAAGAAGTAAGCAGGTCTTTGTCTCTGCTCCTGAGCTCCTGCCTGTCAAACTGCATACCAGCATAATAGAGAAGCCATTTTTCAGTTCAGGGCCAACAATTGAAAAACCAATAGTAGGGGCAATGCATACAGGAAAGTCAGGGTAAAGAAGTACCAGCACCTATAGTACTGGCAGTATGCTGATGAAGAGAAACACCTACGTAAAAAGAGTGGATGGCAAGTTACAGTTCAGGAGACATTCCTGGACATATTAAAAGTAGTTTTGCCTTGTTTTTAGGTTTGGGGGCAGCAAGACTAGGTTTTTCTAGAGGTGAAAAATTTGCAAGACTTTAGTAATTTTTAATGAAAGTGACAAAAACTGAAGGGTATTTGTACATGAAGTCATCATTTCATGTCACCATAAGTTGAATAGCACATTTCAGAGGATTCTTGTAATAGATGAACCCCCTTAGTATTTAATAAGTGCAGACTCATATACCATATTTTCGATATATACACACTTTGGGCGTTTTATTTGCAATGATTAATACAGAGCATAGACAACATGTGGATGTAACCTGATTATTCTCTCGTCACAAGCACAAAATATAAAGGAACAGGGGATCTTGGCCGGTCAGACAATTTCCGGTGTAACTTCATTATGTGTGACTTCTGACCTAAGAGAAATAACAAGCAAAGATAAAAAGGGATGATACGTAAAATAAATGTATAAAAAATAACAATTACCACCATACACAACGCAGGGATAAGACAAAGGGCTATTGTGACAGTAGAAGGAGGATGGCAATGTCGTGAATGATTAATTTTATATATCTGTTCTATACATCAATAGTAGTTATGAGTAAGCATGCTCGTTACTTGAGATTTACGAGCATGCTCGGGTGTTTTCCGAGTATCTTCAGCATACTCTGTGATGTGTTTTAGTCACTCCGTGCTCATGATTTGCGACTGTTTGACAGCTTTAATACATGTGAGGAATGCTTGTTTCTTAGGCATTCCTCACATGTATTAAAGCTGTCAAACAGTCGCAAATCATGAGCACGGAGTGACTAAAACATAGCGCCTGAGCACGCTGAAGATACTTGGCGAGCACCCGAGCATGCTCGCCAAAAGGGTTAACAGAACATACTCGCTCATCACTAATCAAGAGTAAAAACCTCTAAAATTGTTGTATTTTATAATAAAACTATGGTATATATAAAAAGGTTGAGAGTAAAAATATATAAAATCAATGATACCTTGTTAACCCTGCACGGCCCCGGACGATTCAAACTTCTTTTTCCTTCCCTCCATTCCACTGAGAGCATCGACGTTCTTTCTCCAGTCTCCAGCTTCACGTATTTCCTAGATGACATGCCAGACAGACACCATGATTACGGCACATTTATTGCTCAGGTACTGTCACTTGTCACTCTACAAGATTAAATCTGTGGGTATATTCACATTGGGTTCTGATGCGGTTATGGATGCGTTTTTGTTATTTTATTTTGCAGCATTTTGACTTTAATGCTGATTTGTATGTAGTTTCCACAAGAAATCTACATCAAAGAAGTTAAATTTCAATGTTTTTTTGGGGTAGAGGGAGACATGGAAAAAAAAACTTGCTTTATGATCAGCAGTGTGTTTTTGCTATACAATTCAACGCCAGCGCCTGATGTTTGTCCGAGGATGGAGGGTCTTTATACCAGGAAGGGGCCGAGGATGGGGGACATTGTTATAGGATGGAGGACATTATACCATGAAGGAGTCCATGATGGAGGACATTATACCAGGATGGGGAACATTGTTACAGGAGAGGGCCAGGATGGGGGACATTATTACAGTACGGGGCCACGGACAGGGAACTTTATACCAGGAAGAGGTCCAGGATAGATGACATTATTACTGGAAGGGGAACATTATACCAGGATGGGACCCATGATAGGGGACATTATACCGGGAATGGAGACATTATACTAGGAACAGGCCCAGGACAAGGAACATTATAACAGGAAGGGGCACAGTTTGGGGAACATTATACCAGGAAGGGGACTTTATTACAGGATGGAGGCCAGAACGGGGACATTATTACAGAAAGTGGCCAGGACGGGGGACATTATTACAGAAAGTGGCCAGGACAGGGGGACATTATTACAGGAAGGCGCCTGAATGGGGACTTTACTACATGGAGGGTGAACACATATGTCTTTAAAGGATCTAGAATGCTTCAAGGTCCCATACATCTGACCAACGTGCAGGGGGGCCCAGGTCCATATTTTGCACTGAGGCCCATGAGGCCCATCTAGTTACGCAACTGTTTATGAACGGCTGAAAAGCCCAGTCTCTGATTCTTAAAAGTAAATTTTGGAAACAGTCAGACTTACTTTATCTACATCATCTTTTTTGGCTTGTTTCACTTGCTTGAGATTCGCTCTTAGGTCCATGGCAGCTTTGTGCTTGGTGCCCAGGAGCGCCCGCATCATGGCATCGGCTGATAGACGCACTCTTCTCAGCGTTGGGCGTTTGAACTTTCCACGGAGGTCAAAAATCTTTTGATTCAAGTCCTCAATCTGTAAAGTCAAAAGAGACCATTTGCTGTTAAAAGGGCTCAATTATATGACTGATTATATACTATAAAAAAGTAAAAATAACAGAGTGTTTTCAAGAGTATTCCATTAACTTTTTTTCCCCCCAAAATTAATGATTGTATAATACGTGAACATGCCAGTTACTCCAGAGTGAGAATTGCTCTTTGTTAATGGCTCTCTGTCCTGGCTACCAGCGGGGGTCTTATCAGGGTTTTCCCTTTGGCTTATGCGAGTCCTAATAGACTTACCTCCTAACTTTGAAAAATAAAAAAGATGGCCACATACTGTGGAGTGCACCGGGGTAATTTTGTTTTATGCTGAGCCAGTACCCTAACCTCACCCAGTCCTAAATATATGTCCACACACAGAAATATTGCTCCTAATGAAGCCCATTCATGTTCCCATACAGTATGGTAGCCCTTTCATGAACCCACATTTCTCCCTAAACACAATAGCCCCACTTAGTAAGATGTCCACAGTACATTCCTCTACACATAGCATGACACCCACACAGTAGATTCCCCCACACAAATTATGATGCAATACACATAGTATAATTCCCCCACAATTCATTTCCCCACACACAGTGTTACGGATCAGGTTGGTGGAACCTCTGTGCTGCGGTGCAAGGAGGGACCAGAGGGGCGTGACTAGGTATCAACTCGGACCGACCAAGGCCGTACAGCGGCTCAATCGACTCCGTGAATCAGGGAAGGACCGAGCAGAGGGATCAGGTGCTACTCTGGGCCTGTCCTTGTATGAGAGCAGGTGACTCCCACAGGTAACTGGCAGGAGCCTCTGGGTAGGCACGGCAGGTAACAGACAGGAGCCTCCAGGTAGGGTGACTGATAGGCACGGCAGGTAACTGGTAGGAGCCTCCGGGTAGGCTGACAGATAGCCACGGTAGGTAACTGGTAGGAGCCTCCAGGTAGGCTGACGGATAGGCACAGCAGGTAACAGGTACATTCTCCGGGTAGGCAGGCAAGCCAGGCCCATAGACAGACTGGCGGGTTTGGATCGTAGGCAGACCGTCGGGCAGGAGAGTACACTTGGCAGGCGGAGACAGGTAGTCAGGCTGTCGAACAGGACTGGTAGTGAAGCTGGCGGACAGGACTGGTAATCAGGCTGGCGGACAGGACTGGTAATCAGGCTGGCGGGCAGGACTGGTAGTCAGGCTGGCGGACTGGACTGGTAGTCAGGCTGGCGGACAGGACTGGTAGTCAGGCTGGAGGACTGGACTGGTAATTAGGCTGACGGACTGGACTGGTAGTCAGGCTGGCAGAATGGACTGGTAGTCAGGCTGGCGGACAGGACTTGTAGTCAGGCTGGCGGGCAGGACTGGTAATCAGGCTGGCGTACTGGACTGGTAGTCAGGCTAGCAGTGGGATCTGAGGGCTGAAGCAGAGTTTAGGACACAAAGCTACAACCTTGCACGGGCGCCTCCATTTTGGAGGAGGTGCCTTTTATATGAGAGGTCCTCCGGCCATTGGCTGGCGACTCCTTAGGACGGCGCACGCGGCCCCTTTAAGTGGGAGGGAGCGTGCGCGCCCTAAACACAGTGCCCGGAAAGCTGCACGCGCCGGCAGCAGCAGCAGCAGCAGGAGGGCCGGAAGACGCGGGGCCGGGAGAGTTGCGGTAAGAGGGACGGCGTCTCTGCCTGTCAGGGGGCAGAGATGCCAATACTACACACAGTAGGATGCCCCCATAGACACCCACACACAGTATGATGCCTCCTACAGTCCCCCCACGCAACAGTATGCCCCTTATGGTTTTCCCCACACACAGTATTATGGCCCCCTACAATATCACTCACACAGTATGATGACCCCCGTGTCCACCCAATACAGTATGATGCCCCCAACACAAGCATCCCATTTGCCTGTGTGTCCAGCCTCTATGCTGCCAGTCTCATGATCTGAGAATGTCACCTGACCTGAAGGTCCCTCAGACTCTACCCAGATTGAACGCGGGAGTAGGGATCTGATGGATTCCTAATCCATCTGATGACACAGATACAGTTGAAGTCAAGACATATCCTCGACCTCCCAGGATAACTCCCCAAGCGTGGGAATATCTTACTGTATCCAGGATGTTTTGTAGTTATTCCAATATGGCATAATGGATTTTTTTTTATACAACCCATTTAAAGAGGACCTTTCACTGGATTTTTATTTTAAACTATGTACCTCCTCCTATTGCCGATGCTCCACTTATCCTGGAACAGGTTTTCTTTTTCTTCTGTGCCCCTCAATTCCAAAGTTATCCCCCCTGGTAATAATGGTGCAAATTTTCCCTTTAACTGCTTAGTGGGCGTTGGCTTTTTCTCCTCTGATGCTGGCCAATCAAAACATGGCCACACCCACAGAGAAGTGCTATGGTACTGTTAGAACCTTGCTGTTAGGTTTTTTTTCCTTTGCTGGTCACATGACCTTGTTGGCCTATTTAATCCTGCTCCGCCCTTCTGGCTTTGCTGGACTTCATTGTATATCTACTTTCTAGCTAGCCTGTGCTCTGTATCTAGCTCTGTTAGTTTGCTTGGCCTACGGACCTCTATGTTCTATCTATTTTGTTTGTTCGTCTGTCTGCTACTATTTCTGTTAGGAGGTGTCCCATATTCCTCCCAGTCCTTAGTACTTGTAGGGATTCCCTCCCCACATCTATAGGTCTCCGTACAGACTAGATTAGGACTTTAGCAGGTCTGATCGCAGGATCAGGTTCCCTGTTACATCGTAGGGATTCAGCTGAGTCCTATAGTAGGGACAGATCTCCTCTCTTTCCTTAGCTTTGGTAGCAGAACATAACAGTAAGTCCAGCCTGCAAATTCTCTAAGGAAAGATTTTTTTTTTTTGTTCCATCATGGTGTCGGTTCAGGATTTGGCTAAACACCTGCAGGGACTCTCTCTGGAAGTGGCCGAGCTCCGTCAGCACGTGAGTAACTGTCCTGGAGCATATTTCTTGGAGCCTAAGGTATGTTTGCCGGATTTATTTTTTGGTGAACATCGAGAATTTTTTTCATTTAAAAATGCTTGCTTATTGTATTTTCGTTTGAGACCCAAGTCCTCTGGGGATGAATCCCAGCGCGTAGGGTTCATAATGTCACTTTTGCGCAAAGAGCCTCAGGAGTGGGCCTTTTCTTTGCAACCTAGTGATTCATGCTTCAGATCAGTGGATAGTTTTTTTTCTGCTTTGGGACTATTATATGATGATCCTGACCGTGTCGCATCAGCTGAGACTGAGTTGAGACGTTTAAAACAAGGATCAGGTAATGTGGAAAAATATTGTACACATTTTCGTCGTTGGTCCACTCAAACAGGGTGGAACGATTCTGCTCTGAAAAGTCTATTTCTTGCTGGGCTCAGTGAAAGGGTTAAAGACCTGCTAATTGCTTATCCTACACCTGAAGATTTGCAACAGGCTATGCAATTAGCTATACGGGTGGATAGAAGACTGCGTGCTAGGGTTAATGAGAGCAAATCCTCTGCTATGTCAGTTTCTGGTTATGATAATGTGTGTACTAACAGTGGTGAACCGATGGAGATTGGATCGGTGGCACCTCGCTCTCAAGAAAAAGACCATCGTTTTTCGGAAGGCTTGTGTTTCTATTGCGGAAAATCTGGTCATTTGATTAAAGGCTGTGAGCTTCGTATGAAGAAAGAAAAAAAAATGGTCAGTCACGCCCGTATTGCCTGTTTAAATTCCAAGGGTATATTTTTAGCTGCTTCCACGATTGCTCAGGAAAAATTAATGGAATTTCGGGTGTTTGTTGATTGCGGGTCTACACTGAATGTAATTGATGGGGGATTCGTGGAAAAACTCAATTTAAAACCTGAACCTTTATCATCCCCCATTGCTGTGGTTTCTGTGGATGGCTCCCCTTTGAAGAATATTACTCTCAAGGTCAGTGAATTTCCTCTCACTATTTGTAACATACCTGGCGGCGTCCTTGCATAGTGGTCCATCTCCCACTGTGCAAGAGCGCGCACTTGTTCTCCTGTCCAGAATGTCTCTCTGGCTTCCCTCCATGCTGTCTGTTTGTGTCTGTTTCTGCTGCTTAAGGGCGGCGCCCGATCACTTCCTGCTTTTTGTACCTGCTGTGGGTCACACCCCTTGTGCGTCCTCAGCCTATTGCTGTCTGTCACCTGGTATATAGCTCAGCTGCTCCCATCTATTCCTGCCTGAGCATAGTGTTTCATTCAGTGTGTGCTTGCACTCTGAAGGTGCCAGGTCCCGTTCTGTGTTCTCTTGTCTGCCTATCCTGGAGGCTGTATTTCCAGGCCTGTCTGAACACGCTCCTAGCCTGTTCCTCCTGCCTTCTAGGGGCCGATTACCTAGACCCGTTCCTGTATCTTGTCTGACCTGTCTGAACACGCTCCTAGCCTGTTCCTCCTGCCTTCTAGGGGCCGATTACCTAGACCTGCCCCTGTATCTTGTCTGTCCTGTCTGAACACGCGCCTTGCCTGTTCGTCCTGCCTCTCTGGGGGCCGTATTCCCAGACCCGCTCCTGTATTCCGCTGCAGTGTCGGTCTCCTCCGTACACTCAGTTCCAGTCTGAACTCTCTCCTATCCTTTACCTGTTTTGCCTCTATGTCCGTTCCCTTCCTTTTTCTGCAGAGTCTGAACTCGTACCTAACTCCTGCTTGTTGTCTCTGTACTCCCGTTTGTGAGTTTGTGGTCCACTCGCTACTTCTCTGCTAGTACCCTGTGGGTGTCTGGCTCTGCCTTTCCCTTCCTGTCTGTTCCGTGTGAACAGAGCCCTGTCCCCCCTACTCAGCCTAGCCTGCTCTGACTCCTTTGCTCACCGCTCCGGCGGTTCTAGTCTGCTCTGACTCCTTTGCTTACCGCTCCGGCGGCTCTAGCCTGCCCTGCTTCTGCCCACTGCTCCGGCAGTCCTGTCCTGCCCTGCTTCTGCCCACTGCTCCGGCAGTCCTGTCCTGCCCTGCTTCTGCCCACTGCTCCGGCAGTCCTGTCCTGCCCTGCTTCTGCCCGCTGCTCCGGCAGTCCTGTCCTGCCCTGCTTCTGCCCGCTGCTCCGGCAGTCCTGTCCTGCCCTGCTTCTGCCCGCTGCTCCGGCAGTCCTGTCCTGCCCTGCTTCTGCCCGCTGCTCCGGCAGTCCTGTCCTGCCCTGCTTCTGCCCGCTGCTCCGGCAGTCCTGTCCTGCCCTGCTTCTGCCCGCTGCTCCGGCAGTCCTGTCCTGCCCTGCTTCTGCCCGCTGCTCCGGCAGTCCTGTCCTGCCCTGCTTGTGCTCGCTGCTCCTGCAGCCCCGTCCTGCTCTGTTCTTGCCCACCGCTTCGGGCGTTCCCTCTCTGCTGTGGTTGTCTACCGCATCTGCGGTTCTGTGACCCAGTCTGTACTGGGTCTTAACCTTTCTGTGCTCCAGCCCGTCCTTTCGGCCAGTACCTCCCTGCCTGCATACTCGCCTGTATCCACCCATCTGCATACCTGCCGTGTTTGCTTATATCCACCAGTCTGTGCCAGCCTAACCTGCCTGTTCCTGAGTCCCAGTGTGTACTGGGTCCTATCCCGCCTGTGTTCCTACCTGCTAGTGCCTCCCTGTCTGCACTCTAGCTGCGCTTGCCTTTACCCGCCTGCCTGCATACCAGTCGTGCCTGCCTATACCCTCCAGTCTGTGCGCCAGCCTAACCAGCCTGATCCAGTAATCCCTGTGTGGGTCAACCCCCGTGTCCGGAGTTTGACCTGGAGTAGCACCTGGTCCCTCTGCCCGGTTTCTCCCTGGTGCACTGGCGTCGTATGCCGTCGTGCCATCTTGGTCGGAGCGGCCAGATACTTAGTCACGCCCCTCCAGGCACTCTCCGGTTCATGGTCCAGTGGAATCACTACAATCACACGCACACGCCGCTCAGCCCGGGCGCGTGCATAACAGCATGCTCAGGCCATGGTTCCCGTTGAGCCCCACGGCCTTCGCTCTCTGAGAAGTTTTCCAGCGAATACATGCATTAAAATAAATAAATAAATATTTTTTTTTTCCTTTAGCTGAGTTCCAGGCGAATTACGCACCCGTCCAGATGGATCTATCTGCTCTCGTTCCCGCGGATCCGCTACGTTATTATGGGGATCCTAGACAAAGTCGTGCATTTGTGGAGCAATGCATGCTACACTTCAAGTTCTACCCTCTATGTTTTCCCACCGATCGGGTTAAGGTGGCATTCATTATGTCTTACCTGGCGGGTGATGCCTTGGAATGGATCAACCCCCTATATGAAACACAGGATCCGATCCTCCTGGACCTAATGGCCTTCCTGGTGGCCTTTCTAATGGTCTTCGATGATCCTAACCCGGAGGCTCCTGCTGAAGCTTCACTTCCCAATATCCCGGAGCAGCCCCAATGGGTAATGTGTGTGGGTAGCGCAATAGTCCTCCAGCCCAATGAGACTACTGCCCACCCAGAATCCTCACAGGGTGACTACGCTTTCCGGAATACTTCTCCCAACCTCAAGAGGCAGTCCAGACGTGCTAGACGTAGAGGCAAGCCGTCACGCCAGGGTCTGTCCTCCCTGAGACCTCCTGACCCCAACCTTGAAGTCCCTACTGAAGCTTCATCTCCCTGTATCCCGGAGAAGCCCCAACGGGTAATGTGCGTGGGTAGTGCACCAGTTCTCCTGCCCGAAGAGACTTCTGCCCATCCAGACTCCACACAGGAGAACTTCCTGCACCCGGCATCAGATGCTTCACCCACTTTAACCGGTGTGCATGTCCAAGGATGCTCCAAAGCTGTGGTTACCTCAGAGTCTGTGCACCTCTACTACCTGGCGGAGGACCCCCTGTTGCCTCCTGAATCCTCCGGGATACCACTCGATGACAAATGGAGAGAGAATTCTCTACACCCGGTACTCGATACTTTGTCCGCTTCGTCCTGTGAGCCTGACAATGGGTACCCCAAAGTGGTAGTTACCCCAGAGTCTCTACACCCCTCCGACCAGGCGGAGGACCTCCAGTTGTCTCCTGAACCCTTCGGGGTGCTACCTGGTAGCGAAAGGACAGAGACTCTCCTATACTCTGTACCTGATACCTCGCTCGCTTCGTCCAGTGAGTCCAACCTAGTGTACTCCGAAGCAGAGGTTACTCCTGAGTCTCTACACCCCTCCGACCAGGCGGAGGACCTCCAGTTGTCTCCTGAACCCTTCGGGGTGCTACCTGGTAGCAAAAGGACAGAGACTCTCCTATACTCTGTACCTGATACCTCGCTCGCTTCGTCCAGTGAGTCCAACCTAGTGTACTCTGAAGCAGTGGTTACTCCCGAGTCTCTACACTCCTCTGACCAGGCGGAGGACCTCCAGTTGTCTCCAGAACCCTTCGGGGTGCCACCTGGTGGTAAATGGACAGAGACTTTCCTATATCCTGGATCTGATACCTCGCTTGCTTCGTCCAGTGAGTCCGACCTAGTGTACTCTGAAGCAGAGGTTACCCGTGAGTCTCTACACCCCTCTGACCAGGCGGAGGACCGCCAGTTGTCTCCAGAACCCTTCGGGGTGCCACCTGGTGGAGAATGGACAGAGACTTTCCTATACTCGGTACCCGATACCTCGCCTGCTTCGTCCAGTGAGTCCGACCTAGTGTACTCTGAAGCAGATGTTTTCTCTGAGCCTCTGCACTCTTCTGACCCGGCGGAGGACCTCCAGTTGTTTCCTGAATCCTCCGGGGTACCACCAGAAAACAAAGAGACAGTGACTTTTCCTCATTATGTACCTGATAACCCGTCTATTTCTTCCTGTGAGCTTGACAAGATGTACCTCGAAGCAGAGATTACCCCCAAGTCTCTGTCCCCCTCCAACCCAGTGGAGGACTTCCAGTTGTCTCCTGTACCCTCTGGGGTGCCACCTGAAAATATGTGGAGAGAGACTTCCTTGTGTGCTGTTCCTGGTACTCCACCCGTTTCGTCTGTTGCTAAGGGTGGCTGGATGGGAGGTAGCATCCTAGCTACCCAGAGGAGACCAGTTTTTCCGGTGGACAGGGGAAGTGATCTCTTCGAAGTGAAGAATTGGCCCTCGAATTCCCTGCGGAAGATTCTGGCAGGTCTGAAGAAGAGGGGGCGTAAGGGGGGGGGTACTGTAACATACCTGGCGGCGTCCTTGCATAGTGGTCCATCTCCCACTGTGCAAGAGCGCGCACTTGTTCTCCTGTCCAGAATGTCTCTCTGGCTTCCCTCCATGCTGTCTGTTTGTGTCTGTTTCTGCTGCTTAAGGGTGGCGCCCGATCACTTCCTGCTTTTTGTACCTGCTGTGGGTCACACCCCTTGTGCGTCCTCAGCCTATTGCTGTCTGTCACCTGGTATATAGCTCAGCTGCTCCCATCTATTCCTGCCTGAGCATAGTGTTTCATTCAGTGTGTGCTTGCACTCTGAAGGTGCCAGGTCCCGTTCTGTGTTCTCTTGTCTGCCTATCCTGGAGGCTGTATTTCCAGGCCTGTCTGAACACGCTCCTAGCCTGTTCCTCCTGCCTTCTAGGGGCCGATTACCTAGACCCGTTCCTGTATCTTGTCTGACCTGTCTGAACACGCTCCTAGCCTGTTCCTCCTGCCTTCTAGGGGCCGATTACCTAGACCTGCCCCTGTATCTTGTCTGTCCTGTCTGAACACGCGCCTTGCCTGTTCGTCCTGCCTCTCTGGGGGCCGTATTCCCAGACCCGCTCCTGTATTCCGCTGCAGTGTCGGTCTCCTCCGTACACTCAGTTCCAGTCTGAACTCTCTCCTATCCTTTACCTGTTTTGCCTCTATGTCCGTTCCCTTCCTTTTTCTGCAGAGTCTGAACTCGTACCTAACTCCTGCTTGTTGTCTCTGTACTCCCGTTTGTGAGTTTGTGGTCCACTCGCTACTTCTCTGCTAGTACCCTGTGGGTGTCTGGCTCTGCCTTTCCCTTCCTGTCTGTTCCGTGTGAACAGAGCCCTGTCCCCCCTACTCAGCCTAGCCTGCTCTGACTCCTTTGCTCACCGCTCCGGCGGTTCTAGTCTGCTCTGACTCCTTTGCTTACCGCTCCGGCGGTTCTAGCCTGCCCTGCTTCTGCCCACTGCTCCGGCAGTCCTGTCCTGCCCTGCTTCTGCCCACTGCTCCGGCAGTCCTGTCCTGCCCTGCTTCTGCCCACTGCTCCGGCAGTCCTGTCCTGCCCTGCTTCTGCCCGCTGCTCCGGCAGTCCTGTCCTGCCCTGCTTCTGCCCGCTGCTCCGGCAGTCCTGTCCTGCCCTGCTTCTGCCCGCTGCTCCGGCAGTCCTGTCCTGCCCTGCTTCTGCCCGCTGCTCCGGCAGTCCTGTCCTGCCCTGCTTCTGCCCGCTGCTCCGGCAGTCCTGTCCTGCCCTGCTTCTGCCCGCTGCTCCGGCAGTCCTGTCCTGCCCTGCTTCTGCCCGCTGCTCCGGCAGTCCTGTCCTGCCCAGCTTCTGCCCGCTGCTCCGGCAGTCCTGTCCTGCCCTGCTTGTGCTCGCTGCTCCTGCAGCCCCGTCCTGCTCTGTTCTTGCCCACCGCTTCGGGCGTTCCCTCTCTGCTGTGGTTGTCTACCGCATCTGCGGTTCTGTGACCCAGTCTGTACTGGGTCTTAACCTTTCTGTGCTCCAGCCCGTCCTTTCGGCCAGTACCTCCCTGCCTGCATACTCGCCTGTATCCACCCATCTGCATACCTGCCGTGTTTGCTTATATCCACCAGTCTGTGCCAGCCTAACCTGCCTGTTCCTGAGTCCCAGTGTGTACTGGGTCCTATCCCGCCTGTGTTCCTACCTGCTAGTGCCTCCCTGTCTGCACTCTAGCTGTGCTTGCCTGTACCCCTCTACCTGTATTGTTCCTGAGTCCCAGTGTGTACTGGGTCCTATCCCGCCTGTGTTCCTACCTGCTAGTGCCTCCCTGTCTGCACTCTAGCTGCGCTTGCCTTTACCCGCCTGCCTGCATACCAGTCGTGCCTGCCTATACCCTCCAGTCTGTGCGCCAGCCTAACCAGCCTGATCCAGTAATCCCTGTGTGGGTCAACCCCCGTGTCCGGAGTTTGACCTGGAGTAGCACCTGGTCCCTCTGCCCGGTTTCTCCCTGGTGCACTGGCGTCGTATGCCGTCGTGCCATCTTGGTCGGATCGGCCAGATACTTAGTCACGCCCCTCCAGGCACTCTCCGGTTCATGGTCCAGTGGAATCACTACAATCACACGCACACGCCGCTCAGCCCGGGCGCGTGCATAACACTATTAATGGTGTTCACCATGAGAAATTGGATTTGGTAGTGTTGAATAACTTGCCTTCTCCAGAAATATTGGGTTTGCCCTGGTTAAAATTTCACAATCCTGTACTGGATTGGTCTACCAGTGAAATTAAATCCTGGAGCCATAAATGTTATGACAAGTGTTGTAACGGGCGTATTGCAGCTTTGGATAGGGGAGAATTGCCTGTTCCTATTCAGGATTTTTGGAGAGTTTTTTCTGAGAAAGAATCGCAGGTTTTGCCTCCCCATAGAGACTATGATTGTTCTATTGAATTTGTCCCTGGAGCGACTCTTCCTAAGAGTCGTTTATTTAACCTTACTATTCCTGAGAGGAAGGCTTTGGAGGAATACATACAGACAAGTTTGGCCGCCGGTCACATTAGGCCCTCTAAGTCTCCCGTGGCGGTTGGATTTTTTTTTGTAAAAAAAAAGGACGGCGGTTTATGTCCTTGTCTGGATTTTCGTGAGATTAACAAAATTACGGTACGCAATCCTTACCCACTGCCATTGATTCCTGATCTGTTTAACCAGTTATTGGGGGCCAAGTGGTTCTCTAAAATTGACCTTAAGGGGGCATACAATCTGTTGCGCATGAAGGAGGGTGATGAATGGAAGACTGCTTTTAACACTCCTGTGGGTCATTTTGAGAATCTGGTTATGCCTTTTGGTCTTACTAATGCTCCTGCATTTTTTCAGAATCTGATTAATGACATCCTTAGACCTTTGATCGGTAAAAATGTGGTTGTGTATTTGGATGACATTTTGATTTATTCGCCAGATCTGGAGTCTCATTGGCGGAGCGTACGTGAGGTATTACAGTTATTAATGGACAATTCGCTTTTTGCTAAGCTGGAGAAATGTGAGTTCGCTGTACAGAGAATTAGTTTTTTGGGCTACATTATCTCCAGCAAAGGTTTTGAGATGGATCCGGTTAAGGTTCAGGCTGTGCAGGAATGGCCTAGGCCTATTGGTTTGAAATCGATACAGAGGTTTTTGGGTTTCGCCAATTACTATAGAAAATTCATAAAAAATTTTTCTAGTATTGTCAAACCTCTGACTGATCTCACCAGGAAAGGTGCTGATGCGGTTCAGTGGTCTTCTGAGGCCATTGAAGCTTTTGTGTATCTCAAGGAGAGGTTCACCTCTGCTCCCATCCTTATGCAGCCTGATGTTACTAGGCCGTTTTTGGTTGAGGTTGATGCTTCCTCTGTGGGGGTTGGCGCAGTATTGTCTCAGGATAACGGGGATGGATTACATCCCTGTGCCTTTTTTTCAAAAAAATTTTCGGAGACTGAATTGAATTACGATATTGGTAATCGGGAATTATTGGCTATTAAACTCGCATTTGAACACTGGCGCCACTTCTTGGAAGGTGCGGAATTTCCCGTTCAGGTTCTTACGGATCATAAAAATCTGATATATCTTGATGCTGCCAAGCGCCTGAATGCCCGTCAGGCTAGGTGGGCACTGTTTTTCTCGCGGTTTAATTTCTCCGTTACTTACATCCCTGGTACTAAGAATGTTAAGGCGGATGCCTTGTCTCGCAGTTTTTCTCCCATAGTCGGTGCTGAGAAAGAGGAAAACATTTTACAAGAAGGTGTTGTGATAGCTGCTTTAGACTCCGTTTTGGAAGATGAGATTCTTAAAGCTCAGGAGAATGCCCCATCTAACACTCCTCATGGGAGGTTGTTTGTGCCTGGGACCTTTAGGAGAGATTTGTTTGTTGAGTGTCACGAATCTCGGTTGGCAGGTCATCCCGGAATCTCTGAGACCAAGAGACTGGTGGGTCGCAGTTTTTGGTGGCCTGGATGGCAGAAGGAAGTCATTAAGTGGGTGCGCCAATGTACTATATGTGCTAGATCTAAGTCCTCACATACTCCTGCTGCGGGGTTGCTTTGTCCTTTGGAGGTCCCCAGTGCTCCTTGGACACATTTGGCTATGGACTTTATAACTGACCTTCCCCCCTCTGAGGGTTTTACTGTCATCTGGGTGGTCGTGGACCGTTTTAGCAAGATGTGTCACTTGGTTCCCTTCGTCAAACTGCCCTGCGCTAAAACTCTCGCTAAGGCCTTTGTCAAGGAAATTGTCAGACTTCATGGCGTTCCTACTGACATTGTTACTGATAGGGGTCCTCAGTTCGTGGCTCGTTTTTGGCGTGCCTTTTGTGACAGGTTGGGAATTCATTTGTCGTTTTCGTCCGGATATCATCCTGAATCTAATGGCCAGACAGAAAGGAAAAACCAGGATGTTGAGCAGTTCTTGCGTTGTTTTGTGGCAGACAATCAAGAGGGGTGGTCTGAGTTTCTGCCACTTGCCGAATTTGCTCTGAACAATCATACATCTTCTTCTGCTGGTTGTTCGCCTTTTTTTTGTTGTTCTGGGAGACATCCGTCGTTTGGGTCGTTCTCCAAGTTGGGATCTGCCGTGCCTGAGGAGGAGAATTTTTCCGGTGATTTGGAAAGAGTTTGGACGGATGTGCGTGGTAATCTTCAGGAGGCCAACAGAAAATCTAAAGACTACTTTGATAGGAAACGACAGGAGGTTTTGTTCGCTGTTGGTGACATGGTTTGGTTGTCCTCTAGGAATCTGCGGTTGAGGATTCCTTCTAAGAAATTGGGTCCCAAGTTTGTAGGGCCCTTTAAGGTGCTTCAGGTTGTCAACCAATCTGCTGTTAGGTTGGAGGTTCCTACCTCCTGGAGAATTAATCCGGTCTTTCATGTCTCTCTGTTAAAAAAAGCTGTTGTGTCGGATGGTGACGCCTCTGCCTCTGTTCCTCCGGTGGTGGAGGACGGGGAATATGAAATTTCTCGCATCCTTGACTCTAGACGGTATAGAGGTAGTTTGCAGTATCTTGTGGCCTGGAAAGGTTTCGGACCCGAGGATAACTCTTGGGTGAGGTCAGATGATGTTTCCGCGTCCAGACTTATCAGAGCGTTTCACAGGAGATTTCCTGATAAGCCTGGTCCTAGGGGATCCGGAGGATCCTCTTAGAAGGGGGGGTACTGTTAGAACCTTGCTGTTAGTTTTTTTTTCCTTTGCTGGTCACATGACCTTGTTGGCCTATTTAATCCTGCTCCGCCCTTCTGGCTTTGCTGGACTTCATTGTATATCTACTTTCTAGCTAGCCTGTGCTCTGTATCTAGCTCTGTTAGTTTGCTTGGCCTACGGACCTCTATGTTCTATCTATTTTGTTTGTTCGTCTGTCTGCTACTATTTCTGTTAGGAGGTGTCCCATATTCCTCCCAGTCCTTAGTACTTGTAGGGATTCCCTCCCCACATCTATAGGTCTCCGTACAGACTAGATTAGGACTTTAGCAGGTCTGATCGCAGGATCAGGTTCCCTGTTACATCGTAGGGATTCAGCTGAGTCCTATAGTAGGGACAGATCTCCTCTCTTTCCTTAGCTTTGGTAGCAGAACATAACAGGTACACGTCCAGTTCATTGAAGACTAAATTTGCACCTTTATTTCCCAGGGGGGATAACTTTGGAATGGAGGGGCACGGAAGAAAAAGAAAAACGGAGCCAGAATCAGTGGATCTGTGACAATTGGAGGAGGCACTCGGTTTGAATTAAAAAAATCAATTGAACGGTCCCCTTTAAGGAAATTTTGAGAAGTGATTATACACTTTAGAATGCTCCCTGGATATTGTAATTGTGATGATATTTTACAAAAAATAAAATAAATTCTTCTGAGCAGATACTATAGGAAATCCCCTGCCTTACGCAGCTGAAGATATCTAACTAAGGAAATGACTAGCCTCATGCCATCTGACATTGGTATTTTTAAAATATGAATCCAAAATAGGAATTTCTTTAGGCATAAGAAAGAAATATTACACAGAGAGTGGCTTAAAGGGGCTTCAGTACTGAGCTTACAAGCTATTCTAATGGAATAATCAGCTGACTGAGGGGCTATCCTCCGCATTGTTTTGCAGCTGCTTCATTCACATGGGTCTCTTCAGAGCCCCCGTTTTTCGGGATTAGTCGGGGTCCCAGCAGTCGGACACTCAGCAGTCAGGAAGTTATCCGCTATCTAATTGATAGCGGATAACTTCAATATGCCTCCAAAATATCAAATTTACAAGTAAAGAAGAATAAAAGAAGGGCATAGAACAAAGGATCATAAACAAAATAATGTTCCCATGATACACCTAAGGCATGGTATACTACCAATACTGGATTAACCACTTTGCACTTTATAATATTGATGTTTAAAAGGAATTTGATACAAGGTTATTGCTACCACATCTGAGAACAGTGTAATGTAGAGGCAGTGACCCTGATTCCAGCGATGTGTCACTTAATGGACTACTTGTTGTTTTGATGAAATCCCTGTTTTATCTGCTGCAGGTCTAGCAGTTCTCTGAATGCTAAGCTTTATATAACCCCGCCCCCATCACTGATTGGCTGCTTTCTGTGTACACTGTGCATAGGCAGAAAGCTGCCAATCAGTGGTGGGGACGAGGTTATACAGATCTCCAGATTATGGAGGACTACATGGCAGGAGGTTTACTAGTACAAATCTCCTGCTGATAGACAAAACTGCAGCAAGCAACCCAGTAAGTGACACATCGCTGGAATCAGGGTCTCAGCCCCTATATTAAATTGTTCTCAGATTGCATAGTAAAAACCCTGTTAAAATATTCTCTTGAAAGTGTGGTTCATCTGCTGTTTGCTATCACATTGTTGCTAGCAGGTATGATGAGGTCTGCAGTGCTCTGGTCCAGCGGCTGTGGACTACTGACGTGGCCACTGGACCAGGGTTCTGCGAACCTTTTTTGCTCAACCCTACGGATCACCGCACTTAAATGGAATGCAATTTCAGTGTGAAAATTCCAAGATTGCTACATTTTGATTTTTAATACAGTTCATGAGTTTTTGCTATGTAATCTGAGAGCAGCATCGTGTAGGGGCAGAAATCCTGACTTCAACAATGTGTCACTTACTGGGCTGCTTGTCTTGATAGAATCCTTGTTTTCTCTGCTGTTGATCTAGTAGAGCTCTGAATGCTGAGCTCTGTATAACCCCGCCCACATCACTGATTGGCTGCTTTCTGTGTACACTGCATTGTGAGCCAGCTGCCAATCAGTGGTGGAGGCGGGGTTACACATCTGGACTGCCTGGCATGTGACACTTAGTCCTGCAGTGATAATCTCCTGCTGATAAAACACTGATTGTATTAAAACTACAGTAAGCAGCCCAGTAAGTGGCACATCACTGGAATCAGGGTCTCTGCCCCTACATCATGCTGCTCTCAGATTACATAGCACAAAAAAAGGTTTTGGTGGGAGTTTTTTTTTATAAAGTGTTGTTGTTTTTCCATACATTTATTGGATGCCCCTTTGTTATATTCATTTCTTTATTTTTCTACTTGCTTTGTAAATTGTGAAGTGCTGGAATCACCCAATTTTTGCCCCTTCCAAATTCTTGAATTTCAAACCAGCCTATGATACGGAGAACTGGCCGTATAACAAGATCCAGATAGAAGTGTTGAAAAGATGAGAAAACTCAACAATTGATATATTGTTGGCAATTTCTAAGGAGCGTTACATAAGCGTAGCAGCAGGCGATGGGTTAAGTGCGCTGCTCGCTCGATGAGACTGCTATCTAATAAAACACAAGTCATCGTTTCTCTCCGCTGAGGCTCCCGGATGTGGCGTCAGGATGTGGAGAAAGACAAGTGGGGCCATGTGAAGACGATAAGAGACGCACTTCTTGTTTCCGAAAAGGGGGAACCCAAAAAAGTCACTTTCTGGTGTCGGACAGATCTGCTGAGGATGACACCGAGGATCCAGTACAGTAATGGCATTATAATGGCCAACTGTGAGCGCCCCCCGGAGGCCAAATCGATACCACCCTTAATAAGAAGAATTCCCCAGTAATCAGCTGCTACTATGAAGGATGGTCACACATACATGGCCGGTCGGGACCACCGCTAATCATGCGGGGACACCTCTCTATAATATCCATAAATTGCAATCCGACATATGGAAAGGGGTCATCTATCCTAGACAAATCGCTGCCAAGTAAGCTTAATAAGAAATCTTTATAAATTCAGAAAAAAATGGTCCGAACAAGTTAAATGGTCTGACTGGTGCATAATAATAATATTAATAATAACTATAATCATACAAATATTAATAATAGCGAATAATAATCAAAATAGTAATATCTATAATAATAATAATAAAAAAAATAATACAAAACTATAATAATAGTAAACAATAATAAAAATAATAATAGTAGTAAATAATAGCACAAACTAATAGTAATGATGATAATATAAATAATAATAGTAAATAATAATCATACAAATATTATTAATTATAAAAACAATATTACTAATAATAATAACTGTAATAATACAAATAATATTAATAATGCAAAGCTATAATAATAATAGTAAATAATAATAGTAATGCAAATAATAATAAACTATAATAGTAAATAATAACAATAATACAAACTAATAATAATAATAGCAACTGTAATGCTAATACTAGTAATTAGTAGTAATAATAAAATAATAATAATTGTTCTTCTTCTTATTATAAAATATAATAATAATAAATAATAATAATAACTACTATAATACAAAATAATAATAAGAACTATAATAATAATACTAATAGTTAATACTAATAACTTAGAAAAATAATACAAATACAAATAATAACTATAAAAATAATAGTAAATAATAAAAATAACTAAATAATAATAATACAAATAATAATAAAAACTATAATATTAATAATAATCATCATCATCATAGCAATGGTGATAATGAAACAAACAATAATAAAAACAATAAATAGTATGAATAAGAATATACCACAATGATAAATAAATAACAGTAAATGGTAGAAGGGAAAGTCCACTCAATAACGTGGGCTTGTCCTTTCTCAGACGTGTTGAGAAGATGAATGTTTCCTTTTTTATCGGTTCCAATTTTTTAAAAATCCCAGAATGTCACGTTTTTATTACATTGAACTACAAGGTTTATCCAGGACATCCTCATACACGGAACCTGAGGTCCACCTAGTGGTTCATTTTGGTAACTACGGCGTATCAGTAGGGAAAGGAGACAACTGAGTGAGCTCTCATAGGAGATTATAATTTCTGCTACACATAGCAGGGCTGATGCACTGCTATGTGAAGCACAAGTGTTTGGAAGATCGCTGCTTCAAGTCCCCTAAGAGGATTATTAAATAAAGTAAATAAAATTTGGCATCGCTGGGTTCATAAAAGTCCGATCTAGCAAAATCTAAAATAAATTAATCCAATCGGTAAACGGTGCAACGAGAGAGTAAATCAAAACGCCAGAATTACGTTTTTTTGGCCTCTGCAACATTACAATAAAATGCAATAATAGGTGTTCAAAACATCGTATCTACCCCAAAATCGTATCAATAAAAACGTCGTAAATAATAAGCCAACAGTCCCAGATCCCGAAAAACACTACAGGTCTCAGAAATGGTGACAAAAGCAAAAAAAAAATGTCATGCAAATTTCAGAATTTTTTTTCACCACTTAAATAAAAAAGAACTATCCATGTTTGGTATCTGTGTACTCGTACTGACCTGGAGAATCAGATCACCAGGTCAGTATTACTATATAGTGAATGTGGTAAATACCCCCCCCCCCCCAAAAAAAAAAAAAATTGTGGAATTACACTTTTTTTTGCAATTTCTGCAATTTTTGGATTTTTTTTCCCATTTTCCAGTACACTTTTGGGTAAAATGAACGGTGTCATTCAAAAGTACAACTCGTCCCGCAAAAAACAAGCCCTCATACGGCTATGAGGACGGAAAAATAAAAGAGTTATGGTTCTTGGAAGAAGGGGAAGACATTTTCCTAAAAACATAGTAGTCAATATTATGTAGTACCCTAAATGCCCAAGCTTCATCTTTAAGCAGGAATGGGAATGTGACCGCTGCAGTCAATCACTGACCACCGCGATAACCAATGCGTCACCGCTGCAGTCAGATGTCATACAACCAGAATAAGATGCATGCAGTACAAAAAAAGTATACATTTAGTTTATGGAACTTTAACCTCAGTAATGTTTTTGTTGACTTTGGCTTCCATGTCATATCTTTCTTCATCCACAACATCAATCTTTCCATGGAGTTCTTTGCACAAAGCCTGCAAATATAAGAAACTTTTGTTAAAGAGATGACCACCATTTACTTGGATTATGGCACATTAGCTATGGTGTCCAGCACTGAACTGTTTTCATTGCTTACAGTTACACTGACAGCTGCCTATTGCCACCACTAGAGGGAGCTGACTAGCTTTATAAATTCATGTGAAGTTAGCACCATCTAGTGGTGGCTTCATGTAGCTACCCTAAAATTTTTAAAGGAGTTGTCCGGGACTTTAATATTGATGGCCTATCCTTAGGATAGGTCATTAATGTCAGATAGATGAGGGTGCAACACCTGACACCACCACCGATCAGTTGTTTCCGGTGTCGGCAGGAACTGCTCGGCACAGATTTGTTGACTGTATAGTGGCCACGGCTGGGTACTGCACATCTGCCTCCTATTCAAATTAATAGGGGGTGGATGTGCAGTACCAGCCTGTGGCCTCTATTCCCTAACACAGTATGATACCCCACAGCCACCCCATACACAGTATGATGCCCCTCCCCACACAGTAGGATTCCCTAAAAAGCCCACGTACATAGAATGATATCCCTACAGTCCCCCTACGCATTTGTTGGTAGGTTACGATTTGTAAATAAATCTTGGTTGGTATAAAAAAGTCCCCCTACACAATAAGATGCCCCCACAGTCCCCCACACACAGTATGATGTCCCCACAGTCCCCCACACACAGTATGATGTGTCTACAGTCCCCCACACACAGTATGATGCACCTACAAACAGTATGATGTCCTCACAGTCCCCCAAACACAGTAAGATTCCCCCACACACAGTAAGATGCCCCCACACACAGTATGATGCACCCACACACAGTATGATGCACCCGCAGTTTCACACACACAATGTGGTGCCCTCACAACCCCCCAGAACAGTATACAGCATTTATTTATTCATTCAATACATAGAGATGTACTGGTATTTAGCGATGTATCTCTATGTATCAGTACAATGTGTCTATAAAGAAGAAGAAGAACTTTATATATAAATATAGCCTTTATCCTCTATAATACAGTCTGTGGCTCACAGCTTTTTACCATGCAACATTGTGAGAGTTCAAATTCAGGGAAAGACCAGATATCAGGAAAAGCAAAGCGTTATCAGTACATCTGATGACATCAAGTATCGCCACAGACTGTGCAGGAGCTCTCGGATGCCCTAATCCTGGTCTGGGAGGAAATACCAAAGACATCATCTACCATCTGATTGGGAGCATGCCCAGATGGTGTCAGGAGTCAGGAGAATATATATAGTATATAAATATAATAATATGTTGAGTATCTATACATATATATATATATATATATGGGCGTGGAGAAGGATGAATATGCATTCTCTTTAGTAGCGGGCACACAGGATCGCTGAGCTGCTGACACTGTGCACACACTGTTAAAGAACAGGGATATTCACTCCTCTCCACTCCCACAGTCCCGGTGTGAAGAGGAGTGAATATCCCCGCAGCTCACCTCAGCGTCTAAGGGTGCATGGCAGTGACGTCATGCGCTGTTCAGAAGCGGAGGTGGGCTGGTGCTGGAAGAACTGGAGCAGCGCTGGAGTAGAGGGGAGGAAGGTGCGTAGAAGTGTTTATTTTTTTAATGTGTACAGTGATGGGAGGCCATGTATACCAGGATGGGGGTGCCATACATACTAGGATTGAGGATAAGAGGGCCATGCATACCAGGATTGGGGATGAGGGGGCCATACATACCAAGATTGGATCTGAGGGGCCATGCATACCAGGATTGGGGATGAGGTGGCCATGCATACCAGGACTGGATTTGAGGGGCCATGCATACCAGGATTGGGGATGAGGGGGCCATGCATACCAGGACTGGGGATGAGGTGGCCATGCATACCAGGATTGGGGATGAGGGGGCCATGCATACCAGGATTGGTGATGAATGGGCCATACATACCAGAATTGATGATGAATGGGCCATGCTTACCATGATTGGGGTGAGGGAGCCATGCATACCAGGATTGGGGATGAGGTGGCCATGCATAGCAGGATTGGGGATGAGGTGGCCATGCATACCAGGATTGGATCTGAGTGGGCCATGCATACCAGGAATGAGGATGAGGTGGCCATGCATACTGGATGAGGTGGCCATGCATACCAGGATTGGGATAAGGGGGCCATGCATACCAGGATTGGGGATGATGGGGCCATGCATACCAGGATTGAGGATGAGGGGACCATGCATACCAGGATTGGGGATGAGGGGGCCATGCATACCAGGATTGGGGATGAGGGTGCCATGCATACCAGGATTTGGATGAGGGGGCCATGCATATAAGGACTGGGGATGAGGGGGCCATGCATACCAGGATTTGGATGAGGGGGCCATGCATACGAGGATTGGTGATGAGTGGGCAATATTTACCAGGACGGGGAAATTTACCAGTAGCTGCTGCATTTCCCACCCTAGGCTTATACTCGAGCCAATTATTTTTCCCAGTTTTTTGGGTAAAATTAGGTGCCTCGGCTTATACTCGGGTCGGCTTATACTCGCGTATATATGGTATATATATATATATATATATATATGTACACAAGTAAAACCTAGCCTGTAAGTATTTTTCTTTACCTGCAGTTCAGAACGAGACAGTCCAGAAAGCTGTAGTGCCTCGCAATGTTCGGACAAGAAGCGCTCCTTCTCCTGGGCTCGCTCTTCTTCTTCATGTTCCATCTCATTCTTAGCAATCTGCAGCATCAGACTCTAAAGCAAATAATTGTGAAAGTCTAATAAAGAATATTACCAGGACAAGTCACACATGTGACTGGGTAAATCAAATGCACTCTGTTAAAGGAAAATGAAATCTAAAATCCATCTGAACTCCATTTTCTGTTGCTGTTCACTGTTATCAGCCATTGAGAGGAGAGGCTGAGCACAAACAGGGTGTCCTCATTTATCTCCAGGTCTAAGAATCACCAGATACAATTCAATGCATATGAGCTACTGACATTAAATGCTGCTGAGCTGACTATAGATTTAGTGCTTATTTAAAGAGTTACAAAATGTTCCTTTTTTTTTAATAATTTAAGCAAAAAGTTATGAAACTTTGCAAATTACTGTATTAGGGATATTGTCTTCATTCCTTTAAAACAATTTCATGTAAGAGTCTATTTACCAGCATTCAGCTGCATTGATGTCAGAAATTATAAATTTGGAGTACACATGATGGCAGTGATAGAGGAGGAGACAGGCACTGTCATTTTCACTGCCATCCTCTGTACTCCAAATTTATAAATTCTGATATCAATGCAGCTGAATGCAAATAGACTGGAAAAGAAAGGGCTTGGAAGCAACTTATATGCAAAGTTGTTAAAGGAATTAAGAGAGTTCACCTTATAAAGTGATTTTCAAAGATTCATAACTTTTCATGCTGGAAAAAAAATATAAAAAAAACAAAACTTTATTCTTTAAATGTCTTATACTTGTTTTTATTTTTTATAACAACCCAAATTAATTAGTAATAGTTTATATTTTTTGCCGCTGTTGACACACTCAGGTAAGTGTGATCTATAGAACAAGTATTGAATTTCTCTACAGCGCCACCACAGGAGAAATGAAGCAACACACAGTTCCCATTTAAATAAATGGGCCATCTTTGAATAGCATGGATGTGACTGGTCTTCTGTCGAGAAAGAGACAGTCTTCTTAGTCACCTTTGGTGAATAGATGAAGGATTGCTGCATAGCAAAAGTCACACCATTCAAACAAGTCCTGGTCAAAAATCTGGCATTTACTCCCATTATATATTTATATTACTACCTTCAGTTGCAGTTTCCGAGATGCCGAAATCTTTGGTGTTCGCTGAGAAAAAAAAATCATATTACTTTATTTACATAAAGCTATCACCAAGTTTCACAATATAAACTTCAACCATTTGTAACTTGATCTTAGACCTGATGAAGCTGGTGTACTACTTTTTGGAAATATGTATAATTCTGCTTTAGAGCTACAACTGGGCTCATTACAATTATTATCAGCTTATTTCCCCATAATTTCAGCTGAACAGACACACACAACATAAAATGCACATTGAAACAGACCAAAACATATTTCATCTTTCTTTACCTTGGCATATGGTTCAGTGGCATAGGAGCGATAGTTTGCTGATGACTTTCTTCGGAGTGGTGGTGGCGCTACCATTGGAGGAGGAGGTGCAGGTTTTGGTGGCTCTGGCACAGGTTCTTCTTCCTCCTCTTCTTCCTCAACATACTCCCCTTCCTCATACTGTTTGTAATAGAACATTACAATGTAGTATTTTATCAGTATCGGATACATTGTACCTGGTACCTAACGTTTTGTGAAATTCAGGCTACTACTGGGGGAAGTCTACTAAGAAGTATACTGTAACTCGCATTGAACTCAATCATAAATTTTCAGAGTTCCTAAACTCCTACTAGCGGTAGCTGAAGGCAGTGAAATATCATTATCTAAATATCAGGGGTTTTCTCTTTTTCTATGTAATCTGAGATCAGCATGATATAGGTGCAGAGACTCTGATTCCAGTGATGTGTCACTTACTGGGCTGTGTTTTGCTGTTTCAGTACAATCAGTGTTTTATCAGCAGGAGATTATCACTACTGGACTAGGTGTCTCCTGCCTCTTTGTTCAGCCACGCCCCCACCACTGATTGGCAGCATTCTGTATAAAGCAGCCAATCAGTGATGTGGGCGGGGTTATACACAGCTCAGCATTTGAGCTCTGCTAGATCTCCAGCAGAGAAAACAGGGATTTTAATCACAAATGCTGTACCCAGTAAACTAAGTGATACATCGCTGGAATCAGGGTGCCTGTCTGTACATCATATTACATAGCAAAACTTGCTGAAAGATTTAATATTTAGATTTATCTTTTGTTCCTTCACTTTGCATTTTAAAAATTGATAAAAATAAACTATCATCACTTCTAGTTTTGAAAGTTTTCTTACTTTGCAGCAGTTTTTCTACCAGTGACCAAAACTTTTGCACAGAACTGTATATATACTCAGCAGGTAAGTGAAGCATTTGGATGCGTCATCACTGAACAATGTCTTCTGTGACTCATACGAGCAGAAGCCTCCATACGTTATTTTACATCTTGCTGAACTAGTGAAATGTCAGCTTGGATCGAAAGTGAAATTCAATTTCTCTTTTTTCCACCTTTCATTAAATGAGTATTATAAAAATAGAAACGCGTCGTTCTTCATCTTATTAGAGAAAATTACAGCCCCAACTATCAGTTCCTGTCTTACGGCTGGATGCTGACACGCCGTTATTATATGATAGACGTTATTACATTTCTGAGCTGCAAATAAAAGCTAAACAGGCATTAAATATATTGAGGGTAATGAGAAATCCAGTATTTTGTACAAACCTATCATTTCTATCACACATAATCCTAATTAATTCTATATTAAGCTTTTTTCCTTTAAAGTAACCCTCCAGTCCAAATCGAAAAATTTGACTATTCTGTCAACCTACTAAAGGTGTGCTTACACTGCATAAGTATCTTCCTGTGTAAACAGATTTCCGATCACCCAATGAACGAGCAAAACTCGTTCTTTGGGTGAAATGATCTTTTGAGCTGCACAAATGATCATTGTTCTCGGCAGCACACGACCTGTATAAACAGTATCTGTGCAGCTGAGAACAATGACGATCTTTTACTGATCAGAAACTGGGTCAGCCGGTGTTAAAAGGCTAATAAACATTTTGCCGGTTGGCGACCGTTTAACGCTTGGCCATAGCGTCGTCCCCTTTCCTGCCCCCAGATAGGACAAAAAAAACATCAATGTCAGAGAAGTCAAAGACAGTGCCAACCATTTTGGAAAGACAGAAATAGGGTTCTAGAAAGGAGGTGCCCCAGCAGGATCTTCCAAAATTATGGCACCAGGTAAGTTGATAAATTTTGCACTTGAGTGTCACTTTAACCTCACCAGGAGAACACTACTTGGTCCTAAGAACCAAACAAAATGTTTATTAATTTAAGTTTTTGGGGGGCAAGCTAGAGAAAGAACCATGTTCTGTTATGTTTTTATCCATAACAGTAGACATATTTATTATACATGGACATCTGAACAAGCCACCAGTAGACCATACCACCGGCCAGAGAAAGGCACATTGATCTTTTTTTGTGGTCAGTGCTCACCTGCTTCCAATGGTCCCACCATGGACTTACTTGTAGATATGAAACTGTATAGACCCAATGGAAGCAGCCAAGCTCTGATGAGACAGAAGTGCTCGGGGTTGCTCCCATTAAGGCCTATAGTATAAAAGTCCGGAGTTGCTCCTCACTGCACAACCACAGTGAGGAGGAACTCAAGACCGCCCTTCTGATGATCATGGACTTGGATCATATTTATTAACCATTATATGTATAGATTATAAATGGAACAGTTTATCCCAGCTCCAACAAAATGGGCAAAACAGGGGCTCAGTGGGGGAGGAACAGGGGCAGAATGGAGGCTCAGTGGGGGCGTGATGCTACAAATCCTATAATTCATGATGAACTATGGCATTCCATGTGCCTGAGATTTCACTCCAGTACTTGACTGGAGTGAGATTTCTGGCGTAATACACAGAGGTACATGACACTTGTCAGACGCTCCAGATACATGAAGAGGTGTGCACCTCTTCACGAATCAGGAGCATCTGACTCCAGCACACCCCCTAATTAAGAATGGTGTTAACCATGCCTGTCTTGATCAATCGGGGCCTTTGTGTTGTATTTGTAATACAGATATATAATTTAAAGAAAATTAAGGATTACTTGGGCAGTGTCAAATCCAAGAGGAGTGACAATCGGTAAGTTCACAGAGCAGAAACTTCTTTACTTCCGTGATAAACATACAATGAGTTTCGGGGATAAATCATTCTGACATAGACTCCAACCTAAACTAAATGAAAGGGACGGTTGGTCCCCAAAACAAATTGAATGTTTAGCACCAAAATAAATAAGTTTCTGCTCTGCTAGCTTACCGCTTGTCTCTGCTCTTGGATTTGGCATTGCCCAAGTAATCCTTAATTTTCTTCCAATTTCATATATGTATGGCTGGTTACTGAATCTGGAAGGGACATCGGAGAGGGAAGGCTTGGCTGTCAGTCATCACATGGTTTCCTGGTACTTCCTCAGGGGTGCAAATGTTTGATCATCAAGTCAAATGATTTGTAAGCTTGCCTAAAAGTCATGGTTCCTTGCAGCACATCGTCCGGTTTAAATAGGAAATGTGCAGCCAAGAACAAAGATATTGTATTAACGTATTACTATCGGTCTGTGCGCATGGAAGTGCAGTTGGCCTAAATTGGCTTCACCCGCACCAAAAAAACATAGTCTGCACAACTTTTTAGTTAACTATCCTTTTTTTTTAATAAACGGATAACTATCCTTTTTTTTTAATTTGAAGTTTATAGGAAATCTATCATAATGGATAGTTATCTGTAACAGATCCGTTTTTTAAGCACTGCACATGCCCAGAAGGCTACAGGTGTTCGGAGACACCAAATGGATCAGTTACAAATGGTATAAAAGTGGATGCAAAATGGAACCCACTGTGCATCCATTATTACTCTGTTCGTAACAGATCCATTTTTGTTTCATACTATATTGGATCTGTTACAAAGGGATAACAACTGGACATGTGAACGGAGCCTTACATGAAGCCTAACAGCGGTTGTTTAAT
Organism: Phyllobates terribilis; assembly: GCF_046119375.1. NCBI lineage: Eukaryota > Metazoa > Chordata > Amphibia > Anura > Dendrobatidae > Phyllobates > Phyllobates terribilis. The sequence goes on along the minus strand of NW_027362772.1, from coordinate 149,547,694 downwards.
GGATGCAATTGGTCAGTCTAAATGCAGAATAAGTAATATGATAAAGACACATGCTTTTCACTATTAGCTAACGGCATTATGTAAAAGCAAGAGAGAGATCTCTTACTCTAGAGGGCGGGCCGAGAATACACTGTAATTATTGCAAACTCCATATAATCTAGCCTGTAGACATCTTGAAGACCTGCGCAGGAGCTGCTGATGGTACCTGTCCATGATTATTGGCATATTGGACTCTGGGATCTTATTTGCAGAACACAAACTACCTACAACTTGTGCAGATGAAGAAAACAATACAAGACACTATCCAGGTGGTATAAATTCACACCCTTCAATCATTCCGTTTAGATAGGAGGTCATGTTGCTGTTGGTGATAAGCTTCTCACAGGGGCTTATCAATAAATTAACAATTTTGGGACAAAACCATAGGGTTATAGTTTCCAGACAAATTCCAGCAAATGCTCCTGTGTATTATTCTAGGACCCACCCTCTTGGCCAAAAGACAAGTGTTTAAGTACATCCTAACATTGCGTAGAATGAGGATCATTCCTTTATTTACCTGGATGGATTTAGGAATTTTATCTGTTAAGCCCATCTAGGATGACTAAAAGAACTTGAAGGTCCTTTCTCTACCACCATTCCTATTTCGTCTTCATATCATGACCCCACCCCTTCATCAATCATCATCATCATCGTCTTCTTACCCTTAATCATCAACTTCTCACTCTCCTTCATCATGATCTTCATCATAATCATCTTCTTTTTCTCCTTCATCATGTTCTTCTTTTTCAGCATCATTATCAAATTCTCCTTTATCATCATCTTATTATTCTCCTTCATTGTCATCATCTTCTTCATCATCATTACTTTATCGCCTTGATCATCATCATCATCTTATCATTCTCTTCTTGTCCATCATCATTATCTTCTCCTTCTCCATCATCATCATCATCTTCTGCGTCTTCATCATCTCTTTTTCTTCTCCATATAGCTACTTAGACAATACCTCCATCACTTTTTTCCAAGGTTCCTTGGTTCTACAATGGATTGGATGACTCATGTACCTACCCATTTGCAACCATAGACTCAACTTTGATGAAGGATAGACTTTACAGAACTTGAGTACATATATAAGGTCTTTACAATAAGGTTTCTAAAAGAGCAAATAATTTCTTATTCTTGCTCTTAGAGGAATAACTTGGAGAGCTGAAATCAATGCCTCCAAGTCATATTGAAGATCAAAGAGAACCACAAAAAATACTTACAGTCACCTCTTCCCTGCAAGATAAAAGAGGAAAAAAAACATGAATATTCATCGATGCTTAAGGCAAAAGATATATAAACTATTACGTAGCCCTAACAAAAGAAGAATGTGGGTAGTTATTACACAGGATGCAAGAATTGTATAGGAAAAGGGATCAATGAGAGTCGGAGAGCAGTTTAGACTCTGAAAAATGTCTAAGAAAGCTAGATAGGAAGCCAAGGTTTAGCAGCAGCATGAATGCAAAAATAAAGTTTAATAATAGTACCGTACCCAAACCAGGGATAACACTAAAGCAATAATTGGAACTGACCAAACACTGATCAAAAACACTGATGAAATGCAGACCAATTTTGAGAAGAAGAAAAATCACTGACGTGCAAAGGAGCCCTTACTGGTGCTACCATCATTACTGAGGTTAGTGATTACTGCAGTAATGATAGGGTCAAAGGATTGTCACTTCTCAAGGTATGGGAGAGTCACTAAGCTAAATGTGCCTCATTTGAAACCCACATTTACTAAACGTTTTGGACATTTTTTCCGATTTGCTCCACAGATGGAGCATAAGTTAAGGCGAAACTGCTCGCCTCCCGTGATATGCTCTTATTTTGGAAATAAAGGAAGCTTTTTATGAGTGCTGTAAGTTCTTATCTATTCTTGTGCTGCAAAGTTAAGCTAGAAAGTCTAAAGATAAACCAAACTTTATTAACGAGCATGAGCCACCTTCTTTAAATATAATGAAAGGTGTAGTACATCAGGTGAAGGCCTCTGTTGGGTCAAATTTTGCTATAGGGTCAAATTATTTTTTTTTTGTACATATTGTAAAGGTTCATTAACACTTCAGGATTATTGTGATCAAGCGTTCCTAGGAATACTTGGTTCCTAAAAATTGTGTATTCTAAAGAGGCTGAGGATCATCCAACAAAAGAGCGAAGCGCACAATTGAAAGGTGAAATGATCATTTGGTTTGCATAAAAGATCATCGTTCTCAGCACAGCATCTGAAGAGCGGTCTACCGGTGTAAAGAAGAATTAAATGACCTCCAATCAGCAAACAACTTGCTTATCAGTGGTCATCTAGTGCCTTACATAGTGAAATGCTAAGACCTTGGGACAAAAAAATTATACATTGAATTACAGCTTTACTAGTTAAATATATCACACCAAAAACAATGAAAAACAGAGGAAAGAGACTGCAGCTCAATACATTAATAATCACCTAGAAAATGAAAACTACTAACTGACTGAATCTCCAAATGCACAAAAAATTGACAAAATCATTTTCAATTTTTACATATACTCCTAAACATTGAAATTGTAACACCGAGAAGAAAAAGTCGTGGACTTATGGAAATCACAGGATGGATAGACAAGTTACTGATCTGCAAATGATGACAAAATGGAAACAAAATGTTGAAACATTTCAGTTTGGAGTATGAGTGCCACTTGCAGAAATCCCAGCACTTACAGCATCGGCTGCTATCAGTGAGGTTATTACAGTAATGGTTGTCTGAGGAATGTTCTGCTGCTTTGTATGCACTTGGGAAATCATCAAGATCTGCTGCTGACAGCTCCCTATGCAATTGCTGACCATTGTGCTTTATGTAAGACAAGTCCGGAGATTCTACAGCCATGGAAGCAGGTTTAGGCCACGCAGGATGCTCATTGTAGCACCAGCAACATGCAGGCTGTGTTTAAAAACAGCTCCTGGGACACAAAATGGCCGCACCACTGGTTCCACCACCAAATCATCATAACGCTGAGCTGGAATGAAGACTAAAGGGGTCTGGCTACTGTACAATATGTCAACCCACACCATTATCCTCGGAGTAGGACTGGTGTTATGTTCCCTCGTGAAAGCCTCTTTATGGCTTTGTCCACATGTTCTTCAGATCAATCTCCAGCTATTATTGCATCTAAGACAAAAGAGGGACTGAATAGGATAGACCTCCATTTCAGCCTCCATTGCCAGAGTGTACTATGATAGCTGTGAAGATCTGAGGTTGTGGGTTGTAATAATCACCTAGGCAGGTTAACAATGCAATTATTTTTTATTCCTTACGTCCATGGTCTTACAGCAACTCCAGGTAGATGGCAAAAATACAATGCCCCCAGTCCACAAGATCACAACCCGAGGCTGGTAGTTCCACTGCCCTCATACCAGGCAATATCCACTGTTTCCCAACTTTTGGTTGACCCACAGCTTTTATATCTCCCGCCAGTGTGGTCTGTAGTCACAATCCATGCTCCCCCAGACTATGGATACCACGACCGTAGCACGTGTATCCAACTCCAGCCAGCAACAACAGTCCTTAATATAGTTCCTCACATCAAGATGATGGACACCATGACCGTAGCACATATATACAGCTCCAGCTGACAACAACATATAGTGCAATTCCAACCGGTGTTCTCCAAATATCTTTGTGGGTTCAGTGATGGGCACAGGAGTAGACCTGTATTTGACCTGATGGAGCCATGATTCCTTGGGCTGCTCCTGTAGACTCACTCTGAAGTGGGAGCCAGAGACTTTATGCCCACAGCTCCCATTTAGGACATTCTTCCACAGGATTGGGGGTAGATGGGGTGAGGTATTTTCCTGATCTGGAGCCCATTACCTGGGACTGCATGTGAGACCCCCTGTGGTGACGGCTCTACTAGGTCTACTATCCCATTCCACATAATGGGACTAGTGGCTGGGAGAACAATAGCTTAATTGAGTACCCTGAGACACTAACAAGAGTAATGGAATGATTGCTTTGCCTGATTACAATCTCGTGTTTGGCATTAGGTATTCATAAGATCTAGCCTGCACGTCTTCCTCTGCTTACTGTCACTGAAAGGAAACATTGATTCCTGAGGCTGAACACTTTCCCGGAGAGATTTGTGCCCTTAAATTGACGAGCAAGCAAATCTCTAATAAAACACAATAAGATTGACGTAAATGGTGCTCTGTGCTGGAAAAAGTCTGCATCCCTTAGAGCCGTGGAATCCGTTCTATGTGCATTGGTCCAATAGTCTTTAGTCCAAGGCCAGCTCCTCACAATAGCCTTTGAGAGTGGTGCCGTGAAGTCAATAGATCACATGTAGCTGGAGGTCTGGCTTGTGGCCCAGTGTTTGGTTTGTGTAGACACTATTTGATACTTTAGGCTTGGTATGTGATGTCCAATTTCACCTGTGGTGCAGAATGGACCACGTTGAGCCATTCCTCTAATCTGATGATCCATCCGTGCAGAGGTTCACCTCTGTGCATCTTTTGCTGTCATTCCAGTTGTTCTCCCAACCACTGGGACATGCAACGTTGAACAGTGCTGATTAGTGATGAGCAGGCACTAAAATGCTCGGGTACTCGTTGCTCGAGTCGAGCAAATTGGAATACTCGAGTGCTCGGTCCGAGCAACGAGCTCAATGTAAGTCTATGGGAAACTCGAGCATTTTTCCGGCGGCCCCCCCAGCGGTTTGGAGAAGGCCTAAAAATTGCCCAAATCGATGGGGACAGTGCTCAAATGACATGGGAACAGCATGGGGAAGACCCCTTGAAGCATCTCTGACTCCCAGGTCACTGCTGTCAACAATGTTGTCAGAGTATTACGCCACTTTTACAGACTCAAAATAAAACATACAAAAACAAAACAAAAATGGATTTTTCTGAGAAATATGTTAAGGAACATCCTTTCCAGGGTAATGACTTGTATATAAGGTAAAATAAATAACCAAAACCAAAAATGCTCCTCCACACCTTGAACTATGTTCACAGGCAGTGTTTTTGATGCGTTTTTGCACTTTTGCATTGCTTTCAGCGGTGAAAAATACATTCACTGATAAATGTCATTTTAACATTTTACAACCTTATCTGGCCATGTGGTGTGTGAGACATGATCAGACACCTCCATACAGTGCAGAAAAGGCATGGGAACAGCACGGGGAAGACCCCTGGAAGCATCTGCGGGTTCAGTCGCCACAGAGGTACTGCATCTCACCCAGAGGTGTGGTACCCCACTCTCAGGTAAGGATGGAGTACTGCCCGGGACCCAAACACCTGCATCCAACAATACACTACTCCAGACCGGCAGGAGGGGCAAGATGCACTGCTGCGCTGCTGAGCCCTGACCCTGGCTGGAGTGGGGGGAACCAAGAGAGGAGGAACCATGTAGTGGGTGTGGGTGAAGGAAGAAGTTCAGGGGAGCACTTGAGAAGGAGGATATAAAAGGGGAAGCCATCTTGGGTGTGTTTGGAGTAGTGTTCAGTTCAGTGGAGTCAGTTCAGTCAGAGGAGGATAGTGAAGGTAGCAGGAGCTCTGCTCAGGAGGAGCGGCCTGAGTGAGAGAGGCCCAGGAGGTGAGACTGACTGAAGAGAGGAGAGGAGCAGGAAGGAAGGCTCCAGAAGGAAAGAGTGGATCCTAGGGGTACGTGAAGTGCTGGAGGCCACCCGTACGCCCGAATCTACCAGGACGTGGAGGGATCAAGCCATCGAGGGGACCGGCCCCTAACTAGTGAGAATTGCAAAATTCAGCTAGAAACCGGAGGCTTCTACATTTCCAGGGTGTAGTTGGCACAACCGCAATTAATCACCAAAAAGGTAGCCGCACAGGATCCAGGGAACTCCAGGTTGCCCGCCAAGATCTGAGGTTACCGGCTTGGGACACTGTTTGCGAGGTGCAGGGCAGGAGGGTGAGAGCCAGAGCAGGAAGACGACTGAGAAAGGCACACAGAAAAGGGTCCCGTTAAGTGCTCTTGAATTACCTGAGGGATTGCTGAACCCCACCCGTGGTGAACGCAGGACGACGTGGGTGGTTGTAATCTGCAGTTGTAACCAGGAGCAACGTGATAATCATGAGTAAACCCTGAAGACTGCACCCCACTGTCTCTGTGAATTATTGCTGCGCCATCATCCCCTGCACTACACTGCACAACAACAGCTACCTCATCATTAACCATCACAGCACCGCCCTAGAGCTTAGCTCTACCTGTGGAGAGCTGAACCAACTCTGCTGCATTACCAACAGCTCCAGAGGACCTGCTCCGCAGCGGCGGCACCCCTTTTATTGACAGCCCTGGTTCACGGACCGGGTCACCGCCACTGTGACATCTCCCCTAGCAACGACAGGCCCGGCTACCGAGTACCCCATGGCCCAGGGGGCGCGTCATAAGTACCGGGAGACTAGGTCACAGATATATGGAGGAGATAGGTTGTGGATGGCTTTGCATGCCAAGGTTAGGGTTTTGAACTGGAGTCTCTGGGCAATGGGGAGCCAGTGAAGGGATTGACAGAGAGGAGAGGCCAGGGAATAGTGAGGGGACAGGTGGATTAGTCGTTAGATGGGAGGCCACAGAGCAGGAGGTTGCAGTCGTCGAGACCGGAGATGATGAGGGCGTGCACTAGTGTTTTTGTAGATTTGCGGTTGAGGAATGTTTGGATCTGGTAGATTTTTTTTACTTGGAGTCGGCACACTCCTCGCCCTGATTCTCCTTCCTCCCACCTGTCCGAGTGCCCTGAGACAACTGATCCCACACTTGGACACTCCGAAGAGCTGTTTTGTTCATCTTTCCATTTATAGATTCTGGCCTCTCGCTCGGTCCGCTCGGAAGTGGAAAGAGCTTGGAAATGTGGTTTGAAGGAGAGATTAGAGTCCAGGGTTACCCCAAGAGCTGTTCACTTTTCCATTGATAGATTTGGGCCTCTCGCCCAGTCAGCATCAAGCAGGGCAACAGAAGATCGCATGTAGCGATTTGCGCAGCCATGGTCTCCCGAAGGTGACGGTGGGAAAGTGCAATTACTGTCGCAAGAGGTGGATAAGCATGAGACACAATGGACAGAAAGTCAGGAGGAAGACCAGGGTGTGGAAGTGTAAGACGAAGCGGTGGACGATAAAGTTACTGACCCAACCAGGCAAGGGGACATGCACAGCGAGAACAGCTGCATACAGGGGGAGGGAGGCGTAGCACCACAACAGGCAGGAACAAGCAGTGTGGTAGCCACAGACACAAGGCGGGCAACCGTTTCCAGGGAACACCAACGTGATGGAAATTGCCAGTACAACTTTTAGGTTTTCCCGAGTCTGGTTCTTTTTTAAAGACTGTTGTTTAGATAACCCCTAAAAGGCCATGTGCAACATCTGCCAGGACAGCATCATCAAGAGCACCAAAACTACCAGCCTGACCACCACCAACATGCTCAGGCACATGACAGAGAAGCACCTGACTAGCTGGGTCGAACGCCAAGGTCCAGAAACAGTGTCTGCAGGTGACACCATTGCCTCTTCCGCTATTGTGCGTGTACGCCAATCCCCTGACCATGGCGCATGCGAAGATGCCTCCTGCCCTTCACCTGTCGTTGCAGACTTGCAGCCATCACTGTCCACGTCTTTGTCCCAGCGCAGCGTTCAGTTGTCCCTACCCCAGTCCTTGGAATGCAAGAACAAGTATGCAGCCAGAGGCTGCAATAGTAAACTGACACATTTCTGGACTGCTTGCTTGCACTTGAAATGTTGCCTCTTAGGCTCGTGGAGGCGGAAGCTTTCCACAACCTCATGGCGGGGGCGGCCGGGTGTCCATACTCGGTCCCCAGCCGCCACTTTTTCTCCCGGTATCGTCTACACCTTCCACAAACATGGGTTCCAGAACATTACCCGTGCCCTCCCCAGTGCACTTAGTGGGAAGGACGCCTAACCACAAACACATGGACAATAGTGATGAGCGAGCATACTCTCAAGTACTCGGTACTCGCCTGAGCATCTCAGTACTCGAGATGCTCGGCGCTCGCCGAGTACTTCCGAGATGCTCGGGCGGATGCTCGGGTCCCCTCCCTGCATGTTTTGCGCTCTTTAGAGCGCCAATGAACATGCAGGGATTGCCTGCCACTCACTGTAATGCCGCAGCCATGTTGGTTTTGCATTACAGTGATTGGCTGGCTGCACAGCTCATCAGGTCTATATCAGACCTGGCATCACTGTGCTTGTCAGTCTACTTCGCAATCAGGCAGTGTAGGGAGAGGTGCTGCTGAGCTAGGGAGAGATTTGGTTGTTTATTAGTTAGTGTAGGTATTCCACAAGATTCTCTACACATATCCATCTCAACTAACAGTCCTTCTGAGGACTAATCCAGCTGCAGAGATATCAGTGCAAAGCAGGCAGGGTATATAGCAGACTGCAGTGCATATAGCAAGAGGGTCCATTCCAGTTCTGTCTGCTGGTGCTTTTACAGATATTTGTAGAAATAGCCCCAGGTATCAGGGGCCAGGAATCTTTTTTTTATCTTAATCCTGATTATTTGCTTAAAAAGCAATCCAGAGAACACTGTTTTTCTACGTCATTTGCTTGTTGGCACTGCAGAATACAGCCAGGTCCTTTCCATATTACAGCACTAAAAATCAAGCTATTTAAAACTGTGGTTTGTCCGTCACACGGATCACAAATAAGTTCGCTGAAAATTCTGCCATTTCTGGCCTCCATTAAAATTTTGTTTCAGTGTGTCAGCGAACTTATTGACACAAGGTCACTGTTAAAAATAGTTACCTACAGACCAGCTATTTAAAACTGTGGTTTGTCCGTCACACGGATCACATATAAGTTCGCTGAAAATTCTCTGCCATTTCTGGCCTCCATTAAAATTTAGTTTCAGTGTGTCAGTGAAGTTATTGACACCAGTTTGCTGTTAAAAATAGGTACATACAGGCCAGCTATTTAAAACTGTGGTTTGTCCGTCACGCGGATCACATATAAGTTCGCTCCAAATTCAGCCATCTGTAGTGAGCATGGAAGATATTGTCCTCAATTTAAAATGGGCAAGGAGCGTGGCAAGGGACAGGGAACTGGACGTGATGGTGATGGTGCATGCAGAGGCCGAGGCCGTGGGTAAATTGAAATTGTGCCACAACAAACACCCACATCTTCTCGCCCGACCTTCCTGTCCCAATTACTAGGGAACCGCAACACATCACTATTGAACCCAGAGCAGTGTCAAAAGGTTGTTGGTTGGATAGTGGATAATGCTTCCAGTCACTTTGCCACCAACACCACCACCCTATCTTCCACATGGTCAAGTCTCAGTAGCCGTGAGTCTGGACCGCATATTCCTCAGCCTGATCCTCCTTACTCCCACCATGCCGAGTGCCCGGAGACAACTGATCCCACACTTGGACACTCCGAAGAGCTGTTCACTTTTCCATTTATAGATACGGGCCTCTCGCCTGGTCCACTTGAAGGGGGGCAAGAGGAGATCGCATGTAGCGATGCCCAAATATTTGAGCAGCCACGGTCATATGAAGGTGACGGTGGGAAAGTGTCACAAGAGGTGGACGATGATGAGACACAATTGCCAGAAAGTCAGGAGGAGGACCAGGGTGAGGAAGTGGAAGACAAGGTAGTGGCTGATATAGTAACTGACCCAACCTGGCAGGAGGACACGCAGAGCGAGGACAGCAGCACACAGGGGGAAGGAGGCAGAGCACCCCAACAGGCAAGAAGAAGCAGTGTGGAGGCCGCAGACAGAAGGCGGGCAACCGTTCCCTGTAACACCAACATGACGGAAGTTGCCAGTACAACTGTTAGGTCTTCCCGAGTCTGTTTGTTTTCTAAAGACTCTGCCGATAACCCCAAAAAGGCCATTTGCACCACCTGCCAGGCCAGCATCAGCAGGGGTAACAAAACTACCAGCCTGACAACCACCAGCATGATCAGGCACATGGCAGCAAAGCTCCCGACTTTGTGGGCTGAACCTCAGGGTCCAGGAACAGTGTCTGTGGGTGACACCACTACTTCTTCCGCTGTTGTGCGTGCAAGCCAATCCCCTGTCCATAGTGCATGTGAAGATGCCTCCTGCCCTGCACCTGCCGTTGCACACTCTCAACTAGCACCATCAGCAAGCACGTCCTTGTCCCAGCACAGCATTAAGCTGTCCATTCCCCAGTCCATGGAACGCAAGCACAAATACGCAGCCAACGCCCCACATGCCACACTACTAAATTCCCACATTTAGCGACTGCTTGAGCTCAAAATGTTGCCTTTTAGACTTGTGGAGGCGGAAGCTTTCCACAACCTGATGGTGGCGGCTGTCCCTCGGTACTCGGTCCACAGCCGCCACTATTTTTCCCGGTGTGCCGTCCCCACAATACACAAGCACGTGTCTCACAACATTAGCCATGCCCTCAACAATGCAGTTACTGGGAAAGTCCACCTAACCACGGACACATGGATAAGTGCTTGTGGGCAGGGACAGTACATCTGGCTGACGGCATACTGGGTTAACATAGTGGAAGCCGGGACCCAGTTGGACCTTGGGATGGAACACATCCTCCCGACGCCGAGGATTGCGGGTCCTAGGTCAATCAGGGTTGCCCCCACAGTCTACAGCTCCTGCACCTCATCCTCCTCAGCCTCCTCCTCCTCTTCAGCCTCCATCTTCAAAATGACCACATCAGTCACAAGCTGGAAGCACTGCAGCATTGCCTCAGCCAAGCGGCAACTGGCTGTGCTGAAGCTAATATGCTTAGGTGACAAACCGCACAATGCTGAAGAGTTATGGACAGCTCTGAAAGAGCAGACAGATCTGTGGCTAACATCGCTGAACCTACAACCAGGCTTGGTCATGTGTGACAATAGCCTGAACCTGGTGGTGGCTCTGAGGCGAGGCGAGCTCACACATGTACCTTGCCTGGCCCATGTGCTTAACCTCATGGTTCAGCGGTTTCTCAAAACCTACCCGGAGCTGCCGGATCTGCTTGTCAAAGTATGCCGCCCATGTGCCCATTTTAGAAAGTCCTCTACTGCTTCTGCCGCCCTTGCCATGCTTCAGCAGCGTTTGTAGCTTCCGGCTCACTGACTGGTGTGTGATGTCTCCATGCATTGGAACTCTACAGTGCAGGTGTTGGGAAGGATTTGTGAGCAGAAAAGGGCAGTTGTTGACTACCAGCATCAACAAGACCGTCGGTATGCAGTTCAGACTCCACACATAAGACCTCAGGAGTGGACATGGATGCCAGACATCTGTACCATCCTCCAAAACTTTGAGGACTCTACCAAGATGGTGAGTGGCGATGACGCCATAATTAGCGTCACCATCTCACTTCTCTGTCTTCTGAAACGCTCTCTGCTCACAATCAAAGAGGATGCATTGCAGGCGGAGCACAATGAGATGGAGCAAGGAACCATACAGGGGGATTACACACAGCCCAGCCTCATCTCATCCCAATGTGCATTGGGTGACAATGAGGAAGAGGAGGAGGAGGAGGAAGAACAGGAGCTAGTTTCATGCGCTATAGATGGTACTACCTGCATAACTGTCACACCGTCTGTTCAGCGTGGATGGCCTGAGGACAGGGAGGAGAGCATGGTCAGTGGTCCTCTTAGTGAGGACACAGAAGTCTTGCCTGTTAGCAGTTTGGCACGCATGGTTGAGTTTATGCTACGCTGCCTTTCCCGTGACCCTCGCGTTCTCAAAATTTTGGGTGACAGTCATTACTGGTTGGTGACACTTCTAGACCCACGCTATCTCTTATTCCTGAGGCGGACAGGTCTACAAAAATGGGGCAGTACCAGAACGCCCTTGTTGTGGAACAATTAAAAAAACTCCCATCTGAAAACGCTGGCGGCAGAGGTCACAGTTCGTTGGACAACCAAGGAGTACAAGTGAGAGAGACACAATTCCAATCCAGCAGAGGCAGGGGAACACTATCAAAGTACTGGGAGAGTTTTCTCAGCCCCTCCCATCGCACAGGCCCTGAGGTGCGGGGTACTCTCACAAGGAGTGCAAAGTTTGGGAAGACGCTGAGGGAGTACCTTGCTGACCGTACCAACGTCCTCCGTGATTCCTCTGTACCTTATAATTATTGGGTATCCAAGCTGGACATGTAAAATGAACAGGCTCTCTACGCCTTGGAGGTCGTGGTCTGCCCTGCCGCTAGCGTTTTATCAGAGCGGGTTTTTAGTGCCACTGGTGGAATTATAACTGATAAGCGCATCCGCCTGTCAACTGAAAATGCTGACAGGCTGACTCTTCTAAAAATGAACAAGGGCTGGATTGGGCCAGACTTCTCAACACCAATGAATGATAGCAGCGTAACATGAATTCAAATCCAGTGTCTTTTTTTGGGAGGTGTATTCCCATGCAGCTTTTCACACCCACATATGGGTATACGCTTCCTGATTTTGGCTATTTGCTTTTGTCCGCCTCATTCTCCTCATCCTCCACCACCATATCACCAGGGTGACCGTGGTCCGTGATGCAACACCCACAAATTTTTTTTAAAGGGTGTTTATGATGCCCGTAAAAAATTTTTTTATACAGTATGTTCATGTATACCCCCCAGGGCACTTAATGCATGGGCATTACAAGTATAGAAGACCCACTCCTTTCTAATGGGAATATTTTTTTATGAGGCCCTCCTCCACGTCTTTTCCAAGGTGCATTTGAGTGCCTCCCAATTTTTGGCAGCCCTTGCATTCACTGCATAGGCCAACACTATGGGAGACCCACTTCCTAATAATGGGAACATTTTTTCATGAGGCCCTCTATGTCTCTTCCAAGGGGCATTGGAGTGCCTCCCAATTTTTGGCAGCCCTTGCATTCACTGCATAGGCCAACACTATGGGAGACCACTTCCTAATAATGGGAACATTTTTTCATGAGGCCCTCTATGTCTCTTCCAAGGGGCATTGGAGTGCCTTCCAATTTTTGTCAGCCCTTGCATTCACTGCATAGGCCAACACTATGAGAGACCCACTTTCTAATAATGGGAACATTGTCTGCAGGAGGCCCTCTGACCTGCACATCTCTTCCAAGGGGCATTTGAGTGCCTCCAAATTTTTGGCAACCATTGCATTCACTGCATAGGCAAACACATTGGGAGACCCACTTTCTAATAATGGGAACATTGTTTTCAGGAGGCCCTCTGACCTCCACGTCTCTTCCAAGGGGCATTGGAGTGCCTCCAAATTTTTGGCAACCCTTGCATTCACTGCATAGGCAAACACAATGGGAGACCCACTTCCTAATAATGGGAACATTGTTTTCAGGAGGCCCTCCTCTAAGTCTCTTCAAAGAGGTATTGGGGTGCATCGAAATTTTCAAAGGGGTATTGGGGTGCGTCCAAATTTTGGGCAGCCCTGCCACTCACTGCATATGCAATAACAGCATACGAGACCCACTCTTTAATAATGGGAACAACAAAGCATAGCCGGCTGAAGGCTCTCTAAGAATAGTAAAGGCCCTATAAAAATAGGCTTTGTGACTCTCAGAGTCCCTCCTTCATAAATGAAACACGATGTGTCTGATGATGTGTCACACACCACATGGCCAGATAAGGTTGTAAAATGTTAAAATGACATTTCCCAGTGAATGTATTTGTCACGGTTGAAAGCAATGCAAAAGTGCAAAAACGCATCAAAAATGCTACGCGTGAACATAGCCCAAGGTGTGGAGGAGTATTTTTGTTTTTGGTTATTTATTTTGCCTTATATACAAGTCACTACCCTGGAAAGGATATTCCTTAACATATTTCCCAGGAATATCCATTTTGGTTTAGTTTTTGTATGTTTTATTGTGAGTCCGTAAAAGTGGCGTAATACCTCTGACAACGTTGTTCACACCAGTGACTTGGGAGTCATAAATGCTTCCAGGGGTCTTCCCCATGCTGTTCCCATGCCATTTGAGCACTGTTCCCATCGATTTGGGCAATTTTTAGACCCTCTGCAGACCGCTGGGGGGAGCCGCCTGAAAAATGCTTGCGTTTCCCATAGACTTACATTGGGCTCGTTGCTCGGGTCGAGCACCCGAGTATTCCAATGTGCTCAACCCGAGCAACGAGCACCCGAGCATTTTAGTGCTCGCCCATCACTAGTGGACAAGTGAATGTGGCCAGGCACGGTACATCTCACTGACGCATTCCACTGGGTTAATATCGTGCTCGGTCTCCTAGAAAATGACCAAATTATTCATGATGGTCGGATTATCCATCTCCTTAGCTTTGTGTTACTTGGAATGCAAGCGCAAGTATGCAGCCAACCACCCACTCACAGGCCGCAATACTAAACTGCCACATTTCTGGACTGCTTGCTTGCACTTGAAATGTTGCCTCTTAGGCTCATGGAGGCGGAATCTTTCCACAACCTCATGGCGGGGGCGGCCGGGTGTCCATACTCGGTCCCCAGCCGCCACTATTTCTCCCGGTATCGTCTACGCCTTCCACAAGCACGGGTCCCACAAAATTACCCGTGCCCTCCCCAGTACACATAAGTAAGAAGGACCGCCTAACCACAAACAAGTGGACAAGTGAATGTGGCCAGGTATGGTACATCTCACTGACGCATTCCACTGGGTTAATATTGTGCTCGGTCTCCTAGACAACGACCAAATTATTCATGATGGTCGGATCATCCATTTCCTTAGCTTTGTGTTACTTGGAATGAAAGTGTAACACGGGTACTTTAGATGCAGTGACAGAGAAACCCAGAGCAGCCAATACGGGGTTAATAAACAGGGGAGGTTTATGATAACAGGGTCAATCTCCACACAGGGAGTAACACGGGAAAATATGGGGGAAAAGCAAGGGAAAAGCAGGTAAAAGTCTATCACTGACAGTTCACAGTTTAACTGGATGTAGCAGAGTTGAACCAGTTATAATCAACAGTTTTTTCACTTAGTTGACTCTTGCTCCTCACAAGGCAGTTGCCAGCTGATGCCGGTGTTGATTTTTTAGGCTTCCCCGCCCAAACAATGCTCCGTCTTCTGGCGGCAGCTGGCGGTCTCCGGTTTTACCCGCTGAGCCCCTAGTCTATAACATGGCACCTCACGTGCCCGGCTCCACCGACCCTGCATCTCTTCTCTAGTTGGCTAGACTCCTCCGGTCCACTGCACTTGGCTCTTGCTCCCAGTCCTGGAGCCAGGACCCTGGACCCTCTCACGCTGCTCTGCTGAGCAGGACCCAGCTCCGCTTTCCCACACAAAACGTCCTCGTCTGTTTCTCTCTCTACCCACGTCACCAGTCTCTCGGTCACCTGACCTCCCAGCTCTCACTCTGGACACGCCCCCAGCTTCCCAGTCACCTGACTCCCGTGCCCGCAGTCTGTCTTCCCCCTGCAACCAGAGGCACGGCCCCGGCAGTTCCGGATCCCTTGCTCTGAAAGCACTTACACCCCGGTCTTCCCCCTTACACTCCCGCTCTCCTTTAACTCGCCATTCCACGGGCGAGAGTTCCTTCATCAAACGTTCACATTCTTGTACTTCCTGGATGATACGGTACCATATGAATTGATCTTGTACGTAACGGTGAGGAGGCACTCCTGCTGTTGTCCGTTCTGACCGGCGTAACTCAGTTTGACCAATGGGGGGTGCAGGGTCACTCGGATTTCCAATCTCCGCCTGCCCGGTGGCTTCAACCGATGTTGTTCCCTCGCCGCCTGCACTGGGGACTGCAGGTAATCGAGTGCTGGGGCTCGGAGGTAGAATCAACAACTCTTCTTCATCCACATCGTGGCTTGGGGCAACTGTGACAGGACCCTCTCTAGAAGCCGGTGATTCTTCTCCATCCTCTTCATCTTTAGACAGACAGGGTCACAGCATACTACGATGAACCACTCTGGTAGGGTCTCCTTCAGCCCCCTCGGGTTGAACTTCATACACAGGTCCTTCAGCACCCATCCTGTGCTTCACTCGGTGCGGGATCCGTGCCCACAGCCTACTCAATTTGCCCCGGGGCCGCCTGTCCCGAACCAACACCCGCTCCCGGGGCCTCAGAGCTGTCCCTCAAAGAGGCAATGTCTCATGATGTTTGAGCTCCTGAAAATTTTGTTGTACCAACCGTCGGAGGGTCTGCAGTCGATGCCGATGTTCCCGGACCCAGGAAGACACCCCCGTCTGTGGGTAGTCCTCCTCGGGGTCCAGCTCTAACTCGGTAATCTCGCGCCCCATTCGCCCGAACAGCAAGGTATAAGGAGTGAACCCCGTCGTACTATTCACTCGGTTGTTGTAGACCCACACCAGCTCGGCCACAAACTCAGGCCACCGTACCTTCCGATCTTCCTCCAACGTGCGGAGCATTTGGATCAGTGTCCGATTAAAGCGTTCACAGGCCCCATTTCCTTGAGGGTGGTAAGGAGTAGTCCATGACTTCTCAATCTTGTACAACCGGTGCAGCTCTTCCATCACCCGGCCTTGGAAGCAGGCGCCTTGATCGGAATGAATCCTCTTTGAGCAGCTGTACACCCGAATGAAGTCTCGGCAGATGGCCTGCGCAGCGGACTCGGCGGTCTGGTCTCTGGTCGGGGTCACTACCACAAACTTTGTGAAGTGGTCTGTCATTACCAGGCAATGTTCATACCCGAGATGCGCCGGTCCAACAGTCAAATAGTCGATCATCAGCACCTCCAAGGGGGCAGAAGTCACAATAGTTTGTATGGGGACTCGCTGCTCCGGGGGCTTAACCAGCTCACAGCTCCGACATCTTCGACAAGTGTCTTCTATTGTTGCTCGCAGTCGGGGATGATACACCAGCCTCTGCAACCACTGAAACGTCTTCTCTGGTCCAAAGTGAGCCCCTCGTTCATGAGCATCCTTAGCCACTACTCCGACCAACTTTTCTGGGATCACCACTTGCCAGGTGGTCCCGAACTCTCGCAGTAGCTGCACCAGTCGGTACAGCAGCCCGTCTCGCAAACACAGTCTCTCCCATTGTCCCAGCATCTTCAGTGCTCCCGGGGACAGGGTACTCCTCTCTTCTCGACTGGGGACTTGCTGCAAAGCCACCCATTGATGTAATTGAGCAACTTCTCTGTCAGTCTGTTGAAGTCGGATCCAGTCATCTCTTGGCCGCCCTAGCACTTGTTCTTCTGACGTCTCTCTGATCTGTCCCTGCGCCGCGGCCAGCGATCCCACGAAATTTCGGAAGCTAGGGGTCTCATCCGCCTCCAAATCTTCATCGCGGTCATGATACGGCCGTTCATATGTCACTCTGGAGAGGGCGTCGGCGTGAGTATTCTCTGCCTTAGGCTGGTAGGCGATCTTATACCGGTACCTGGCCATGCGGGCCACCCACCGCTACTCCAGGGCCCCCAATTTCACATTCTCCAGGTGGGCCAGTGGGTTGTTTTCTGTTCTCACCAGTACTTCGGACCCTGATAAATACTCTGCAAACTTCTCGGTCATTGCCCAAACCAGAGCCAGCAACTCTAATTTGAAAGAGCTATAATTATCTGGGTTCCTCTCGGAGTCGTGAAGGGAGTGGCTGGAGTACGCAATCACGCGCTCTTTCCCCTCCTGTACTTGGGATAACACGGCTCCCAGACCATGTAGGCTCCCATCAGTGTGAAGTATGAAGGGTTGGGAGAAATCTGCATAGACAAGTATTGGGGCCTCGGTCAGGGACATTTTTAGGGCACGGAAGGCCTCTTCCTGGCTGCTTCCCCACCGAATTGCCTGATTCTTGGAGCCCGCCGGCACTCCATTAAGTAGCTCCAGCAATGGGTTGGCTATGCGGGTGAAGTTCTTCACGAATATTCGGTAGTACCCGGCAAGTCCCAGGAAGGCCCGAACGTCTTCGGGGTCGGCCACTCCTGTACGGCGGCCACCTTTTCCTGGGTGGGCCTGACTCCTTCACCGGACACAGTATGACCGAGATATTCGATCTGTTTGAGGAACAGGTGGCACTTCTGGGGCTTTACCTTTAGGCCATGACTCTGTAGGCGACTCAGTACTTACTCCAGACGCTGGAGGTGCTCCTCGAAGGTGGTGGCATAGACAATTATGTCGTCAAGGTAAATCAGTGTCGCCTCGAAGTTCAAATTGCCCAGGCACCTCTCCATCAGATGCTGGAACGTCCCGGGGGCGTTAGTCAGGCCGAAGGGCATCCGATTGAACTCGAACAGTCCCATGGGTAATATGAATGCCGTCTTCGCATGGTCATGTTCGGCCACAGGCACCTGCCAGTACCCACTGGCCACTGGCCAGATCCAAAGAGGAGAAGTATCTTGCCTTCCCTATGGCCGACAGGGACTCTTCGATTCGGGGTAGTGGGTAAGAGTCCTGTACTGTACAGGCATTCAGTCGTCTATAGTCCACACAGAACCGCAGGGTCCCATCTTTCTTCCGGACCAGGACAATCGGGGCTGCCCACGGACTCTGACTCTCCCGTATCACACCATTCTGTAAAATATGGGCTAGCATCTCCTTAACCTCTTTATACATCTGGGGAGGTATCTGCCGGTATCTCTCCAGCACTGGGGAATCTCGTGGGTAATGGCTTCGGTGCAACCAAAATCACCCTCATGGCGAGCAAAGACTTCCTGGTACCGCTCCAGCACCTCCTCAACCTGCTGCACCTATCGAGGTATAAGTCCCGTCAATTCAGCCCACATTCGTTCTAGGATTCTTCGTCCCCCCTTCGCACTAGCCCGGTGGGATTCCGGCGGAACGGTGACCGCCAGAGTCCAGGGGTCTTCTCATACAGAGGACAGGTGTACCACATCAGGTCGCACCAACTTCTCTGGCAGTCCCAGAATTTGGGCTATTTCCGCCCTGGGAGGGAGTGTGAGATCATCTTCGCCCAGATTAACACACCGCACTATAACGTTACCACCCTGAACGGTGGCCAGTGTTTGAGCCACCAAGAGTCCAGGGGGTACTTTGTCCATCGATGTTGGTTCTATCTGAACTTCGACCCCCTCAAGAGGTGTGCAGGCCCGTGCGGGTAACGTGAGTACAGTTTGCCGGTAAGGTGAGCGCCGCAGCTGCTGGCACTATTATTTTCCCCAGGATCTTCCCTTCACTCGACGTCTCCTGAGCCTGGGCTGCTCGGATTAGTTGTTGAAAGACCCTCCTTTTGGGGAGTTCCCACTGGTCTAGAGGAATCTCCTTCGGCTCACTAAGCAGGATTTGCCCGATCTTTTTCAGCACATTCATTCCAAGGGTCACCGGGGGTCCATTTCCGGTTCCCCCTGCGACCAGGACGACTCCTTTTTTCCCACATCTTTTCCACACACTCGGATCTTCATCCACACCACCCCTGCGACCGGGATGGGTAATTGATTAGCTGCCGTGAGTCTAATTACTGGTCCCCATTCAGGCCGCGCTATCTCTGGAAATCGCTGTTTAAAGTAGGCTTCTGTCATCGTAGTCACCTGGGATCCCGTGTCAACCAGGCAGTGAAGAGCCCAACTGCTTATTTTGGCCCAGACAGTCGGGCTGCTGGAAACTAGGTCCTTGGGACTTCCTCTTTTTCTTTCCCCTTCCTCAGGCTCCATGCTGTGTCCCCCGAACACGGAGCCCACTAGTTTAACGGCTGCCGCGACAGGGGCCGCCCTCGGCTAGCACAGCCCCTGGCGTAATGTCCTGCGCCTCCACACTTCCAGCAGGTCGTGTCTCTGTCTGTGTAGGGCTGCCTCACTTCTCGACGGAACTCTCCTGCAGGGGGGGTCCTGAATTCAATTCTTTCCATAACTGGGGAAATCGATCTGGGTATCTCTGGTGTCGGGGCAGGGGCTTCTTAAGACTGGGCCATTCATCTCGCATCTCCTGTATCTCCTTCCGCATCTCTCGAGTCCATTCCAGTTCAGCTGCAGATGGGGTGGGTACCTCATTACTCCGGACCATCCCTGCCAGGGCCCTCACCCTCATCTCCTGCTCTCTCACATGTGCCTCCGCCCCCATTTCTAGAAAAGTCATACGTGGGTTGGTGCTCCGGCGCTCCCGCAAGGCCTGCTTCAGCTGCACATCCCTGAGGCCTGCCACAAACTGGTCCCTTAAGATCACGTCAGGGGCGCCCATTCCCAAATTCCCCATGTCGTCTTTTCTAGTGATATAGGCATGCACCATCTGTAAGGCATTAACATACTGCGTCACAGTCTCCCCCTCCTGCTGCACTTGGTGAAACAGCCATATCCTCAGCTCTCCTACATTGTTGGGATCCCCATGCATCTCCTCCAGTATCCGCACCACTTTTTCTACAGTATCCCGGTCATGGGGAGGGCGGTACATCACGGATTGTCGGGCCTCGCCATCCAGGGCTAGTAAGGCTATTTCAGCTTGCATAGCTAGGGTCATTGGATGCATATGTAACATACTCCTAACTCTCTCAATCCATTCCCACAGCATCATATTGTCCCCGGTGAACTTTGGGAGATTGCTAAGCATGGCCCCCAGCGGCAAGCTAGATTTAGGAGCTCCCAGGATGGGGTGCTCTGCAGTGTCTGTGTCTAACGACTGCATCCTGCCGACTACGCCAAATGTAACACGGGTACTTTAGATGCAGTGACACAGAAACACAGAGCAGCCAATACGGGGTTAATAAACAGGGGAGGTTTATGATAACAGGGTCAATCTCCACATAGGGAGTAACATGGGAAAATATGAGGGAAAAACAAGGGAAAAGCAGGTAAAAGTCTATCACTGACAGTTCACAGTTTAACTGAATGCAGCAGAGTCGAACCAGTTAGAATCGACAGTTTTTTCACTTAGCTGACTCTTGCTCCTCACAAGGCAGTTGCCAGCTGATGCCGGTGTTGATTTTTTAGGCTTCCTCGCCCAAACAATGCTCAATCTTCTGGCGGCAGCGGGCGGTCTCCAGTTTTATCTGCCGAGCCCCTAGTCCATAACACGGCACCTCACGTGCCCGGCTCCACCGACCCTGCGTCTCTTCTCTAGTCGGCTTGACTCCTC
Source organism: Phyllobates terribilis (assembly GCF_046119375.1). Lineage (NCBI taxonomy): Eukaryota > Metazoa > Chordata > Amphibia > Anura > Dendrobatidae > Phyllobates > Phyllobates terribilis. The sequence continues at coordinate 149,526,794 of NW_027362772.1, read as the reverse complement.
CGGTCCACTGCACTCGGCTCTTGCTCCTAGTACTGGAGCCAGGAGCCTGGACCCTCTCACGCTGCTCTGCTGAGCAGGACCCAGCTCCACTTTCCCGCACAAAACGTCCTCGTCTGTTTCTCTCTCTACCCACGTCACCAGTCTCTCGGTCACCTGACCTCCCAGCTCTCATTCTGGACACGCCCCCAGCTTCCCAGTCACCTGACTCCCATGCTCGCAGTCTGTCTTCCCCCTGCAACCAGAGGCACGGCCCCGGCAATTCCGGATCCCTTGCTCTGAAAGCACTTACACCCCGGTCTTCCCCCTTACAAAAGTGCAATTATGCAGCCAACCACCCAACCACCTACAGGCCACAATACTAAACTGCCACATTTCTGGACTGTTTGCTTGCACTTGAAATGTTGCCTTTTAGGCTCGTGGAGGCGGAAGCTTTCCACAACCTCATGGCGGCAGCCAGGTGTCCATACTCGGTCCCCAGCCGCCACTATTTCTCCTGGTATCGTCTACGCCTTCCACAAGCGTGGGTCCCAGAACATTACTCGTGCCCTCCCCAGTGCACTTAAGTAAGAAGGACCGCCTAACCACAAACACGTGGACAAGTGAATGTGGCCAGGGACGGTACATCTCACTGACGCATTCCACTGGGTTAATATTGTGGAATCCGGGACCCAGTGGGACCCTGGGATGCAACACGTCCTCCCGACACAGAGCATTGCGGGCCCTGGGTCAATGAGGGTTGCCCCTACATTCTACAGCTACTGCACCACCTCCTCCTCAGCCTCCATGTTCATCACTTGATTCATTTTTTCAGGAGATATTCCAGATTATGTACTTAAACTTCTTGTGTGCCAATAACAATAAGCAGGACTGTATGCTTAGGCGACAAACCGCACACCATTGCAGAGTTGCTGAAAGCTGTATCAGAGAACCTGGCGTCGGCTTTGAAGTTAGGCAAGCTCGCATATGTACCATGCCTGGCCCATGTGCTCAACTTAGTGGTTCTGCGGTTTCTCAAAACCTACCCGGATCTGCCAGAGTGCCATGTGAAAGTACGCCGCTTGTGTGCCCATTTCAGAAAGTCAGCTACATATTACTTTGCTCTGGCAGGGCTTCAGCAGCGTTTGCAGCTTCCAGCTCACCAACTAGTGTGTGATGTGATCACGCGTTGGAAATAAACGTTGCAGATGTTTGGAATGATTTTGAGCAGCAGAGAGCAGTTGTTGAGTACCAGCTTCAACACGTCCGTCAACATTCAGGTCAGCCTCCGCACATAAGAGCTGATGAGTGGTCATGGATGTCTGATATCTGTGCCGCCCTCCAAAACTTTGAGGACTTCACCAAGATGGTGAGCGGTAATGACGCCATAATTAGCGTCACCATCTCGCTTCTCTGTCTACTGAAACGCTCGCTGCTCACAATTAAAGAGGAGGCATTTCAGGCGGAGCAAGGAACTATACAGGTTGATGCTACTCAGCCCAGCCTCATCTCATCTCAATGCGGATTGGGTGATAATGAGGAGGTGGAGAAGGACGAGAACATGAACAGTCGTCCTCTTGGTTAGAACACGGAAGTCTTGGCTGTTGGCAGTCTAGCACACATGGTCGACTTTATGTTCCGCTGCTTTTACCGTGACCATCGCATTGTATGCATTTTGGGCATTACAGAAAACTGGCATGGCACAAGAGAATTCTTGGAGACGGAGGTGTGAGGTTCTGATTAAGGAGGATGTCAATCTTAGATCAGTTGCAGAATGGAGGATGAGATATAGGGCGATGCAGAACTGTGCAGAGCTTGGTGGGTGAGAGAGATGAGTTTGTATTGTATTCTGTAGTGATTGATTGTTTAACCTAACCAGTGAAATGACTGGCACAGGGTAGAGGTGTCGGTGAAGCGGCTTGATAGAAATACGACCCTGGCTGCTGCATTCAGAAGGGATTGGAGAGGAGACAGTTTGTTTAGAGGAAGACCGTTTAGAAGAGAGTTGCAATAGTGAATAACAGCGACAGTAAGAGTTTTTGCAGTATCAAAGGTGAGATAAGGTCTAATTCTGGAGATGTTTTTAAGGTGCAGATGACATGAGCGAGTGAGTGATTTTCCACATTGAATAAAGGAAAGTTGTGTGTCAAATATTACTCAAAGACAGCAGGCGTGCCGAGTGGGAGTTATGGTGGCACCACCTAAAGGAAATTGCAAAGTCAGGTAAAGGTAGGTTAGTAGAGGGATGAAAACGAAGGAGTTCATTTTTGGAGATATTAAGTTCAGGCTTTTGTTGAAGAATTATAACAAAAATATTCTCATCTGACAACACTGGCAGAGGTGACAGCCAGACAGTTCATTGGACAACCAAGGAGTACAAGCAAGGAAGACACAAACGAGATGCAGCAGAGGCAGGAGAACGCTGTCAAAGGTCTGGGACAGTTTTTTCAGACCCTCCCAGCACCCAGGACCTTATGCGTGGGGTACTCTGACAAGGAGGGAAAAGTGTTGGAATATGCTGAAGGACTACCTTGGCGACCATACCAGCGTCCTCCATGACTCCTCTCTGTCTCTGTGCCTTACAACTGTTGGGTATCCAAGCTGGACACGTGGCATGAACTGTCTCTCTACGCCTTGGAGGTCCTGGCTGCTAGCGTTTTGTCAGGGATGGTTTTTAGTGCCGGAGGGGGCATTATAACTGATAAAACTGATAGGCGTGTCCGCCTGTCAACTGAAAATGCTGACAGGCTGACTCATAAAAATGAACAAGGGCTGGATTTGGCCAGACTTCTCAACACCACCAGATGATGGCATCAAACATAAACTCAAATCCAGTGGTTACTTTTTGGGGGTCTATTCCCATGCAGCCCTTCACACCCAGACATGGGTATACACTTCAGGAATTGTTCTATTTTATGTCACCCTCCTCCTTCTCCTCATCCTCCACCACCATATCATCAGGGTGACCGTGATGAAACACCCACATATTTTTTTTAAGGGTGTTTCTGATTAGAGATGAGAGAAAATTTCAGTATTCGTTTCGGATTACAATCGCCATTTTTGCAATATTCGCCAATGTAATTGTCGAATATTCGCCGAACATTGCCGAATGCCATTGGATTCAATGGGTGCCAAAACCAAAAGCATATACAACACCTTCAAACGGGACCAAAAGCTGCCAAAACACATCAATTTATGGGCAGACACCAGGAAAGTGCCATCAATTGACCCAGAGTACAAGTAGTATAATTATTATTATTTACTATTATAGCGCCATTTATTCCATTGCGCTTTACATGTGAAAAGAGGTCACTTACTGGTACAAGAACAGAAAGGACCATGCCCGTGAGGACGCACAAACAGTCTATAAGGGATGGGTGAGGATACAGTAGGTGAGGGTACAGCTGGTCGTGCAGAGGTATCGTGGAGCGAAGGTTACGGCAGGTTGTAGGCTTGTCAGAAGAGGTGGGTCTTCAGCTTCCTTTTAAAGGTTTCAACAGTAGGCGAGAGTCTGATATGTTGCGGAACAGAGTTCCAGAGTAGAAAGGATTCACGTGAAAAATCTTGTATGCCATTGTGGAAAGAGGATATAAGATGGGAGTAGAGAAGGAGCTCTTGTGAGGATCGGAGGTTGCATGCAGGTATGTAACGGGAGACTAGTTCTCAGATATATGGAGGAGACAGGTTGTGGATGGCTTTGCATGTCATGGTTACGGTTTTGAACTGAAGTCTCTGGCCAATGGGGAGCCAGTGAAGGGATCTTAGAGATTGCAATCTTATAGATTGCTGGAGCCAGTCCACAGTAAAAAAGCAGCCATAGAGTGTCCGGGAACCTTTCCACAGACTTTTCTTAGCCAGGGCTGCTTCTCTGCAGGGTTAGACTTCTCCGGGGGGCCTTGGATTCTCCTTCAGGAGAGTTCATAGCGCAAACTTTGCAGGTCGTGATGATGATAGAGGCCACCGTCTCATTAGCTTGCTGCTGGTACTTTTCTGTGGGAATCAGCTTGCCTCCAGTGAGCCTGGAATATTTCCAGTGGTTTGGTATTGGCACCCAGTACCAGAAGCGAAGCCATCCACAATTTCCTTCTCAGGAATTTTATTTAGTAGACTGAGTGGTTGCACAAATACATTAATTTCTCACAAAGGAGCTGAAGATACTGAGTGGCAGTAGGTGCAAGTTTCTCCAGCATGTTAGATATCAGAGGGTGAACAAAGAGGGCAGCACAGTAGCTCAGTGGCTCAGTGGTTAGCACTGAAGCCTTGCAGTGCTGGGGTCCTGGGTTTATATCCCAGCAAGGACAACATCTGCATGGATTTTGTATGTTCTTCCTGTGTTTGCGTGGGTTTCCCCCTCTGTAAAAAAGCAGCCATAGAGTGTCCAGGAACCTTCACACAGACTTTTCTTAGCCAGTGCTGCTTCTTGGCAGGGTTGGACGGGCCCACTCGAGAATCCTCGGGTGGGCCCTGGCTTCTCCATCAAGAGAGTTCATATAGCGCAAACCTTGCAGCTGCTATGGGGCTCTTGAGTGGGGGAGAATCAAGTCCTCTGGTGGGCCCAATGTTCTTCAGTCTGACACTGCTTCTCGGTGACAGTTGTTTTTCACTACAGCCATATTCTTTAGCCCGGTGAAAGGACTGACATAGAGGAAAACTCTATCGACTCCGGCTGTCATTTCTCCGCCACCAGGTTCTGGCCATTGTCACACAGGGCCATGTCTAGCTGTATGTTCAGCGGTGAGAGCCACAGATCAGGCTGCTGTGTTACAGCTTTCAACAACTCTGCAGCGGTGGGCGGTTTGTCAGCTAAGCATTAAGCAATTTTCAGCACAGCCTGTTGCCGCTTGGCCAAAGCAGTGCTGCAGTGCTTGTGACGGATGTGGTCATTTCGGAGATGGAGGCCGAACAAGAGGAGGAGGAGGAGGTGCAGGAGCTGAACAATGTGATTACATGGAGGTTACATTGGCGAGTCTGGTTTATATACTAAAGAAAGATCCTACTATTTTTATTTATTTATTTTTACGTCTCATCAAATGTGTATTGGAGTGCGTCCTAATTTTTGGCAGCCCTTGAAATTGCTGCATATGCAATAACAGTATAGGAGACACACTCCTTAATAATGGGAAGGACAATTCAAATTCTATATTCTAGAATATTAACTGTCTTATCTGAAATTCTTTTACGGGTGAGGCATCGCAGTATGGATAGCGTATTACACCTCTCCAGCCAGGTATTGCCTTATACTGCATGCTGCTGGTGCTGCCCAAAAAAAATTTAAATGTATTCTATTCCCTATAGATAATGCTGTTAGATGCATTTACAATAGAGACAGGTGCTGCTAGGACTACAGATGAGTGTTCATTCTGGTCGCATCACTGTCTTCCACAGTCCATAACTTTTTTATTTTTTTTATTTTTTTTGGTATTATATACAAGTCATTACCCTGGAAAGAATGTTTCTTAGCATGTTTTCCATTTTAGCTACTTTTTTGTATGTTTCTTTTTTTGTCAGTCCGTAAAAGTGACATAATACTCTGACAACATTATTCACAGATATGCTATTTGTCAGCAGCCAACTGTGAGTAGGTTTGAACCCACAACTGCAATACTTAAATGGAGTGTAATATTTGACATGCTCACAAAAATTGCTGGATTATTAGGGCAGTCATATGGGATAATGTCTGATGGCCATGGTTTCAGGCAGTTGCCTAATAGTATGGTATTTGTCAGCGACCAAGTGTCAATTGGTTCAACAAAACACAGGTGGCTTACTTTAAATGGAGTGGAATATTTGCCACGCTACACAAAATTTCTGTATTATTACGGCAGTCATATGGATCACGTGAGTCTGATCATCGAAAAAAGTTCCTCTGCTTCAACAATACAGTAATGTGAATAAAAGTAAAAAAATCTGGCTGTATTCTGCGAACAAGCAAATGGAGCATTAAAATGATGTATACTGACACTGCTACAAACTGTAAATGGAGGACAATATTTTCCCCGTTAACTACAAATGGTTGGATTTGTACCGCAGTTATATGTGATACGTCTGACGGATACCCACAGATTTAAATAGCGGCCCTGTACTTTACTATTCTTCACAGCGACTGCGTGTGAATAGCTTCACTGACCACACTGTAAGAAAATGTAAATGGAGGCAAGAAATGGCTGAATTTGGACAGCAGTTATATGTGATACGTCTGACGGACAACCTCGGTTTTAAATAGCGGGCCTGTGGGTTACTATTCTTCACAGCGACCACGTGTCAATAGCTTCACTGACACACTGCAACAAACTGGAAATAGAGGCCAATATTTTCCACGTTCACTACAAATTTCTGGACTTTTATCGCTGCAAAATGGAACAGATCTGGCAGTATTCTGCAGTGCCAAAAAAGCAAATATAACAGAAAAATGATGTACTCTGGATTGCTTTTTAAGCAAATAATCAGGGTTAAGATAAAAAAAATACACCTGGGCTATGTCTACAAATATCTGTCACAGCAGGATCACTCAGAACATGCAATGGATCCTCTTCTGCTGTATGCACTGCAGACTGCCACATACACTGCTTGTCTGCCTAACTCCTGCTGTCACCACTGAATATATAGAAAATAGCAAAAGGCAATGGTACTCACCAGCCAAGGTTTCAAGAAAAAATGCACACCAGGACACGGCCGGCCCCCTTTTGTTAGAAGGAGGTAACACAGGTGCAGAATGCTAATGAACAATCGCCCTCACCCACTCTCACTGGAGGGGCGACTACCCAGCACTAAAACTGCACACTGATGAAACTTGCAGTAGAAACTGCAAGTTTCATCTGTGTGCAGTTTTAGTGCTGGGTAGTCGCCCCTCCAGTGAGAGTGGGTGAGGGCGATTGTTCATTAGCATTCTGCACCTGTGTTACCTCCTTCTAACAAAAGGGGGCCGGCCGTGTCCTGGTGTGCATTTTTTCTTGAAACCTTGGCTGGTGAGTACCATTGCCTTTTGCTATTTTCTAAAAATTCTGTCTATTGTTCTGGCTATGCTGTCTGTTTTTCACCACTGAATATATACAGCTGGATTAGTCCTCAGAAGGACTGTTAGTTCAGATGGGTATACACTGCTCAAAAAAATAAAGGGAACACTCAAATAACACATCCTAGATCTGAATGAATGAAATACTCTCGTTGAATACTTTGTTCTGTACAAATTTGAATGTGCTGAGAACAAAATTACACAAAAATCATCAATGGAAATCAAATTTATTAACCAATGGAGGCCTGGATTTAGAGTCACCCCCAAAATTAAAGTGGAAAAACACACTACAGGGTGATCCAACTTTGATGTAATGTCCTTAAAACAAGTCAAAATGAGGCTCAGTATTGTGTGTGGCCTCCACGTGCCTGTATGACCTCCCTACAATGCCTGGGCATGCTCCTGATGAGGTTGTGGATGGTCTCCTGTGGGATCTCCTCCCAGACCTGGACTAAAGCATCCACCAACTCCTGGACAGTCTGTGGTGCAATGTGACGTTGGTGGATGGAGCAAGACATGATGTCCCAGATGTGCTCAATCGGATTCAGGTCTGGGGAACGGGAGGGCCAGTCCATAGCTTCAATGCCTTTATCTTGCAGGAACTGTTGACACACTCCAGCCACATGAGGTCTGGCATTGTCCTGCATTAGGAGGAACCCAGGACCAACCGCACCAGCATATGGTCTCACAAGGGGTCTGAGGATCTCAACTCAGTACCTAATGGCAGTCAGGCTACCTCTGGCGAGCACATGGAGGGCTGTGCTGCCCTCCAAAGAAATGCCACCCCACACCATTACTGACCCACTGCCAAACCGGTCATGCTGAAGGATGTTGCAGGCAGCAGATTGCTCTTCACGGCGTCTCCAGACTCTATCACGTCTGTCACATGTGCTCAGTGTGAACCTGCTTTCATCTGTGAAGAGCACAGGGTGCCAGTGGTGACTTTGTCAATCCTGTTGTTTTGTGGCAAATGCCAAGCGTCCTGCACGGTGTTGGGCTGTGAGCACAACCCCCATCTGTGGACGTCGGGCCCTCATACCACCCTCATGGAGTTGGTTTCTAGCTGTTTGTGCAGACACATGCACATTTGTAGCCTGCTGGAGGTCATTTTGCAGGGCTCTGTAAGTGCTCCTCCTGTTCCTCCTTGCACAAAGGCAGTGGTAGCGGTCCTGCTGCTGGGTTGTTGCCCTCCTACGGCCCCCTCCACGTCTCCTGGTGTACTGGCCTGTCTCCTGGTAGCGCCTCTAGCCTCTGGACACTACGCTGACAGACACAGCAAACCTTCTTGCCACAGCTCGCATTGATGTGCCATCCTGGATGATCTGCACTACCTGAGCAACTTCTGTGGGTTGCAGAGTCCATCTCATGCTACCATGAGTGTGAAAGCACAACCAACATTCAAAAGTGACCTAAACATCAGCCAGAAAGCATTGGTACTGAGATGTGTTCTGTGGTCCCCACCTGCAGAAGCACTCCTTTATTGAGGGCGTCTTCATAATTGCCAATAATTTCCATCTATTGTCTATTCTATTAGCACAACAGCATGTGAAATTGATTGTCAATCAGTGTTGCTTCCTAAGTGGAAGTTTGATTTCACAGAAGTTTGATTTACTTGGAGTTATAGTCTGTTGTTTAAGTGTTTCCTTTATTTTTTTGAGCAGTGTATTTGTTGTGGAATACCTATACTAACTATAAACAAGCAAATCTTTCCCTGACTCAGCAGCTCTTCCTACTCTTCCTGATTCCGGAGTGACTGTGACGAGCATGGCGGTGCCAGGTCTGATATAGACCTGATGACGCTGTGCGGCCAGCCAATCACTGTAATGCCACAACCAGCATGGCTACGGCATTACAGTGAATGGCAGGCAACCCCAGAAATACTCACCGAGCTAGTCAAGCAAAGTGATGCTTGGGCGAGCACTGAGTAGTGGCGAGCACGTTCACTAGTGCTGATGTCTTGGCCTACTTGCGTAATGATTGGTGATAAGTCAAGATATCTCAGTTCAAGGATTCTGTTCCTTTCATTTTATGAAATAAAATAAATATGATTTTATTTTATTAAGTGGTGATAACTGGCATGTCAACGAGAATTTATCTGTTTTTATGAAGTTAATAGAATTTGCTTTCAATTTACTTCTCTACAACTCCCATATGTCATAGATTGGAGCTCGGTGCTTGAGAATTTGACCATTTACAGATAAGCAACACCTGATATTTCCTCGATTTACATAATCGTAGGGCTTGCCCTTCGTGGTGTTGCAATTTCATTATTGAAGAGTGTATTAATGAAATGATCAAACCCCCTGACATAACTAATGTAAAGAGTTAGAGTGCAAACTACAGTGAATCTTCACAAAATACTTACTCGTCAGACATCTTGGTTTTACCTACAAAAAGAAGAAAAATCAGAAATATTAAAACAAAACTCTTTTACAAATTGACTTACTTTAATGATTTACTAAAACTGTTCTAAAAATAACATTTTTTTACAAGAAAGGAATTAGATCAGACAACTTTCACTTTTACTTGTTTCTATTCCCTTTTTGTGAAATTATTTTTAATTTAGCTTAGTGCTGATTTCCTATTGTTTCGCAAATTCATTCCTGTAAAATATGTTCCTCTTGCAGTAATGTGTAATGTGCACACAGTCCTTGTTATGCCCACCTATATACCACAGTGCCCTGGTTATGGATACCGAGGCTTGGATGAGACCAGACATATGTATTGGTGAACCTTTAATAATAGCTTCATATAATTTTATCAAAAGACAAAAAAATTTAATATTGTAAACATGTAAAATGATATGTTGGGTGCAACTCACTGTATGCTAAAAACACTGTCTTGCATACATGGGTGTAAGGGAGGAATTTGGCGGACATCTACTGTATATTCATGTTCCTAGACACCCTGCTATGGTACCCTTGGGTGTGCGTGTGTTTTGTGGAGACTTGGTGCTTACCCCTTATCAGTCCACAAGCATTATGATAGAATGGGGACCTTAACTTTGTGCGATGAATCAGGGAGGCCAACAAAAGTTTTAAAAACAACTTTACTTGAGTTCTTGATAACATTCTCCAACATCTGATAAATGGTGTTATGCACACGCCCGGACTGAATGGCGTGTGCGTGATTTAGTGATTCCAATGTGCCATGAACCGGAGAGTGCCTGGAGGGGCGTAACTAAGTATCCACCCAATCCGACCAAGGTCGCACGATGGCTAACGACGCCGTGCACCAGGGAGGAACCGAGCAGAGGGACCAGGTGCTACTCCAGGTCAGACCCCGGACACAGCTGTTGACCCACACTGGGGAATACAGGAACAGGCAGGTTAGACTGGCACACAGACTGGTGTTTATAGGTAGGCGCGGCTGGCGTACAGACGGGGAGGTACTGGTAAGCACAGCTGGTATGCAGACAGGAGGGTACTGACAAGTACGGCTGGCGTGCAGACGGAGAGGTACTAGCAGGTTGGAGCACAGGCTGGATAGGGTCCAGTACAGACTGGGATTCAGGAACAGAACCGCAGATGCGGTAGACAAGCAGAGCAGAGAGGAACCGCCGGAACGGTGGGCAAGGCGGAGCAGAGACGTACCGCCGGAGCGGTGAGCAAGCAGAGCTGGGAGAATCCGCCGGAACGGTGATCAAGACAGAGCAGGCAGGAACCGCCAGAGCGGTGAGCAAGGCAGAGCAGGCAGGAACCGCCAGAGCGGTGAGCAAGGCAGAGCAGGCAGGAACCGCCGGAGCGGTGAGCAAGGCAGAGCAGAGAGAAACCGCCGGAGCGGTGAGCAAGGCAGAGCGGGCAGAAACTGCCGGAGCGGTGAGCAAGGCAGAGCGGGCAGAAACCGCCGGAGCGGTGAGCAAGGCAGAGCAAAGGGGACAGGGCTCTGTTCACATGGTACAGACTGGAAGGGAAAGGCAGAACCAGATACACACAAGATACTTGCAATGAAGTAGCGAGTGGACTCTAAACTCACAAACGGAAGTACAGTGACAACGAGTAGGAGTTAGGTGCAGGTTCAGACTCTGCAGAAAAAGGGAAGGTACGGACATAGAGAAAAACAGGTAACAGATTAGGAGAGTGTTCAGACAGGAACTGAGTGTTCAGACAGGAACTGACACTGCAGCGAGATACAGGAGCGGGTCTGGGTATGCGGCCCCCAGAAGGCGGGACGAACAGGCTAGGAGCGTGTTCAGACTGTCCTGGAAATACAGCCTCCAGGAAGGCGGACAGACAACAGGCTAGGAGATAGTTCAGACAGGCCTGGGAATACAGCCCCGAGGTTGGCGGACAGGCAAGAACAGAACAGGACCTGGCACATTCAGAGTCAAGGAGCACACTGAATGTTAGATGTGCTCAGGTACCAGCTTCCAGGTGGAGCTGGTTTAAATATCCAGTGATAGCAGTTGGCTGAGGACGCATTAGCGGTGTGCCCACAGCAGCTACAAGAAACAGGAAGTAACCGGGCCGCCGCCCTAAGCAGTCAGAACAGAGACAAACAGACAGCATGAATAGAAGCCAGGCTAGCAGACTGGACTGAAGATCAAGTTTGCAATCTTTCATAGTGAGAGATGGTGCACCATGCAAGCCTGCCACCAGGTATGTTACAAATGGCATGCATTTCTTTAAGCATTTCTTGAGCATAAGGCAGAGGCTCAGTCTTAGTTTCTTTACAAACAACATAATGATGTTCAGTACAGTTGCAGAGTAACAGAGTATATCTTCTCTCACTGCTATTATCCAACCCTACGGTGCAGTACCCAGTGCTCCTTCCCGGTCAGATAAAGATTCACTTAGTCCTCCAGGACTGGTCTGACACATTCTCCATAGTCCACTCCACACTAGCTGCCTACGGGAATCACACCACCGTCAGCTCTATTTTTGCCACTTCAGGCACTGCCAGTGAAGAATCCACTTGTATATTAGTTACAAGGGTCAATGTGTGTCGCTATAACTTCCTTTCATGTCTCTGTACTCCGGCCGTTATATTGTAACTGGCTTCTTTAAGACCGTTCTGCACTTTAACCCTTCGATTCTTTATCGCAGCACACTTTCCACTTGTGGCCTATAGCTATCTGATGCTTCTTGTTACTTCAATAGCTCAACCATAACAGGAAGTAGCTTCCTGTATAAAATACCCTAGTAACTCCACCCTACCTGGGCTGACACTAAGTGTTAATCCTCTCCTAGGCTAATAAACTGCTTGCAGGCTAATGGCTGAAAAATCACATAAAACAGCAAATCCATACAATAACATTAGAGAAGTCTTCAGAGAGGGTGTTTGGACGACTTCTCAACCTTTACATGGGCACCAATATCTGGAACAAACATACAATTGAAATAAAATAATGCATTTTGAACCTTTTATGACTACTTCAAGATTTGAGCCTCTCTGTCCACACTTTTCAAAACTGCCAAAAATGAAAGAAAATAAAATAACCTGCCCTTTGCCATAAATATGTAATTTTTCTTACCTGGTATAAATGCAGATGTTTCCCCTCACTAAGACACCCACAGAAAAAAGCTGAGGACCATGCATCCTTGGTTAAAGAAGCACACCTCCGATCAAAGTTTTTATTCTCTTACTATATTGCAGTCATCATATTACATAGCATTGTGTACTTACAATTGCTCATTTTGCCTTTCTACCCAGATAATTCTTCTCTTTTCTCCTCTCTATGTAGAAACAGGAAGTCTCTTGTCCCTGCATGACTCATTCCCCTCTTCAACTCCTGACCCAGGTGCTCCCTCCTCCCCCCTACCATAGACTTTTACAGTGATTCGTGACTTGTACATAGAAAATTGACCGCCTGTTTCTACATAGAGCTCAGAAGGATTCAGCTAGTCAGTTTTTAATCATGTGATGTAATAGACCTAATGGAAAAGAGAAGAATTAGCTGATCGGAAAGGCAAAATGAGCAATTGTAAATACACAGTGATATATAATATGATGACTGCAATATATTGAGAGGATAAAAATTTTGATGGGAGGAGGAGTGCTTCTTTAACAAAGCTAAATATACAGGGAGGAGGAAGCCGTAACTCAAGAATGGAGAGGCGCAGGACAAAAAAAGACAATAAACAGAAACAAACAAATAAAACATGGAAGAGGAAAAAAAGGAGCAGATTAAAAAAAAAAAAAAACAGAATCAAGCCAAAAAAATAAAATAAAACAAAAACAGGGAAGATGTAGTGAAAGCTCAGGAATAGAAAGGCACAGGACAAAGAATAACAAAAAAAAAACAGAAACAAGCACAAAAATGGAAGAGGGAGCCATAGCTAAGGAATGGAGAGGTGCATGGCAAAAAAATCCCCCAAAAAAACAGCAACAAACAAAAAAAAGAACTGAGAAGAGAGAGCTATAGCTCTGGAATGGAGAGGAGCAGGACAAAGAAAAAATACAGAAACAGATAAAACAACCAAAAAATTGGGAAGAGGAAGCTATAACTCAGGAATGGAGAAGCGCAGTTCAAAGAAAAAATGCAGAAACAAACAAAACAAGAAAAGAGGGACGAGGAAGCCATAGATCAGGAATGGAGAGGTGCAGGACAAAAAAAGACAAAAAGAAACAAACAAAACAACAAGAAAAGAGGGAATGGAGAGCCATAGCTCAGGGATGGAGAGGTACAGGACAAAAAAAGACAAAAAGAAACAAACAAAACAACTAGAAAAGAGGGAATGGAGAGCCATAGCTCAGGGATGGAGAGGTGCAGGACAAAAAAAGACAAAAAGAAACAAACAAAAAAAAAGTGCCAAATTCAAGAGAACAGTGACGTTTAGACTAAGTAAAAAAATGACATGCATTGCAAGAGGCAGGTCCATTTTAAATGACAAAAAAATGACAATACTATTGTGAAAGAAGTTAGCATGTGGTTCATATAAAAGAGTAACTACAACTTTGGTAACTTTATTTTTTATATTTTAGGGTCCTTTAAACTGAAAGCAGATGAGTGGGATCTGTGTCCACCAACGATCGATCACATAACCCGAGAAGCGCGTCATACACAAGAGACAGGAGCGCATCACTCTTACCTATGCAGAAAGCCAGTGCTTTGTATTTGCACTCAGCTCTGCATGTGCACTCAGGTTGGAGCTGTGCGCTCTTGTCTCCTGATGACGTTGCGCTCTGTGAGGTTTTTTGAGTGATCGGTGTGGTTCTCAGGACCTGGACCCCAACTGATCTGCTTGCAAATAAAAAGAAATCATAATATAAAAAAAAACTTAGCAAAAGTTTAGTTACTCTTTAAGGGCAATAAGTATCTGGCAACATAGGGGAGATTTACTGAACAAAATGCTCCAACATATTATCAAAAATTGCAACAAGTGCAAAAAGTCATGCAGATCTGTCTGATCGGGGTCTTAGACCCTTTTTACACATATCTAAAATGTTTTGGCACAACTGCAAACTTTATCTACCACATATGCCCTTTTTGTAATTTGTGACCGGCACAGATCATAGATCAGCATTGAATTGATTTATGTTCAAAATAATTTATTATGCAATTTTATCGATATCCGTTCCTGTGCTGTCTCCCCCCTCTATGTGTCCTTTATGGAGCAGTAGCCCTAGTCCAGTACATAACGGGTAGTGGCCTTATAGACATGTCAAGAGAAGTGTTCCATGTTTGTTTAGTGATACAGTGAGCAGTGCCATCACTCTCGCTCCTAATATCCATCTTTGTCTCAGACCTCCATTCTCAGCTCCATTTTTGGTCTGGCTGACCGAGTTACAGCAGGAAAGAGATAAGAGACATTTACTTTCTGCTGTGTTTCCATCTGCTAAATTTCCTTGCATGGATCGCTTGCTGAATGCACAGCCCATGGGGCACTGATGCCCTTCAAATGGCAGATAAGACCATGACCGGTGCCCGTACTTGTACAATTCGCTAGTGCTCGTGGCTTTTAAACAGAGGTTACGTTCTATTAAACACGAAATAAATCTATCAAATTTTTTTTTTTACAATTTGTCTGTTTCTCTGGAGATTTATTAATCAAGCGTTGCACCGGACTAACACTCACACTGAATAATAATGGAAGAAGCAGAGATTTTAGGAAGAGATTTAAAGTATTAAACCTAGGAACAGTTTGGGAAAAATGGAGTTGGTGTGACTCAATTGACAGAATCCGGTCCATCAGCCACATCAGTGATCTTTGAGTGCTGGTCAGGAGCCCTGAGAATGGACTCTTACATGATGGCATCTGCTCCGTAAGAAGGACGTCGCGCCAGGCTAGCTAATCAAAGGTAGATATATAATAATGGTTATAAGGCACTCCTGTAGAGAGGATAGGGTGCTCATGAAGGTTCCATTCTATTAGACCGAAGATACTCTCTAAAATGTAGATAGGTTAGAGTTTTAGTTGGGCAATTCAACAAAAAATAGTAACGTTTCGGTCTAAAGTATGGACCTTCATCAGACACGGATTGCCAATGTGATGCAGGAAGGTAAAGTAGAGATGAAAGAAAAAGTGCTGGAGAAAAGTGATTTTAATCATAAGGTACAGAGTACTCTTCACCTTGCGATTAAGATCACTTTTCTCCCTGCATCATGTTAGCAATCTATATCTGATGAGGGTCCATATTTTGGTCCGAAGCATTACTATTTTTTGTTGGATTGCCCAAATAAAAATCTATCTACATTTTGGAAAGCCAAGTATCTTTGTACTTTTAATCAAAGGCAAAACTCAAGGTTCCTATCCAGTGCGGACAGATTACTGACTAGCCATTGGACCGGGTCCTACAAATCGACTTGCACCAATTATTGAGTTGAGCAAAATGATTTGCAGAAAATGGGTGCAGAGGCCACATTGCACTGGACTTGGTACTCAGAAGAAGTGCTGGGAGTGGCAGCAGGAAGGTGGAGGTTCTGGTTTGGCTGACGCAGACTGCCAACTTAGGGGCAGGACCAGGATCCTGTGAATCATTTTGCTCATCAGAGACTCAAAAAGTTGCCTACAGATTGCACAACTAGCATGTAATATGGAGAAGATGGCAATCCTTTATGCACAATATCTCCACAAAGTGTCATGGAATGGAGAACATCAAGAATTTACAGAAAGGCTTTTGTTTCACAAATTCGGGATAGGAGTCACTTGAATGTAGAGTACAACAGTGTTTATGAGTCTTCACATGGTAGATCCAATAATCAACATATTTTATTAATTTTCAAGGAACTCAGATGCCGCAGTTTTCACCCATCTCAATCATTTCTATGATGATCACTAATCTGATTGGGGCAATTGGTAGAACGGAAGTTCCAATATCTTGCTGTAGAAGATAATTAGGCTACATTTACATTAGGATAATGCTGTATGCTGAGCATTTCATCAGCCAGTTATATCTGTAAACCAGAAAATGGTATTTTGAGGTGACCACTTGTGTCCATTCACTGAAATGAGGTAAACGGGGTCTAAAGGATAAAAGTTTGACTCCGTTTGACGTTTCAGTCAGTGTCCATCTGTTCTTTGGGACACAACGGCGTAGTCTGTCTACTCAACAAAGGCTTCCTAAGGACCTTCCCCATCACCAAATGCCTGAGCAATAAGGTCCAAGTGGTTCCTGCATAGCGAAATCTTGTCAGAATTCTCATTGTATTGCTTGGCTTTGACCTATTCTTATTTCTAAGTCTAATAGCCTGTTGCCGGTCCTGACTTCTGCCTACTTTCCATGTACAATATGACTGAAGTCCATCTGTGACACCCCAGGGGTCTGGTTGCCACAGTGATAGAGATATTACGTCTGAGAGCAGGTGGGAGGTCTCTTGGTCAGGAATCCTATGCATGCCACACCTCCTGCCCAGTCCTGGGAGGGGAAGAACTTCCCCTATATAAAACTGGGGCTGAGGCAGGGTTAGAGAGAAAGAGTACAGAGAGAAGAAGAGAAGCAGCTATAGGAAAGAGAGATCAGGAGCTCTGGGGAAGTCGTGCTAAAAGGAATCAGGGGCTGGCAGCTGTAGAGCTCGCCCTGATTGAAGAGTTACCACCGGACCCGGAGTCCGAGGTTGTGGGGACTAATCCTTACCCAGCAGCAGAAACCGACCGGCAGGGGATTTCAGGTCCTCTGGCCAAGAAACCCGAAGGCACGGTCACACGCGTGGGACCAGCACCGCCATCGTGGAGCGGAAGCCACTAGAAGGCCCCGAGTCACCGGCCATACGGGTGAGCATCACACGGTACACTCAGGGACGTGGGCTACTTTTACCCGCCTCTAGCAAGGTAGCCAGAAGAGTACAATTAGTTGGGGAGGCCTACAACTCCGCCTGGCCAGGGGAAATCCCATCTGCTCAAAGACTGACCAGGCCCCGATCGCTAGCCAGTACTCCGGGAGGGTCTATCTTTATCACCAGTAAAGACCCTGAACTACACCGCATCGTCTCTGAGTGGTTCCTGCTACCCCCATCATCCACGTCGGCTGCCCTGAGGCCATACCCCTCCCGTTGGGGGTTATACCATCTACGCTGCACCATCGTACCACCGGCCTCAGCGGTCTGCCCTGCAGCGGCAGCTCCATAGCTGCATTCAACGGGTGGCGTAGTCGTCCAACATCTACTGCTAATACTCAGCCACACAGTTTGATTCCCTGGGCACGGACCGGGTCACCGCCACGAGACTACTACCCTCAACAGGCCCGGCTCCGGGTAGTCCCCGCGTGCGCAACGCGACACCAAGTAGGCCCAGGGGCGCGTCAACTTTTGGCGTAGTCGGCAGGATTCTCGTGCCCGCAACCACCGGGTACTGCGTGCCTGAAAAAGACTGTTCAAACTTACCAGTGGTGAAGATTCCCGCCATCCGGCGCCATCTTCTACCTTCTTCCCGCCATCCGCGAAGTTTTCCCGCCATCCGGCGCCATCTTCTGCCTTCTTCCCGCCATCCGTGGAGTTTTCCCGCCGTTGGACGCCATCTTGAAGACGCCGCGCGGGAAGAAGAGGGGCGTGGACTCTGCAAGCACGCGAGAACTGAAGCCCCGCCTCACGTCCGGACGTTGCGTAAGGTCCTGGAAGGAGCCCAGCAGACGCCGACGTCACAGGAGCGCGACGGAAGGTCCTCAACCCTGACGATCCACTGCGGAGCCGCGGCCTACGGAAGAGGATCATCGCAAGGTAGGCCACGATCCACTAGGGGGGGAGAAAGATGTCGGATACGGAGGAGAGCTTCACTGCCTCAACCCCCGCCAGCGCCACCGCTGCTGCAGTCATGCCTTTCACCATGCCCTATATCCCGGGAGCAGCCTGGCTACCCCAGTACTCAGGGGAGTCACATACCCTGAATGACTTTAAAGAAAAGCTGGATAGCCTCTTTCAGGTGTACCCCCTCACAGAAGAGCAAAAAGTGAGCATCCTGGTGGCCCAACTAACCGGGGCAGCCCAAAGGGAGGTAAAGTCCTGGCCACCTGGGAGGAGGACTGTCGCAGGGATATTAACCCGGCTGAGGGACACCTTTGATACCCGCACCTCAGCCGAGATTAAGCTTAGATTCTATGGGTGCAAGCAGCGAGCACATGAGAGTATAAGGGACTATGCACTAAACCTACAAGAGGCCCTGAGAGCCATTAAGCAGACCGACCCTGACAGCGTGGGAAACGAGGACAGGCTGTTGACCGAGCAATTTATAGAGGGACTATATTGCAATGTCCACCGAACCCAGTTGCGGGCCATAGCCTTACAGGATCCTCATCTGGACTTTGCAGAGTTCAAGGACAGAGCCATCCGGGTGCTCCGAGAACCGGCACCGGGTAGCGTTGTGACCCACAGTGAAATGATGATTTGGTGCCGGGCAGCTATTGGTCTGAGAGGTAGAGATTACCAGGCCATGGTAGAACCAGTCTACTCAGACAGTAGGCCCACCATTTTGACAGCACGGGGGGTAGTTGATGTACGCCATGGGAGGGTGCCCGTTCGTATAATAAATATCGGGAAAAGGGAAGTATACCTGCCCCGGTATGCTACGCTAGCCAAATTATATACTATCAACCAAAATTCTATACAGTCTGTGGAACCCTTGCCTCCATCTCACCCGGAGGAAGGTAACGGCTCTACGAAAATAATGGAGGATTGGTGTCAGCAACTACATTTGGGTACTGACTCCACTCCCTCCCACCAGAAACAGGGAGTCTACCGGGTGGTTCGAGAGTACGAGAGAGTGTTTAGTAAACACCCGTTAGACTTCGGGCGAGTCAAGGGGGTAGAACACCACATCCCCACGGGAGACCATCCTCCCATAAAAGAGAGGTATCGACCCGTACCCCCTGCACACTACCAACACGCCAAGGGGATGCTTAGAGACATGAAGGAGGCTGGGGTAATCAGGGATAGCTGTAGCCCCTGGGCAGCTCCACTAGTCTTGGTCAAAAAGAAAGACAACACCATGAGAATGTGTGTAGATTACCGGAAAATTAACCGTATCACACACAAAGATGCGTACCCCTTACCGAGAATAGAGGAGTCTTTGGCTGCTTTAAAATCTGCTAACTTCTTCTCCACCTTGGATCTCACTAGCGGGTACTGGCAGGTTCCTGTAGCAGAGGCGGACCGGGAGAAGACCGCATTCACCACCCCGATGGGACTTAGCGAGTTTACCTGCATGCCGTTCGGACTCTGCAACGCACCAGGAACCTTCCAGCGATTGATGGAATGCTGTCTGGGACACCGAAACTTTGAGACGGTCCTGTTATACCTGGACGATGTCATCGTCTATTCCAAGACCTACGAGGACCACCTGAAACACCTGGCGGAAGTGTTCGAAGCTCTGGCAAGTTACGGCCTAAAGGTGAAACCCTCCAAGTGTCACCTTCTGAAGCCAAAGGTGCAGTACCTGGGACACGTGGTGAGTGCTGACGGAGTGGCTCCCGACCCTGATAAGATCACCGCAATTAAGGAATGGCCAAGCCCCTCCAGCGTAAAGGAAGTGAGGCAGTTCCTCGGGTTGGTAGGCTACTACCGAAGGTTCATTCCCGGTTTCACCAAAAAGGCAGCTCCTATGCAGGACCTCCTGATAGGCCAGTCCAGGAAGGCCAAGAACCAGAAGCCACCCTTCAGATGGGAGAAGCTGGAAGAAGAGTCCTTCCGCCAGCTGAAGATGGCCCTCACGGGGGATGAAATCCTGGCGTACCCTGATTATAGTCAGCCCTTTATCCTCTACACTGACGCCAGTAACATCGGGCTAGGAGCCGTACTGTCCCAGATCCAGCAGGGGAAGGAACGGGTAATTGCTTACGCCAGCCGAAAACTGCGACCCACCGAAAGAAACCCTGAGAATTACAGCTCATTTAAGCTAGAGTTCCTGGCAGTGGTGTGGGCAGTCACCGAACGCTTTAAGCACTACCTCGCTGCTTCCCGGTTCACCGTGTACACGGATAACAACCCGTTGACACACCTGGACACTGCAAGACTCGGTGCCCTAGAGCAGAGATGGATGGCCCGCTTGTCCAACTATGAGTTTACAATCAAATACCGGGCAGGACGCTCCAATACCAACGCGGACGCCCTGTCCAGGATGCCGAACCTACCGGACGTAGGGGAAGATTCGGAGGAACTGGAAGAAGTTGAACTCCCCGCGTTCCACCGTCATGGGACTATCCAGTATTCCCACCGTGTAAGGAGTAAGCAATCCGCTACGTTCAACCCATTACCTCATTACAACTGGGCGGAGACGCAAGACAGTGACCCTGCCGTCCGACTGGTAAAGGAGATGCTGACTCGGCCAGATGCACGCCTTGACCCAGACGCTCCGGAGGAAGCCAATCAACTGTGGGCTGAGAAGAGTCGACTGTTCCTTTACAAGGGGAAGTTGTGCCGCAGAATGGTTAACTCCCGGACGCATGAACTAATCTGGCAAGTAGTGGTGCCAAGAAGAGACGCAGCTATGGTGATGGAGGCATACCACGACGGAGCTGGGCATTTCGGATGGAAGAAGCTGGAGTTCCTGCTGCGCGGGCGGTTCCATTGGGTAGGCATGAGAGGAACCATCGAGAGGTGGTGCAAAGACTGTGGCCCATGCAACCTAAGAAGGAGGGACCGTGCCAGCCAGAAGACTCCCCTGCAGTCCATCATCACCAGACAGCCGTTGGAATTGGTAGCCTTGGATCATGTAAAACTGACCCCAAGCAGAAGTGGCTACGTCTACGCGTTAACCATCGTGGATCACTACTCCCGGTTCTTGGTTGTCGTCCCCGTCAAGGACTTAACGGCTCAAACAGCAGCTAGAGCCTTCCAGCAGCACTTCTGCCGTCCGCACGGATACCCGGAGCAGGTGCTGACGGACCAGGGGCCTGCCTTTGAAGCGGAAGTCTTCCAGGAGTTCTGCACCCTGTATGGCTGCCGGAAGATTAGGACAACACCCTATCACCCGCAAACTAATGGACTTTGTGAGAAAATGAACCAGGTGGTGATAGATCTTCTGAAAACATTGCCCCTGGAAGAACGTAGTCTGTGGCCTGAAAAGCTGCCCGACCTGGTGGACCTATACAACCACATCCCTGTAGATTCCACCAACTGTACCCCGGCTTACCTAATGAGGGCAAGACCTGGTAAGCTTCCTGTTGATCTGGAGATGGGAGTCCTGACACCCGAGGACACTTCACCAGAAGCAGACTGGGACACAGAGAGGCAGCAGCAGTACCGGAAAGTACAGGAGAGCGTGGAGCGAAGTCTCTGTCAAGCTAGGGAAAGACAAGAGAAAACTTACAACCAGTATGCTCCCGCTGTTCCCCTGGTGCCCGGAGAGCAGGTCTTGAAGAGGAAAAGACGGCTCCACAAGTTGGACGACCAGTGGGAGAAGGACCCGTACACCGTACTGCCCTCAAGCCACGACAACCCAAAGATCTGTACAATCAGTAAAGATGGAGGGGAAACCACAGCCATTGTATCCCGGGATCACCTGAAGAAGTGTCCCGAACAGCTACGGAACCCTGAAGAGGAACAAGAAGACCCTCGACCCGTAGAGGAAAGGGAAGATATGGTTCGTACTGTGCTCGGAGACTTCCCTCGGTCTTGGACTCAAGTCAATGGTGCTGTTGTGGTACCCGTCCTCATGTTCCTCCAACCAGCATCCCAAGTGCCTACGGAGACACAGGTAGAGCTGGAAGAACAGCCGGTCCAGGAGGCAGAAGACCCCACACAAGCAGACCAGGAGAATCAACCCTCTGCTTATAGTGAGCCTGCCATACCCCTAGTGAGTCAAAGAGTCCGTAGACGGCTGCCCAGTTTACCCTTGACAGCTCCTATACCCTGTAGCTCAGGACCAGTCAGCCAGCTCCGTAGGTCCACTAGGGTCACTAGAGGCCAGTTGCCCGTACGGTGGAGGATCTAAATGTTCAAGCTATTCTATTAATGTTTACCTGTTTATTGTTGCTTGTGTATAATTATGTGTTTCTAGTTATTTGTAGGAGTCTTTGGTGGATTTACCGGGAATCCTTTGTGCATATAGTTGGAGCGTAACCCAGGACGGACTAAAAGACTGATAAGGACTCGGGGCAGGACAGACCCCTACCTGGTTACGTCTCCCTGTTTTGGTGAAATGGACACCTTTGTTTTCCTCAAAAGTTACACCCGGTTGCGGACACGCCGTGACCACCTTATGTGTTGTTTCTACCAGAACGTTATTGTTTATACCTTGTTATGTTTACAAAAGTATGTTTAGTCCCGGAGTACTAAATTTTACTAGGGGGGAATGTGACACCCCAGGGGTCTGGTTGCCACAGTGATAGAGATATTACGTCTGAGAGCAGGTGGGAGGTCTCTTGGTCAGGAATCCTATGCATGCCACACCTCCTGCCCAGTCCTGGGAGGGGAAGAACTTCCCCTATATAAAACTGGGGCTGAGGCAGGGTTAGAGAGAAAGAGTACAGAGAGACGAAGAGAAGCAGCTATAGGAAAGGGAGATCAGGAGCTCTGGGGAAGTCGTGCTAAAAGGAATCAGGGGCTGGCAGCTGTAGAGCTCGCCCTGATTGAAGAGTTACCACCGGACCCGGAGTCCGAGGCTGTGGGGACTAATCCTTACCCAGCAGCAGAAACCGACCGGCAGGGGATTTCAGGTCCTCTGGCCAAGAAACCCGAAGGCACGGTCACACGCGTGGGACCAGCACCGCCATCGTGGAGCGGAAGCCACTAGAAGGCCCCGAGTCACCGGCCATACGGGTGAGCACCACACGGTACACTCAGGGACGTGGGCTACTTTTACCCGCCTCTAGCAAGGTAGCCAGAAGAGTACAATTAGTTGGGGAGGCCTACAACTCCGCCTGGCCAGGGGAAATCCCATCTGCTCAAAGACTGACCAGGCCCCGATCGCTAGCCAGTACTCCGGGAGGGTCTATCTTTATCACCAGTAAAGACCCTGAACTACACCGCATCGTCTCTGAGTGGTTCCTGCTACCCCCATCATCCACGTCGGCTGCCCTGAGGCCATACCCCTCCCGTTGGGGGTTATACCATCTACGCTGCACCATCGTACCACTGGCCTCAGCGGTCTGCCCTGCAGCGGCAGCTCCATAGCTGCATTCAACGGGTGGCGTAGTCGTCCAACATCTACTGCTAATACTCAGCCACACAGTTTGACTCCCTGGGCACGGACCGGGTCACCGCCACGAGACTACTACCCTCAACAGGCCCGGCTCCGGGTAGTCCCCGCGTGCGCAACGCGACACCAAGTAGGCCCAGGGGCGCGTCACATCCTCACTGACTACCGCCCACATGACTATGATTTTGGCTCGCTAAATTGGCACCACATATTGGAGTCTCCTAATCTTCCTAAGTTCAAACCTTCTTCTGAGGGTTAATGATGACAAACTCACAAGCCCGTAGGCACCCATATACATTAGACTAATGTTTAATGTGTATTGGGGCCTCTTGACTCTACCCCTCAACAAATATCAGGTGAGAAAAAAATACGTCACATCAGATTTCCGTAGGCTGATCCTTTTGTTCTCTGGGACAAAATCGTCGGCCAGAGGAGTCTAACAGCGACTCTCATAAAAATCACAGAAGAGCTCAGCTGAGCTGAGCATAGCTATTTATGGAGGGAGTCGAGATAGAGAGCCGTCTATTGTATATGGTGGGCTTTAGACTCCACTTCCCAGTTTAGTCTACGTCAAATCCATTAGAAACCCAGTAGGTTCACCCCACCCCAGGAAGATACTATGGAATAGGATGGACCATTTGTGTGAAGTGGAATCCAAATGTGAGAAAACTCCAACACATACAACACGTTTTGGTTCTAATAAATGAGCCTTCATCAGGTCCATTCTTTTCCATAGTCTCATGCATGGACTAGGGGTTGAGTTAAATGATTCTGCCTGTCAGACTGCCATGGCATTAAGCTCCATAAATTCGCATCATTCTTAGTGGAGTTTTGCCCACTTGCAGCCTCGTTGCATTCTTGCGCACATCCAACATCCCAGAAAAGCCTTGTCAGCTTGTAGATAGCAATGTCCAAATCAGTTTTTATAATAAAATATTGCTATTACTATTAAGTTAAAGAGGCTTTCTAGTACTTTTATATGAATGGCCTACCCTTAGGATTGGTCATTGGTAGGGTGCGACAATCGGCACCCTTACTAATTATTATTATTTACTATTATAGCGCCATTCATTCCATGGCGCTTTACATGTGAAAGGGATATTCATAGCAAAAACAATTACAATAAATTTGAACAATACAAGTCGGCTACTGGTGGTACAGGAGAAGTGAGGACCCTGCCTGCGAGGACTCACAATCTACAGGGGATGGGGGAGGATACAGTAGGTGAGGGTAGAGCTGGTCGTGCAGCAGTATGGTGGAGCAATGGTTACTGCAAGTTGTAGGCTTGTTGGAAGAGGTGGGTCTTCAGGTTCCTTTTGAAGGTTTCCACGGTAGGCGAGAGTCTGATATGTTGGGGTAGAGAGTTCCAGAGTAGGGGGGAAGCACAGGAGAAATCTTGTATGCGATTGTGGGAAGAGGAGATAAGAGGAGAGTAGAGAAGGAGATCTTGTGAGGATCGGAGGTTGCGTGTAGGTAAGTATCGGGAGACTAGGTCACAGATATATGGAGGAGACAGGTTGTGGATGGCTTTATAAGACTAGGTCACAGATATATGGAGGAGACAGGTTGTGGATGGCTTTATAAGACTAGGTCACAGATATATGGAGGAGACAGGTTGTGGATGGCTTTATAAGACTAGGTCACAGATATATGGAGGAGACAGGTTGTGGATGGCTTTATAAGACTAGGTCACAGATATATGGAGGAGACAGGTTGCGGATGGCTTTATAAGACTAGGTAACAGATATATGGAGGAGACAGGTTGTGGATGGCTTTATAAGACTAGGTCACAGATATATGGAGGAGACAGGTTGTGGATGGCTTCATAAGACTAGGTCACAGATATATGGAGGAGACAGGTTGTGGATGGCTTTATAAGACTAGGTAACAGATATATGGAGGAGACAGGTTGTGGATGGCTTTATAAGACTAGGTCACAGATATATGGAGGAGACAGGTTGTGGATGGCTTTGTATGCCGTGGTTAGGGTTTTGAACTGGAGTCTCTGGGCAATGGGGAGCCGGTGAAGAGATTGACAGAGAGGAGAGGCTGGGGAATAGTGGGGGGACAGGTGGATTAGTCAGGCAGCAGAGTTTAGGATAGATTGGAGGGGTGCGAGAGTGATAGAAGGGAGGCCACAGAGCAAGAGGTTGCAGTAGTCGAGGCGGAAGATGATGAGGGCGTACTAATCAGCTGTTCCCAGTGCCGGTTGGATATAATCAGCAGCGGAGCAGAACAGCGCAGCTGTAGTAACTGTATAGAGGCGTCTGCCAGATCTAGAGCAAATGTTTTTTTACCAAATATAAATGATTACTCATCTAGTCACTAGGTGTCATCCTCATACAACACAATCTGATCAATACCTTTCTCCTTGCCAGGTTCTTATCTCTCATTTCTGTTTTGTATTTACATTCTTTGTATCAAGAGGCCGATGATCTGCAGAGCACCCCATGAAATGAATGATCGGATGTGTATTCAATATCGATGCACTCATCCGATACATAACTGTGGGGTGTTTAAATAGTAGTTTCCTGACAAAGGTGATCCAAAGAAGCACAACTGGACAACAAGCGGGAGGGTAAAGGAAGACCAAGGCTTATTATTGTGCGCAGGGAGGGGAGCCAAGGCTCATCCATTTGGTCTGATCACACTGGTTTTAGTAAAAAAAAAATATTACAAACGTTCACCTTTGTCAAAATGCTGATTTTTTTGGACCTTGCTTCTACGTGTGTTCGACCAAGTGGCCACCAAAAAGTAAAAAAACCCAAAAACTACTTCTATTCAACTTACTAGTCACCTCTCCGGATATTCTGTTCCTCATTATCACCCATCCAGTCCTCGGTGAATCACCGCCGCTCGTGTTGAAATCCCTTGGTCTCTTTCCCAGGATGTTTTCGCACATGTGCACGCAAAGTCACGGTGCACGCCATGACCTTACACGTGACTGTGCAAAACCATCCTGAGGATTTCAATGCGAGCAGCAATGATAAGAAGATGTGACAAAGACTGGATGGGTGATGCTGAGGAGCAGAGGATCCGGAGAGGTGAGCAGTAAGGTGAGTATAAGGATTTTTTTACATCTTACGTTTATTATGCTCTGGAGTCTGGAGAAACCCTAGAGTATAATAAGGGACATTCAGTTAGCAGAGAATGACTTCTTTGCAAATTGAATTTCTGAGGAAAATCCGCATGAGCCGGCAAATTCGCATTTTGTCTGATCTGCTCATCTCTACCCGCATGCACTATGGGAAGAAGACAAGCCAGAGAAGGCAGATACCACAGATCTTAATTCAGTTCATTTGTGGGGTTTGTTGGTAAAGGAAGTCTAATCCATGATGGCTCCGCCTCACAATTTACAGGATCCAAATGAGAACTGTCATTTTAAACTTAAAAATCAATAGTACAATAGAAGCTTTTATATAAATCTTATCAAGGAAAGATTCCTCTTTACTTATGAACAACTCCCCCCCCCATCCTCGCCTCCTGATCTCACTGACTAATCAGATTACAGCTGCCTATTAAATTCTATGAAGGGAGTTGGAGGAGGAGTAAAGGGAGGGAGAGGCAGAGAAATGCTGCTGTTATTGTTCACTCCAGTGCTGGATTCACAGCTACACTGCTCAGTACTTCTGTATAATGTTCTCTTTTCTCCTTCTGGGTGTGTCATGTCTGTGTACTGTGCATGGGAGACACCTGGCAGCTGGTCTCAACTCACTAGCTCAGAGAGAGCTGAAAATAAGAAATAAAACTAGCAGAGGGGAAAACAAGGGAAAATGCAGGATTCAAATAATATAATGGTGTAGAACCCCGAGGGCTCGGCTGCTACAGGGGTATTGCACCTCAAACCAGAGGTGTGATATTCCACTCCCGGGTAAGGATGGATTGTGGACCAGGACTCAGTAAGTTGCATGCACCACACACACCCCATTTCCGAGGGACAGCTCAACGGTGCTCCCACTAGACAGAAGTGCAAGCACGACAGCATCTGTCCCTGGCTGGAGTGAAGAGGGGAAGGAAAACCCAGTGGTGTAGGAGCAGATAGGGGTGGGTTTCTGGGCATAGGCAGGAGCCCATTGGTTGCAAGTCACCTGGGCTCATACACTAGAGAGAGGTATATAAGGTGGGCACCATCTTAGTTCTGAGAGTAGAAGAAGACAGGACAGTCAGAGGAGAGGAGTGAGAGAAGGAGTTCAGCCAGAGAGGGCTGACAGGGAGCTGTGGCTCAGTCTGGGCCCAGCTCCACGAGACAGGCCTGGAGTGGAGGCCAGAAACAGCAGATAGAACAGGAACAGAAGAGAAAGGAAACTAGGAACAGAACATTAAGAGAGGCCCAGAGACACGAGAGAAGAAGGAACCCCATAGGCCCAGGAGATTGCTGGTGACGGGTTGGCAGAACAGGGTACCGGATCCCAAATTGGTGGAGGCGACTAATCCTCAGCCAAAGACCGGCGGTCGTGACTATATCTCGGTGCGACCCCTCACTACACCTACCAGGAAGGCACACCACATAGGGTCACGGACGCAGAAATCAGCCTCCCAAGAGAAGGCCCGAGGCAGCCGGACAAACGTAGAGTCACTGGTGGGGCACGGCCAGAGAAGGGAAGAGAAGGGAGCCCTGTGCTACGCTCTGGAATTGCCTGAGAGTTGGTCGAGCCCCTTGCCTGGTGGACGCAGCACGGCTTGGGCAGTCGCCGCCGGTGCCGAGGTGACTAGGACCAGTAAAGAACTGTGAGTAAAGCATTGGAAACAGCAACCACACGTCTCTGTGCTTCTTCGCCGCACCAGCACCACCAGTGCTGGGACGCTCGTGCACCATCACTCCCATCATCCGCACTAACTGCCTTGAGGCTATACTTCTCCTGTGGGGAGTCATCCCATACTTGGCTGCGCATACAACTTCAACCTCAGTGGGCCGCAATCCACGGGTGGCGTAGTCGGACAATTATAATACTACTAAGTCTGCCACTGGTTTGACCACCCTGGGCACGGACCGGGTCATCGCCACGGAGACTACAACCCCCAGCGATCCGGCTCCGGGTATTCCCCGCACACACGTGCACGCACAACACAGGCCCAGGGGGCGAGTCAATGGCCATATAGTGTTATTCTTCATGTACATACAGGACAGCTTATTTTGAAAAGTTACCATGGTATCAAATTCCATAAGACACCTTCAGAGGTTTGGTGGAGCTCATGCTTCGATAAGTAATAATACTTTTGGTGGGACAACAATGTTAGAATAGTGGATCTAATGTTATGATTGATATAACATGGTGCAGTTTCCAATACTGAGGATGAACACAGGTGATTCCTCCAAAACTTTGTTTAAATGGAATCTGTCAGGAGGATTTCACCCCCCAAAACTTTTTATATGTGCATGTAGCTCTTTCAAAGACAAGTCCAACAATGCCTTACATGGCCAGTCCGTTCCTTCATTACTGAGGAATCAAAGTTTGAATCGTCGTGTAAATAAGGCTGAAGAGCTTTGAAAGCTTTTTCTGAGCTCCATCACTCTGACGCTATTCTCCACCCAGTGTCGCCTCCTCAATTTGTCTGACAACTTCTTTGCTTGAAGTCACATAGCATAGGAGCGGTCAGTCAAGTAGGAGAGGGTGACTATGGGTGAGAAATAGAGCTGGAGATAAAAAGGCTTAGGAAGTACTTCCAAGTGCCAAAAGTACTTAACCCTCATTTCCACATGGATTCAAACTCTGATTTCTCAGTATTGGAGAAATGGACTGGCCATGTAAAGGTATTGATGGAATTGTCTTTGAAATAGATAAATGCTCATATAAATGGTTTATGGGGTTAAATCCTCCTGACAGACTTCCCTTAAGCACGTCCAACCTCAACTATATTATGGTTGAGAAAACTTCAACACATGATGTTCCTCAACACTACATGTTTTTCAATATTTTGGATCCCAAATTGCATTTTAGACATTTTTTTATAGATCCTTTATAGATATCTTATAAACTGTAACCAAGGAAAGTGCTCTAATCCAACAAGTGCTGTATACCAGAGTATGGAGTCTAATCTGATGTTTCTACTGCAAGGTTTATCTGATCAGATAACCGACAAGCAATCCAATCCCTCTTTGGAGTAATGTAGATGATTGGAGAAATCTTACAGTGAAATAGATGAGGACAATCAGGAGCAGAGCAGCCCTGCATACAGAGATGTGGCAACCTTGGGCAGCCCGGATGGGTCTTTTGCTTTCACTTTATCAAAGTAAATATTATTTATTGAGCTGCCCTGTTCCTTCAAGTTGTTAAAATATCAGTATTGAGGAGTGTTGGGTTGACTAATATGGTTCACCCATGCTTCCCAGTTGTTGTCTGCAATGTTGACGTTTGGCTGCAGCGATGTTGTCAACCTATCAGTAAGTTTAGTGGCTTGTCCTGCCTACTTGGGCAGAGCAGCCATGTTCAGTGATTGATTGCAGCCCTATCGACATGACATCAGTTAACATCAGCGCTGTAGACTTTAACAGAAACCAGGAGCAGCAGTAGAAACTTGGTGCCGGAACCCGGGAGTGTGAATAAAGCACAGTTAGTTTTTTTTTTTTTTTAAAAACAAACTGCAATTGGCGGTCAGGGGTTTTCCAAAACCAGAAGACTCCTTTAAAATCTACGCTCTGTAATGGGGTCAGTTTCATAGGAAGTCAATTAACTGATAGGTTTTAGAAACGAGCAGATCTAGTTGCGGGACTTCGGTCCAGCATCCAGGTCAGTGGAAGGGCAGCGAATCGCCTACCTTCCTATGTCCCCGGTGTGGCATTTGATATGTCAGGGCTGTCGCAATGTCATTTTTGCGACATGACAGATGACGTCACAACCGGCCCTGGCTAATCAAAAGATGCCATAGGGACACCTTAAAGGTAGGAGATTCAAGTGCCTCCCATCTCAAAGTGTTACTGCCCTGGACAATGGACCGGAGTGCCATGAGTCATTTCACTGATCTCTACAAGGTATGTCTTTAGATTGTTGGAGGAAATTCAAACAAACATGGGGAGAACATACAAACTCCATGAGATATTGTCCTTTTTTCAGATTTGTACCTGTGACCCCAGAGCTGCAAGGGAATTGTGCTAATCACCAAATATTCTATTCTTGGCTACTCCATACCAGGTCGAAAATGTGGAAGTCAGAATAAAAGGTGCTATTATACATGAATCATGAACTACAAAGTGAACTTGTAGCATTGACAAATACACATAAAAAAAACCTCAATGCAATTATTTGAGAATATTTGACATGACAAGTAATTTTGTAAATGTCAAATATTCACTGTAGGAAAACACATTTAATTAGCTGAATCGATAGGCCAAATGTAATGGCCACTTATTGATACCAAGCTCTTAGGATATATTTAGATTAAGTGATTTTCGATATGATCTGAGAACACTGCAATGATCAGAATTCCATTTTTTCTTACTCTATAGGGTAAAATGAATGATGTCATTCAAAACTACATATGACGTTATAAAATGCAAGCCCTCATATGTTTATGTGAGTGCAAAAAAAAAGTTATGACTATTCAAAAAAAGGAGAGGGAAAAATAAAGACGCAAAAACGAAAATTGGCTGCAGAGGAAAAGGGTCAAAGGGGATCGGTCAGTGAGATCCACCCTCCTAAGCCATCTATATGGGCATGTAGGTCTTAAAAAGTTGAATAAAGTGATATAAAATAATATTTTGATATCTGTGATCCCATGTTTTATTCAAGAGAAATCCACATTTTTCGTAATATGCAAATTATCTGTTAAGATCTATGGGCCAGACATAGATCTCCCTGAGAATCTGCCTCCAGAGCTTATTGTAAATGAAAGGAGGCGATACCAGTGCGACACATGTGATGACTCCTGATATTCATGTCTCACACTGACAACACCACCTTTCATTTAAGAAAAATGTGGATTTCATTTGAAAAAGACATCACATCGCAGATATCAAGGTATTATTTTATTCAAAATTATATGACCTTCATGACCATATAGACGGCTTTTAAGGGTTAATTCTATTGACAGATTCCATTTAAGTAAAAATAATATACATAAATAAATTAATATATACATATTATTTATTCATTTTACTTAAGTGTATGCACTTGGCACTAAAAATAATTTTTGCAATTCAGATTCATTAAAAATTTTGCACCGTTTGGCTTTTGTTAACTTTTGTTCCCTGTAAATTCTACTTTGATGTGAGCTTTTTCAGAATCTAGCTCAGAAAAAGAAAGACCGTCATAATTGGCTTGCTGATGGATTCTTAGTTAATTCATTCTGCATCCAGCAATAAACAGCGCAACACACAGGCTACAGAAGGCAAACGGTGATTTTTTGTTTTAAAGAAACCCAATTGCAAAAATTATTTTAGCCCCAAGTAGTTGAATTTAAGAAAAATAGAAGCATATTATACATTACACACACATACTGTATATGTATGTGACGCGCCCCCTGGGCCATGTTGGGCAGCGTTGCGCATGCGGGGAATACCCGGAGCCGGATCTGATAGGGGTAGTAGTCCTCGTGGCGGTGACCCGGTCCGTGCTCAGGGTGGTCAAACCAAGTGGCAGAACTTAGAATAAAGTAAGATGTTATAGAGTTCGACTACGCCACCCGTGGATTGCGGTCAGTGGGGACCGCCGCTGCACTGCAGACCGCTGAGGCTGATGTTATTTGCGCAGCTGAGAATGGGATGACTCCCCACGGGAGAAGTATTGCCTCAGGGCAGCTAATGTGGATGATGGTGGCAGTGATGGTGCGGGTGTCCCAGTACTGATGGTGTAGGTGCGGCGATGAAACACGGAGGCTTGAAATGCAGTTTCCAAAGCTTTACTCACAGTTCTTTATCGGGTCCCTTGTGCACAGTAAGGACCACCCGAGTCATGCTGCGTCCACCAGGTCAGGGACTCGGCCAACTCCCAGGCAATTCCAGAGCGTGGTCCAGGGCTCCCCTCTCTTCCTTCCTACTGGCCGTCCCCACTAGGGACCCACCTTTGTCCGGCTCCCTCGGGCCTTTTGGTGGCGAAACCTTTCCCGGTTTCCCTGACCCTATACGGTATGCCTTCCTGGTGGATTTGGTGAGGGGTCGCGCCACGACTTGACCACGACCTCCGGTTCCTGGCTAAGGATAATTGGCCTCCACCAGTTTGGGATCCGGTACCCTGTTCTGCCAACCCTTCACCCGTTATTCCGTGGGATCTTAGGTTTCCCTCTTTTCTTGCGTCTCTGGGCCTTTCCTGGTGTTTCTGTTCCTTCTTCCTCCTACTTCTCTCTCTCTGCTTCAGGCCTCCACTTCAGGCCTGGTTCTGGAACTGGGCCCGGACTGAGCCACAGCTCCCTGTCAGCCCTCTCTGGCTGAGCTCCTCTCTGAACAGACAGACAGACCCTGATCTAAGATGGTGCCCACCTTTTATACTCCCTTCTGACACCCGAGCCCAGGTGACCAGCACCCAATGGGCTCCTACCTATGCCCAGAGTCCCTCCCCTGTCTGCTCCTACACCACTGAGATATTCCTCCCCCCTCCCCACTCCAGCCAGGGACAGAAGCTGTCGTACCTGCACATCTATCTGGTGGGAGTACCGTTGGTCTGTCCCCCGGAAATGGGGTGAGTGTAGTGCATGCAGCTAACTGAGCTATGTTCCACGCTCCATCCTTACCCGGGAGTGGAATACCGCACCTCTGGTTCGAGGTGCAATACCCCTGTAGCAGCCGAGTCCTCGGGGTGCTACATTCCCCCCTGGTAAATCACAGCACGTCCTCGGGCTGGAATAGAGCAAAACAATTAGACATACAAAAATTTTAAAGTGCACTCACATATAAGATATTAACTATGAACTCATCCCTTTATGGGAGGTACTCTTTTCTTTTTAAACGTTACAGGTATAAAACATTTTCCTATGACATTATAAAATATCTGGCTAATGCCACCGGAACTCTTTTGTAAAACATTCTCATATAAAACGTTCTTCACAAACACATTCTTGATCTCTGGCCACGGCGCAACTTGTGACCAGGTAAAGTGCAACAGTCACTAATTCCGTGATAGAAAAACAGTTTCTTATAAAACCAGTAGGGGGCACTTTAAGAAGCGCAACTATTTACAGGGTGTTGACCGCTCTCAGTCCTCGGCCAGTGGGAATAGGGAATGGCTGCTCACAGTCCTCAGCCTGATTAGGGATTAGGGCACACAGGTAACAGTCCCTTTAATAACTCCATACTAGTCCCAACGGGGACCACACTCCAATTACCAGCATGACAGGTAACCTTACGGGTAACTATATACAGTTTCAGTTACCGTTCATTAGTAACAATGTCCTCCTGCTCCTTCCTGAGGGTAGTCTTCAGACCCGTCCGGGTCCTCTTGGTCTTCCTCATACTGCATCTCCTCCTCAGTCAGCCGGTGTACGTGAAGGGCGTACGGTCCTTTAGCACACTGATGCCGGGTGAAGGCGACCACATCACCCGGGTAGAGGTCACGTCCGCGGTGTCCCTCCGGCAGGTGGCTCTCGACATCCCTGCGGGTGACAAAGACGTCGCCGGGAGTTCGGTGATCCCGGATAAAGCCCCAGCCATTCCCTAGCTGGAACTTTATTACGGTCCCGTTGGCGCGGGGACCGTGGGCCGTACGGGGGTTTTGTCGGGCCCTGCGCTTCTGTTCCGCGCTTCGGGCCTGCAGCTGCTCCTCGCGGATCCGCCTCTCTCGCCGTTCTCTCCCAAAGACCTCCAGCTGTTGACGGCAGCACTCCTCACGCCGGGCAGCGTCCGCCCGGGTCTCCTTGGTGAACCCCATGAGGTCCTCACCGGTCGGATCCCATTCAAATTGGGCGTCCTCTAACGGGAGCGGAACGATTTTGGCGGGCGCCGGAGCCGGGATCAGGGGCTCACACAGAGGCCGTCCCTTCCGGAGTCGGGGGTTGACGTACTCCGGTGGCCACACGAAGGGCAGCCCGTCCGGGCTAGTATGCTGCGCGAAGAGATCTGCGCCCAGGGGTGGCACTGTGGAGGCAGAGGGCGCGGTGGGAACCGCGGCGCCCGGGGGTACTCGGCCTTGCGTCCAGGCCGGAGGCATCCTATTTGGGTCTAGGAATGGCACTTTTGGGGAAGAGGGCGCTGAAGGGGCAGCGGCGCCCGGGTTCACCAGGCCTTGCGACCAGGCCGGTGGCACTGTGGAGGTAGAGGGCGCTGTGGAGACCGCGGCGCCCGGAGGTACTCGGCCTTGCGTCCAGGCCGGTGGCGCTTCCTGTTTCGCCGCGCTCAGGGTCAAGGGGCGTGGCGCGGAAGGGGGCGTCACCGCGGCTCCTGCCGCTTGAGGCCTAGTTGGAAGCAGTGGCGGTGCGGCAACGGGCGCGGTGAGTAGGACTTCGGGCTCTGCGACGGGGAGCTGGGGCAGGCTTACGGCTATGGGGCTCGGGGTGATGACGTCCCCATTACCTGCTTTCATCCCTGCGGCTCCCTCCGCGGCGTCGTCTTCGGCCTTCGTCCCTCCTGCACCATCCTCAGGGGCAGACATGCTCCACGTTGCGGGTGGCGTCCTCTGCTGGCGGGTTCCAGCCTGCTGGGCCATCTCCCTTCTCCATTCGGCCAGTGCTTCCTGCTGTACTCGGTCCATCTTCCGGGCCAAGTCCTCCAGCGCAGCCTGTGCGCGCTCCCGATCTCTGGGGAGTTGTGCCAGGATCTCCACCAGGCCGTCTGGGGTGGCGGCCTGCAACAGGCTCCGGACCACGGGGTCGGTACTGCTTGACTCTTCCTCCATCCCCGGGTGCGGTCTGTCCAGACTGATCTTGGCCGCCCCCAGTCCCTCCGTTTTGTTCTCTATCCGCCCCCATGGGGAGTGGCCCCGGGGCAACTTGGCGACTGTCAGCTTCAGGGGCAGCCCCCCACGCTGATGGACATCTCTATTGTTGCAGTCTCGACTGGCGGGGGCGGTCTCTGCTTTTGGCGCCATTCTGAGGCCATGTCCACGATGGGAGGTGGTCTCTTGCCACCCTCTGGCACGCCCATAATGGCGTCCGCTCTGCCAGGGCGGGAAACCGTCTCAGATGGCGGGAATCGTCTCCTGATGGCGGGAAACTCCACGGATGGCGGGCAAAGGCTGCAGATGGCGGGTAAACGGCGGGAAACGACCCAACCTGGCGCCCGATGGCAGGAATCCTCTGGAATTGGCGGGAGGCTTCTTCTTACGGTACATGTGAACTTTTCTTCAGGCACGCAGTACCCGGTGGTTGCGGGCACGGAATCCTGCCGACTATGCCAAAGTTGACGCGCCCCCTGGGCCATGTTGGGCAGCGTTGCGCATGCGGGGAATACCCGGAGCCGGATCTGATAGGGGTAGTAGTCCTCGTGGTGGTGACCCGGTCCGTGCCCAGGGTGGTCAAACCAAGTGGCAGAACTTAGAATAAAGTAAGATGTTATAGAGTTCGACTACGCCACCCGTGGATTGCGGTCAGTGGGGACCGCCGCTGCACTGCAGACCGCTGAGGCTGATGTTATTTGCGCAGCTGAGAATGGGATGACTCCCCACGGGAGAAGTATTGCCTCAGGGCAGCTAATGTGGATGATGGTGGCAGTGATGGTGCGGGTGTCCCAGTACTGATGGTGTAGGTGCGGCGATGAAACACGGAGGCTTGAAATGCAGTTTCCAAAGCTTTACTCACAGTTCTTTATCGGGTCCCTTGTGCACAGTAAGGACCACCCGAGTCATGCTGCGTCCACCAGGTCAGGGACTCGGCCAACTCCCAGGCAATTCCAGAGCGTGGTCCAGGGCTCCCCTCTCTTCCTTCCTACTGGCCGTCCCCACTAGGGACCCACCTTTGTCCGGCTCCCTCGGGCCTTTTGGTGGCGAAACCTTTCCCGGTTTCCCTGACCCTATACGGTATGCCTTCCTGGTGGATTTGGTGAGGGGTCGCGCCAAGACTTGACCACGACCTCCGGTTCCTGGCTAAGGATAATTGGCCTCCACCAGTTTGGGATCCGGTACCCTGTTCTGCCAACCCTTCACCCGTTATTCCGTGGGATCTTAGGGTTCCCTCTTTTCTTGCGTCTCTGGGCCTTTCCTGGTGTTTCTGTTCCTTCTTCCTCCTACTTCTCTCTCTCTGCTTCAGGCCTCCACTTCAGGCCTGGTTCTGGAACTGGGCCCGGACTGAGCCACAGCTCCCTGTCAGCCCTCTCTGGCTGAGCTCCTCTCTGAACAGACAGACAGACCCTGATCTAAGATGGTGCCCACCTTTTATACTCCCTTCTGACACCCGAGCCCAGGTGACCAGCACCCAATGGGCTCCTACCTATGCCCAGAGTCCCTCCCCTGTCTGCTCCTACACCACTGAGATATTCCTCCCCCCTCCCCACTCCAGCCAGGGACAGAAGCTGTCGTACCTGCACATCTATCTGGTGGGAGTACCGTTGGTCTGTCCCCCGGAAATGGGGTGAGTGTAGTGCATGCAGCTAACTGAGCTATGTTCCACGCTCCATCCTTACCCGGGAGTGGAATACCGCACCTCTGGTTCGAGGTGCAATACCCCTGTAGCAGCCGAGTCCTCGGGGTGCTACATATGTATATTCAGACATCTACATACATGTGTGCAATGTATATAAAGGTGTATCTCACTAAATTAGAATATCATCAAAAAGTTTATTTATTTCAGTTCTTCAATACAAAAAGTGAAACTCATATACTATATAGAGTCATTACAAACAGAGTGATCTATTTCAAGTGTTTACACTGTGTTCCAAATTATTATGCAAATAATATTTTCTCAGATTTTCCCAAATTACCTATATGAATTGCAGTCATTGTAATTTTCCAGTCAAATAACTATTAGAATTTGGGAAAATCTGAGAAAATATTATTTGCATTTGCATTGCATAATAATTTGGAACACAGTGTATTTCTGTTAATGTTGATGATTATGGCTTACAGCCAATGAAAGCACAAAAGTCATTAACTCAGTAAATTAAAATCATTAACAAAAAAGACCTGCAATGGCTTCCTAAGCGTTTAAAAAGGTCCCTTAGTCTGTTTCAGTAGGCTCCACAATCATGGGGAAGACTGCTGACTTGACAGATGTCCAGAAGGCAGTCATTGATACACTCCACAAGGTCCCAGAGTTCCAATTTTCATTTGGAAATCAAGGTCCCAGAGTCTGGAGGAAGAGTGGAGAGACCACAATCCAAGCTGCTTGAGGTCTAGTGTGAAATCGCCACAATCAGTGATGGTTTGGGGAGCCATGTCATATGCTGGTGTAGGTCCACTGTGTTTCATCAAGACCAAAGTCAGCGCAGCCGTCTACCAGGAAATTTTAGAGCACTTCATGCTTCCCTCTGCCGACAAGCTTTTTGGAGATGGAAATGTCATTCTCCAGCAGGACTTGGCACCTGTCCACATTGCCAAAATTACCAATACCTGGCTTACAAACAACAGTATCACTGTGCTTGATTGGCCAGAAAACTCGCCTGACCTTAACCCCATAGAGAATCTATGGGGTATTGTCGAGAGGAAGATGAGAGACACCAGACCCAACAATGCAGACGAGCTGAAGGCTGCTATCAAAACAATCCAGAAAATCACATTGTATGATTTCAAATTATTAAATTGCATTTTATTACCTGAAATAAGTATTCGATCATTTACCAACCAGCAAGAATTCTATGACTCACAGACCTGTTAGTCTTTCTTTAAGAAGCCCTCCTACGCTGCATTCATTACCTGTATTAATTGCACCTGTTTGAGCTCATTACACTCTAACCTCTCCAACAGGGCCAAGACCAAAGAGCTGTCTAAGGACATCAGGGACAAAATTGTAGACCTGCCAAAGCTGCGATCGGCTACAGGAATATAGGCAAGCAGTTTGGTGTGCAGGCAACAACTTTTGGCACAATTATTGTAAAATGGAAGAAACACAACATGACTGTCAATCTTCCTTAGTCTGGGGCTCCAGGCAAGATCTCGCCTCGTGGGGTAAGGATGATTCTGAGACAAGCCAGGAATCAGCCTAGAACTACATGGGAGGACAAGGTCAATGACCTGAAGAGAGCTGGGACTACAGTCTCAAACATTACTGTTAGTAACATACTATGCTGTCATGGATTAAAATACTGCAGGGCACGCAAAGTCCCCCTGCTCACGCCGGCACATGTCCAGGCCCGCTTGAAGTTCAACAATGACCATCTGGATAATTCAGAGGAGGCATGGGAGAAGGTCATGTGGTCAGATGAGACCAAAATAGAACTTTTTGCTATCAACTCCATTCGCCGTGTTTAGAGGAAGAAGAAGGATGAGTACAACCCCAAGAACACCGTCCCAACCGTGAAGCATGGTGGCGGAAACATCATACTTTGGGGGTGATTTCCTGCAAAGGGGACGGGACGACTGCACCGTCTTGAAGGGAGCATGGAAGGGGTCATGTATCACAAGATTTTGGCCAACAACCTTCTTCCCTCAGTAAGAGCATTGAAGATGGGTCATGGCTGGGTCTTCCAGCATGACAATGACCCGAAACACACAGCCAGGGCAACTAAGGAGTGGCTCCATAAGAAGCATTTCAAGGTCCTGGAGTGGCCTAGCCAGTCTCCAGACCTGAACCCAATAGAAAATCTTTGGAGAGAGCTGAAACTCAATGTTGCCCAGCAACAGCCCCGAAACCTGAAAGATCTGGAGAAGATATGTATGGAGGAGGGGGCCAAAATCCCTGCTGCAGTGTGTGCAAACCTTGTCAAGAACTACAGGAAACGTCTGACGTCTATAATTGCAAACAAGGGTTTCTGTACCAAACATTAAGTTCTGTTTTTCAAGTGTATCAAATACTTATTTCATGCAGTAAAATGCTAATTATGTAAAAATCATACAATGTGATTTTCTGGATTTTTTATTCTTAGATTCTGTCTCACAGGTGAAGTGTACCTACGATAAAAATTACAGACCTCTCCATTCTTTGTAGGTGAGAAAAAGTGCAAAATCGGCAGAGTATAAAATACTTATTTTCCCACTGTATGTGTGTGTATTATATGTGTGTGTAATGTATATATGTGTGTGTATTATATGTGTGTGCATATATATATATGCGTGTGTATGTGTGTAATGTATATATGTGTGTGTGTAATTCTATGTATATTATATACATAGAATTACACACACACATTACACACATATACATTACACACATACATGTAGATGTCTGAATATACATACATGTGTGTGTAATGTATATGTGTGTATATATGTGCGTAATGTATATATAGGTGTGTAATTATATGTAATATATATATATCAAAAATAAAAGAAAATGGAGGCAGCACACCATTCCAAAAAAGTGAAAAAATGACAGATATATTGACATATAGAGATCTATATCTATAGTCCCCAAAGACAGATAAATATGAAATTTCTTAAGACAGAATATTTCGGGACAATGATCTCTCATATCCCATGAAGAAAAAATCCCCGTTCTTCACCTACTTTTGACATATGAGCAATAAAGGTCTGGCAGGGGTGAGACACGTGCCAATATTGTTACCTCTTACACAATGGCATAGACTGCTGTAGGAAATCACTTACAGGTGGTCCAACCAATTAATAATTTCTGGACACCCTATATTAGATTTTGCGGCATGCAGATACTTCCATACAAATACATTAATTCCCACAATTTTTTTTTCATTTTATAGATTCATTGTTTCGAGTAACATACCTTCACCGAGCCGATGTTCGGGATTATGTGCTCAGCAGCTTTTTCAGGAAATAAACAGCCTAGACTGTATACGTGATTGTTATAAAGTGGTGGAGGACTGACCTATTCCTTGTAGGGTATGGCACGGAGGGGCTGGAGTCCGCACTCTTCAGCCTTTTATCTCAGTTTTATCATGCCAGACATTCCTCTGAAGCATTGCCTTAGGTGGCATTTAAATAATGCTGCTGCTCTACTGAACGGATCCAGAATACATCCATGCAATGTAATACAGACGCTTACAACGTGAATGGAAGAAAGTTTGACATTTGAGAGTTTTATTTTTAGAAAATGTACTCAGCAATCAACAAGCACACAATAAAAAAAATTTAGTCTTGTCTACAATAATATCCTGGGTTCTACTGGTAAACATCTGGAAGAGTTGGTGGAGCTTATAAACTTTTCACCACCATTAAACTTATTCTGGCGTTAAACTGTTTGAACTTTTCTCAAAAACCTTTAAATGTGAACAACATTGAAAGTGTTACCATTAAAAACTTTGAATACTTTCAGGAGAATGGGGGACACACCGTGACAACATCAGACAACATCTTGCTGGTGCTACTCTGAGGAGCCTGCGTGGCCTTAACATGCCACCATGGCCTGTAGCATCTCCAGACTTGTCTCCCTTCGAGCACATCTGGGACTTCATTGGTCGGTGATTACACAGGAGCTGCCAGCAGCAGATCTTGATGAATCTCCCAAGAGATTTCAGCACTTAATGACTTCATTGGTTTAATCCAAGGCTGTAAGTGTGCGAGGATTTTTGCACATGGCGCTTGTACTCGATACTGAATAAATTGAGATGTCTTGAAAATTTGGTTTCCGTTTTTTCATCATTTAAGTATGTGGGGGGCACTTAGGGAAGGACATTTTCACTTCTGTTGATATACTCAAGACCGTTTTAAAAAACGGGCTGCAGTTAATTTCGAAAACACACAATCTGTGCTTTATTCCGCCGCTGACCCCGGTGTTTGTTAGACAGCACTGCAGCCAATCAGTAAGCTCAATGGCTCTGAGCAGCTGGTGCCGTGATCTCGACTAGAGACACTGAGTTCACCTATTGGTCACAGTGCTGTCCCCATAACCTCAGCGCTGCAGACAATAACAGACCCTAGAAGCAGTGGCAGATACTTGGCACTGGACCCAGGGAGGGTGAGTTAACCACAGTTTGTTTTAAACCAGTGTTTCCTAAACTCCAGTCTTCATGGCCCCAACACATCATGGTGTCGGGATTTCCTTAATAATTCCATCCCTGGTGCAAAACTATCAAGGTATCAGAAGCTGCTGCAGGTTCTCTCCCAAGAAGGAAATCTTGACATGATGTGTTGGGGCCGTGAGGAATCGAGTTTGGGAAACATTGTTTTAAACAAACTGCAGTCAGGGGTTTGATAACACCTTTAATTGCTAAGGGCACACAGTGTCCATCATTACTTTTTAGGGGCCCTAGGAACAAAACTAAATGTGAAGTAGGCAATTAGAGGACAGGTCACTAGGTTAAAAGTGATCAGCTTTTGCTCCTATTTTATCTACACTGCTCCAATAAGTATTGTTTTTTTGTAATCCACTATACAGTTACCAAGATTTTATTTTGTGCCAATTGTTATGGTCTTAAGCATAAGGGTGTTGTATGATCTTAAAGGGGTTGTCAAGCTTTAGGGTACAAGGTTGCAGTCACTAAGTGACAGCAGATTTGTGAATCTTCATATTGTGAGTACTGCGCAGTGCGAGGATTCTCCAGTGCCTCGAGCTGGTAGGCGCATGACCTCAAGTATGTGATTTGCATACATGCGGTCACATGTAGACTAGATGGAATGCAAGTGTATTGAGCGTGGCCGGACATAGTCTAGTTGGAATGTGGCCGCAAGTATGCAAATCGTCCAATGTGAGGAGTCGCAAAGTGACCGCAGACTTGTAGCCTAAGGCCGGACAACTCCTTTAAGCAAAAGGGAATTGCTCACAGAGTACTAATACAGAGCAGTTTAAAAAGGTACACTCACAGTGAATCCTATGAGCCATGCCCCATTGGTAAAGTAAAAAGTAGAGATAAATAAAAAGGCCAATATACCTGGAACCGTATGGGAAATTTAAATAAAGAACAAAAAAAAACAAAAACCAGAATACTTAGGGGATCAGCAATAATAAATGAAGAATAAAAGTGATCATTTTTGATCTGGGCATAGATCCTCTTTAATAGGCATTATTATATTATTGTCACGGCTGTGTCAGGCTTGACAGACAGTCATTTTGGATCCGGCTGTAGAAGGTCGCTGCGCTTGGCCTTGCAGACATCTTCTTGATCCTTTCATCATTCCTCCCTCTCTAGGACTCTAGGACCCAGCGGTGATCTCCACTTTCTGCTGCTAATTAACACACCCTTGCTGGAACTTTAAATACATTCAGTTGCTCCAGAGAGTTGCTGGTGATAGAGTAAATTCCTCTGTTCAGGTCTGGAATACTAGCAGTCGGCTAGATTCTCATTGGAGTTCCTTTGTGGATTGTAGTCGTGATCTCTCTGGTGTCTTCTCAAAGCTAAGTGTGTCCCCTTGTCTGTTTCCTTTGTTTGTCTTTAGTTGTAGTGGGGCTGACTAGTGCTCACCCCTCCCCCTCCCTACCTATGGCCTAGCTCTAGGGTCAGCCAGGGTTAAGGTATCCTGCTCGGCGATGGGTGCGGAACCTCTTTAGGTATGATAGGGGAATTAGGTTGTTGTTAGATCTGCCTAGGGATCTCCACTCTCCCTTGTTGTTAGGCTTACCCCTTTTTCAAAACGCCGTACGCTTGGTCCTTCCCATATCTAGCATGACAATTATAGTGGGATTCAGGGGAATTCTAACAACCAAAGGAACACCTATACATGACACACTTAGAAAAGGAGATCTCTCTCCCTTATATTTTTGTAACACTCTCAGAAGCAACAACATGCAGGCTATTATATAGAAGTAGTGAGAAAGGTAGCTGTGCATCCAGCACTATTGAGGGATACTAGAATCAAGCAGCGCCTGGGTGTAGATCTGCCCTTTACATAGTCTTCTCTGGGCAACATCTGTAATTTGCTCCCTCCGTGAGTTGATATAACCTGTCTTCACTGAAAACAGATCTTATCAGTAAATGGTCATCTGAGTGGGGAAGAAGGCCCCTGATAAGAGATGGAGAAAAGCCACTTCCCGCGCACCGTAGCAGAGTGGTATCCATGGTAAACAGCGGGTTACTAGGGGCACACGCGCACTTAGTAACCCGATGTTTACCATAGTTACCAGCCTGCTCCTGCTTGCAGCAGGCTGGTAACGGGAGCAGGACATCGTGGAACGATTCTTTCCACGATATCGCTGCTCCCCTGATCGCTGGTGAGCCTGCCTGTTTGACAGCTCACCAGCGATGTATTAGCGATGCAGCAACGATCCCTGACAGGTCGTATCGTTGTCGGGATCGCTGCTGCATCGCTTAGTGTGACGGGGCCCTTAAGCTAGATTATAAAGTTTATCTGCTCCTGTACCATTGATTTAAGAAGCCAAATCAAACCACAGTTTACTTGGAATAAGAATTTTATAGCAAGAAGAACATAGAAAAAGAAAGATGTGGTGGGCAGAATGAGATGGCACAATGCAGAGGGATCACTATGGGGGGGTGGAACAAGTGTGCTGTGGCCAAATTGGAGATGGCCAGAAGGAGACTAGTTGGTTTTGAGCAAGAAATCATTTTACTTCTGTTGAACTACTGAATTCCTCATCGCAGTGGTTGGGTCTTCACTAAATTTAGATAAGGATAGAGATGCATGTTTGATTACCAGTTTTGGTATTACGAAAAAAAATAAGTCCAAAGATCCGACCTGTGTGATCCAAACAGTCCACAATGATATCAAGAACATAACTATTCTGCCCTCGCTTCCAATTCATAAAGTAGCATTTCAGCCGCACATTCATACATCAGCTCTGTGCGTGAACAGGCATTCATTCTATTCATCAGTACAAGTGTAGAAGATGACATCAAGAAGATTCTGTACAAACGAGTTATATAAAAGGACGACGGAGAAGACCGTTTCATTGCAATGTACGTGCCTAAGCTGAAGTTTGTTTTATCATGAGTCAGGAATAAAAGTCTGCCTGCAGAATGATTCATACAGCGGAGAATATTCAGGTGGACACAGTTCAGCAGGTTTAATATCTGTTTTTCCAGACTAATGAGACTTGGTGACTAAGTCTGTCGCAAAGATCGCCATTCAGCAACCTAGTGGAGGCGGAACGGTCTCAGCAATATAGTGCAAAGTTGGAGATTAGCACTTTATGCTGCTCCGGCTTATACAAGTCAAGCAAAATCCAGTTGGCAAAGTGCAGCACGACAGATGTGAACAGTCTTCATTGGCTAATTTCAGATCTCCGGTTTAAAGCACACCAGTATAGGCGCTCAGTGCACCCTTGGTATGACCAAACAGTTCATCACACCTTTCCACCTACTAGTTTTTCCTCCATCTCCGCTCTAAGTCTCTATGAGCTTTCCACATAAGGCCACTGGGATTTTTGCCCATTCATCAAGGCAAAACTGCTCCAGCTCCTTCAGGTTAGAGGTTTCCTCTGGTGAACAGCAATCTTCAAGTCTGACCACAGATTTTCAATTGGATTAGGGTCTGGGCTGTGACTCGGCCACTGCAAAACATTTACACGTTTCCCCTTAAACCTCTCGAGTGTTGCTTTAGCAGTACGCTTTAGGTTATTGTCTTGTTGGAAGGTGAACCTC
This sequence comes from Phyllobates terribilis, assembly GCF_046119375.1. NCBI lineage: Eukaryota > Metazoa > Chordata > Amphibia > Anura > Dendrobatidae > Phyllobates > Phyllobates terribilis. Next base: position 149,481,841 of record NW_027362772.1, on the reverse strand, counting down.
CGTCCCAGTCTCAAATCACTGACACACTGAAACCGGTTTTCCTCAAGAATATCCCTGTATTTTGCACCATCCACCTTTCCCTCGACTCAGACCATTTTCCCTGTCCCTGCTGCCAAAAACATCCTCACAGCATGATGCTACCACCACGTTTCACTGTGGGGATGTTGTTCTTGGGGTGATGAGCTATGTTGGTTTGCCGCGAGACATACATTTACCTTGGTAGTCAAAAAGTTCCAACTTTGGTCTCACCTGACCCCAGCACCTTCCTCCATACATTTGGGGAGTCTACCACGTGTCTTTTGGCAAACTCATAACACGCCTTACAATTTTGTGTGTGTAAGTAATGGCTTTTTTTTCTGACTGCTCTTCCCTAAAGGCCACCTCCATGGAGTATATGGCTTATAGAGGTCATATGGACAGATACTCCTGTCTCTGCTTGGGAACTCTGCAGCTCCTTCAGGGTTACCTTTGGTCTCTGTGCTGCCTCTGTGATTAATGCCCTCCTTGCTGATTCTTTTGGTGGGCACCCTTTCTTGCTGCTACCATGTTCTTTCCATTTGATAATGGATTTGCTGGTGCTCCAGGGATCATCAGAGATTGGGATATTTTTTATAACCCAACCCTGACTTGTACTTCTCAACAACTTTGTCCCTGACTTGTTTGGAGATCGCCTTGGTCTTCATGGTGTTGTTTGGAGATCTCCTTGGTCTTCATGGTATTGTTTGGAGATCTCCTTGGTGTTGTTTGGAGATCTCCTTGGTCTTCTTGGTGTTGTTTGGAGCTCTCCTTGTTCTTCATGGTGTTTGGTTAGTGATGCCTCTTGTTAATGGTGTTGCAGCCTCCGTGGCCTTTCAGAAAAGGTAAAGTGTATATACTGACAGACATGTGACACTTCGATTGCACCCAGGGGGACGTCCTGTCAGCAGTGATTGATGAAGGCAATTGCTTGCACCAAAAATGTTTAGGGCTGCAGAGTGGTGAATACATATGCCAATTTTTAATTATTTGATCCCATAAATTTAATTTTTTATAATGTAAAAAAAAATAGGCAATGGGGGTGTGTGTGCGTGTTTTGAATACTTCCGCAAGCCACTATAGATGCTCATGACAAGAACATAGCTTAAAGGCATATTTCCATCTACAAAATCATATCCCAAAATGGAGTAGGTGTAATATTAGCAAATGACTAAAATTAGAAGTGTAGTATACTTCTGATTCACTATGTTGCTTACCCCCTGTGCAGGATATTGCAGGAGCTTAGGTATCCATGTTTACAACCAACAGCTGATTAACTCACTATATGAGTGGTCATAAACATGGATACCAGAGTCACTGCAATGACCTGCACATGGGGTAAGCAACATAGCCAATCAGAATAACTATCCTTCGTTTCTAATTGGAGGTATTTGCTAATATTATTATACATTGGGATCTTGGAGATGGAAATACCCCTTTAAGTGTGCCTGAACTACTGACATATACAGGCAAAACTATGTGCACCTCTTTCAAAACTGCTTCAGGAAATAAAAACCTCCAAAAAAATAAAAAATAAAGCGTCAAACCAGGACTAGAAAATGTATAGGTTTTGAATTCTGTGCAACATACACTTCGAATACTACGTACAATTTTGGTCTCTGGTCTATGAGGAAATTGCTAAACTAGAGCGGGTGAAGAAAAGGATGGCCAAGGTTATTAAGGGACTTTAAAACCAAGAAGACCAAGAGGGCTCAGTCTATGTCTAGAGCAGCATTTCCCAAACGCAAGTCCTCAGGGCCCCAATACATGATGGTGTTAATATTCCCTTTATAGTTCCATCACCGATGCAAAACTATCAAGGCATCAGAAGCCCTAAGAAACACGAAGGAAATCCTGACACCATGATGTATTGGGGCCCTGAGGACTTGAGTTTGGGAAACACTGGCGTAGATGAAGGAACAGACGCATATTCTTTACGGTAAGAGCAGTGAGACAGGAACTCTGCCACATGATATTGTAATGGTTGAGGAAATGCACAAGAAAACAAATGAGGAACGAATGGGAGGAAACTAGAGTCAGTCAATGTCTGTGACCGAACTGTAAGAAACCGCCTAAAGGAAATGGGATTGACATACAGAAAAGCTAAACATAAGCCATCATTAATACCTAAACAGAAAAAAACAAGGTTACAATGGGCTAAGGAAAAGCAATCGTGGACTGTGGATGACTGGATGAAAGTCATATTCAGTGATGAATCGCAAATCTGCATTGGGCAAGGTGATGATGCTGGAACTTTTGTTTGGTACCGTTCCAATGAGATTTATAAAGATGACTGCATGAAGAGAACATGCAAATTTCCACAGTCATTGATGATATGGGGCTGCATGTCAGGTAAAGGCACTGGGGAGATGGCTGTCAGTACATCCTCAATAAATGCCCAAGTTTACATAGATATTTTGGACAGTTTTCTTATCCCATCAATTGAAAGGCTGTTTGGGGATGATGACATAATTTTTCAAGATGATAATGCATCCTGCCATAGAGCAAAAACATTTCTTGAAAGAAGACACATAAGGTCAATGTCATGGCCTGCAAATAGTCCAGATCTCAATCCAATTGAAAATCTTTGGTGGAAGTTGAAGAAAATGGTCGATGACAAGGCTCCAACCTGCAAAGCTGATCTGGCAACAGCAATCAGAGAAAGTTGGCGCCAGATTGATGAAGAGTACTGTTTGTCACTCATTAAGTCCATGCCTCAGAGACTCCAAGCTGTTATTAAAGCCAGAGGTGGTGCAACAAAATACTAGTGATGTATTGGAGTGTTCTTTTGTGTGTTTGTTTTTCATGATTCCATAATTTTTTCCCTCAGCTTGGTCTGAAAAAAAATTACCCCTACTGAATACCACATTTGTTATCTTGATTTCTTTTAGTGTTTCTTAAAGCCCTAAAGTTGCCATTTGAAATGACTTTAGTTTTGTGCCATGTCTGTGATCTGCTTTTTTTCAACAACATTAAAACAACTGAATGAACATCCTCTGAGCCCGGTGATTCCATAAATTTTTGCCAGGGGTTGTATATATACACACATAAAATCTCTCTCGATATTACAAGCAGGACCTAGACGCGTTTCTAGATTTTGTGATGGACAAGTTCCGAGGATAAACGTCCAAATTGCCATATGTGGAGTCGGGAAGGAATTTTTTTTCTCCTAAGATGGTGCAATCAGCCTCTTACTTAGGTTTTTTCTTTGCCTCCCTCAGTGTCAAGACCTTAAGATTATACTCAGGTGATTTGTGCATTCTAACACTTTGTTTATAGCCACCATACAGGAGGAAAGGATAAATTGTAAAATGCTCCATTGTGTCTGATGACAGAACACAAGTTTGCATGCTATTCCGTATCACTAATACCTGGTGACTTTCACCACATTAGTATGGTGAAGTCATGTTCTATTTAACAAAATGTAATTAACTTAGGGGTGGGGTAGTGAAAATGTAATTGACTATTCAAAACTGATCCATGACCAGATTTTCCAATTCAACTGGATACATAGATCTTGTAATTGATGAGACTGCTGTAGTTCCAATGAAAATCCATGTTAGAATGACTGTACTATTCTTTCTGAAAGTTTGAACTCACCCACCTAGCCTGACAGTTCCTCAGCGTCCCTCCTCCCTGATGGAATCTCACACTGCTCAGTACAAGCTGCAGCTCTCAGTCAAGCTGGATGGGCAAAGACTGCATACACTGGGACTCATGAGATCTCTAGTTTCAGTTCGCTGGTCTCAAAGTACTCATTTCTATATCAGGATTATACAGCCATTCTGGACAGGGATATTTGAAATAATTACACCAGCCTCATCAGGTTTAAGATGCATTTATTCATAGATTCTAAAGTAAAGATAGATCCCTTTTAAGAAATTTAAACGATTTGGATGGAGACAGTGTACACATTGTATGAATGGTTCACATTAATTATATTTTATTGCTTAAAACTTGAAAAAGGAACTATTTAAATAAAAAAAAAAAATAAATAACGAGATAAATATTGTCAGTTAGTATAAACCTTAGTAATATATGCAATCCACAGAAAGATTACAGCCGGCTCCTGCTGTGGGTTGTCATACTAAACATTTCTATACAGAAGAACGAATGAAAAACTGAAAATTACGATGAATATAGAAGCAGAGCTCCAATCAAAATCTGGAGATGTGTCCTGTCCCACACATCAAACTCATGGGAGTCTAGGGGGTTGAGACCCCCAGGATCCTGAGAAAGTAGAGCAGATCTACCTATCCATGTGCCAGCCTGTGACATGGAAAAAAGTGGACTCACCGGTGACCTTCCACAAATGCTTTTGCTTCCAGTAGGCCAATATCCAGTGAACTGATCTCCAGCAGAAATGGAGACCACTGATGGAGACCACTGATGGAGACCACTGATGGAGACCACTGATGGAGACCACTGATGGAGACCTTTTCCGACAATATGGTCAAATTGTTGGACGTGAATGGACATCTTAAGTTGGATCTTTAAAGTTAGAGGTCATGTTGACTATGTTCTCTGCACATTGATCTAAAGTTTTTAGGATAGAAATCAGTACAAGTCAGCCACATTTTATGGTCCATGAAAAGATTGCAACGCAACAACTGACCATAGGTCTGCGGACCTGAACATACAGATTTATAGATGCCTATGAGGCTGTAAGTTCAAGTCAGGGGATGAACAATCAAGTCTGGGCATTGTGGGCCATATATGACGGATTGTTAGTGGAGGCTTAGGAGTGCAGTGGATGGAGTTACTCAGTGATTGGTAGCCCTTTCTGTCAAGAACACTCATTTGACATAAAGAGGTTTTCCCAGGAAAGACATCTAAGGCCATTTATCTTCTTGGCTGCTCCTGCTGGCCAACATGGTACCTGCAGATGGACAGGATATTCAATATGTCAGTACTTACAGAGGAACTGCCTCAAAGTCACTGTACATATCTACAGCTATAAGATGGCCAGCAAATATCTTTGGTGTGTGGCAATATAATATGACGCTCTGCTCTAGCAACAATACATCGGTACATCAGGATGGAGTAGTAGTTTGGAAAGTTCATGTTGGCATGAGATGCTTTTATGCCGCTTTCTGGTCTTCGTCACGGTCGTCCGGGCGTTCAAACGTGGCAACATAATCTCTCTTCCAGTCTATGTTTTCAGTGGCCACAAATCCGGCTTCCTCCGCAACTTTGGTTATTATAGATATATAGCTTTTCACCCTGTCCGCATGGAGATCCACCATGTACCTAGGAACAAAATACAAACTCGAAAACCAGTTTGGCTTATGAAGTCCATTGCTCTACATGGGAAATATAAGAAGCCATGTAGTGCAGATTTTTTTTTTTTATCCCGGGTCAACTGCTTTGGAAATAAGCAGTAAGAGGAAAGAGTTAGAAAACATCAACAGGATTGTGAAGTAGTGTCAGCACAAAATGACTGTACAAACCAAGCACAGGTGCTCCATGCACTCGTGACCTAGCCAACTACTCGTTTTTCCATTCATCTCAGAAGGCGTAGATAGATGGAAAACATGTAGGCATATGCCAAGGGAGCAATGAGCACCTGTGCTTGGTTTGAACAGTCATTTTGACTCCATTTAAAAGATACTCCTGGTATCTTCATTTTTATCATCCTCATGCAGGTCTTATTTTGTAGTCATCTTATGTATTGTGCTACTTAGAGATTTACTCCAAATGGATCACAATCTCAAACCTCGGTCAATTTCTTTGGAATAAAACTGACCCATCAGTGTCACCTGGAGATTGTTGTACCTGGAGAGAACGAACTGTATGATTATGTTGCCCTTCTTGGGATCCCAATGCTGCACGGCAAAAGTGTGCACCAGGAGGCAGCATGTATTTTATGACCACCTCCACAAATCTGACCGCAGAATGAGCCCCTACAATATCTCATCCCAGGACACGTAAAATAAACTTACTTTGTTAATTCTATGATGAGAGTCGCTTTCCTGGCGGTGATCAGCTTGTAGTCTGTAGTCAGGTGGTGAACCATGCTGAAACAAAAAGGGATGCATTCTACAAGTTTGTAGGATTTTTAACAATTCTGGACTGTAGGGAGACTATGTAAAGTTTGACAGACTAGTTACACATCACATCATAATTGGATAATCTAGAAATGGTAGATCGCTGGCTGTCCCACATATCAGCAGTATTTGGGGGTCAATTCTGACAATCACCGGTCTGACCCCCCACCAATCTATATCTAGAATATCCACTTTTATAACAACATCAGCTCGGTATATTACCTGCAGGAGAAAGAGACGATGTTGAACAGATTAAGGAATTTGCTCTTGCGATGAAGATCATTCACCCAGCTAAGAGGTAGAAGATGTATCACCACATTGTCTACCTGGAGATAATCTAGAAAATCAAGTGTAAAGCTCAGTTCCTGTACACAGGAGTTACATAGTCTTTGCTTTAGAATAATCTGATATGGGCCTTACTTGCAGCGTCCCCACGCTTCTCATCCTCCACATCTTCATTCCTTTGCTCCTCATCTTCATCCTCTTCTCGGATAGTAGATGGGCCGGCAGGACTGGACGGAAAGTTACAGGCTCTCCCTTCTGCATTCTTCTCTTCGTCAGGTGTAGGCGCAGAGTATTTCTGTCCCGTCATCAATTCATGAAACATTGATGTGATGTTGTATTGAGACAAATCTTGAGCAGTCTGTGGGAAAATACAAGAAAAGTGCAAAAATCAGCAGCACGTCTGCATATTTGGAAAGAACAAAAAAAAAAAAAAAAAAAAAAAAAAAAAAAAAAAAAAAAAAAAGGACTAGAAATTCTTTACACGAGGACCCATAAATCCCAATGTGATTCATTACGCCACATCCAAATCAGGAGTCATGCCACATTAGCTGGAATACTGCCTTTTTAAGCAAGTAGTTGATCCAATATGTGTAAAGAAGTGGCTGTCAGGACATGCTGGGAATAGTTCTACATTACGATTGGAAATCAATCTGTTGCAATATTAAAAGCGAGGCTCCCAAAACTACGTTGACACATAAGGACAGGGGTCGTCCTGGTAAAAGCTTCTTTAAGCAGTTCAATACCAAGCCATCTTCCCATTCGTGACGAGGCACTAATCTATCTATCGTATTTGGGGAAACCCCCCCCAAAAAAAAGTATTTTTTTGTATGACCCTGCAGGAGCACAATTACAAGATAAATTTTTAACCCTTAATGAGCTTGTGATTTTCTGGTTTTGTATTTTAATTTTTTGCCCCCCTTCTTCCCAGAGCCATAACCTTTTTTTATTTTTCTGTCAATATGGCGGTGTGAGGGCTTATTTTTTGCAGGATAAGTTTTACCTTTGAACGCCATCACTGGTTTTACCATATCGTGTACTGGAAAACAGGAAAAAAAATCCAAGTGCATTGAAAAAAAAAAAAAATAAATAAAAACTGCAATACCAGTTGTTTTTTTTCACCACGTTCACTGATTGCCAAAACTGACCAGCCATTATTATTCTCCAGGTCATTATGAGTTTGTAGACACCAAACATGTATAGGTTCTTTTTTATTTAAGTGGTGGGGAAAAAAAAAAAAAAAAAAAAAAAAAAGGGGCACCATTTCCATTTTTACACTCTCCTTTCTGCAATAGTCTCCATAGGAGACTAGAAGCAGCACTTGTCCGATCGCCTCTGCTACTACATACAGGCAACGAGCAGATCGCCTGTATGCAGCAGAAATGCTCACTTGCTATGAACGCCGACCACTGGGTGGCGCTCTTAGCAATCAGGACATGACAACCACAGGGGTCTGCTGCAGAGCCCGGGTTGTCATGTCAACCCATCAGTGACCCACGATCTTGTGACGGGGTCACCGATGGGCGGGGCTAATGCAAAGCTTCCAATACAGTGATGTTAAAAGCTGCTATCAGAGATTGACAGCAGCATTTAACTGGTTAACAGCCACGGGTATATAAATCAGCCGACTTGTGCCTGGTTCAGTGCGGGCTCAGCGCCGGAGCACGCGCTGAACTTGGGGTGATGACCTGGGGTGTACTAGTACACCCTAGGTCATGAAGGGGTTAAAAAAATGTGACTCTTTTTCCGTAGAGATGTTTATGCATCAGACATGTGCATCTAGTTCACACATTGTACCTCCTGATCAGATCAGGTCATGAAAAGCATTTCACTATTTAAAATACATTTTTATGGCAGATTTCCTCGGTAACTGGGGCTGGCATATTAGCCCCTGTAACAGGGACAATTCAGCACAGCTGATCTGAATTTTTTTAATTTTTAAGACCCATCAGCTCCTACTTCCTCACGGAGATCGCATGATCGGTGGTACGGGAAGAGTCATCAGTGCTTAGTAAACTGAATAGAGCGACCATAAAGGTAATAAATCATGTTTTCCTTCTTTATGTGGAGTCTTACGATTCTGCAAGACATTCTAAATAGCTATATGCGGACTGGCCCAATGTTTTAGGTCCTTGGGGGAGAACTGGGAACCCCACTGGGATCATAACACTTAATGCTCCAATCGCTGCTGTATGTATGACACAGCCAGCACCTGCCCTGACTCCATACACCTACACCAGACTTGTATGTCACATGCCAAAAGGGGTTGACCAAGAACGGGGGAAAAAAAAAAAATTCTATTAGCAAATTATGCTTGTTTTATCTAGTCCGATTTGGAAATTAATAAGGTACTTCGGAATTAACTACATTTTATGTATTTTTCTTCTATTTCCGTAAAAGCATTTAATTGCATGGTTTCACAAATTATAGGGTTTTTAGTATTTTAGTAAAGTAATCCTACATAAAGAAAAAGATAGATGAAGGCATAATATAAAATACAAAATATATTATGTATAGAAACCATGTCCTACCTTTGTATACACACCATTAGCAGTTTTCAACAAGCTCTCCTCTTCCGTTTCGATCCCATACGCTATGTAAGGACCGGTGGTAATATCCCCCCAGTATCCTCGAGCTTGTACCTTCCCGCATCTCTAGGAACCAAGAAGAAGGTTTCTAAATGAGACCGAGTGGAAAGTGCAGCTCCTGCATAAGCTGTGTACAGAGAGGTGCAGGAGCTCAATAGTCAATTGGTCTGTGTACCGCCGAGAGAGTGATGAAACAAATAGACTTACTAATGAAGCCGCAGTGATTAGCAAGATTTCAAGAGAGCAAAAAAGACCAGCTCTTCTGAGTTGGCTAACACATAACCACTACAGCAGATGAGTGGCCGCAGTGGTGATTATTTTGTCACCAGTGTGGCCACAGATTGATAAGAGTGGTCATGTGCCGGTTCAAGCCACAAGAGGACATGGGTAGAGGTTTTGGAATGGCAGGGGTCCTGTAGGTGAGTATATACTGTTACTGCAGGTCAGGGGGTATAAAACCCATACTTGTATCTAGACATACCAGGCTACACAAAATGTCTCACCCCTGGAATATAGAAGTGCAAGAATAAGAAGGTAAGACTGCAGCCATCCTGGTACAGGCGATCATGCCCAGGACATTCTTAATGATGCATATAAAAGGTCCCCTCAAGAGATGGAGACAAGTCCGCTCAGATTCACGGGAGCACGCTGGAAAATCTGGCACGTCTGTATCCTCACGACTCCCAGCAATCAGTCAAATGAATGCAAAGTGCGATATATTTAGTGCAGCAGATAAACAAGCTACTACGGCTTAATGTGCCCCACAGAGCCGCTGAAGTGTCCTGATAATCAGCTTCGTTTTCCCAGTCAATGAAGATAATTTGGTCTCTGGAAAGATCCAGGTCTCCAAATAAATCCATCTAATCACAAAACTGATAAGGACTCCAGAAATACAAGGGGCTTTATTACGACTCTGGAAAGGGGCTGCGGTGGAGTTAAGCAACACACTTGAATGGAATAAAATACATTTTTTTTTTTTTTTTTATTTTTTTTTTACTTAATTAAAAACTTTGGATGTTATTTTCTGACCATAGCAAAAGAAAAAACCCAAAACACCACCTTTATAAGTTTACAGGATCAGGAATTTACAATGTTTCTAACATGGGAATAACTCGGTAAAAAAATATATATTATTTTTAAACGGCACAGTTATCCACAAGATGGGTGAAAACCTGCTGATCATTGGAGGTCGGATCTTATTCGAAGGATCAATGGTCCACTATAGAAGCGAGAACTTGCCAAGACCCTTTAACACAAACGTGCTATTAACAATACGTCATCTTCAGATTAAAGAATATCTTTAATCACTGAAAGGAAAGACATTTTTAGGACATTAAAATTATTCTAAATAATGTCCATAAGGGTCTTGTAGGCTTTTTACCTGTCCTGTCTGATGTGTGACATCATATTACATGCAAGGACACATCTACATACAGCACCGGGGGTAGAGGTGACCATATCCGAATACTCACGTGTGTCACAGTCATATGAGAAGCCAGAGTTTTATTAGGGACATCATAGATTCCTTCACGTATCATAAACGCAATACCCTTCTCTCTCCAGCGATTGTACTCAGCGGCACCAATCACCGCCGCCTGAAAGACATGTCTACAGCAATGAATACATTGTAAAGGTGACTTTTCACATTATTGTGTAAAGATGGCCTCATACGGTCAATGCCCTTATCTGTGGGTTAGCTATAAAACTTTCAACCGTCAGATGACGAGAGGAAGGAGGATCAGACAAGTAGAATTTCATGGGGATCAGCTGCCGACGGAGGCAACCGGCAGCAGCTGCCACCCTTCTCCCCATGTAGAAGTGTCTGGGGGGCAACTTGGATAAGTGAACTAGCAGACAACAGGGCCAAACATTAAAGCAGCACTCACCCCCCGGTCATGCAGCTTCATATTTAAATCCCAGTCATAGGATCCTCTCCTAGAGTCGTAGCGTTTGCCCAAAAGTTGACGGTTCTTCACATCCCAATACCTCTCGATAGGAAAGAGCTTCGCCTCGGATGTTTGCCAGAACTTAAAGATATATTCCAACTCATCCCTTTCTTTAAACTGTACAGAGAAAAAGAAGAACAAAACTATAATGTAAATCAAAGCGCATTAACCTTTCCTGGCCAACACCATCCACAATTGACTTCTTCCTTACCCCAGTCCACAAGGAAACAATCCTTAGCGTCTTCATGGACTGTTATTCAAGGATCATTACTATATTTTTCTATTGCATCTTTGCTTTTTTTAACAAAATGGGTCAAGATCAGTTTAAAGTGAAAAGGTTATTCCCAAGACCAATCACTGGAATCCCAACAGTCCTGAGAAGAAGGTCCTTCAACCTGCAGTCCCATCATGAATGGAGAGGAGGTGCACACACTCAACCTCCACTCCATTCAATATCTATGGGGCTGCAGAAGAAAGACAACTACAGAGCTCGGCTTTTTCTGCATCCCATAGACATTGGATAGAGCATGTGCAAATCTGCTCCAATCATGATGTGGCTCTGCAAAGCCCTGTTCTTGGGATCTCCAGGGGTTCTCACCAGACAGACCCACAGTGATCAGTAAGTTTTTGACCATCGTATGGAGAGATTAGTTCTTTTAGGAATAACCCTTTAAAGAAAAAACAAAAACCATGAAACCTGCCTTGAAGTGACTGATCAAATGACTGCAGCTAAAATGTCTTCTGAGCACATGGCAATGGTCTATCTGACCGTGAAGGTCACAGACAAACAATCAAGTGCGCTGGTGTTAAACCGTACATTTCGTAGCTCTCAGTTATCACCATCGTAGGTTAGATAGGATACAGACTGTAGGGGTCTTCAAGAAGATTTCTGAAATCTTGTTCCAATAACCCTCATTTAGGAATACCAAGAAGTTGTATTCTTTAGAAATACAAAATTGAATTCTTGTATTTTGGGCTCTTTCATCTGACCTGTAGAAGTCAAGACTAGAATCATTTCTAAGCCTCTGCCCATAGACTATCTTCATGTGAGGTGAATGCAGGGCTGTGGAGTCGGTAAGCCAAACCTCCAACTCCTCAATTTCCATTACACCAACTCCCTCATACATGGCTCATGTTTAAGTGATAAATTTACTGTAGCACAGATTCATCTCAGCTAAAAGTCTAGACCCTTAGATCAGGAATAGGATAGACATTTATAGGACATTTCATAACTTTCTCAAATGCTTATGAAAAAATATTCCCCACAAACTGCATTGAACTACTGTACCCAATTTATTATAGATTTTAGGAATCGGAGTTAGTCCATTTTATACCGACTCCACAGCCCTGGGCAAATTCTCCCAAAAGTGAAAAGCAACAAATATTAAACTTTTTTTTGCTAAGAATTACCCATGCAAGTTCAAAAAAGTTTTATGACGGATTTTGACTTGAGAAAGTTCCACAGTAGTAGAAAAATGCTCTGTAAACAATATGGACATTTGGCGGATGAAAACATGTTTCAGTCTTTGAGTCTTACCCATGAGCTGCAGATTTTCAGCAGCACTTTACAATTCGGAAGGTACAATCAACATATTAAAAACAGTCTGAATGAGGCTTCATCAGGAAAATCCTCTGATGAAGCCCCTTCAGACTGTTTGGGGAATCTGGAAGACTGATTGACCGAAGAAGAGAAGGCGAGTCCTGTGTCATCCAACAGTAAAGCATCCTAAGACCATTCATGCGTGAGGGCTTTTCATCAATGGAGGGGGCTCACTCACAATTTTGCCTAAAAACATAGCCATGGATAAAGAATGGGATCTAAACATCCAAGAGAAACACCTCCCAGTCACCCAGGAGCAATTTGATGATGATGTTTTTTCCAACATGATGGAGACCATGTCACAAGGCAAAAGTAATAACCCAGTGGTTCGGTGAACAAAACATTGAAGTGTTGGATCCATGGCTGGGAAACCCTCCAGATCTCAATCCCATTGAGAACCTGAGGTCAATCCTCAAAAAGCAGGAGAACAAAACAGAAAATGTGATAAACTCCAAGCAAAGATTACAATCAGGATTTGGCCCAGAAGCCGATATCCAGCTGCCGAGGGGTGAAGGGCAGAAGTCTGGAGAAGCAAGAGTCAACTCTATAAATACTGGGTCTTTACATAAACTTTATGCATTGGTCAGTAAAAATCTAAAATGTTTATCATTGTGTATCAGTAACTTAAAACTAAAGTATTTAAAAAACAAGCAGCAAAATGTGTGAAAAGCAAAAACTGTCAGTCTAGACTTTTAGCCAAAACTGAACAGTGTGCATAGACCTCATCAGTACATTAATTACACCGGTAAGGTTGAGTTATCAGTATTAAATATTTAGCCTGTACTGATCCATAGTCATACTGGACGTGCTAAAGAAATAACGCCCCATTTGGCACTGGTGAAAGCCTATTTGGTCCATTCTTACGAGAAGATGAAAGTCTTCATGAAAGGCACAAACTAGTTTGCAATAGTAAGAAGAGCGGAGCAATGGACGCAATCAATATGCGCGAACAAATTCAGAGAAACAAAGACGACAAGTCATATTTAACACAAGACATGTCTTGCTTTAAGGCGCTGGGGTCCTGGGTTCAAATCCCACCAAGGACAACATCTGCAAGGAGATAGCATCTTCCGCATGAGTTTCCTCCGGGTTCTCTGGTTTCCTCTCAAAGACATCCTGATAGGGAATTTAGATTGTGAGCCCCAATGGGGACAGTGATGATGACTAAAGTCCTGAGGAATATCATGGTGCTAAAGTATAAGTAACTAAAACAGTAATGGTGTCAAATTAAAAACTAGAAAAAGACTGTTTTTTTAGCTTTTATGCAAAGACAAGTGATTAGGATGCAAATAAGGATCAAACAAAAAGTGAACTAGAAGGGAGCCCTTTCCCATACATTAATTTATATTACATTAGCATAAATTACCTGGAAGCACAGAATGGAGTGTGATACATTTATTTCCTAGTATAGATGCAGGATGGCGTGATACATAATAGAAATAACCCATTAAATGCACTCATTGGAGCGACCATGGTGTATTACTCAGATTATGGAGCATTTATTTCACCATTATAGTAATGCCCTGCAATGCTCCACTTGGACAGCTTGGCCGATCTGGATCTCAAACTCAATTCCTAGGCACATTGATCCACGACTTATTGAAAGTTAGCATGTCCGGGTCTAGATCTACTATGGACCTACCTTGATAGACGTCATATTCAGCAAAGGGAGGATCCTCTGCTGGTACTCGGGGTCTGTGATGCATTTAATAAACCGCTCACATCTGTCTCGTAAGTATGCCGCCGTCTTACTGCGGACCATGCTATTACCAAACAGCTCAAGAAAGATTTCGCATTTCTCTAAAAAAAAAAAAAAAAAAAGGCTACACAATTGAAAAGTATTACAGGCAATTTATATTTCACAACTTAACACTAAACAGAACTAAATTTGCAATTCAGATTTTAGTAAAGTTTACATAGTGAGTTTCCAATTCAAAGGATTTCTCCCCCCCCCCCCCTCCAACCCCATATCTGATAATATTAAGTCCTATGTCAGGTGCATGGAGGATTGATCTGCGATATACACCGGCTGCATAGCAGAGACTGGATCTAGATCCAATTAAAATAGACAAACTGCAGGTGCACACTGGCCCTCATTGCAGATGCGATCGTGGGTGTCAAAGGGTTGACATGATGGACAGGGGCCTGCTGAAGGTCACCACCGTCCTGTCAATGCCACCCATGACCTCCTATGAGGCCTGTAGGCAGAACAAAAGGCATAGTCCCCTAAGAGGACTGAAAAAAAAAAGAATGTAAAAAAAAATTAAATAATCTGAAAAATGGTACAAAAAAGGGAGGCCATGACGAGGAAAGGAGAAAAGAAAAAAAAAAAATTGGCATCAGCGGGAAGGGGTTAAATATTAGATTCTTTGAAAGGCCAGACATATGCAAGTTTCCTGTGAAGGGGGAGAAAAAAAAACAAAAAAAACCCTTAAAGCAACTGGCCAATCCAAAAACCATATTTAATAGGTGCATTGGTAGTCTGAGACACGCCCCCGGTCTATGATTGGCTAGTGCTCATGTTTGCAGCACTGACTATTGGGAGAACATGGGAGCACATTTCGGCCCGTGGCCATTCTAAGTATACATCCGCTAAATCACACGAGTAGACAGCAAGGCCCCTTCATAAATTTTACCTTGTAAACCCATTTGTTCTGGATTTTCCAGGGCTAAAGTGAAAAATAATATTTGTCGAGCGAGAAGCTCCAGGTCACTCTCAATGATGAAGAACTAGAACAGGAGAACAGCACTTATACAGAGCTATAATAATTATTTTAATATTACACAAGAAAAACTTTTAAGGATTATACATGATTATGGGTTATGACAGCCCCCCACTGTTGAAGACCTCCACGTTGGTCATTACAGAGCTCCTTTGAAACTCTGTCTGTGGCCGGACTTCACAGGAAACAGTGATTTTTACTATATAAAGCAATACTGTGGTATTACTGTATATAGTGCAAGTGATCAGACAATCGCAGCTTCAAGTCCCCTAAGGGGACTGAAATACAGTGAAAAGTAATAAAAATAAATAAAATCAATAGATAAAAGTTCAAATCACCTCCCCTTTCCCATATAAAAAAAAAGAAAAAAAAAAAAAAGTACATGTGGTATTACCACGTTCAGAAAAGTCTGATATATCGAGATACACGACTCGCCGGCGCAGAAGATCCCTGCTCCACAGACTGCCGGAATTACCGCTCCTTGCATACCAGGTAAATTGCGCAGGTGATCCGGTATAGGAACTGCACGTCACAAAGCCCTGTGACATGTAGGGGGGTGGGGGGGGGGATATTGAAATTAAGTAGGCAGGATTTCTTGGCGTTCCCCGGACACCAAGCATAGGCAAGATGATTTTTTAAAAAGCTATTACAAAGCAATCAGATCTCTGCTATGAGCCATACAAGTAGGTATAGATTCACGTTTCTGTCACCTGTATGCCCATATTAGAGGTCTGATAAGTCCTGGGAGGGGGGGGGGGGGGTGACACATTCCCTTTAACCCGATCAGTAAACTCCGCAAATGGAAAAAAATTCAAGGACGCCAAAATGACATTTTGGTCACTGCAATACCACAAAAAACGCTGTAACAAGCGATAAAAAAAAAAAAAAAAAAAAAAGTCATACAGTGGGGAAAATAAGTATTTGATACTCTGCCGATTTTGCAAGTTTTCCCACCTACAAAGAATGGAGAGGTCTGTAATTTTTATCGCAGGTACACTTCACCCGTGAGAGACAGGATCTAAAAATAAAAACCAGAAAAATCACATTGTATGATTTCTACATAATTTGCATTTTATTGCATGAAATAAGTATTTGATACAATAGAAAAGCAGACCTTAATATTTGGTACTGAAACCTTTGCTTGCAATTACAGAGGTCAGACGTTTCCTGTAGTTCTTGACCAGGTTTGCACACACTGCAGCAGGGATTTTGGCCCCCTCCTCCATACAGATACTCTCCAGATCTTTCAGGTTTCAGGGCAACATTGAGTTTCAGCTCTCTCCAAAGATTTTCTATTGAGTTCAGGTCTGGAGACTGGCTAGGCCACTCCAGGACCTTGAAATCCTTCTTACGGAGCCACTCCTTAGTAGCCCTGGCTGTGTGTTTCGGGTCATTGTCATGCTGGAAGACCCAGCCACAACCCACTCTTCAATGCTCTTACTGATGGAAAGAGGTTGTTGGCCAAAATCTCACGATACATGACCCCATCCATCCTCTCTTCAATACGGTAGTCAGCCTGTCCCCTTTGCAGAAAAGCACCCCAAAGTATGAGGGTTTTCCCCACCAAGCTTCATGGTTGGGACAGTGTTCTTGGGGTTGTACTCATTTTTCTTATTCTTCCACACATGGCGAGTGGAGTTAAGACCAAAAAGTTCTATTTAGGTCTCATCTGACCACATCACCTTCTCCCCATGACTCTCCTGGATCATCCAGATGGTCATTGGCGAACGTCAAAAGGGCCTGGACATGTGCTAGCGTGAGCAGGGAAACCTTGCGTGTCCTGCAGGATTTTAATCCATGATGGTGTAGTGTGTTACTAATGGTAATGTTTGAGACTGTGGTCCCAGCTCTCTTCAGGTCATTGACCAGGTCATCCTGTTTAGTTCTGGGCAGATTCCTGACCTCTCTCAGAATCATCCTTACCCCACCAGACGAGATCTTACATGGAGCCCCAGACTGAGGAAGATTGACAGTTATCTTGTGTTTCTTCCATTTTCTAATAATTGCACCAACAGTTGTTGCCTTCTCACCAAGCTACTTACCTATTGTCCTGTAGCCCATCCCAACCTTGTGCAGGTCTACAATTTTGTCCCTGGTGTCCTTAGACAGCTCTTTGGTCTTGGCCATGGTGGAGCGGTTGGAGTTTGATTGACTGAGTGTGTGGACAGGTGTCTTTTATACAGGGAACGAGTTCAAACAGGTGCAATTAATACAGGTAATGAGTGCAGAGCAGGAGGACTTATAAAAGAAAAACTAACAGGTCTGTAAGAGCCAGAATTCTTGCTGGTTGGTAGATCAAATACTTATTTCATGCAATAAAATGCAATTTAATTATGTAAAAATCATACAATGTGATTTTCTATTTTTTCATCTTTAGAACTGTCTCTCACAGGTGAAGTGTCCCTGCGATAAAAAATACAGACCTCTCCATTCTTTGTAGGTGGGAAAACTTGCAAAATCGGCAGAGTATCAAATACTTATTTTCCCCACTGTATATCTCAAAACGGTATTAATAAAAACGTAGTCTCGCCCTGCAAAAAGCCATGACCGCTCCATCAACCAGAAAATGAAGACATTACGGTGCATCGTAAGCCACATCCTCACTCCCCTTCAAAACTTGATTTTATTTCACCACTAAAAAGAAAAAAACTGGATATGTTTGGCATCACTGTAAACATACTGATGAGCAGAATAGTTTTGTGGAGGTATTTTTTTACTATACAATGTACAGCGTAAAAACAATTCCCAAAAAAACAATGTCAGAACTGCGAGTTTTTTTTCCTTCAATTTGTCCCCACTTTAGAAATCAGAAATCCCCTATAAACAGACAATAAAATCTGACAATGGGGCAGATATTGTGCAGTAGATCCTTACATTAAGCCTCCTCTGGGGCCAGCGACGTGCCTGGCAGATGGTCTTTAGAAGATGTCTCCCATCGCCACATCCCACCAGCAGAATATTCAGCTCAGGTATATCGTTATCATCACAAGTTGATAAATGTTCAAGGCTATTCTGCAGACCTAAGCGTAAAAACAAATCATTAGGAATAAAAAAAAAATAAAATAAAAAAATAAATGTAAGGCTATGTGCCCACGATGCAGAAATGCTCCTGATTTTTCCTGAGCGTTTCTGCATCTCCCTGGCAGAAAAAAAGCATGCGGATTGTACATGCGGATTGTACATGCATTTTTCCTGCCAGGGACATGCGGATCTGAAGCGTTCTTCACTTGCATTTCCGCATGCGGGTTGACAAGCGCTTTCCAAGCGATTTTAGCATCACTTGGAAAGTGCTTGACAACTCGGTCACATTATATAAATCCATGCAAACAGCATATATAGTGTGACCGTAAAAGAATGGTAAAAAATATACATTATACTCACCTTCTGATGGCCCCCGGTGTCCTTAGCGATGCATCCTGGCTTGCTGGCAGCTCGCGATGGTCTAAAAGGACCTGCCATGATGTAATTTAGTCATGTGACTAGTCACGCGACCGCCGACGTCAGTGGTTGCATGACCCATCACATGATAATTATGTCATGTCAGGTCCTTTTAGACCATTGCGAGCTGCCGGCAAGCCAGGACGCATCGATAAGGACACTGGGGGCCATCAGAAGGCGATTATAATTTTTTTATTTTTTTTATTTTTTTACAGGTACTATGGTACCTGGGTTCGGAGGAGAGTCTCCTCTCCTCCAAGCCTGGGTACCATAAGCACATTGAAACGCTTGGATTTCGCATGTACAGATGCAGTGAAGCAGATTCCATGTGTTCCAATGAAAGTCAATGGCAACGAAAACGCCGCGCTTCCGCAAAATAATTGGTAGTGCTGCAGATTTTTCCGCAATGATAATCCGCAGGGGAAATTTCCGCAGCATGTGCACAGCACATTGGGGAACATGGCAGGTCTTCTACTATGTGTTTAACCGTTTCTGCAGCGGAACTGCTGCTGCAGAAACGCTTAAAAATACAAATAGTGGGCACACAGCCGAATACATGATTGGTGTATTGGTGGCTACAAACCCTATAGATCCATACAGTAATGCAATAAAAACACAAAAAGGTCTTCAATCTTCATCCCTGTATAACAATATCAGAACAGGAACACGTTACATAAGAGAGTTGAACATTAAGGCTGAGCTATGTGTGAGATTGTTCAATTTCACACCTGTGTGGACCACAGGTATTGTTCAATCTCTGTGCAACTCAATGGCAGACCATAGTGTGAAAATAAATAGTGTCCTACAAACTCAATGCACTGCCAGTGTCTTAGTTAAACTATTCCTGAACAATTCACCTCCCCTCACTTTTACATTTGTAATTCTGGTTAATATGGTTTCACATATGTCTTGCATTGGTGACCTGAGTTCATGCTTCTGTGGTGGAAGCAAAGCTGAACTGGGATCGTGAAAAACGCACCAAAACCTGTGTTTTTGACGCAGCTTCTTTCCTGACAAGAGATCAGGTTTTGCTGCAGAAAAAAAAAAAAAAAAAAGGGAAGCGGGGGGGAGATTCGTATATCAAACCCATCACCTTCCTCCATGTGAACCCGGCCTTACTTTAGTTCTTGCTGAAGCTTTGTTGCGATTCACACCAAAATCCACATGGACACCACCCAGCCATAGTCTTCTAGATAAGGCCTCAATCAGACGCGAGTTCTGTGTTTATTCCCCGGCTAGTACTCCTAAATATTGTAGTGTATGGGGCAGCTCACATGTCCTTTTCAGACCGAGTGATCAGCACAAAGTCACGAAGACCTGTCAGATTATGATCCAAGTCATGGAACAAAGTCAACAATGCAAGTCTAAGGATTCATGAAAAAAATAAGAAGCAGACAGCATGGAGAGGCTGTCCGTGTGCAGTGTTGTCTTCAATGATAAAAGCTTCAGAAACCTCCAGTATTGCAGAAACTGATGGTAAAAACTGACCAAACTCTGATCCAAGACGCTGATGAAACTGACTTTTTGAATCTTTGAATCCTCAGTGTCTGAATGAGGCCCAAAGCCGGCTCGCCAACATGAGCCTCATCTGAGAGCTTGTCACCCGGCTCAGTCCAGTGACTAATATGGGGTCTCAGCATCCAGACCCCCAACTGACAAACTACAGATCTACACAGGTTGTGCTCTT
Organism: Phyllobates terribilis; assembly: GCF_046119375.1. NCBI lineage: Eukaryota > Metazoa > Chordata > Amphibia > Anura > Dendrobatidae > Phyllobates > Phyllobates terribilis. The sequence goes on along the minus strand of NW_027362772.1, from coordinate 149,461,515 downwards.
CCTGAAAATGGATGGGTTTGCTACCTCACGATTTAAAAGGGGAAAAAAAAATTACATTCACTGACAGCCAGCAGAAATCTTGCAAAGAAGAATGAAAATTGGTGGGTGCGAACGCTCCACCAGATTGCCGGCAGTGGGGGAAGAGGGGGTTGCATACATCCAGATTGGTGGTGGGGGAGGTGTGCCCCCTGCAGAGTGGTGGTGGAAGGGGGGGTGCCCCCTCCAGAGTGGCAAGATAGAGATAGAGAGAAAAGGAGGTGTGCCCCCTCCAGATTGGTGGTGGAACGGGAGGAAGAGGGGGGGGGGGGTGTGCCCCCTCTAGGTTGGTATGGGCGGGGAGGGGGGGGTGCCCCCTCCGGGTAGGTAGAGAGGGGGGGTGCCCCCTCCGGGTAGGTAGAGAGGGGGGGGTGCCCCCTCCGGGTAGGTAGAGAGGGGGGGGTGCCCCCTCCGGGTAGGTAGAGAGGGGGGGGGGTGCCCCCTCCGGGTAGGTAGAGAGGGGGGGGGGGTGCCCCCTCCGGGTAGGTAGAGAGGGGGGGGGGTGCCCCCTCCGGGTAGGTAGAGAGGGGGGGGGGGTGCCCCCTCCGGGTAGGTAGAGAGGGGGGTGCCTCGTCCGGGTAGGTAGAGGGGGCAGGTGCCCCCTCCGGGTCGGTAAGGGGGGGGGGGGGGGGTGTTTGCGTGTGTGCCCCCTCCCGGTCGGTAGGGGTTGTGAGTGTGCCCCCTCCCAGTCGGTAGGGGTTGTGAGTGTGCCCCCTCCCGGTCGGCAGGGGGGGGGGTGCCCCCTCCGGGTCGGCAGGAGGGGGGGGTGCCCCCTCCGGGTCGGCGGGGGGGGGGGTGCCCCCTCCGGGTCGGCGGGGGGGGGGGTGCCCCCTCCGGGTCGGCAGGGGGGGGGGGTGCCCCCTCCGGGTCGGCAGGGGGGGGGGGGGTGTGCCCCCTCCGGGTTGGTAGGTGCCCCCAGTACACAGGATCCGCAGGGTGGCTGATCATCACTCATGCCTGGGATGTCTCACTTACACTGCATCTGAAGATCTAAGGCAGGACTGAAGCCCCACAGGGTCGGGTACACCTCTCCACCGCCTGCAGCAGCCATGGACGCTGAAATAAACACAAACACGTGACACACCCGCTGTACACCGGCGCCGCTGCTGAGCACTGTCCCGACACCAGCAGATACTCACACCAGCACCGATATTGCGCTGCATAAACCGACGGCGCCCGAACTATCTCAACTTCACTCAGCCGTTCAAATTAATAAATAAACCCCGCTACGGCTAAGACAAACCTCCATATCAGGGACGCGCCTGGCCAATAGAAGACTAGAAGTACGTGATTGACTTTAGGGATAGCCAATAAAAAGCCATGAAGGGCGTGTCTTACACCGCCTAGCAAGCTAGGTTGCGCTGACAGCGAAGCTTGCAGTTGCTATGGTGATGGCAGGCTGCAGAATGCTTTGCACCTGTTGTTTCTATAGCGCTGGCGGAGGCCGCAGAGCTGCTCTGCCCTGTGCTGGGCTGTTACTGTGTGTGGGGGGTCACTAAGTTATAATAAAGTCTATAATAAAGCCGCATGCACATATTACACCCTGTACAGTCCTGGTCACACTTTGCATTTTCCTTCTGGATTTATGGGGGAAAAAACACAGAGTTTTTTTTTTCAAAAAGCATAAAAAAAAAGTTTTATTTGGCTGTGGAATTTGATGCTCTTTTTTGTGTATATGCTTTTTTTCCAGCTTCCATTAATTCATCACCTCAAAAATTGGCACGTTGCTGCTTTTTAAGAGTTTGTTCACACTGAAAGGGTGACGTCAGTCTTAATAAGGCGCTCAATGGAGTACCCTGGCCCACTAATTGAATCAGGCTGGGCAAGTCTGGTATTCGGCGCGAGCCGTTGCCAGAAATGTGCGTGTACATGAATCGGGCATGTCTGGTTTCTAGTGCGAGCCATTGCTAGAAATATACGCGTACATTTGTAGAGTAAGTCATGCCATTATAGCGGCATAACTTACGATGAATTTGACTGTCGGCCCTCCCACGTCATGCCCATATTGGCCAGGACCGGCCTATAGACACCAAAAGTCCCAATATTTTTGCACATTTGCTGAATTGCGCTAACATGCTGTGGCTTATTAAGGTGTTTACGTCAGATTTCTGATGGCCCCTGAGACTCTGCTGAGTTTTTGGAGTAGAAACTGAGTGGAGTTTGACATTGCTGTGCATTATGTTCAATTTATGGGGCTCTTTTCCGACCGAAATCCACCTGAAAAAGACACCGTGTGCACATACGCTAACACAAGTTACATGGACTTGAATGGGCGAGTCTCATTTACGGAAGAAACTAGCGCATGCTACGATTTTTTTTACACACAGGTTCGGTCAGTGAAAAAAATCGCTCATCTGCACTGCCCCATGGCATAACATTGGTCAGTTTTTCACGGACTGAAAATACGGTAGTGTCAACCCGTCCTTAAAAGGATTGTCCAGCTCTGGCAGGAAAGCCTGCAGCACTGGCGGACACAGACAGAAAATAGCCCCTGAGCAAGAACAATATATGGGCCCTTTGCAGCCCAAGAGCTCCTAAAAATAAAAAATTGCCCCTGCTTTGGAGGTATAAATGGGCCCCCTTATGTCTCGGGCGCACAGGTTGCCCCCGGTCTGCAGTCACTCTATGGTCAATGGGAAAACCACTTTGCTGTCTGACTTTTTGCTTATTTGATGCAGATTTTATGTGAACTCATCACCAGTCTTGAAATAAAATATAGAAATCAAAGGGCTGCAAAAATGTGGAGGTAAAATAAAGAATGATAACAAGAAAATTATATAGATATGGAAAAATAAATAATAATAATGATGAAAAAAATAAAAAATAAATCAATATATATATATAAAACACATCATATTCCGGGTCAGAACTAAGAAACAGTTAAAAGAAAATCATATCTATTTCTCTTAAAAACCACATAGGAGTTTTCCACATGCAATAAAACTTTGTGTGAACATAGCCGTATATGTAATGAAGTTTGGCACGTTCATTACTCAGCACAATATATTCTTTTTATTTATTATCTATTTTATTTATTCTCTACATATTTGAACAGCACAAGGAGAAAGGTGCAGAATCTCTCTTAGTAATCAGTATAGTTGTGTTGTAGATCTCAGTAAATGGACCCTGTAGAGCTGCTGCGTTATAATTGGACTAATCAGAACAAGCTAATTATTCTAGGTAGGAAATAGTGGAGTACAGCAATCATTTCTGATAAGGCTAATTACTGGCACAGTACAAGTGTGCCGAGCCCAGACTGTGAAGTGGTAGGGGGCTTATGTGACACAACTCCATGGAAACATCTTCACTAACTTCCACTAACTAATGATCTCTGCAAGGGAGTCTAATATATGTAATAAACGTATAGGGCACGTTGTCTCGTTATTAAAGGGGTTGTCTCACTGGTCTGGCTTCTCGAACCGTCGATTGATGGGTGGGGGAAGGTACGCGTTAGCATTACGGTGTAGCATTAATTATTTGGGTATCCTTTTTTTTTTTTTTCTCATATTTGAAAAACGGTCTTTGTTGTTTTTTCTTTTTGTATTTTTGGACGTGTCTTAGTTTTTACAATCCTTGTTGCATCCGTTTTTCTTGCATTATGAACAAAAAAATTCTTCACGTCTCCTTTCCACTAAGAAATAAAATACCCGTGTTCTATATGTTTTATTTTATTTTTTTCACGGGGACATTGATTGACGAGAGGAATCAAAGTAGGTTTCTGTCTCCTTTTTGCTTTCTTTTTTTTTTTCGCTGACAATCAGTCTCCAAAAGTATGTGAAAAGCGACAATGATTGTAATGAGTCCGTGATCTATCCATAAAAAAATGATTAGCACATATGCCAAAACTCCTGAAGTGAGAGAAGAGCCCTATTGCAGGGGCTGCTCTTATGTTCTGGCACCTAGAGAGGTCACAAGGTGCTGAGAGCTGATGTCGGACTGAAGGGCCCACCAGTAACCAACTCCAGGGCCCCACTTTTTTTTGCTACATGCAAATGTGACATTATCCTCAATCACAAATGTATATAACAATGAACCAGGTAGATTATTACATGAATAAGATGCTGCCTTTGTCTGTACATAGTGAATCAAATATATAGTGCCAAGTACTGCTCATATAAAAGGGTGGTGGCCCACCGGAGGATTCCCCTGATCTCCTGTAGGCCAGTCCGCATGCAATAGACATAAGCGCCATAATTTGCTCCTAGTCAGTGAATATGAATAGCGGTACCAGAGCGCCAATAACAGGGCAAAAATATTAAAAGGACTGATTTATTAATACACACAACGCGTTTCGGTGGACACAGCCACCTTCATCATATTCATATTCACTAACTGTCCCTTTCCCCCTGTTGGAGTGCGGTAGAGCTGCCTTTAATCTATTGTTCTTTCACCTGTGGGAGCAATTTAATTAGAATTACTACCCTGGTTTTCCAAGCTGCGCTGCCCTAACCCCTCCGGAACGCTGCCGGGGGTGTTGGTGAAGCTGGGCGTCCATCTCGGCGTTACATGCTACTAACCTGACCACGTGATCCACCACCGAGAGATCAGGATCTGTGAACGCCGCTGGAAATAGATGATAGCCACCAACAGAGCGGAGCTTGTGGAGCTTTACACTGGGGTTGTGCAGAGGTGCACAACCTCACAAGGTTAGTAGCCATCCCCACACCCCTCCTACAATTGCAATACTGAGTCACCCATTGCGCCTTGTTCTCTCCTCTCTTTACATAATTTGCTCCTAAGCCACTGATTTGGAAACATTGAACTGTGTTTTCCTACATCAAAAAAAAGATTTAGAAGCTAATAAAAGTTTATTACACTTTTGCTTATTTAAAAAGGATTTAAAAGAGTGGCCTAAGAGCCAAAAATGTTATAAAATCAAAGAGAACAACTTTCACCCTTCTTCAAATTCCTGGCCTCTTCAGTGCTGCTGCTGAGGTGGTCTGTTGCTGGTCCTGCATCGATGATGTCCATCTTTCACGCGACCGCTGTCAGGGTCAGCTCCAGGCTTATGCAGAGACATGAGCTCCTCTTCCATTTTTCCTCCTCTTCCTCCAAGAGCTCTAACTTTTTTAATTTTTCAATTGATAGCGTTGTATCAGGACTTGAATTTTTGCTGTACTAGCAGTAATCTTTATCATCACTACATTGAAACCCATACAACTTTCTGAAATCTCTTTATATTCAATTTTTTTGGGTAGGCCAAGTGATTAAAAAAAAAACAGCGATTCTGCCGTCGTGATTAGTTTTTCATTTTGCTATTCACCGTATAGGATAAATATAATGATATTTAATTTTTCGGGGACAGTTACGTACGCAGCAATACCAAATTTGGTAATTTTATTTATTATTTTTTTATTTTAATTTACATTCCAGGAGAATTGGAGTGATATGAACTTTTATATTATATATATATATATATATATATATTTATATTTAATTTTTTTTTCTTCGTTTTTATTAGTTTTTCCAGGGGGCCTGAGCCAGGGATTGGATAATACACAGCAATAATTGTAAAATCAACCTTATCATTGAAGCCCAAACATAGCAGAGACCAACTCCTATATATGGCAGAGACCAGAGCCTCAACAATCTCATTGGCACTCTGCAATCGTGCAGGACGCTGATGGGGGTCGGCAGGCCCAGCGTCCCCCATTTCCATTCTCCTAAATGCCACTGTCACGGTGAGATTCAACCAGTTCTCTATACATCTAGAGGGATTGAAGGATCTGAGTCTTCTGGCTTGACAATTGGCAGGAACCGGGAGGTAGGGACAAGGACTAAGCTACAGAAAAAATAGAAAATAGTACAACAAATAATGTGGAAGACAGTGGTCACTTTCTGTCCCTCAAAACGGTCTTGGGAGCATAGAGAAGTTGTCATTTTCTAGAAGAAAATTCCCTGGTTCTAGTTATGATATCGATCAAGTGGATCTAAAATCAGGTCCAAAGTGCTGACTTTTTTCTCTTATTTTATTCCCGCTGCCCCCCTTCCCAGAGTATTCTGGCTTTTGCTCTTTTTTAATTCTCCATATGGTCCCTGAGATATGGAAGTTCTTATTAGGTGCTAATTTTTATGGTCTTTCCCAAGGAAGTATTGCTCATAGGGTAATATTGCAAAGCAGCCTAAAGACATGCCCCAGAGGAACCTGTGAGCTATGCCCCTTTGTAAAGACCACAAAAAGCTCATATGTGCTGGATTAAAAAGTAATAATTGCAAAATATTCATGGGAGCATTGGGATTAAAATAAGACTGAAAACACAAAAATTTTGACCTGGTGACAGGTCTTCTTTAAATGGAACATTTTCTCATATAAATGTCATAGCTCGGACACATTTTTCATGAAAAGTGATAATGACAAATTATCTCTTTACTTTATACTATTCTAGGCAGGTAATACTCCTACTAACCTGTAGATGGCACTGTTGGTTTTGTGGCATAAATAGTTAATGAATCCTCCACAGAGATTGAGAGCTATAAACTGAAGAGGATAATAGAAGGAAAAAACAGTCTCAGCAGAGATTTCTTCACAAACATTTTTCCACCTGCCCTTATTTAATCTGTAATTGCCAGACAGATCTGCTTTACATTTGTGAGCCATGTCTCCTTTCACGTATCCTTGTCCCTTGCTGCTCATTGTCTCTCCATCTTAATGACGTGATACCGATGCATCATTAAATCTTAAAATTTGTCATGTACATATCAGTGATTATTTGACCCCATACAGACAGCTGATAAATGGAACTATACAGAGGGGCCATTGCACCCATTAGGAATATAAAATAATGTTTGTGTCCTGTAATGGATCCACACAACTGGAAGGTTATAGTGAACCATAATATGGTTAAAGGGGATCTTTCATTGGATTTTTAAATTTAAACATAGTACTTCCTCCAATTGGTGCTCCTTCACTGATTTTGGAACAGTTTTTCTTTTTCTTCTGTGCCCCTCCATTCTAAAGTTATGTTCCTTGAGCGAGCATGCTCGACACTGCTCGGTACTCGCCCGAGCATCACGCTACTCGGGATGTTCGGCGCGCACCGAGCATTACCGGGTTACTCGGGCGGGAGCTCAGGTCTCCGCCCTGCATGTTTCCCGCTCTTTACAGAGCCAATGAACATGCAGGGATTGCCAGCCAGTCACTGTAATGCAGCAGCCATGTTGTTTGTGGGCATTACAGTGATTGGCTGGCCGCACAGCGTCACCTCGAGTATTTAAAACCGGGCGCCGCCATCTTGGACACAGACGGCTGGGATCAGACGGTGTAGGGACAGCGCTGCTGATTTAGGGAGAGATATATACTGCAAAATAGTTAGTGTAGGGTCTGTAAAGGCTGCCAGATCAAACAAACTGTCCTTCTCAGGACTAATATCCATGCCAGATATCAGGCAGGCAGGCAGGCCGTATATGGTGGGTATACCAGCAAACGCTGCATTACAGTCCTGTGTGCTCCTGTTGCTGAAATTGCTGGACTTAGCTCCAGGTGTCGGGGGCCAGGAAAAATCCTTTTTTTTTTCATCTAAATCCTCTTTTTTTTTCCTCCTTCACACTGTACAAATACCCGTCTTATTAACCTTTTTGTATCGCCCCCCCCCCAAAAAAAAAAAAAGTGTGCCTCTGAGAAAATAGAAGTGTGGTTTTGCAGTTCTTTTTGGCCATTTGTATCTAAAAAAAACAGTTTGAGTGTGTCGCTCACTGTTCAGCCGCAAATATATATATTTAAAAAAGTCTGGTATACACCAGTAAATTATAACTGTGGTTTTGCTGTTCCACGGTAAAAAATCTCTATTATCCTGCTTTTGGCATTTTTTGCCGTAAAAAAAACCTAATAAAACTAATAGTGTCTCCCTGATTTTTCAGACACAAATATATCTGTTGAAAATAGTCTGGTGTAGGCCCGAGAAATAGAAGTGTGGTTTTGCAGTTCCACGGGTCAAATCTCTGTATTATCCTGCTTTTGGCATTTTTTGCCGTAAAAAAAAACTAATAGTGTCTCCCTGATTTTTCAGACACAAATATATCTGTTGAAAATAGTCTGGTGTAGGCCAGAGAAACAGAAGTGTGGTTTTGCAGTTCCACGGTTCAAACCTCTGTATTATCCACTTTTGGGCCATTTGTATCTAAAAAAAAACAGTTTGAGTGTAGCGCTCACTGTTCAGCCGCAAATATATATATTTAAAAAAGTCTGGTATACACCAGTAAATTATAACTCTGGTTTTGCTGTTCCATGGTAAAAAATCTCTATTATCCTGCTTTTGGCATTTTTTGCCATAAAAAAAACTAATAGTGTCTCCCTGATTTTTCAGACACAAATATATCTGTTGAAAATAGTCTGGTGTAGGCCAGAGAAACAGAAGTGTGGTTTTGCAGTTCCACGGTTCAAACCTCTGTATTATCCACTTTTGGGCCATTTGTATCTAAAAAAAAACTGTTTGAGTGTGTCGCTCACTGTTCAGCCGCAAATATATATATTTAAAAAAGTCTGGTATACTCCAGTAAATTATAACTGTGGTTTTGCTGTTCCACGGTAAAAAATCTCTATTATCCTGCTTTTGGCATTTTTTGCCATAAAACAAAAACTAATAGTGTCTCCCTGATTTTTCAGACACAAATATATCTGTTGAAAATAGTCTGGTGTAGGCCCGAGAAATAGAAGTGTGGTTTTGCAGTTCCACGGGTCAAATCTCTGTATTATCCTGCTTTTGGCATTTTTTGCCGTAAAAAAAAACTAATAGTGTCTCCCTGATTTTTCAGACACAAATATATCTGTTGAAAATAGTCTGGTGTAGGCCAGAGAAACAGAAGTGTGGTTTTGCAGTTCCACAGTTCAAACCTCTGTATTATCCACTTTTGGGCCATTTGTATCTAAAAAAAACAGTTGGAGTGTAGCGCTCACTGTTCAGCCGCAAATATATATATTTAAAAAAGTCTGGTATACACCAGTAAATTATAACTCTGGTTTTGCTGTTCCATGGTAAAAAATCTCTATTATCCTGCTTTTGGCATTTTTTGCCATAAAAAAAACTAATAGTGTCTCCCTGATTTTTCAGACACAAATATATCTGTTGAAAATAGTCTGGTGTAGGCCAGAGAAACAGAAGTGTGGTTTTGCAGTTCCACGGTTCAAACCTCTGTATTATCCACTTTTGGGCCATTTGTATCTAAAAAAAACTGTTTGAGTGTGTCGCTCACTGTTCAGCCGCAAATATATATTTAAAAAAGTCTGGTATACTCCAGTAAATTATAACTGTGGTTTTGCTGTTCCACGGTAAAAAATCTCTATTATCCTGCTTTTGGCATTTTTTGCCATAAAACAAAAACTAATAGTGCCTCCCTGATTTTTCAGACACAAATATATCTGTTGAAAATAGTCTGGTGTAGGCCCGAGAAATAGAAGTGTGGTTTTGCAGTTCCACGGGTTAAATCTCTGTATTATCCTGCTTTTAGCATTTTTTGCCTTAAAGAAAAACTAATAATGTCTCCCTGATTTTTCAGACACAAATATATCTGTTGAAAATAGTCTGGTGTAGGCCCGAGAAATAGAAGTGTGGTTTTGCAGTTCCACGGGTCAAATCTCTGTATTATCCTGATTTTGGCATTTTTTGCCGTAAAAAAAAAGCTAATGGTGTCTCCCTGATTTTTCAGACACAAATATATCTGTTGAAAATAGTCTTGTGTAGGCCAGAGAAACAGAAGTGTGGTTTTGCAGTTCCATGGTTCAAACCTTTGTATTATCCACTTTTGGGCCATTTGTATCTAAAAAAAAACAGTTTGAGTGTGTCGCTCACTGTTTAGCCGCAAATATATCTATTTAAAATTGTCTGGTATACCCCAGTAAACAATAACTGTGGTTTTGCCATTCCACGGTAAAAAGTCTCTATTATTCAGCTTTTGGTATTTTTTCCGTAAAGAAAAACAGTAATGGTTTCTCCCTGATTGTTCAGATTGTTTAAAAGAGTCGGGTGTAGGCCAGAGAAATAGAACTGTGGTTTTCCTCTTCCACTGTTCTAATCTACTTTTTCTTACCCTTTTTCCATTGATAGTGCGAGTGTAAGCTATTTTACTTCCTTTACAATGGGCAAGGCGCATGGCAAGGGACGTGGAACTAGACGTTCTGGTGATGGTGCGTGCAGAGGACGGGGTCGTGGCCAAGGTGAAAATGTGCCACAACCAATAGCCACATCTTCTCACTCCCACTTCTTGACCAAATTACTAGGGAAGCACAGAACAACACCAGTATTGCGAACTGATCAGTGTGAACAGGTTATTAATTGGATAGCAGATAATACCTCCAGTTACCTGGGCACCACCACCTCTGGTCTCTCTTCCACACGGTCAACTCTTAGTAGCCGTGAGTCTTGACCGCATACTCCTCCTCACCCTGATGCTCCTTCCTCCCACCATGCCGAGTGTCGTCAGACAGCAACTGATCCCACACTTGGACACTCTGAAGAGCTGTTCACTGGTCCATTTCCAGATTTGTGCCCCTCGCCTGTTCCGCTTGAAGTGGTGGAAGAGGAGATCCCATGTAGCGATGCCCAAATATTTGAACAGCCACGGCCACAGGAAGTCGACGCTGGCAATTTGTCTCAAGAGGTGGACGATGACGAGACACAATTGCCAGGAAGTGAGGAGGAGGATCGTGGTGCGCAAGTGGAAGAGGGGGAGGTGGTGGATGATATAGTAACTGACCCAACGTGGCAGGATGACATGCAGAGCGAGGCCAGCAGCACACAGGGTGAGGGAGGCAGAGTACCCCAACAGGCAGGAAGAAGCAGTGTGGTGGCCGCACACAGAAGGCAGGCAACAGTTCCCCATAACACCAACACGAGGGACATTGCCAGTACAACCTGTAGGTCTTCCAGAGTCTGGAATTTTTTTAAAGACTCTGCTGATAACCCTAAAAAGGCCATTTGTACCACCTGCCATGCCAGCATCAGCAGGGGTGACAAAACTACCAGCCTGACCACCACCAGCACGATCAGGCACATGGCAGCAAAGCACCCGACTTTGTGGGGTGAAACCCAGGGTCCACGACCAGTGTCAGCGGGTGTCACCACTGCTTGTTCCTCTGTTGTGCGTGCAATAGAACCCCCTGTTGTGTGTGCAAGGCAATCCCCTGTCCATACTGCATGCAAAGATGCCCCCTCCTCTCAGTCTTCACTTGTTATGGCAGTTTCTCAAGAAACAGCATCAACGTTCACATCCACGTCCCACCGCAGCGTTCAATTGTCCATATCCCAGACCTTTGAACGAAAGCGGAAATTCGCAGCCAACGCCCCACAGGCCACAGTCCTAAATTCGCACATTTCACGACTGCTTGTGTTGGAAATGCTGCCTTTTAGGCTGGTGGAGACGGAATCCTTCCGCAACTTTATGGCGGTGGCCGTCCCTCGGTACTCGGTCCCCAGCCGACACTATTTTGCCCGGTGTGCCATCCTCGCACTACACAAGCAGGTGTCCCAAAACATCTGCCGTGCCCTCAACAACGCAGTTACTGGGAGAGTCCACCTGACAACGGACACGTGGACAAGTGCTTGTGGCCAGGGACGGTACATCTCTCTGACGGCACACTGGGTATACATAGTGGAAGCCGGGACCCAGTCGGACCTTGGGACAGAACACATCCTCCCCACACCGAGGATTGCGGGCCCTATGTCAGTCAGAGTTGCCCCCACAGTGTACAGCTCCTGTGCATCATCCTCCTCCTCCTCCTCATGCTCAGCCTCCATCTCAGATATCACCACATCAGTTACAAGCTGGAAGCACTGCAGTACTGCCTCCGCCAAGCGGCAACAGGCTGTGCTGAAACTCATAAGCTTAGGTGATAAACCTCACACTGCTTGTGAGTTGTGGACAGCTGTGAAAGAGCAGGCAGATCTGTGGCTGAGACCGCTGAACCTACATCCCGGCATGGTCGTGTGTGACAATGGCCGTAACCTGGTGGCGGCTCTGAGGCGAGGTGAGATCACACACGTACCATGCCTGGCTCATGTGCTTAACCTCGTGGTTCAGCGGTTTCTTAAATCGTACCCCGAGTTGCCAGATCTGCTCGTCAAAGTACGCCGCCTGTCAGCTCATTTTCGCAAGTCGGCTACAGCTTCCGCCGCCCTTGCTGTGTTGCAGCAACGTTTGCAGCTTCCGGCACACCGACTGGTGTGTGATGTCCCCACACGGAACTCTACCCTCCGCATGTTGCAAAGGATTTGTGAGCAGAAGAGAGCAGTTGTGGAGTACCAGCTGCAACAAGCGGCCGTCGATATTCAGGTCAGACTCCACACATAAGACCTCAGGAGTGGATCTGGATGTCTGACATATGTACCATCCTGACAAACTTTGAGGAGTCCACCAAGATGGTGAGTGGCGATGACGCCATCATTAGCGTCAGCATCCCACTTGTCTGTCTTTTGCAACGCTCTCTGCAGAGAATTAAAGAGGAGGCATTGCAGCCAGAGTATGATGAGATGGATCAAGAAGCCGTAGCGGGCGATTACACACAGCCCAGCCTCATCTCATCCCAACGTGCATTGGGGGACAATGAGGGAGAGGAGGAGGAGGAGGAGGAGGAAGAACAGGAGCTTGTTACAAGGAGAACTTTCACTCGCTTATTCCTGAGGTGGAGAGGTCTACAAAAATGGGGCAATACCAGAAGGCCCTTGCTGCAGAACTGTTAAAAAAATTCCCATCTGAACACGCTAGCGGCAGAGGTCACAGTTCGTTGCCCAACCAAGGTGTACATACGAGAGAGACAACTCCAATCCAGCAGAGGCAGGGGAACACTGTCAACGTTCTGGGACAGTTTTCTCAGACCCTCCCTTCGGACAGACCCTGAGGCGCGGGGTACTCTCACAAGGAGTGGAAAATTTCAAAAGATGGTGAGGGAGCAGGGGTGGATTAAGAGTAGCAAGGGCCCCGGGCAGTTTAGAAGGCGTGGCCCCCCCCACACCTGATTTATCACGTGACATGTCACATGATCCCCTGTGATAGATCATGTGATAGTTCACGGGAAATTAATTTGCCACAATATTAATTGTGCTGTCCCATCTGAGAGCAGCACAATATTGGGGCAGATACCCTGATTCCAGCGATGTGTCACTTTTTCAGCTGCTTGTTGTCATTTTGAGAAAATCACAGTTTCATCTGCTGCAGATCTAGCAGCTCTCTGAATGCTGCGCTCTGTATAGCCCCGCCCACACCACTGATTGGCAGCTTTCTGCCCATGCTCAGTGTACACAGAAATCTACTGATCAGTGATGGGGGTGGGGTCCTACAGAACTTACTAGTCATCTAGTGATAATTACCTTCTGACAAATCAATGATTTTATCAAAACAACACTAAGCAGCCCAGTAAGTGACACATTACTGTAATCAGTGCCTCTAACCCTACATTATGCTGCTCTCAGATTAGGTGGCAAAAACCTGATGACAGATTCCCTTTAAAGGAGCTGTAAAGACAAAAACGTTTGTAGTAAAAAAAATACAAGCCATTTGTGAAATTAACTTTTTTTCATTGTTAATTCACATTAGACTGTATCTTCAACACTTTTGTCAGCAGGTCTTATTACAGACTCTGAATAGGGCAGCTCTCTCCCTCTCCCTCAGCAGAAAATCACAGCATGGTTAAAAAACAGGATCTTTTATGATTTTCTCATAATAAATAAAAAAGGACATGCAAGTCCTCCAAACTATTTTCCGTTTCTCTATAGGGGAGGTCCTAAATCTTTCTTGTTCTTTAGTTTATCACATGTCAAAAAGGCAAAGCATTTACTATGAACTCGCCTAAAAAAATATACACTTGGAGAGTAATATCATCATCTGCATGTAAATATTCCTTGACTCTAAGGCCTCGCTCACACTGTCGTATAACATGGCCGAATGCTATGTGATGTTTTATCGGATAGGACTCGGCCCTATGTTATACTATGGGACAGTGCGATTATTGGCATGAGAAAATAATCTCATTCGATATTCGGACCATGTGCACCCATACAAGTCTATGGGTGCACGTAAAACATTGGACTGCACTCGGATGTCATCCAAGTGCAGTCTGATGAACACTCACAGAGACTATGGAGAAGATGGAGAAATTAAGTTCTCCATCTTCTCCATATCTGTGCTGCGAGAGAATCAGATCACACTCAGTTGAAGCTCTGACAGAGTTTGAGCCGAGTGTCATTAGCATAATTGGCCCTATTCTCTTGCATGAGAGAATATATGGCTTAGTGAGTGGACCCTAAAACTGAATAGTAGTGACGGACAGGCACCTCACAAGCGGGATCCATGTAGCTCTCAGATGTCATGTAGGTAGGGCTTCATTCCATGGGGTAGGGCTTAATTTCAAGGAATATAAAAAAAATGGACTTCAAATAAAAATTAAATGAACACAAAAAGCTCTAATTGAATTATTTTTTTCGTATTTATGTTTGCAGCCCATTAAAAAACCCTTTGAGGACCAAGGCACATATATGTCCCATAGTTTTAAACTGGAAAATAATTTGATTGAATAAATTTAAGGTCCTCCAAGGTTTAAGTAGGTCATAAATTCATATGAATACTTGCTCATACAATCGCACATGCCAGCAGATGAAGAAGAACAGAATCAAAAATATGACATTAAGTGGAGCACTTACAGGTATTCAAGGTGAAAGAGACCAGCAAAGGCATCGTCTCGAATGACAGTAAATGAGTTAGAATTCAGCAAGCTGAAAATGAAGACAGCAGGTTAGCAGCGAACCAGACTTTATGGTGCTCAGAATTAGTCAAGCAGAATTTATTGACTGCTCTTGCAAAGCACTGAGACTCCTGCTGTGTATAGATGGCGCCGTGTGGCCTCCCGCTGTGTACAGATGGCGCCGTGCGGCCTCCCGCTGTGTATAGATGGCGCCGTGCGGCCTCCCGCTGTGTATAGATGGCGCCGTATAGATGGCTACGTGCGGCCTCCTGCTGAGTATACGTGTATAGATAGCTACGTACGGCCTCCTGCTGAGTATAGATGCCGCACGGCGCTCCCCCCAGAGACAGCAGGAGGCCGCACAGCGCCATCTATACTCAGCGGGAGACCGCACGTAGCCATCTATACACAGCAGGAGGCCGCACGGCGATATCTATACTCAGCGGGGGGGGCCGCACGTAGCCATCTATACACAGCGGGGAGCGCACGTAGCCATCTATACACAGCGGGGGGCCGCACGGCGCCGTCTATACACAGCGGGGGGCCGCACGTAGCCATCTATACACAGCGGGGGGCCGCACATAGCCATCTATACACAGCTGGAGGCCGCACGGTGCCCCCCCCAGAGACATCAGGAGGCCGCACGGCGCCAACTATACTCAGCAGGAGGCCGCATGCAGTCATACACACACACACAAACATATACAGACACGCATAAACACATTTGAAACACAAAAATACATACAAACAGACATCACACAATGACATCTGCCCACACACACACACACAAACAGACAGACATCACACACACACACCTGCCCACACACACACACCTGCCCACACACACACACACCTGCCCACACACACACACACACACCTGCCCACACACACATCTGTGTGTGTGTATGTATAGTGTGTGTGTGTGTGTATAATGTGTGTGTATGTATTGTGTGTGTGTATGTATTGTGTGTGTGTGTGTACAATTTGTGTGTGTGTGTATTTTTTTTTTTAAGTTAAAAACAAGTAAAATGCATGTGGCATCAATATCAAGACTCCAGATATAAGGGCCTATTCACACTGCATTTTGCAATGCATTCATCTCCTCTTTCCAGGCGTCTATCTAAATCCCTGAAAAATGGCATTCAGATGTGCCTTGACATAGCCATTGATTTGAACAAAGGCAAACCGAGGCTAAAGTCTGAATCTTTAGGCTCCATTTGCTCTGCTTTCAGATGTCTCATTTCAGACAGCACAATCCTGAATTTCAGGGATTCAGTTGTAAGCCTTGTGTAAAGACCTGAATGCAGCGCTGAATGTAGTGTGAATAGGTCCTTACATCCTACACCACCTCAGGGGATTGTTGTTATGGAGTATTGCCCCTGGGTGGCCGCAGTTATGACCACCACCAGGGCTCGCGGTCACCCACCCTAGCTTTGGTATTCTGGGGAGCTGGTATAATGAATATCTGAGAAGAGCCCTAGAGAAGCAAGAATATTGGACAACCAAGAGGTGGTGGCCTCAAGTCAGGTGTAGTGTTCAACAGGGCAAGACTTTCTAACCTGCCCACACACACACACACCTGCCCACACAGACACACACACACCTGCCCACACACACACACACCTACCCACACACACACACACACACACACACCTGCCCACACATACACACCTGCCCACACACATACACCTGCCCACACACACACACACACACCTGCCCACACAGACACCTGCCCACACAGACACCTGCCCACAAACACACACACACATATATACACACACCTGCTCACACACACACACACACACACCTGCCCACACACACAGCTGCCCACACACACACACACCTGCCCACACACACACACACCTGCCCACACACACACACACACATACACACATATACACACACACCTGCCCACGCACACACACACCTGCCCACACAGACACCTGCCCACAAACACACACACACACCTGCCCACACACACACACATATACACACGCACACACACACACACCTGCCCACACACACACACACACACACACACACACCTGCCCACACAGACACCTGCCCACAAACACACACACACCTGCCCACACACACACACACATACACACACCTGCCCACAAACACACACACATCTGCCCACACACACACACACATACATACACACACACTCACCATCCCCCGGCTCCATTCCTCCTGCCTGCTCTCTCTCTTTTCCGGTGCAGCACTGCAGGCCGGGGCGCACTGCGTGACGTCACAGCTAGGAGACGCACAGGGCCGTGACTCCTAGCAGTGACGCGGCCGGGCCAGCACAGGGAAGTTAACTGCTGCAGTGCTGGTCCGGCCGACGAAGAAGTAGCGGCGGCCGCTGCTGGGGGAGCGGTCCGGGCACCCCCCCTCCCGCCACTGCTCCTGCTATGTGCCAGGGCGGCCCGCACATATAATGAGCGCAATCCGGCATTAGACACCCCGCCTGGAGCCGCGGGACCCCTGCAGGCTCGGGACCCCGGGCGGTCGCCCGGATTGCCCTCATTATAATCCGCCTATGTGAGGGAGTACCTTGCCGACCGTACCAGCGTCCTTCGTGATTCCTCTGTGCCTTTAATTATTGGGTATCCAAGCTGGACACTTGGAATGAACTCGCTCTGTACGCCTTGGAGGTCCTGGCCTGCCCTGCCGCTAGCGTGTTATCGGAGCGTGTTTTTAGTGCCGCTGGGAGAATTATAACTGATAAGTGCACTCGCCTGTCAACTGACAATGCTGACAAGCTGACCCTTATCAAAATGAACAAGGGCTGGATTGGGCCAGACTTCTCATCACCACCAAATGACAGCAGAGTAACATAAAGTCAAATCCACTGTGTTATTTCGGGAGGTGTATTCACATGCACCGCTTCACACCCACACATGGGTATACGCTTCCTCATTTCGGCTGTTTTATGTTCTTCTCCTTATCCTCAGCCTCCACCACCACTATACCACCAGGGTAACCGTGGTCCGTGTTGCCATTATTGAAAGTTCTTTCGTCCTTATTTTTGTCAGCTTTTGCTTGGAAGGCATAAGCAAAGACTGTGGGAGACCCACTACCCAATAATTGGGAATAATATTTTTAAGATGCTGTACTGTATGGCTCTTGTAAGGGGCATTAAAACTGTCTTGTTAAGCTACTGGGACCTCCACGTCTCTTCCAAGGGGCATTCAAACCGTCTTGTTAAGCTACTGCGACCTCCACCACTTTTCCAAAGGTCATTCAAACCGTCTTGTTAAGCTACTGTGACCTCCACCACTTTTCCAAGGGGCATTAAAACCATCTTGTTAAGCTACTGGGACCTCCACGTCTCTTCTGAGGGGCATTAAAAGCATCTTGTTAAGCTACTGTGACCTCCACCACTTTTCCAAGGGGCATTCAAACCGTCTTGTTAAGCTACTGGGACCTCCACGTCTCTTCCAAGGGGCATTCAAACTGTCTTGTTAAGCTACTGTGACCTCCACCACTTTTCCAAGGGGCATTAAAACCGTCTTGTTAAGCTACTGGGACCTCCACATCTCTTCTGAGGGGCATTAAAAGCGTCTTGCTAAGCTACTGCGACCTCCACCACTTTTCCGAGGGGCATTAATACCGTCTTGTTAAGCTACTGGGACCTCCACGTCTCTTCCAAGGGGCATTTAAACCGTCTTGTTAAGCTACTGGGACCTCCACGTCTCTTCCAAGGGGCATTCAAACCGTCTTGTTAAGCTACTGTGACCTCCACTACATTTCCAAGGGGCATTAAAACCGTCTTGTTAAGCTACTGGGACCTCCTCGTCTCTTCTGAGCGGCATTAAAAGCGTCTTGTTAAGCTACTGTGACCTCCACCACTTTTCCAAGGGGCATTAAAACCGTCTTGTTAAGCTACTGGGACCTCCACGTCTCTTCTGAGGGGCATTAAAAGCGTCTTGTTAAGCTACTGCGACCTCCACCACTTTTCCAAGGGGCATTCAAACTGTCTTGTTAAGCTACTGTGACCTCCACCACTTTTCCAAGGGGCATTAAAACCGTCTTGTTAAGCTACTGGGACCTCCACGTCACTTCCGAGGGGCATTAAAACCGTCTTGTTAAGCTACTGTGACCTCCACGTCTCTTCAAAGGGGCATTAAAAGCGTCTTCTTAAGCCACTCTGAACTCCACAGCTCTTCCAAGGGGCATTGAAATGTTGTTTTTAATTACCTCTAACCTCCACGACTCTTCCAACGGGCATTGCATTTCCTCCTAATTTTAGTCAGCTTTTGCTTTTCAATGCAAAGGCGAAAACTAAGGGAGACCCACTCCCCAATAATGGGTAGAAGGTTTTTAGTACGCTGTAATCCACGTCTGTTTCAAGGGGCATTGCAGTTCCTCATAATTTTTGGAAAGCCTTCCATTCACTGCTTAGGCCAACAGTGTATAGGAGACCCAGTTGCTATAAATGGAAAAAATGGTTTAGTTAAGGCCCTCTGACCTCCATGTCATTTCCAAGGGGCATTGGATTGCTTCGAAATTTTTGGTAGGCATTGCACTCACTGTATGCCCTATAACTGTGTAGCCGAACCGCTCCTTTTGTTACAGAAACATATCCTACAAGACATATGTGGTTGACTGGCCTGATATTGATGTGAATGGTCCTTGTTCCTCCTGCTCTTTCTCCTTTGCCACCACCTCATCCATCATTTATCACCTGAAGCTTTGTTTTAACGGGAGTCATAGAACTGGGATAGTAGCAGGAAAACATCCAGCAATCCTCGGAGGAGGTAGGATATGCGCCAAAACGCTGAACACCTCAGGCCTAGCCGCTACTACATACATGCGCTTGCATTCCAAGAAAACAAAGCAGATGCTAAGTTCTATCATCATCATCATGCTCCTCACCTTGGCACTCTCAACTCCCCTGATGGAGAAGCCAGGGCCCACCGGAGGAGTCTGGTTCTCTGGTGGGCTCGTCCAATGCTGCCCTAAAGCAGGCCGGGCTAAGAAAAGTGTGTGGGGGGAAGTTGACAGGAGAAATAGGGGCGGCTGGGGACCGAGTATGGACACCCGGCCGCCCACTGGCGGCTGCGGACCGAGCGTGGACACCCGGCCGCCGGGCGGCTGGGTACTGAGTATGGATACCTCTGTGCCGAAGCAGCCATGAGGTAGTGGCCAGCTTCGGCCTCCTCCAAACTAAAAGGCCCCATTTCAAGTGCAAGCTAGCAGTATGGTATTGCAGCCTGGGGGTGGGTGGGTGGCAGGCTGCACACTTACGCTTGCATTACAAGAAAACAAAGCAGATGCTAACTTCTATCATCATCATCATGCTCCTCACCTTTGGAGGTGTGCTCGTCTATTATGTAGTGCTTTTTTCCATTAAAACATGCTCCTCACCTTGGCACTCTCAACTCCCCTGATGGAGAAGCCAGGGCCCACCGGAGGAGACTGGTTCTCTGGTGGGCTCGCCTAATGCTGCCCTAAAGCAGACTGGGCTAAGAAAAGTGTGTGGGGGGAAGTTGACAGGAGAAATAGGGGTGGCTGGGGACCGTTTATGGACACCCGGATGCCCCCAGGCGGCTGGGGACCAAGTGTGGACCCCCGGCCGCGGGGCTCCTGGGGACCGAGTATGGACACCCGGCCGCCCCCTGGCTGTTGGGGACCGTGTGTGGACACCCGGTCGCGGGGCGGCTGGGGACCGAGTATGGACACCCGGCCGCCCCCTGGCGGCTGGGGACCGAGTGTGAACACCCGGCCGCCGGGCGGCTGGGGACTGAGTATGGATGCCAGGCCGCCAACGCAGCCATGACGTGGTGGCCAGATTCCGCCTCCACATGCCTAAAAGGCCCAATTTCAAGTGCAAACAAGCAGTATGGTATTGCAGCCTGGGGGTGGGTGGGTGGCAGGCTGCATACTTGCGCTTGCATTGCAAGGAATGGGAGAGGTACAATTGAACGATGCCCTGGGACAAGGACTTGAATGGGGATAGTTGCAAGTCTGCAACGACAGGTGCAGGGTGGGAGGCATCTTCGCATGTACCATGAACAGGGGTTTGGCATGCACACACTACAGTGGAATAGGCTGTCCTTCCCACTAAATGCACTGGTGAGGGCACAGGTAATGTTTTGGTATGCGCGCTTAATCTTATGTAGAAGGCACACCGGGACAAATAGGGACGGCTGGGGACTGAGTATGGATACCTCGCTGCCGAAGCAGCCATGAGGTAGTGGCCAGCTTCGGCCTCTTCCAAACTAAAAGGCCCCATTTCAAGTGTAAGCTAGCAGTATGTTATTGCAGCCTGGGTGGGTGGGTGGCAGGCTGCACACTTACGCTTGCATTCCAAGAAAACAAAGCAGATGCTAACTTCTATCATCATCATCATGGTCCTCACCTTGGCACTCTCAACTCCCCTGATGGAGAAGCCAGGGCCTACCGGAGGAGTCTGGTTCTCTGGTGGGCTTGTCCAATGCTGCCCTAAAGCAGGCCAGGCTAAGAAAAGTGTGTGGGAAGGTGACAGGAGAAATAGGGGCGGCTTGAGACCGTTTATGGACACCCAGCCGCCCCCAGGCGGCTGGGGACCGTGTGTGGACACCCGGCCGCGGGGCGGTTGGGGACCGAGTATGGACACCCGGCCGCCCCCTGGCGGCTGGGGACCGAGTGTGGACACCCGGCCGCCGTGCGGCTGGGGACTGAGTATGGATACCAGGCCACCAAAGCAGCCATGACGTGGTGGCCAGATTCCGCCTCCACATGCCTAAAAGGCCCAATTTCAAGTGCAAGCAAGCAGTATGTTATTGCAGCCTGGGGGTGGGTGGGTGGCAGGCTGCATACTTGCGCTTGCATTGCAAGGAATGGGGGAGGTACAATTGAACACTGCTCTGGGAGAAGGACTTGTACAGGGATAGTTGCAAGTCTGCATCTTCTGATGCGGCAAGGATGACTTCTGATGGGCACACTTTTAGGCAGTGACCTGGATGTCAGAGATGCTTCCAGGGGTCTTCCCCATGCTGTTCCCACAGCACATGGCCAGATAAGGTTGTAAAATATTAAAATGACATTTCCCTGTGAATGCATTTGTCACGGTTGAAAGCAATACAAAAGTGCAAAAACGCATAAAAAATGCTACTTGTGAACATAGCCCAAGGTGTGGAGGAGTATTTTTGTTTTTGGTTATTTATTTTACCTTATACACAAGTCTTTACCCTGCAAAGGAACTTCCTTAACATATTTCACAGGAAAGCAGTTTCAGTTTCGTTTTTGAACGTTTTATTGTGAGCCCGTAAAAATGGCTTAATACCTCTGACCACGTTGTTGACAGCAGTGACCTGGGGGTCAGAAATGCTTTCTGGGGCGATCCCCATGCTGTCCCCATGTCATTTTGTGACACCCCAGGGGTCTGGTTGTCACAGTGATAGAGATATTACGTCTGAGAGCAGGTGGGAGGTCCTTTGGTCAGGGATCCTGTGCATGCCACACCTCCTGCCCAGCCTTGGGAGGGGAAGAACTTCCCCTGTATAAACCCGGGGCTGAGGCAGGGTGAGTGAGTCCAGGAAGAGTAGAGACAAGAGCAGCATAGGAAGCAGCAGAGTCACAAGGAGTCAGGGGCTGGCAGCTAAAGAGCTCGCCCTGACTAAGAAGATTCTTTACCGGACCCGGAGTCCGAGGCTGTGGGGACTAACTTCTACCCAGCAGCAGAATCCGTCAGGCAGGGGATTTCAGGTCCCCTGGCCCAGAAGCCCGAAGGCCCGGTCACACGCGTGGGACCAGCACCGCCATCGTGGAGCGGAAGCCATTAGAAGGCCCCGAGTCACCGGCCATACGGGTGAGCACCACACGGTACACTCAGGGACGTGGGCTACTTACATCAGCTTCTAGCAAGGTAGCCAGAAGAGTACAGTCAGCTTGGGAGGCCTACAACTACGCCTGGCCAGGGGAGATCCCATCTGCTCAAGGACTGACCAGGCCCCGTTCGCTAGCAAGTACTCCGGGAGGGTCTATCGTTGTTACCAGTAAAGACCCTGAACGCTACCATACCGTCTCTGAGTGGTTCCTGCTACCCCCATCATCCACGTCGGCTGCCCTGAGGCCATACCCCTCCCGTTGGGGGTTATACTATCACGCTGCACCATCCTTCCACCGGCCTCAGCGGTCTGCCCTGCAGCAGCAGCCCCCCTGGCTGCATTCAACGGGTGGCGTAGTCATCAACCATTTTCTACCGCTAACAGACTGCCGTCCAGTTTGACTCCCTGGGCACGGACCGGGTCACCGCCACGAGACTACAACCCTAAACAGATCCGGCTCCGGGTAAGCTCCCGCGTGCGCAACGCAGCGCGACACAGGCCCAGGGGCGCGTCAACTTTGGCGTAGTCGGCAGGATCACGTGCCCGCAACCACCGGGTACTGCGTGCCTGAAAAGCAAAGACTGTTCAAACTTACCAGTGGTGAAGATTCCCGCCGTCGGTGAAGATTCCCGCCATCCGGCGCCATCTTCAGCCTTCTTCCCGCCATCGGTGAAGTTTCCCGCCATCCGGCGCCATCTTCAGCCTTCTTCCCGCCATCCGTGGAGTTTTCCCGCCATTGGACGCCATCTTGAGGACGCCGCGCGGGAAGAAGAGGGGCGTGGACTCCGAAAGCGCGCGAGAACTGAAGCCCCGCCTCACGTCTGGACGTTGCGTAAGGTCCTGGAAGGAGCCCAGCAGACGCCGACGTCACAGGAGCGCGACGGAAGGTCCTCAACCCTGACGATCCACTGCGGAGCCGCGGCCTACGGAACAGGATCATCGCAAGGTAGGCCACGGTCCACTAGGGGGGAGGAAGATGTCGGATACGGAGGAGAGCTCCACTGCCTCAACCCCCGCCAGCGCTACCGCTGTTGCAGTTATGCCCTTCACCATGCCCTATATCCCGGGAGCAGCTTGGCTACCCCAGTACTCAGGGGAGTCACATACCCTGCATGACTTTAGAGAAAAGCTGGATAGCCTCTTCCAGGTGTACCCCCTCACAGAAGAGCAAAAAGTGAGCATCCTGGTGGCCCAACTAACTGGGGCAGCCAAAAGGGAAGTAAAATCCTGGCCACCTGGGAGGAAGACTGTCGCAGGGATACTAACCCGGCTGAAGGACACCTTTGATACCCGCACCTCAGCCGAGATTAAACTTAGATTCTACGGGTGCAAGCAGCGAGCGCATGAGAGTATAAGGGACTATGCACTCAACCTACAAGAGGCCCTGAGGGCCATTAAGCAGACCGACCCTAATGGAGTGGGAAACGAGGACAGGCTGTTGACCGAACAATTTATAGAGGGTTTATATTGCAATGCCCACCGCACCCAGTTGCGGGCAATGGCCTTACAGGACCCTCATCTAGAATTTGCACAGTTCAAGGACAGAGCCATCCGGGTGCTCCGAGAACCGGCACCAGGTGGCGTTGTGACCCACAGACGCCCCACTACCACTTACTACCAGGAGGCGGCGCCCTTGTCAGCAGGGCCTGTGGGAGCTGATGCGCAGGCTTTGGACAATGACCCGGCTCCAGACCTACACCATCAGGTCCAAGAGCTAGCTAAAAGCGTTGCTGCGCTAACCCGAACTGTGCAGTCTTTACAGGTTTCCACTCCAGGGAAGATCCAGCTGGCATCCGGACCGGAGGACATCCCGTGGCGTCGACCAAGGAGGACCCCACCGGCCAGAGGAAGACCCAGTGACCGATACAGCGAGGACGGACGACCCATCTGCCGCCGCTGCAATCAACCCGGACATATGGAAAGGTACTGTTCTTTAAACGGGCACAACCTGGGGTAGAGGGCCAACCCCCAGGAAAAAGATCACCAGGCCCATCGAACTGGCGCGACAGATATGTGGGAGGACGTCCAGTCTTGCCTGTGGTACTGGATGGCATTCCCATGAGTGCCCTACTGGACACCGGGTCACAGGTCACCACCATCCCGTACGTGCTCTTCAAGCAGTACTGGAATGACTCGGATATTACCCGCTACCCTGACGACGACTTGAGTATCATCGCCAGCAATGGTCAGCCCGTGCCACAGATCGGATTTAAAGAGGTGACCATCAAAATTGGTAGAGTCGAACTGGCCGCACAGGGACTGATCATTGTAGATATTGACAAACATGAGAGTCACCCAAAAATAACTCTAGGAACTAATGTAATTGAAAATTGTCTTGCAGAGGTGATTTTCCTTTTACAGCAGGTTGCCAAGAATGCCAGCTCCGGCGAGCAGCGGGTGCTCCAGAAAGAGATCCGGGCACTGATGCAACGGCAACAAGTGGAACTCTCCGGCGGTGAGATTGGTAGCGTAAGAATGTGTGACCCTTTTCCTATTGCCATGCCCCCAAAAAGTGAAATGATGATTTGGTGCCGGGCAGCTATTGGTCTGAGAGGTAGAGATTACCAGGCAATGGTAGAACCAGTTTACTCAGACAGTAGGCCCACCATTTTGACAGCACGGGGGGTGGTCAATGTACGCCATGGGAGGGTGCCCGTTCGCATAATAAATATCGGGGAGAGGGAAGTGTACCTGCCCCGGTATGCCACGCTAGCCAAATTATATACCACTAATCAAAATTCTATACAATCTGTGGAACCCTTGCCTCCATCTCACCCGGAGGAAGGTAACGGCTCTAAGAAAGACATGGAGGACTGGTGTCAGCAACTACATCTGGGTACTGACTCCACTCCCTCACACCAGAAACAAGGAGTCTATCGGGTGGTTCAAGAGTATGAGAGAGTGTTTAGTAAACACCCGTTAGACTTCGGGCGAGTCAAGGGGGTAGAACACCGCATCCCCACGGGAGATCATCCTCCCATAAAAGAGAGGTATCGACCCGTACCCCCTGCACATTACCAACACGCCAAGGGGATGCTTAGAGACATGAAGGAGGCTGGGGTAATCCGGGATAGCTGTAGCCCCTGGGCAGCCCCACTAGTTTTAGTCAAAAAGAAAGACAACACCATGAGGATGTGTGTAGATTACCGGAAAATCAACCGTATCACACACAAGGATGCGTACCCCTTACCAAGGATAGAGGAGTCATTGGCTGCTTTAAGATCTGCTAACTTCTTCTCTACCTTGGATCTCACTAGCGGGTACTGGCAGGTTCCTGTAGCAGAGGCGGACCGGGAGAAGACCGCATTCACCACCCCGATGGGACTTAGCGAGTTCACCTGCATGCCGTTCGGACTCTGCAACGCCCCAGGAACCTTCCAACGATTAATGGAGTGCTGTCTGGGCCACAGAAACTTCGAGACGGTCCTGTTGTACCTGGACGATGTCATCGTATACTCCAAAACTTATGAGGACCACCTGAAACACCTGGCGGAGGTGTTCGAAGCTCTGGCGAGTTACGGCCTAAAGGTGAAACCCTCCAAGTGTCACCTCCTGAAACCAAAGGTGCAATACCTGGGACACGTGGTGAGCGCTGACGGAGTGGCTCCCGACCCCGATAAGATCACCGCAATTAAGGGATGGCCAAGCCCCTCCAGCGTAAAAGAAGTGCGGCAGTTCCTAGGGTTGGTAGGCTACTACCGAAGGTTTATTCCCGGTTTCACCAAAAAGGCAGCACCTATGCAGGACCTCCTGATAGGCCAGTCCCGGAAGGCCAAGAACCAGAAGCCGCCCTTCAAATGGGAAAAGCTAGAAGAAGAGTCCTTCCGCCAGCTGAAGATGGCCCTCACGGGGGATGAAATCTTGGCGTACCCGGACTATAGCCAGCCCTTCATCCTCTACACCGACGCCAGTAACATCGGGCTAGGAGCCGTACTGTCCCAGATTCAGCAGGGGAGAGAACGAGTAATCTCCTATGCCAGCCGAAAACTGCGACCCACCGAAAGGAACCCCGAAAATTACAGCTCATTTAAGCTAGAGTTCCTGGCCGTGGTATGGGCAGTCACCGAGCGCTTTAGGCATTACCTCGCTTCTTCCCGGTTCACCGTATACACGGATAACAACCCGTTGACACACCTGGACACGGCAAGACTCGGTGCCCTGGAGCAGAGGTGGATGGCCCGTCTGTCCAACTACGAGTTCACAATTAAATACCGGGCAGGGCGCTCCAATACCAACGCGGACGCCCTGTCCAGGATGCCCAACCTGCCGGACGGAGGAGAAGATCCGGAGGGACTGGAAGAAGTTGAACTCCCTGCGTTCCACCGTCATGGGACTATCCAGTATTCCCACCGGGTAAGGAGTAAGCAGGCTGCTACGTTGAACCCCTTACCTCACTACAACTGGGCGGAAACGCAAGACAGCGACCCTGCCGTCCGACTGGTGAAGGAGATGCTGACTCGCCCGGAGGCTAGCCTGGAATCAGACGCTCCAGAGGAAGCCAAACAACTATGGGCAGAGAAGAGTCGACTGTTCCTTTACAAGGGGAAGTTGTGCCGCAGAATGGTTAACTCCAGGACGCATGAACTACTCTGGCAAGTAGTGGTGCCACGAAGAGACGCAGCCATGGTGATGGAGGCATACCACGACGGAGCTGGACACTTCGGGTGGAAAAAGCTGGAGTTCCTGCTGCGCGAGCGGTTCCACTGGGTAGGCATGAGGGGAACCATCGAGAAGTGGTGCAGAGACTGTGGCCCGTGCAATCTGAGAAGGAAGGACCGGGCCAGCCAGAAGACTCCCCTGCAGTCCATCGTCACCCGGCAACCGTTGGAACTGGTAGCCTTGGATCATGTAAAACTGACCCCCAGCAGAAGTGGCTACGTCTACGCGTTAACCATCGTGGATCATTACTCCCGGTTTCTGGTTGTCGTCCCCGTCAAGGACTTAACGGCTCGAACAGCAGCTAGAGCCTTCCAGCAGCACTTTTGCCGTCCACACGGGTACCCGGACCAAGTGCTGACGGACCAGGGACCTGCCTTTGAAGCGGAGGTCTTCCAGGAATTCTGCAATCTGTATGGCTGCCGGAAGATAAGGACGACACCCTACCATCCGCAAACTAATGGACTTTGTGAGAAAATGAACCAGGTGGTAATGGATCTTCTAAAAACGTTGCCCCTGGAAGAACGCAGTCTGTGGCCTGAGAAGTTGCCCGATCTGGTGGACCTATACAACCACATCCCGGTAGGTTCCACCAACTGTACCCCGGCTTACCTAATGAGGGCAAGACCTGGTAAGTTACCTGTTGACCTGGAAATGGGAGTCCTGACGCCCGAGGACACTTCACCAGAAACAGACTGGGACACAGAGAGGCAGCAGCAGTACCGGAAAGTACAGGAGAGCGTGGAGCGAAGTCTCTGTCAGGCTAGGGAAAGACAAGAGAAGACTTACAACCAGTATGCTCCCGCTGTTCCCCTGGTACCCGGAGAGCAGGTCTTGAAGAGGAAGAGACGGCTCCACAAGTTGGACGACCAGTGGGAGAAGGACCCGTACACCGTACTGCCCTCAAGCCACGAGAACCCGAAGGTCTGTACCATCAGTAAAGACGGAGGGGAAACCACAGCCATTGTATCCCGGGACCACCTGAAGAAGTGCCCCGAACAACTGAGGAACCCTGAGGAGGAACAGGAAGACCATCGACCCGTGGAAGAAAGGGAAGATATGGTTAGTACCGTGCTCGGGGACTTCCCTCGGTCTTGGACTCAAGTCAATGGTGCAGTTGTGGTACCCGTACTCACCTTCCTCCAACCATCATCCCAAGAACCTACGGAGCAACGGGTAGAGCTGGAAGAGCAGCCGGTCCAGGAGGCAGAAGACTCCACCCAAGCGGAACAGGAGAATCCACCCTCTGCTTATAGTGAGCCTGCCGTACCCCTAGTGAGACAAAGAGCCGGTAGACAGCTGCCCAGTTTACCCTTGACAGCTCCTACACCCTGTAGTTCAGGGCCAGACAGTCAGCTCCGTAGGTCCACTAGGGCCAGTAGAGGCCAGTTACCCGCACGTTGGAGGATCTAAATGTTTAAGTTGTTTTACAATGTTTACCTGTTTATTGTTGCTTGTGTGTAATTTTGTGTTTCTAGTTGTTTTTAGGAGTCTTCGGTGGATTTACCGGGAATCCTTTGTATATAGTTGGAGCGTAACCCAGGATGGACTAGAGACTGTTAAGGACTTGGGGTAGGACAGACCCCTACCTGGTTACGTCTCCCTGTGTTGGTGAAATGGACACCTTTGCTTTTCTTCAAAGACTGCACCCGGTTGCGGACATCCGTGACCATCTTATTGTGTTTCCTTATTGTATTTTATTGTTCTTTGATATACCTTGTTATATTTTTCTAAAAAGTGTTTAGTCCCGGAGTACTAAATTTCACTAGGGGGGAGTGTGACACCCCAGGGGTCTGGTTGTCACAGTGATAGAGATATTACGTCTGAGAGCAGGTGGGAGGTCCTTTGGTCAGGGATCCTGTGCATGCCACACCTCCTGCCCAGCCTTGGGAGGGGAAGAACTTCCCCTGTATAAACCCGGGGCTGAGGCAGGGTGAGTGAGTCCAGGAAGAGTAGAGACAAGAGCAGCATAGGAAGCAGCAGAGTCACAAGGAGTCAGGGGCTGGCAGCTAAAGAGCTCGCCCTGACTAAGAAGATTCTTTACCGGACCCGGAGTCCGAGGCTGTGGGGACTAACTTCTACCCAGCAGCAGAATCCGTCAGGCAGGGGATTTCAGGTCCCCTGGCCCAGAAGCCCGAAGGCCCGGTCACACGCGTGGGACCAGCACCGCCATCGTGGAGCGGAAGCCATTAGAAGGCCCCGAGTCACCGGCCATACGGGTGAGCACCACACGGTACACTCAGGGACGTGGGCTACTTACATCAGCTTCTAGCAAGGTAGCCAGAAGAGTACAGTCAGCTTGGGAGGCCTACAACTACGCCTGGCCAGGGGAGATCCCATCTGCTCAAGGACTGACCAGGCCCCGTTCGCTAGCAAGTACTCCGGGAGGGTCTATCGTTGTTACCAGTAAAGACCCTGAACGCTACCATACCGTCTCTGAGTGGTTCCTGCTACCCCCATCATCCACGTCGGCTGCCCTGAGGCCATACCCCTCCCGTTGGGGGTTATACTATCACGCTGCACCATCCTTCCACCGGCCTCAGCGGTCTGCCCTGCAGCAGCAGCCCCCCTGGCTGCATTCAACGGGTGGCGTAGTCATCAACCATTTTCTACCGCTAACAGACTGCCGTCCAGTTTGACTCCCTGGGCACGGACCGGGTCACCGCCACGAGACTACAACCCTAAACAGATCCGGCTCCGGGTAAGCTCCCGCGTGCGCAACGCAGCGCGACACAGGCCCAGGGGCGCGTCAATTTGAGCACTGTCACTATCGTTTTGGGCACTTGTTAGGCTTTTAAAAGACTGCCGGGGGTGCCGCCGCAAAAATGCTCTGGTCTCCCATAGACTAACATTGGGCTCATTGCTCGGCCCGAGCTTCGAGCACCCGAGCATTTTAGTGCTCGCTCAACACTATTCCTTAGTAATAAAGGTGCAAATTTTCCAGTCAACCAAATGTAGGTGTGTCCCACAGAACTTCACTGTGGGCGTGGCCGTGTTTTCATTGGCTAGCAGAGAATAAGCAAACGCCCACAGAAGAGTCTTGTGCTTTGCGCCCAGTTGAAGGGAAAATGTGCATAACTTTGGAATGGAGGGGCACAAAAGAAAAAGGAAAACTGTTCCAGAATCAGTGGAATAGAGCCAATTCGGGGAGGTACTCGGTCTTACTTGAAAAAAAAATCCAGTGACACGTCCTCTTTAAGTGCATAAGGCCTAAAAAGCATTCAATTTAGCAATATATCGTTAGTTGTTATTAATAGTATTGAAGTCACTTTAAGGCCACAGCCCCACTATCAGTATTTGGTCAGTATTCGGTCAGTATTTTTTCTCAAAAGTGGGAGCCAAAACCAGGAGTGGGTGATAAATGCAGAATTGGTGACTTGTTTCTATTATACCTTTTCTCTGATTGTTCCTCACCTGGTTTTGGCTCCCAATCCTGAGAAAAAATACTGACCAAATACTGATAGTGGGGCTATGGCCTAAAGGATAGGTCATCAATGTGAGAACTGTGGGGTCATAACTGATCAGTGTTTATAAGCTCTGCCTACAGCATTGAAAGGAGCTGCACTGTGCAATGTCTAGTGGCTGAGTACTGCTAAACAAGAGAATGAAAAGTATTCCCACTGTTGTCAGAATTTCAACCTATAGAGAGGCTATAGGAAAAATATCAATACAGGCAATATGATTACTTTTAGAGAGGACCTTTCTCAAAAAATTGAGTTAAATATTTTGTCAAAATCCCTGATTATACCTCTCTTTTCCGTTTTGCATTGCGTCGCAATATGTGAAATCTCTGCTTGTAGTTCAACTATGTATTCTTCCAGCATTGTCTCTGGGG
Organism: Phyllobates terribilis; assembly: GCF_046119375.1. Taxonomy (NCBI): domain Eukaryota; kingdom Metazoa; phylum Chordata; class Amphibia; order Anura; family Dendrobatidae; genus Phyllobates; species Phyllobates terribilis. Next base: position 149,430,500 of record NW_027362772.1, on the reverse strand, counting down.
GCGTGCGCTTTTACCTCTCAGTCTCAGACGCTGACAGTCATCACTCAGTAGATGATCAAGTAGTATTCCAGTCATTTCAGATATTGGCATACCGTGATTGGCAACATCTGGAAGGAAGGGAGAGGTGAAAGCACACGGCCACAGAGAAAATGTTGAAGGAACGCCCAGTTGCACTACAAGCAGAAATTTCAAATATTGCATTTCTAAAGCCACAAATCTGATTATCTCTGCAATGCAATGATGTAGTGCGGAAGGGAAAAAAAGCAGCAAAATCAGGGAAGCCCAGAGATTTTTATAAGGTTTTTTTCATTTTTTGGAGCATGTGACAGCTCCTTTTTAGAGGGTACTATTCCAATAGCAATCTTATTAAATTGCAAATGTATTCTTTTGAGTTCACATTCACCTAAGTGACCCCTGACCTGTTAAAATTAGTTCTAGGAGTCCCTTTCCCCCTCTTGTTGGGTCCTGCACCAGTTGGAGAGGTATATGTATTTTATTATTGTCAAAAACCTGTTTCCTTTGCTGGACCTGCAGCGTTCTGCTCCCCAATTTATACCAATGTATTTGAAGTCCCCCATAATAATTACTTCTCCCTGATTCGCTGCTCATCTATTTGCTTCATAAGGATATTTTCTGCTACTTCCATTAAACTTGGAGACTTAAAGCAGACCCCTATATTTTATTATTATTTCTCCCTCCCCTTATTTCCACCTATAAAGACTCTACATGTTCATTAGCCTCCCATATACTGTACATGTAGGATAGGTTTTAGGAAGACAACACATCAGGGTTGCCAGCATGATTTTTTTTTTTTCTGGACCGCTTATCAAAAAACCACAGACAATCAACATATTTTACGGACACATTGGAAAACCATAATAAATCATTAAGATTCTAATTGATAGATGTCAACAACACATAATACTGACATGAAGACATTAGCTGCATTCATTGTGAAACATAAAATGATGACAATTACAGTCATAATTATCTGTACAGATTTTTCCAGCTTCAAAAAAAACATGGACGCATCACATTTTTTTTATTAATGGGGAAAAATGCCATATTTTTAGGGGCTGTCCGGACAATTGGCATCCCGTTTCATGATCCCAGTCTTTGTGACAGATTGCCCTGTCTGTCCCACTAAATATTAAATCCCCCACTACCTGCACCTGTCTGGTCTGCATTATAGATGCCAATCTTGATGAAGAGTACACTATAGTAAAATCTTCCAAATTCACTAAGAGACGTGCGCCAAGGCCTCTTAATGAATTTGAGTCTCCCTTTTCTTTACAGAAGGTTGGTGGAGCTGGCCGGTTGCACAAAAATTTAGCAACATTTCAAACTGTTCTGGTGCAAACTATTTGAAGAATCAAGGCCAAAGTGTGCATTCTGTGCATTCTGTGCATTCTGTTTCCCTTCTGTTCATTCTGTTTCCCTTCTGTGCATTCTGTTTCCCTTCAGTGCATTCTGTTTCCCTTCTGTGCATTCAGTGCATTCTGTTTCCCTTCTGTTCATTCTGTTTCCCTTCTGTTAATTTTGTTTCCCTTTTGTTCATTCTGTTTCCCTTCTGTGCATTCAGTGCATTCTGTTTCCCTTCTGTTCATTCTGTTTCCCTTCTGTGCATTCAGTGCATTCTGTTTCCCTTCTGTTCATTCTGTTTCCCTTCTGTTCATTGTTCCCTTTTGTTCATTCTGTTTCCCTTCCGTTCATTCTGTTTCCCTTCTGTGCATTCTGTTTCAATTCTGTGCATTCTGTTTCCCTTCTGTTCATTCTGTTTCCCTTCTGTTCATTCTGTTTCCCTTTTGTTGATTCTGTTTCCCTTCTGTGCAATCAGTGCATTCTGTTTCCCTTCTGTTCATTCTGTTTCCCTTCTGTGCATTCAGTGCATTCTGTTTCCCTTCTGATCATTCTGTTTCCCTTCTGTTCATTCTGTTTCCCTTTTGTTCATTCTGTTTCCCTTCTGTGCATTCAGTGCATTCTGTTTCCCTTCTGTTCATTCTGTTTCCCTTCTGTGCATTCAGTGCATTCTGTTTCCCTTCTGTTCATTCTGTTTCCCTTCTGTGCATTCTGTTTCCCTTCTGTGCATTCTGTTTCCCTTTTGTTGATTCTGTTTCCCTTCTGTGCAATCAGTGCATTCTGTTTCCCTTCTGTTCATTCTGTTTCCCTTCTGTGCATTCAGTGCATTCTGTTTCCCTTCTGTTCATTCTGTTTCCCTTCTGTTCATTCTGTTTCCCTTTTGTTCATTCTGTTTCCCTTCTGTGCATTCAGTGCATTCTGTTTCCCTTCTGTTCATTCTGTTTCCCTTCTGTGCATTCTGTTTCCCTTCTGTGCATTCTGTTTCCCTTCTGTTCATTCTGTTTCCCTTCTGTGCATTCAGTGCATTCTGTTTCCCTTCTGTTCATTCTGTTTCCCTTCTGTTCATTCTGTTTCCCTTTTGTTCATTCTGTTTCCCTTCTGTGCATTCAGTGCATTCTGTTTCCCTTCTGTTCATTCTGTTTCCCTTCTGTTCATTCTGTTTCCCTTTTGTTCATTCTGTTTCCCTTCTGTGCATTCTGTTTCTCTTATGTTCATTCTGGTCCCCTTCTGTACATTTAGTGCATTCTGTTCCCCTTCTGTTCATTCTGTTTCCCTTCTGTTCATTCTGTTTCCCTTCTGTTCATTCTGTTTCCCTTTTGTTCATTCTGTTTCCCTTCTGTGCATTGTTTCTTTTCTGTGCGTCCAATGCATTGTTTCCCTTCTGCTCATTCTGTTTCCCTTTTGTTCATTCTGTTTCCCTTTTGTTCATTCTGTTTCCCTTCTGAGCATTCAGTGCCTTCAGTTTCCCTTCTGTTCATTCTGTTTCCCTTCTGTTCATTGTTTCTTTTCTGTGCGTCCAATGCATTGTTTCCCTTCTGTTCATTCTGTTTCCCTTTTGTTCATTCTGTTTCCCTTCTGTCCATTCTGTTTCCCTTTTGTTCATTCTGTTTCCCTTCTGTGCATTCTGTTTCTCTTATGTTCATTCTGGTCCCCTTCTGTACATTTAGTGCATTCTGTTCCCCTTCTGTTCATTCTGTTTCCCTTCTGTTCATTCTGTTTCCCTTCTGTTCATTGTTTCTTTTCTGTGCGTCCAATGCATTGTTTCCCTTATGTTCATTCTGTTTCCCTTTTGCTCATTCTGTTTCCCTTCTGTGCATTCTGTTTCCCTTTTGTTCATTCTGTTTTCCTTCTGTGCATTCTGTGCATTCAGTTTCCCTTCTGTTCATTCTGTTTCCCTTCTGTGCATTCAGTGCATTCTGTTTCCCTTCTGTTCATTCTGTTTCCCTTCTGTGCATTCTGTTCATTCTGTTTCCCTTCTGTGCATTCAGTGCATTCTGTTCCCCTTCTGTTCATTCTGTTTCCATTCTGTGCATTCGGTTTCCCTTCAGTTCATTCTGTTTCCATTCTGTGCATTCAGTGCGTTCTGTTTCCCTTCTGTTCATTCTGTTTCCCTTTTGTTCATTCTGTTTCCCTTCTGTGCATTGTTTCTTTTCTGTGCGTCCAATGCATAGTTTCCCTTCTGTTTCCCTTTTGTTCATTCTGTTTCCCTTCTGTGCATTCAGTGCATTCTGTTCCCCTTCTGTTCATTCTGTTTCCATTCTGTGCATTCAATTTCCCTTCTGTTCAGTCTGTTTACCTTCTGTGCATTCAGTGCATTCTGTTACCTTTCTGTTCATTCTGTTTCCATTCTGTGCATTCAGTTTCCCTTCTGTTCATTCTGTTTCCCTTCTGTACATTCAGTGCATTCTGTTCCCCTTCTGCTCATTCTGTTTCCATTCTGTGCATTCTGTTCATTCTGTTTCCATTCTGTGCATTCTGTTCCCCTTCTGTTCATTCTGTTTCCATTCTGTGCATTCAGTTTCCCTTCTGTTCATTCTGTTTCCCTTCTGTGCATTCAGTGCGTTCTGTTTCCCTTCTGTTCATTCTGTTTCCCTTCTGTTCATTCTGTTTCCCTTTTGTTCATTCTGTTTCCCTTCTGTGCATTGTTTCTTTTCTGTGTGTCCAATGCATTGTTTCCCTTCTCTTCATTCTGTTTCCCTTTTGTTCATTCTGTTTCCCTTCTGTGCATTCTGTTCCCCTTCTGTTCATTCTGTTTCCATTCTGTGCATTCAGTTTCCCTTCTGTTTATTCTCTTTTCATTCTGTGCATTCAGTTTCCCTTCTGTTCATTCTGTTTCCCTTCTGTGCATTCTGTTTCTCTTCTGTGCATTCAGTGCATTCTGTTCCCCTTGTGTTCATTCTGTTTCCCTTCTATGCATTCAGTGCATTCTGTTCCCCTTCTGTTTATTCTGTTTCCATTCTGTGCATTCAGTTTCCCTTCTGTTCATTCTGTTTCTCTTCTGTGCATTCAGTGCATTCTGTTCCCATTCTGTTCATTCTGTTTCCATTCTGTGCATTCAGTGCATTATGTTCCTCTTCTGTTTATTCTGTTTCCATTCTGTGCATTCAGTTTCCCTTCTGTTCATTCTGTTTACCTTCTGTGCATTCAGTGCATTCTGCTCCCCTTCTGTTCATTCTGTTTCCCTTCTGTGCATTCTGTTTCCCTCCTGTTCATTCTGTTTCCCTTCTGTTCATTCTGTTTCCCTTTTGTTCATTCTGTTTCCCTTCTGTGCATTGTTTCTTTTCTGTGCGTCCAATGCATTGTTTCCCTTCTGTTCATTCTGTTTCCCTTTTGTTCATTCTGTTTCCCTTCTGTGCATTCTGTTTCTCTTCTGTGCATTCAGTGCATTCTGTTCCCCTTGTGTTCATTCTGTTTCCCTTCTATGCATTCAGTGCATTCTGTTCCCCTTCTGTTTATTCTGTTTCCATTCTGTGCATTCAGTTTCCCTTCTGTTCATTCTGTTTCTCTTCTGTGCATTCAGTGCATTCTGTTCCCATTCTGTTTCCATTCTGTGCATTCAGTGCATTCTGTTCCCCTTCTGTTTATTCTGTTTCCATTCTGTGCATTCAGTTTCCCTTCTGTTCATTCTGTTTACCTTCTGTGCATTCAGTGCATTCTGCTCCCCTTCTGTTCATTCTGTTTCCCTTCTGTGCATTCAGTGCATTCTGTTTCCCTCCTGTTCATTCTGTTTCCCTTCTGTTCATTCTGTTTCCCTTTTGTTCATTCTGTTTCCCTTCTGTGCATTGTTTCTTTTCTGTGCGTCCAATGCATTGTTTCCCTTCTGTTCATTCTGTTTCCCTTTTGTTCATTCTGTTTCCTTTCTGTGCATTCTGTTTCCCTTTTGTTCATTCTGTTTCCCTTCTGTGCATTCGGTGCATTCTGTTCCCCTTCTGTTCATTCTGTTCCCCTTCTGTTCATTCTGTTTCCCTTCTGTGCATTCGGTGCATTCTATTTCCCTTCTGTTCATTCTGTTTCCATTCTGTGCATTCAGTTTCCCTTCTGTTCATTCTGTTCCCCTTCTGTTTATTCTGTTTCCCTTCTGTTCATTCTGTTTCCCTTCTGTGCATTCAGTGCATTCTGTTTACCTTCTGTTCATTCTGTTTCCATTCTGTGCATTCAGTTTCCCTTCTGTTCATTCTGTTTCCATTCTGTGCATTCAGTGCATTCAGTTTCCTTTCTGTTCATTGTTTCCCTTCTGTGCATTCAGTGCATTCTGTTCCCAAGGTTCTGTTCATTCTGTTTCCATTCTGTGCATTCTGTTCCCCTTCTATTCATTCTTTTTCCATTCTGTGCATTCAGTTTCCCTTCTGTTCATTCTGTTCCCCTTCTGTTCATTCTGTTTCCCTTCTGTGCATTCAGTGCATTCAGTTTCCCTTCTGTTCATTCTGTTTCCATTCTGTGCATTCAGTTTCCCTTCTGTTCATTCTGTTTCCCTTCTGTGCATTCAGTGCATTCTGTTTCCCCTCTATCCATTCTGTTTCCTTTCTGTTCATTCTGTTTCCATTCTGTGCATTCTGTTTCCCTTCTGTTCATTCTGTCTCCATTCTGTGCATTCTGTTCCCCTTCTGTTCATTCTGTTTCCATTCTGTGCATTCTGTTCCCCTTCTGTTCATTCTGTTTCCATTCTGTGCATTCTGTTTCCCTCCTGTTCATTCTGTTTCCATTCTGTGCATTCTGTTTCCATTCTGTGCATTCAGTGCATTCTGTTCCCCTTCTATTCATTCTGTTTTCATTCTGTGCATTCAATTTCCCTTCTGTTCATTCTGTTCCCCTTCTGTTCATTCTCTTTCCCTTCTGTGCATTCAGTGCATTCAGTTTCCTTTTTGTTCATTGTTTCCCTTCTGTGCATTCAGTGCATTCTGTTCCCAAGGTTCTGTTCATTCTGTTTCCATTCTGTGCATTCAGTTTCCCTTCTGTTCATTCTGTTCCCCTTCTGTTCATTCTGTTTCCATTCTGTGTATTCTGTTCCCCTTCTGTTCATTCTGTTTCCATTCTGTGCATTCTGTTTCCCTTCTGTTCATTCTGTTTCCAATCTGTGCATTCAGTGCATTCTGTTCCCCTTCTGTTCATTCTGTTTCCATTCTGTGCATTCTCTTTCCCTCCTGTTCATTCTGTTTCCATTCTGTGCATTCTGTTTCCATTCTGTGCATTCAGTGCATTCTGTTCCCCTTCTATTCATTCTGTTTCCATTCTGTGCATTCAATTTCCCTTCTGTTCATTCTGTTCCCCTTCTGTTCATTCTGTTTCCCTTCTGTGCATTCAGTGCATTAAGTTTCCCTTCTGTTCATTCTGTTTCCCTTCTGTGCATTCAGTGCATTCAGTTTCCCTTCTGTTCATTCTGTTCCCAAGGTTCTGTTCATTCTGTTTCCATTCTGTGCATTCAGTTTCCCTTCTGTTCATTCTGTTTCCATTCTGTGCATTCTGTTTCCCTTCTGTTCATTCTGTTTCCATTCTGTGCATTCTGTTTCCATTCTGTGCATTCTGTTCCCCTTCTGTTCATTCTGTTTCCATTCTGTTCATTCTGTTTCCATTCTGTGCATTCTGTTTCCCTTCTGTTCATTCTGTTTCCATTCTGTGCATTCTGTTTCCATTCTGTGCATTCTGTTCCCCTTCTGTGCATTCTGTTTCCCTTCTGTTCATTCTGTTTCCATTCTGTGCATTCTGTTTCCATTCTGTGCATTCTGTTCCCCTTCTGTTCATTCTGTTTCCATTCTGTTCATTCTGTTTCCATTCTGTGCATTCTGTTTCCCTTCTGTTCATTCTGTTTCCATTCTGTGCATTCTGTTTCCATTCTGTGCATTCTGTTCCCCTTCTGTGCATTCTGTTTCCCTTCTGTTCATTCTGTTCCCAAGGTTCTGTTCATTCTGTTTCCATTCTGTGCATTCTGTTCCCCTTCTGTTCATTCTGTTTCCATTCTGTTCATTCTGTTTCCATTCTGTGCATTCTGTTTCCCTTCTGTTCATTCTGTTTCCATTCTGTGCATTCTGTTTCCATTCTGTGCATTCTGTTCCCCTTCTGTGCATTCTGTTTCCCTTCTGTTCATTCTGTTCCCAAGGTTCTGTTCATTCTGTTTCCATTCTGTGCATTCTGTTCCCCTTCTGTTCATTCTGTTTCCATTCTGTTCATTCTGTTTCCATTCTGTGCATTCTGTTTCCCTTCTGTTCATTCTGTTTCCATTCTGTGCATTCTGTTTCCATTCTGTGCATTCTGTTTCCCTTCTGTTCATTCTGTTTCCATTCTGTGCATTCTGTTTCCATTCTGTGCATTCTGTTCCCCTTCTGTTCATTCTGTTTCCATTCTGTTCATTCTGTTTCCATTCTGTGCATTCTGTTTCCCTTCTGTTCATTCTGTTTCCATTCTGTGCATTCTGTTTCCATTCTGTGCATTCTGTTCCCCTTCTGTGCATTCAGTTTCCCTTCTGTTCATTCTGTTCCCAAGGTTCTGTTCATTCTGTTTCCATTCTGTGCATTCAGTTTCCCTTCTGTTCATTCTGTTTCCATTCTGTGCATTCTGTTTCCCTTCTGTTCATTCTGTTTCCATTCTGTGCATTCTGTTTCCATTCTGTGCATTCTGTTCCCCTTCTGTTCATTCTGTTTCCATTCTGTTCATTCTGTTTCCATTCTGTGCATTCTGTTTCCCTTCTGTTCATTCTGTTTCCATTCTGTGCATTCTGTTTCCATTCTGTGCATTCTGTTCCCCTTCTGTGCATTCTGTTTCCCTTCTGTTCATTCTGTTTCCATTCTGTGCATTCTGTTTCCATTCTGTGCATTCTGTTCCCCTTCTGTTCATTCTGTTTCCATTCTGTTCATTCTGTTTCCATTCTGTGCATTCTGTTTCCCTTCTGTTCATTCTGTTTCCATTCTGTGCATTCTGTTTCCATTCTGTGCATTCTGTTCCCCTTCTGTGCATTCTGTTTCCCTTCTGTTCATTCTGTTTCCATTCTGTGCATTCTGTTTCCATTCTGTTCATTCTGTTTCCATTCTGTGCATTCTGTTTCCCTCCTGTTCATTCTGTTTCCATTCTGTGCATTCTGTTCCCCTTCTGTTCATTCTGTTTCCATTCTGTGCATTCTGTTCCCCTTCTGTTCATTCTGTTTCCCTTCTGTTCATTCTGTTTCCATTCTGTGCATTCTGTTTCCCTTCTGTTCATTCTGTTTCCATTCTGTGCATTCTGTTTCCCTTCTGTTCATTCTGTTTCCATTCTGTGCATTCTGTTTCCCTTCTGTTCATTCTGTTTCCATTCTGTGCATTCTGTTTCCCTTCTGTTCATTCTGTTTCCATTCTGTGCAATCTGTTTCCCTTCTGTTCATTCTGTTTCCATTCTGTGCATTCTGTTTCCCTTCTGTTCATTCTGTTTCCATTCTGTGCATTCTGTTCCCCTTCTGTTCATTCTGTTTCCATTCTGTGCATTCTGTTCCCCTTCTGTTCATTCTGTTTCCCTTCTGTTCATTCTGTTTCCCTTCTGTTCATTCTGTTTCCATTCTGTGCATTCTGTTTCCCTTCTGTTCATTCTGTTTCCATTCTGTGCATTCTGTTCCCCTTCTGTGCATTCTGTTTCCCTTCTGTTCATTCTGTTCCCCTTCTGTTCATTCTGTTTCCATTCTGTGCATTCCATTTGTATGATCTCAGTTTCCTTAGAGCATGAAGAATGAACAAAGTGAGATCTATACTGCTGCTTCTCCGCAGGGCAAAGAAAAATCACGTTTTGACTTTTGCGCCTAGAAAGCACTATTGTTAAATGCTCGCGTACTATAACTGGGAATGAGAGTTTGCAAATATGATTGTATATTGTGCATGTGTGATGTGTTGTCCTAAGGATGCCATAAAGGGAATTTGTCATCAGGTGTTTGCTATGCAATCTGAAAGCAGCATGTTTTATGGCCAGAGAGCCTTATTCCATTGATGTGTCAATTGTTCAGCAGCTTGCTGTAATTTCAATACATTCAGTATTTTATCAGCAGGAGATTATCACTGCAGGACTAGGTGTCTTGTGCCAGGCAGTCAAGCTGATCTGTGTAACCCCGCCCCCACCACTGATTGGCTGCTTTCTAACAGTGTAAATAGGAAGCTGCCAATCAGGGGCGTGGGCGGGGCTATACAGAACTCAGCATTCTGATCACTGCTACATCTGCAGGAAAGAAAACAGGGATTCTATAAAAAAATGTAACAAGCAGAACAGTAAGTGATACATTGCTGGAATCAGGGTCTCTGTCCCTACATCATGCTGCTGCCAGATTGCATAGCAAAAACCTTCTGACAGATTGCCTATAAGTAAAATTCAAGTTCTGTAGGTGCTTTTGTAGAGTATTGGACAAATACACCATGGGTGGGATATTGTTTTAGATGCTATGGGCACATTGCAACTTGTTGGCACTTTGTTTTACTGTTGTCTTATTAGAAAAGCCTGATAATACACTGCGGCATTGTTTTCCATTGTTTTAATTAGCATAATTACACCTGACAGGCTTGTGATACCATTGTCTATTGCCTCACTGCAGATTCTTTTCACTGCATGGATGGTAGGAATCTCATGGCGACACAAGGACACAATAAGTATTCAGTTCATTTTTCTCAGTGGATGTTCTATTATTTCTGCAAGTAGAAATGACGGCAGAGATTCTGGCCGAAGCCTTTAGAGTCATTGTGTATAGTTTATTTATCCTCCATTAATTTCTGAAAATTGAAAAGGTTCATTAACTGCAGACCATATGGCAAATAACTGACATGATGGAGAAACACTAAAGGAAGTCTGTCAGCACAAAATGACTATTCAAACCAAGCCTAGCTCTTAGTAGGGGACATAATAAATATTGTCCACATCCACTCCTGCATTTCTCAGAAATTGTTCTTTATTGTTTTTTTTTAATATTCTAATGAGGTGCATGGCCAAGCAGTTCAGTGCATATTCCCACCTACTTGCCCTACTCTTCCTTGAATGACAGCTCCGGCTTTACAGAAGAGGGTGGAGATAGATGGGAAAGGTGCACTGAACTGCTTGACAATGCCCAAGATGCAATGAGCACCTCAATAGCGTATTGGAATAAAGAACAATTTCTGGCAATCACGGCACCGGATTTGGAATATTATTAGAGCTACGTCCCCTACAAGCTGTTGTGCTTGGTTTGAACAGTAATTTTGTGCTGATAAACTGCCTTTAATTCATGGACCATGCCAAGAATTTTATGAGTAGCTCTTCATTTTTTGAACGTTATGTGGAACTTTACTTTTGATGAGGCACACTCTTAAACATTCAGAACTTTATTTGAGAAGAGTAAGTCTCTGGTCACTTAAGATCCTGGCCCACCTGGTCTTTCTCTTCTTTTCTCCACAATCAAGACCTTCGCACTTTCCAGTGCACCCCCTGAGAAGCTCTCTTTCATGTCTGGGGTCTTTTTATTCTGTAGTTCTCAACCTTGGACCTCTTGGGTGTGGTCTCCTTTAGTAGTGCTCATCCTTGGACCTCTTGTATGTGGTGTCATTTAGTAGTTCTCACCCTTGGACCTCTTGGGTGTTGTCTCATTTAGTTGTTCTCACCCCTGGACCTCTTGGGTGTGGTCTCATTTAGTAGTTCTCACCCTTGTACCTCTTGGGTGTGATCTCAATTAGTAGTTCTCATCCTTGCACCTCTTGGGTGTGGTATCATTTAGTAGTTCTCATCCTTCGACCTCTTGGGTGTGGTCTCATTTACTAGTTCTCACCCTTGAACCTCTTGGGTGTGGTCTCATTTAGTAGTTCTCACCCTTGGACCTCTTGGGTGTGGTCTCATTTAGTAGTTCTCATCCTTGGACCTCTTGGATGTTGTCTCATTTAGTAGTTCTCACCCTTGGACCTCTTGGGTGTGGTCTCATTTAGCAGTTCTCACCCTTGGACCTCTTGGTTGTGGTCTCATTTAGTAGTTCTCACCCTTGGACCTCTTGGGTGTAGTCTTATTTAGTAGTTCTCACCCTTGGACCTCTTGGGTGTGGTCTCATTTAGTAGTTTTCACCCTTGGACCTCTTGGGTGTGGTCTTATTCTCACATGGGCACTGAAGCACTTTGCTTTGGATACTTCGGCCAGCTAACACAGTGACACTTCATCTCTCTTAACTTAGGTGGAAATGCTTCCCTCAATTCCAACTTGACAAAACTGTGGCAAGCCTCTATACAATCCCTGGCTTACCTTCACTACTGAAGCAGCTCGTTCTTCTCTTCTATGAGTGGGCACTGTATCCTCTGCCTGGGACAGTACAGAGACCATAAATCTAGGGTTGCTCCCCATTTGACTCGTGAACCAGTCCCTTACTTTACACTGTTGCATGTTGTACCAGTCAAAGTTAGCTCCAACTAGCTCACTTGTCAACTGTGACTGACCCAAGTGGCAGGAAGCCAGACCCTAAATCCCTTGGGCCACATAAAAAGGCGCATGCTGCGTTATCCCCACATGCACCCACTCCGCACTGTCACTCCTTACGCAAACACCTGCTTTCCATGGACCGATAGAGCGTGACTCACTTGGAACTTCTCTCACCAGGCGTATCCTCACGTCCGCACATACCCAAAAACATGATGCACATGTCCTGATGGGGGCTGGAAACTAACAACCAGTACTACCAATTTCTTTTTTAAGAAGGTCAACAGGATCCATCTATTTTATCACTCAAAGGCCACGGCCCCACTATCAGTATTCGGTCAGTATTTTTTCTCAGGAGTGGGAACCAAAACCAAGTGAGGAACAATCAGAGAAAAGGTATAATAGAAACAAGTCACCAATTCTGCATTTATCACCCACTCCTGGTTTTGGCTCCCACTCCTGAGGAAAAATACTGACAGTATACTGACCAAATACTGATAGTGGGGCCGTGGCCTAACAGATAAGCACAGCCCTATCTTCCATAGAGGAACATGTCAGGTCCACCAGGCTTCACAAAATGCCCAATAATCCAGCAATAAAATCAGTCAGGCGGTGCAATCTTTTCATAGAGATGTCTGACTTCACAGTCACTAATCACACCCTGCTAGGTACGATTGGAATGAAGGAATAAAGTCTGGTGAATGTGCAAGATGAATGTGCAAGATTGCAGCCTAGACATGTTGTGGACCATGTGCCAAACGTCAATCACACCTCAGTGGGGGCGTCTTTAGTCCTCCATTCTCTGAACCTTAGCTCTGCTTATTCATATTGGCTAGTGACTAGTGTGTACTAGCGCCTTGAATATTACCTACATGTAACTAGACCATCGGTGAGAAGGATTGCTATCAGTTAACTGGTACACATATTCTGAGGCTAGCAAGCCTCAATAAAGGCTTGGGTAGACATCCTGGTGAACTGCGTTCAATCAGTAGGCTCATACTCATCTTTCAAGTCCGCCACCGATTCAATCCTTCTGATGGTCCCCCACCAGTTTCTGTCAAGGCGGCCATATTGATGACATACTTGAAGGGGTTTTCCTAGAATCAAAAAGGATCACCCATCCACAAGATAGATCGTAAAAGTTAGATCATTTGTAATATATCTTGTTAGAAAAATATGCTATTTTCTTCACTTATGAGACACTTCTCCGTCCCTCTGCCTCCTGAACTCATCACAAGCATCTATATTTTGAAGTCTATAGGAGGGAAGGGGGAAAAGTAGAGAGAAGTCTGAAAAGAAGAGTGAAAAAGAACAGGATTCACAGCTGCACTGCTCAGTACTGTTGTATAATGTTCTCCATGCTGCTTCTGAGCATGTGCTACATGGAAACAGGAGAGCAGAAATCCCTCATGTTCTGTGCACTGTTTATGGGAGATATTATAGCAGCAAATCTCCACCCACTAGCTCAGAGGCAACTGGAAATTAGAGACAGAGCCTGCAGAGGGGGAAATCTGGTGAAAAATGCTGGATACAAGTCATATAATGGTGTCAGCATGGCACAAAAATGGGAGACCATATTTTAAATATATAGCTTTCATTTATTCATTAACAGACAACGCGTCATTCAAATACATTGATATTAAAATATGTTCAAAAGGGAACCTTTATAAAGTACAGTTTTACTGCTAAAACAGAAGGATTCCAAGAAAACCACAGAAAGGAGAGATGGGTCAAAAATCTCTGGTTGATTCATCCACAGTGGTCCACTTGATGCAGGAATGATTCCTTCTGTTGGCATACGCATTATATTATGATTTGGCCAATCACTTGTAACACATGGCCTTCAGCTGGAGAGCGTATAGGAAGCCATTGACAAAGTAAGAACACTGAACATAAAACATTTTAAACTCCGTGTTTGAACCACAGAGTCTTTGATTAGGAAATGTAATATATTCTGCACTGCTGGCATCAGTGCCACAAGATCAGGTGGATTGGAGTGTTTTGCGGATGAATTAATTCCAGAAACTTATACGAACAATGCTAGGCAGCTGTGTATTTCTGAGATTTTCAAGAGGTTTGTACAAGAAAAATTAACTTTTTTTTTAATGGATGGCCAAGGGTTGTAGGAACTGGTGCCACCCGTGACAAGAGCAGAAGAAAATCAATCCCCCACCCTCCCCCAAAGCGATTATTTTATTGTGAAGGGCTAAATGGGAAAAAGAGTGAAGAGAAACATAAAACAAGTGCCAAAGTAAAATTAGTAAAAACAAAGCCACAAATAAGGGAATATCCATAAGTAAGACAACTTGTAAAGGAGTGTCACAATATCATCATCACAAAATGTAGTACTAAAGTATCAAAATAGAGAAGAATTTGGTCCACAGAATTCTGTACACAAAATGTATCAATGTCTAAAATCACAACGTATATTTCCAATTTATGAATCGATGGTCGTTTATGGATGGGCATGGATGAACCAACCAATCGTATGGACCTTTTGTGCCAACAATATGGCACAAATCCATGATTTTAAAGTTTTTTCTTCGTGAGTGCAAAGTTTGTGGAAGAAGCTCAGTAGCGTAAATTGAGTTACTTCAAGATTGTAGACCACTCAACTTGCTCGGTGGGAAGGGAGGGTTCAATAAATTTTAAGTGATGTCAATGACTACCAAATTTGGGATACATTAATGGAGGCCAGGCTCATAAAAGAAGACTTCAGGCAAAACTGTTTGGCTCTGATTCATTAAGACCGGCATGCAGAAATAACAAATTTGCCGCACCTTATCAGTGACGTCGCCAGAAATGTCACTCCAGTCATGGACTAGTGTAACATTTCTGGTGTAAGAAAAGCCACCACTTATTGATTAATTTGACTGGCGGGTGTAGCCATGCCCCAAACCACCCCAACTCCACCCATTTTGGCGGAACTGGCGTGAAAACGACAAGTCGCCAAATTGGTGTTGCACAAAAATGTTGCAACTCCGCAAAGAGTTTTACATTAGTTTTCTGCACTTTGATGTATCGGCCGCTTAGATTTTGCTATTTCAAGCAAAGGCCCTAAAGATAGTTGTCCTGAATTTTCCTGAAATGTCAATAAAAAAAATTGGGCATACCCAGAAATGGACAGGACTGCCCAAAAGTGGACATCTGTGCTCATTTTTGGGGCACTCCATGGGAAGTGTTTTTGATGCCACATGCCACCTTCTCAGGTCCTGCATTAGTTTTTGTAATTTTCCTTTTTTTTTTGAAAAATGGTGTTTGAGCAATACGTTGAATAGGTAGATAGGTTTTTACAGATATTGTGGATCGGGAGACAGTGCACACAGAAACACTACACTTTCTGTACCGATAAATGCAATCTTTTTAAAATAATATTCTACATCGAAGCAAAACACGGAATGAACAGCAAGTCAACATTTTGTGTACAACTTGGTCCTATATAGCAAATGTTTGATCTTGGCAAAAGAACAATGACTTGGTACTCAAATCTCCAAATGTACAGAGAGAACAGTACAAGCAAAATCACAGTCAATATACTGTATACCTGAAATATGAGGTATGGATGTCCCTGCCCATCGGAGCAGGGCCGCCATCTGGGCACTACAGGTGCTATTGCTGTCAGAGGCCCGGTGAAAAAAGGGGCAAACCTTCTCTTATCAGGTTATCTTACCTGTCATCCCACAGAAAATGCACATTTCTATCATATCAAATAGTTAAATAGACCGACCCTATAGATAAAATAAGGCCAATTTAAATGGGATTGTCCACAATTCGAAAAAGAGGACTTTTTTTATTTTCCATGGAAACAGTCGACAAAGCTCACTTATTTCGGTGGGGCCGATAAACCATCTCGTGTGCATGAGGGCATCTCCATAGAGGAGGATAATGTAATACTACAAAGGGATTAGGGGAAGATGGATGCTTTGGATGAGAAATGGCAATTGATGTTTAACTTAGATAAATATAAAGTCATGAAACTTAATGGTAAAACCACCGAAAAACACTTGGACGTATTGATGAATAACTAACTCAACTTTACTGATCAATGCCAGGCGGCTGCTGCCAAGGCACATAAAATAATGACAAACATAGTTTTATCTCATTAGTCCAACCTAATTATAGCACATCAGACTAATGGTGGCCTAACCGGTCTAATGTGTATGGGAGCTATGGACAATTAATTGGAGTTAAGGATCTGTCATGTCCAATTTCGATCTGCTGATCCTTTTGTTCTCTAGATATAAGTTGCCCTCTAGTGATGTCTCGCAGTGGCTTTCTTATGAAGGACATAGGAGCTCTCAGCAGAGCAAGTATTCCTGTGTATGGGAGAGTCGGTCGAGATAGATGGCAGCCGGACGAGATAGATGGCAGCTGGATGAGATAGATGGCAGCTGGATGAGATAGATGGCAGCCGGACGAGATAGATGGCAGCCGGACGAGATAGATGGCAGCCGGACGAGATAGATGGCAGCCAGACGAGATAGATGGCAGCTGGATGAGATAGTTGGCAGTCAGACGAGATAGTTGGCCGAACGGTTGGCCAAACCAATTTTTGGCCGACCGTCATCTAATGTGTATGGCGGGCTTTAGAATACTGGATTCAATTTTGGGCTCCATTGTCTTTTGGTCATTTGGCCAACAACTATCTCTGGTGTATGGGCACCTTCAGGGGTCCTGATCTTTTTTTCTGTATGGGGCTCAGATATTTCAGATGGCAGCCCTGCTTATGAGCTTACAATCTAAAGGAGTCACATGAAAAAGAGATCAAGAAGAGCAAAAATCCGCTATATAGGTACAAAGCATATCTATGTATATATATTTTTTTGCACTTAAAGATCTGCACATTTTAGTAACTAAGGCAACAAGTGGGGACTCGACCATTGTAAAGATTCCCTGCTTTCAAACATATTGTGCTTGACTGTTTCTGTACAGTCCTATTTTTCCATTGACAGTAAAAGAAAAGAAAAAAACAGAATAGAATGTTGATTGTCACAATCAGTCATCTGGAAGCGAATAAACTTTCCTTTACGTTCATGTAGTAATGTATTTATTGTAGTGACACCCCCAACAACGAGACCCTTGACAGCTGTAGAAAGAGGCATAATCCTTTCTCTCTTGACGTCAAACCTTGTATCGATTTCTCTCCTTTAATTAATAGCACTATTGTTAGTGGCAGTGAGTAGCAGGTACAGTATAAAGTGTTTTCAGAAGTAAAAATAACAATAGGCTAAATCCCTGCATTTATTCCGTTAGTTCATTTAAATGGATATTATAGTTTGTATACAAGTTTCCTGCTGACAGAAGGGAATGTGTAAACTTAAGAAAATGTCTATATACCATAAATCCATAAGTCAGCTAAATCTCCTGATGAAACTAAGTTTTGGCGAAACCTTTTTTTTAAACTGGAGTTGTCGTTTTTACAAGAATTACATTTTGTAGGACTGCCAAGGCTACGTACCATAAAGTTGCTCCAAAATACACACTTGGGCACAATACCCCTTCTTTGAAGGGCATCTGTCAGCAAGTTTTTTTGCTATGTAATCTGACAGCAGCATGATGTAGGGGCTGAGACCCTGATTCTAGCGATGAGTCACTTAGTTTTTTGGGTGCAGCAGCTGTGATAGAATCACAGTTTTCTCTGCTGCAGATCTAGTAGAGCTCTGAATGCTGAGCTCTGTATGCTGAGCTCTGTATAACCCTGCCCACAGCTGGCAGATTTCTGTGTACACTGTTTGGTAGCAGAAAGCTGCTAATCAGTAGTAAAGATGTGATTGGACTAAGGGGCACAAAATACCTAGTGCTGTAGTGGTAATCTTCTGTTGATGGACTTGATTGGACTAGGAGGCACGAGACACCTAGTCCTGTAGTGATAATCTGGTGTAGATGTTATTAGACTAGGAGGCACGAGACACCTAGTCCTGTAGTGATAATCTGGTGTAGACGTAATTGGACTAGGAGGCACGGGACACCTAGTCCTGTAATTATAATCTCCTGTAGATGTAATTGGACTAGGAGGCACTGGACACCTAGTCCTGTAGTGATAATCTCCTGTAGATGTAATTGGACTAGGAGGCACGATACACCTAGTCCTGTAGTGATAATCTCCAGTTGATAGTCGTGATTGGACTAGGAGGCACGAGACACCTAGTCTTGTAGTGATAATCTCCAGTTGATAGTCGTGATTGGACTAGGAGGCACGAGACACCTAGTCTTGTAGTGATAATGTCCAGTTGATAGTCGTGATAGTGAAGTGACCGCGGGCAAGGCCGCGCATTGGTATCTATGATCTGGCCCAGCAAGATCCCCACACACAGACTCTATCTTGATAACCGTATCTTTACTCGTATACATTTTTAACACAGCAAAGAAAAACAATAAATGACAACCGTAAATATGCACAGTAATAACGTGTACTGATAAGCTGACCCTCACTGTCCCTACTCACACGTTACCAGTCCTTTACTCCAGAAGGATGTGTCCCCCGTCGCAGGCCTGTCTGTCTTTGCAGGAGGGCGTCCCAGACGAAAAAAAAAAACAGGAACAGCAGAATTTACGGAAAGAAAGGAAGGGATACTTCGGCCTCTCGCCAGAGGTCCCGCTTACAGTCTCTCTGATTCGGGTAGAAGCTCTGGTGGGTCCCCTTATGTAGTCCACACTCCAGTAGCAGGGAGTATAACAGCTGAGTCCTTCAGCAGTGCAGAAGCTGGGGAAGGCTCCGAGGATATGGTGTCAGATAGAAGAAATCACGTTGAGAGTCTCTCCTGCGCCACACACGAGGGCCTGCACACCGTCCTGGCTCTTTTCACAGACCACAGCAGACTCTTCGCGCACTTTTTTCTGCTTCCCACTTTGGTCACGTGACTCTCTAGGGCGGGACACAGGAGGCACAGTCTTTTTCTCTGTCATCACACCCTGCGCAGGTGCTGCCTCTGGCCACAAGGTGGCAACATCAACCTGCGTAATCACTTCTGTAACAGACTCTGTTTCAATGATCACAGAACAGCCAGAGCCTGCCAGCTCACTACACGCCCCCCCACTCAAAGGTTGGCAGTCCCTGTCAACGACCGGCTCCAGGGCGGCGATGGCTGTGGATGTGACAGGGGGCGGCTGGGAAGAGGGCCACACATATTGGTCTCTGTAGGACTGCCCTGGAGGTACCCCTGCAGTGGTCCTCGTTGTCCGCCTAACGGGTTGGATCCCCTCTCTCCTATCAGTCACCCCACTCTCTTTCCCAGTCGACATGTCAGTAGAGGAGGTAATTGGTTCAAGTGTGTCAGTCGGACGGACAGCGGTAGGCATGCATTCAGTCTCTACATCCCCGGGGTCAGTGTCTCCGACAGTATTAGTGATATCCATCTCTCTAGGTATCACAGTAGGGGAGTCAGGCTGGGAACGGCAGGGGCGCAACATATTACGGTGCAAAGTTCGGATGCTGCCGCTGTCTTCGCCCTGCACTTTTTCCCGTAGTTTTCGCCCAATGTCTTCATCATCTACTTGAGCGTTTATGGCTGAGACGGTTACCGTCCAGTCGCCTTCTGTAGACGGGGTGAATTCTAGGGGCCCAATGGGATTCACTTTCGTGGGTAGAGCATATACCCGGGCAAGTTGAGTGCCGGCTTCAAGGGCTAGGCCTACGTCTGCGGTGTTGTTTAGCCTGACAGGGACTCTCCCGTTCCTCACGACGACTAGAGTGCGAGCAACTAGTGGGTTTAGCTTACCCCCACTTGGGGTCCTCGGCTCGATCAACACTTCAACCCCCTCAAGTTGTCGGTGGGTGTTAAGGGGTAAGGAAATGACTGTCTCTTTTTCAGCGGGCAAAGTAATCCGGGTACGGCGTGGCACCGTAATGGCGGCTAGGGGTAGTTGTTCCTCTGCCATCTGTTGAAGTCCAACGGTCCGGATTACGCGCTGGAACGCCAGACGAGTCGGCTTATATTTGGTGACTTTCTGCCAGTATTTGGGTCCTTTTCTTGTCAACAGCATAAGATCCAGGTCTTTCAAGATGTTCATTCCAACTATCACTGGGGTCTCGGAGCCGAAACCTTCCTTGACGATGACGATCCCTCGTTTCCCTAAGTCCTGTCCGCAGGCCTTTGTGTCCATCCAAGCAACTCCGGTCACTGGAATGGGTAGATTATTAGCCGCAATAATCTTAATGGCGGTGTCTGGGTCACGAGCAGTTCTTGGTTTGAGGTAATTTTCGTAAAACTGTTCAGAGATCGTGGTCACTTGTGACCCGGTGTCCATCAGTCCCTGTACGGCAATTCCTTCCAGGACAACTTCAAGTGTCGGGCTATTCAAGGCAAGAGCACTCCGCCATCGGCACTGTTTTTCCACACCCCTCTCCTTGGCCTCCCCTGCTGCGCGAGCCTCAGCTGCAGGGGTGTCTAGTTTAACGGTGGCCATTGTGGTGAGGCTCGGCGTGGTAGCTCTGCTTGTGGATATGGCTGGGGTTCCATTCGCTGGTCTGATCGAAATTCCCTTCGCTGGGGTGACTGAGGGTTTGTTCGTTAGTGCGACGGAGGTTGTTGCGGAGGGAAGTGTTGAGGACAACCATTTGCCCTATGGCGAGGATCACCGCATGACCAACACTGTCCCACGGGACGACTAGGCTGTCTTCGCTGGTCTCCCTGTCGGTCTAATGTTAACTGTAATATCTGTCTCTGTAAGTCTGCTACCATCTGTTTCAGGTCTTCCGTGTCACTGTTCGGATTTTTAATGTCAGATATGGATCTGCATGCAGCACCTTGAATCCCCACATCCATGACGGGTCCCCTTGAACGTTCTATGGCTTCCTGTTTGACTTCAGCAAAAGTAAGAGCCGGCATCATCCGGATCAAGTCCTGTAACGTGCGGTTAAGATACTGGTCTCTCAGTCCTATTACAAATTGGTCTCTCAGTACCAGGTCACGAGAAGCCATACCAGCTAGTTGCTCCCCTTTTCCACAGGTTTGTTCAAGGAGTACCTGAAGGGCGTTCGCATATTGGGGAATATCCTCCCATTCAAGCTGCGTCCGTCTAAAGAACATGTGTCGCAGTGTTCCCTGGTATGTGGTCGGCCCATAGGTGTTCTCCAGCACCCGCACCAAATCATCTACTGTACGCTGGCCCCTGACCGTCTCCAGTCTGACTGTCATCCATGCCTCCCCCTCTAGCGTCAGTACCGCCATTTCTGCCAAGGTCTTAGGGTCAATATTATACATTTCCCCCAGTATCCGGACTTGTTCCGCCCACTCTGGTACAGGGTAGTTTCGTCCGCCAAATTTCCTGACCTGATTCACAATAAACACCGGCGGGGGTTTCTGACTGTACACATGGCCTGGGTGGGAATCCTGTTGGTCACAGATCCTGCCGACTACGCCAGATGAAGTGACCGCGGGCAAGGCCGCGCATTGGTATCTATAATCTGGCCCAGCAAGATCCCCACACACAGACTCTATCTTGATAACCGTATCTTTACTCGGATACATTTCTAACACAGCAAAGAAAAACAATAAATGACAACCGTAAATATGCACAGTAATAACGTGTACTGATAAGCTGACCCTCGCTGTCCCTACTCACACGTTACCAGTCCTTTACTCCAGAAGGATGTGTCCCCCGTCGCAGGCCTGTCTGTCTTTGCAGGAGGGCGTCCCAGACGAAAAAAAAAAACAGGAACAGCAGAATTCGCGGAAAGAAAGGAAGGGACACTTCGGCCTCTCGCCAGAGGTCCCGCTTACAGTCTCTCTGATCCGGGTAGTAGCTCTTGTGGATTCCCTTATGTAGTCCACACTCCAGTAGCAGGGAGTATAACAGCTGAGTCCTTCAGCAGTGCAGAAGCTGGGGAAGGCCCCGAGGATATGGTGTCAGGTAAAAGAAATCCCGTTGAGAGTCTCTCCTGCGCCACACACGAGGGCCTGCACACCATCCTGGCTCTTTTCACAGACCACAGCAGACTCTTCGCGCGCTTTTTTCTGCTTCCCACTTTGGTCACGTGACTCTCTAGGGCGGGACACAGGAGGCTCAGTCTTTTTCTCTGTCATCACACCCTGCGCAGGTGAAGCCTCTGGCCACAAGGTGGCAACATCAACCTGCGTAATCACTTCTGTAACAGACTCTATTTCAATGATCACAGAACAGCCAGAGCCTGCCAGCTCACTACAATAGGACTAGGAGGCATGAGACACGTAGTCCCATAGTGATAATCTCCAGTTGATAGACGTGATTGGACTAGTGGGCACGAGACACCTAGTCTTGTAGTTATAATCTCCTGTTGATAAATGTAATTGGACTAGGAGGCACAAGACACCTAGTCTTGTAGTGATAATCTCCTGTAGATGTAATTGGACTAGGAGGCACGGGACACCTAGTCTTGTAGTGATAATCTCCAGTTGATAGACGTGATTGGACTAGGAGGCATGAGACACCTAGTCCTGTAGTGATAATCTCCAGTTGATAGACGTGATTGGACTAGCGGGCACGAGACACCTAGTCCTGTAGTGATAATCTTCTGTTGATAGATGTGATTGGACTAGCGGGCAACGGACACCTAGTCTTGTAGTTATCTCCTGTTGATAAATGTAATTGGACTAGGAGGCACAAGACACCTAGTCTTGTAGTGATAATCTCCTGTTGATAGTCATGATTGGACTAGGAGGCATAAGACACCTAGACCTGTAGTCATAGGCGGATTATAATGAGGGCAATCCGGGCTACCGCCCGGAGCCTCGGGTCTCCAGGGGGCCCGGGGCTCCAGGGGGGCTATGGCCGGATTGCCCTCATTATATGTGTGGCCGCGCGGCACATACCGGCAGACAGTGGCGGGAGGGGGGACCCCGGACCACTCCCCCAGCAGCGGTGCACGGACGCTACTTCTTCTTCGGCCAGCACTGCAGCAGTTAACTTCCCTGTGTGCTGGCCCGGCCGCGTTACTGCTAGGAGACACGGCCCTGTGCGCGGCCGTGTCTCCTAGCTGTGTTGTCACGCTGTGCGCGCCTGGCCTGCACTGCTACTTACCACCGGAGAGAAGCAGGAGCCAGGTGGACTGGAGCCGGGGGATGGTGAGTGTGTGTGTGAGAGAGTGTGTGTGTATGTGTATGTATGTATAGACAGATATCATTGTGTGATGTCTGTTTATATGTATTTTTGTGTTTCAAATGTGTTTATGCGTGTATGTATATGTTTGTGTGCCTGACTGCGTGCGGCCTCCTGCTGAGTATAGATGGCGCCGTGCGACCTCCCGCTGTCTCTGGAGGGGGGGGCCGTGCGGCCTCCCGCTGTGTCTAGATGGCTCTGTGCGGCCTCCCGCTGTGTCTAGATGGCTCCTTGCGGCCTCCCGCTGTGTCTAGGTGGCTCCGTGCGGCCTCCCGCTGTGTCTAGGTGGCTCCGTGCGGCCTCCCGCTGTGTCTAGGTGGCTCCGTGCGGCCTCCCGCTGTGTCTAGGTGGCTCCGTGCGGCCTCCCGCTGTGTCTAGATGGCTCCGTGCGGCCTCCCGCTGTGTCTAGATGGGTCCGTGCGTCCTCCCGCTGTGTATAGATGGCTCCGTGCGGCCTCCCGCTGTGTCTAGATGGCTCCGTGCGGCCTCCCGCTGTGTCTAGATGGCTCCGTGCGGCCTCCCGCTGTATCTAGATGGGTCCGTGTGTCCTCCCGCTGTGTCTAGATGGCTCCGTGCCGCCTCCCGCTGTGTCTAGATGGCTCCGTGCCGCCTCCCGCTGTGTCTAGATGGCTCCGTGCGGCCTCCCGCTGTGTCTAGATGGGTCCGTGCGTCCTCCCGCTGTGTCTAGATGGCTCTGTGCGGCCTCCCGCTGTGTCCGTGCCGCCTCCCGCTGTGTATAGATGGCTACGTGTGCTCAATATTGAGTCATACAATTAATGTAAGGCTATGTGCCCACGATGCAGAAATGCTCCGGATTTTTTTTGAGAGTTTCTGCATCTCCCTGGCAGAAAAAACGCATGCGGATTGTACATGCGGATTGTACATGCGGATTGTAAATGCGTTTTTCCTGCCAGGGACATGCGGATCTGAAGCGTTCTTCACATGCATTTCCACATGCGGGTTGACAAGCGCTTTCCAAGCGATTTTAGCATCACTTGGAAAGTGCTTGACAACTTAGTCACACTATATAAATCCATGCAACCACCTTCTGATGGCCTGCCCACGTCAGCGGTCGCGTGACCCGTCACATGACTAAATGACGTCATGGCAGGTCCTTTTCAGACCATCGCGAGCTGCCTGCAAGCCAGGACGCATCGGATAAAGACACCGGGGGCCATCAGAAGGTAAGTATAATATTTATTTAATTCTTTTTTTTACAGGTTCTATGGTACCCGGGTCCGGAGGAGAGTCTCCTGTCCTCCACACCCGGGTACCATCCGCACATTGAAACGCATGGATTCCGCATCTACAGATGCAGTGATGCGGATTCCATGTGTTCCAATGCAAGTCAATGGCGGCGAAAACGCCGCGCTTCCGCAAAATAATTGTTAGTGCTGCGGATTTTTCCACAATGATAATCCGCAGCGGAAATTTCCGCAGCATGTGCACAGCACATGCAGATTATCATTGGGGAACATGGCAGACCTTCTACCATGCGTTTTTTAAGTGTTTCTGCAGCGGAATTGCCGCTGCGGAAACGCTTAAAAAACGCGTAGTGGGCACACAGCCTAAAAAAAATTATTATAATTAATATTGTGCCAAATTAATTTCACGTGAACTATCACATGATCTATCACAGGGGATCATGTGACATGTCACGTGATACATCAGGTGTTTGTGTGTGTGGGGTGGGGGGCCCGTGCCTTCTAAACTGCCCGGGGCCCTTGCTACTCTTAATCCACCCCTGCCTGTAGTGATAATCTCCTGTAAATGTAATAAGACTAGGAAGCACGAGACACCTAGTCCTGTATTTATAATCTCCTGTTGATAGATGTAATTGGACTAGGAGGCATGAGGCACCTAGTCCTGTCCTAATAATCTCCTGCTGATAAAACATTGACTTTATTGAAACAGCAAAACACAGCCTAGTAAGTGACACACCACTGGAATCAGGGTTTCTGACCCTATATCATGCTTCTCTCCAATTATATAGCGAAAATCTCCTGACAGATTCATTCTAATTATAGAAATTAGGTATTTCCCCACCCCCAAAGCAATATTGACTTAGAAGGAAGAAGCTTTTGAAGGTTCAATCTATAATCCAAACTGAGTTTTCATTTTTTGGGGGGCATGACTTGGACCGTAGCTTTTTTTGTCCTAATAATATGTCAGGTGGAGTAAATTTGTTTGGCTACAAATAAAGTTCTTCAAGATGATTAAAAATGGAGTGTATAGTATAATGTGTATGATTCGGTTGTAATCATTTTATTGCTTTTTTGCTAAATATTTGAAAGAAGATGAAACAATGGAGAAGGATGCATTTTTCTGCTGTGGGATGATAAAAAATTAATACATGTTCTTGATCAACTACTTATTATCTCAAGATTTTTTTTAAAGAGGTTCTATTACAATAACAACCTCCATTTATTAGGGCTCCCCTACGACTCAATGGACAGTCCTTACACAGGCGGACGCAGACAGAAAAGGGTCCCTGTGCAAGAACAGTATATAAGCCCTTTACAGTCCACTAGCTCATCATAATGCACAATTCCACTTTAGGTTTTAAAGGATATCGGAATTTTTTTTTTACTTAAATGCATGTATTTTAGGCTAAAATAATTTTTGGAATAAGATTTGATTAAAGGGAATCTATTAGCAGGTTTTTGTTATGTAATCTGACAGCAGCATATAATGTAGGGACAGGGACCCTGATTCCAGTGATGTGTCACTTAATTTGCTGTGCTCAGTAGTTGCGATATAATCACAGTTTTCTCTGCTGTGGATCTAGCAGAGCTCAAAATTCTGAGCCCTGTGTAACCCCACCCACACCACTGATTGGAAGCTTTCTGTGTACAATGTACATTGACAGGAAGCTGCTAATCACTGCTGGGGGTGTGGTTGCACCAGGAAGCTTGAGATCCCTAGTGTTTTAGTGATCATTTCCTGCTGATAAAACACTGATTTTATTGAAACAGCAACACACGTCTTAGTAAGTGACACATCACTGGAGTCAGGTTCTCAGCCCCTACATCATGCTACTCTCAGATTACATAACAAACACCTGCTGATAGATTCCCTTTAATTAAATCATATTAAAAAATATTTTTTACCCCAAAATACATGCATTTAAGTAAAAAAATGCCCATGACTGTGTCCATATCCTTTAAAACCTAAAGTGCTGTTCAAATGCAGAATTGATTTTTTTCTTTTTTTACACTACTTATTGGAAATCCAGTCTGTGAAGAGCGGAACCGCAATCTATTGTGTAGCAAATAGAATTTTCTATGACAACTGCTATACATTTACTTAAAAGGTGTAGTTCGAAATACAAATGAATTTTCCTCTTAAATCCCTATCCATTTAATGTCATAATCTAATCTATTGTCTAGTTCACTTTACTTAAAAATTCCCTATCCTTCCTTAAATACGTTGTTTTTTTTTTAGACCTTCTTTTTTGATGATCCTTTGTCTGACAATCCGAGTGCATGCTGGCATACTCAAACGAAGAGTCATCAGGGGCAGAGTCAGCCCTTGCCCCTCCCTGAAACAAAGCATCATCAGTGACCTTCATATCAAGGATTGGGCTAGTCCCAGTGATGTCACTTCCGGGGGCAGCGCTGGTCTCTGCAAGCAGGGTATTCATCTTACAACGCACACTGGCAGTGCGCTCAGTTTCCAGTTCATTACTACTGATCTGAGCCAGAGAGCAAGCGCACTGGCATTGTTCACTTTGCACAGTGCACATTGTGCAGGGACTAGCCCAACCCCTGAAACGAAGGTCACTGATGACGCTTCGTTTCAGAGAGGGGGAAGACGATACGGCAGTGACCACACCCTCTGCCCAATGATGATGCTTTGTTTGAGTATCCCAGCATGCACTAGGATTTTCAGATGAAGTGCCATCAAAAAGGAAGTTGTAAAAAAAAAGAAAAGCAGTTAGTTAGGGAAGGATAGGGAATTTTTTATTAATGTATATTAGAAAATAAGATATTGATTAGGATGAAAATGAATTTGTATTTCACACAACCCCTTTAATGTACTCAATTATAGTCCCCCAGACACTAAATTAAGTAATTGCAAAGTTAATTTTTTATTTTAATGGCAGAGACAAAGCTAGTCTTTCATTGGTGGCAAAGATATATATATATATATATATATATATATATATATATATATATATATATATATAATATTTATATTTACTATTAACTCTTGCTTTTGGCCCTTTGCAAAATTCCTCTCCCCATCAAAAACTCTTGCTGAGCAAGAAAGTGAAAAAAAAAAATTGTATCTTCTTTTAGCCACCAATTCCTTTTAGGAAGCAATTTTTTTATGTAGCTATTATTTTTTCCGTAACTTGGCAGCACAAAATAAAAAGTCTTAAGAAATGATTTCTTGCCATCACCATGGTTCACATGTCAGCTATCCCTAATTTGCTTGAATAATTATAGCTAAGTGCCATGCACGTGCTCTTCTCACCTTCTTTACTTCACCTATATGAATTTTAAGGCAAAGTCTCTAATGCTATACTGGTCAAACTACAAATATAGTATCTAAAATCCAAGCATTGCAAATATTTTTTTTTTTGTTGTAAAAATGCATATAGGAATTCCCTACGCGTTATAACGTATAATAAAATACTTTTTTTTTTGTTTTTTTAATTATCAGTTCAAGTATTTTTTTTTTTAGTTTTCATACTAAACCAGCTGAGATATTTTGAAAAAGGATACTGCCTCTTGGCCAAGTCATATAAATATTTTAGTCATTTACAAATAACCACGAAACAGGAGGTTTCTCAAAGCTATGTCACAGCTACAGCTTTGAACAAGTATATACACACAGCAGCGCGTGGAGCACAAGTACCACCCAGCGCCCGCAGACACTCCCACTCATTCACACTCAGCAAGTGACATCATGAAGTCTTCATTCCAAGGACGCCATCCACCTCCTCCTCCGGTTGTAGAGTATGCCACTGAGCGATAGGCCTCCTGGGATTAGCTAACATATCGGACCAGTGACGGAGCTCAGTCCCTGTAGCATTGCAGCCCACGAAGATCTTCCCGATAGCTTCGTTTTTGCCCAACTTGTCATAATCAAGTACTGTAAGAACCACCTGCACTTTCTGCGAAACAAAAATATAGATATTTGAAATTATCAAGACGTTGGGACAAGAAATGCAGAAATAAAGGATGCTGCAGTATCACTAATATCTGGGTGGGTCAATGTGTTCTCATCGGAAATCCTGGATCCTATGCAAATTCTATAACAAAACCCCACCTATGACTTATGACTGGTCATACAGGACCTAAAAGGGAACTCGGCACTCCAGACCAAGTGCAAGAGTCCTCAATGGTCCAATAGGTGATGTTCTCCAGAACCAAAAGGAACTTGGCCTTTAATCATATAGGATAAAAAAATGGCAGAATGTTAAAAAAATACATAATCCTTATGCGTTTTGGGTAGAAAAACCCTTAAAGAGGTTGTCCACTACTTTAACATTGATGACGTATCCTTAGGAGAGGTCATCAATGTCTGATTGATGGGAATGCGACAACTGTCATCCCCACTGATCAGCTGGTCTTGGTGTCGGTCGCTACTGCTCAGTTATGGACCTGCACAGCACAGTTCATTGACAGAATAATGGTCACAGCAGGTACTGGCATCCGCCCCTATTGATTTGAATAGGGGGCAGATGTGCTGTACCCGGATGCGACCACTATACAGTAGGTGGAGTTGTGTTGTGCAGCTCCATAACTGAGCAGTTCCGTCTGCTGCCAACACCTGATAGGCGGGGGTGCTGCGTGTCGAATCCCTCACTGATCAGACATTGGTGACCTAAAGTAGTGGACAACCTCTTTAATTATAGCTATTCATCAACATCAGTTATGATTATGTTTTTTTTAACACGAAACCCGTTTACCATTATGAATTTTTTTTAATATGAGCACATATGCCATTTTTTTTATCCTATATGATTAAGTTTTAACTACTTTCCTTTGGTGCTGGAGAACATCCCCTTTAGTACCATTCAGCACTATTTGACCTGGAAGCCAGACCAGTGCATACTCCATGCACCACACACAAACCATAGATGGTCTACCCTGGAAGTTTCCTGAGATACTTATCTCTAACTCAGGAGTGGTGAGCTGAATTGGTACTATTTCTAATTTTTGTATACCAGTACAAGAGTGCTGAGTATTTTTTACCGTGGTCATATAGGACAGATCTAGTTTGGCCCACCAACGTGATACCGATCATAAAGACACAACTCAATACTACTTCAATAAACATAAGGCATGAGGCTTTACACTATACTGCCTTCCACTTTTTAATTCCACAAGAATCATAGCCCCAAACAGGCTTGGACTGGCCCACAGGAGAACAAGAGAATCCCCCATGCAGGAGTGGGCCACCATCCTCTTATATGAGCAGTACTTGGCACAATACACTTGATTCACTATTCAGTGATGCAGAATCTTATTAATTTAACAATCAACTCAGTTTATTGCTATAGAAATTTGTGCATAAGGGTAAAGTCATATTTGCATGTAGCTGAAAAGTGGGGGCCCTGGAGTTGATTTTACTCGTGGTCCCTTGGCACCCCAGTCTGACACTGGACCTAAATCATGGTTTGAGATTCAAAGTCTCTTACTTCCATCTAAAGGGAACATTGGTTTTGGACACTATGTTGCTCAGTTTACTCAGGAATGGTTCATGTATTTTAAAACATAAGAGAACCAAGCAACAAAGTGCTTGGTGGTCATCTAATATTGAGACTTTGATGTTATTAAACTTAACTTTCTGTGCATAAACATTCATCTTGGAGCAGTCCTAACTCCAACCTAGAAGTTTCAGTGATGCAGCTTTCGGCTGATGAGAACAGAAGAAATACACAGGCATGTGATTTCCAATAATCTCCAGGGGGTTGTCGGAGTGTCCATATATTTTATGGCCTTCATGAATATAGGTGTTCTATACATAAATGTAGGCGGTTCATACATAAAAGCAAATTATCAGTAAAATACACTCCCTATGTCCACTAAGGTTACTCATACCACTCAAGGGTTCTTTGTTTCAATATGTTCCTGTGAGAGCTACCACACCTTATGAGATTTAGAAGGCCTGAAGACATTGACCTCTTCCTTACTCTAACATTCATCAGATTATAGTGATACACACTTGTCCCGGGGCCAGGATTTGCTCCCTTTGCTTCGGTCCGCTGCCTCCTGTTCTGCTCCAGGTTGCCCGGCATGTGACGACATCTCCCTAGGCCTTTTAAGGCTCGCTAGGGCACACGCCTATGTCTTCGAATTGTTGTTCTACATTTTAGTGTGTTACTCTCCTCCTCTTGTGCTCTTCTCCTCCTTCTATCCCTGCTGCCCTACTGACTTCACTGCAATCATCCCATGACTCCTGAAGGTGTATCATCTTTGCTTCCCACATATCAATCCTGCCAGCTGCACCAACGCTTGGGTCCCGTGTAGCCACCCAGACCAGGGGCTTAGTGGTCCACGTAAGGACTGTGAACATCCATGAGCAAACCATTATATGTAGACCTCCTTCTTGAAAGCTAGATAATAGTTGAATAATCAGTCTGTTGACTGTGTCATCAGTGTGCCACTTTATATCCATGTAATACTGCCATGAAAAGACTAAATAA
The DNA here is from genome assembly GCF_046119375.1 of Phyllobates terribilis. NCBI lineage: Eukaryota > Metazoa > Chordata > Amphibia > Anura > Dendrobatidae > Phyllobates > Phyllobates terribilis. Next base: position 149,400,037 of record NW_027362772.1, on the reverse strand, counting down.
ACCCAACTACTAAGATCCTGTGAGCGAGTGTCCACGTCTGATGGGTGCCTTTATCACTGAACATAGATACATGCTATGTGAGACCCACAAAGTGAAGAAAAGTTAGTGGGAGCCCTCGATGGTCTTGACCAAGTGGACAGGGATCAATTACATTTCTCCTTCTTAAATTCGGCATAGACCATGAACATTATTATCAAAATGAGTCCGAGTCTAAACATGCCACCTTCTCAATGATAAGAGATCCCAACTGCATATAGAATATAGTGACATGCGAGAATAAAACATAATACAACCTTAAAATTTCACATGTTACAAAGACCAAGATAATGCTGCACATTCATATTGCTGAATATCTACGTGCACTTTCAGGTGGTAAGTCAGTGAAATGCTCTTTTTGCACAACATGATGACTCACCTGGATTTGTTCAAAAGGAACTTCAAAACTGAAAGACTCATTATAATAGGGATTCAGGGTATTTTTCTTAATAGTTGTCTTTTTCTTTTTGAGCCTCTTGCCATTTTGCATCAAATGAATTTTTACATATGGATCTAATAAAAAAAAATTAAAGAAAATGTTACGAAGAATCAATTGTAAAATAAATTTGTTATCGTGATATGTATTATGTCAGTTTTTTAGGAGGTTATCCATAGGACATGGCATAAATGTCCGATAGATGGAAGTTCCACTGATGGGATCTACACCATTCTCCAGAAAAGGGTCCCATCAATCATCGTCAAGATGGAAAGGCAGCTACAGTTTCATGGTTCTCTTTAGTCACGTGTATAGGATTTCTGAAAACTGCTGAGAGAGTGGCCAGTAATTTACAGAATTCCGATACAAATCAATGGAGAGAGCGGTGGGACAAGATGGGACAACCCCTTTAAAGTCAATGAGGGTCTGTCCTTGACCCTTTGGATCTGTCGTAACAGATCAATCACAGCATCATTGATCACATTATAATTCTTTGATGGACTGTGAAGGTTTTCGTTATAAAATGAGTTTCTTTATACCGATTTGTTTCAACATACCTGAAAGTCCTCCTACGTCCATCTTTTTCAGATTCTTGGCCTCCAAGACAATCACAGTAAGTTTCCCTGCTGTGGGCACATATCTCAGAGAGAAACAGATATCGCCCAACTTTTCTTGCTACAAGAAAAACAGAAAAAATTCCATGTGATAAAAATGACGGGAGTCATAGTAAAAAAAGGAAAAGAAGCTGAAAACATACAATAGGGCAAAGAAGATAGCAAAAAGAAAACTACTGAGCCATCTATGACACCCTATAGAGGGAACTGAGGAGATAATCATCGCCAGTCACCACCATCAAGATCAGTGACATTTCTCTGAGAGCTCAGATACAGAGGATAGTAAGCAGAGATAATGTTCTCTCAATGATGACTGAATGAGCTAAGATTTGCCTTTCATCTAGCGTCCCTGTCGTTATTCCAGTTTCTCAATGTTTTATGACTTCTGTATGAGGTGTTATATCAGTTGAGTATCTCCAGAAATGTCCTTCAATTAAGGAAAACTTAATATATAAGTTCACCTTTGGCAGTGCATAGTTACTTAAAGCGATTGTCCAATCTATAATTTTTTTTTCATATACTGTAACTTGTTGGGAAATTGAGGTAATAAAGGGATGATGTTACGCACCTGTCCCAGATCCGGGCTTTGCTTCCCACACCCCAGTCCGTTAGACTCTGTTGTCCACCATTTTGGGCTTAGAAGATGGCCCGGCATGATCCCACGTGATCATCTGCCTGGGCCTATTTAAAGCTCACCAAGACATACACCTGTCTTGGTGTTAAGACTTTAGCATTCCGGAGTCCTGTCTGTGGTCTTAGGACATCTTCTGTCTTCCTGCAGCTTCCAGTACCTCTTCTGCCTGTCTGCAGTACCTCTGCTACCTGTCTGCAATCTCCAGGAGGTCTCCTGTCAACCTGTGATTTCCATTACCTCTTCTACTTGTCTCCCGCATGCGTCACCTGCCTGCTCCACCCCTCGCCCATGGCCCGTGTGCCCACCTGGAACTTTGGCTTGGAGGATCCATCTCAGGTGAGCCTAACAGATGTCTTCATATCTTGACCAGAGTGGACAGCTTTTACAAACTGTTGTGCAGTACTTGAACTGTATTACAGTGACAACCCAAGGATATGAGTAAACATTGTGTAATGTCTGGTTTCTCCAGAGGTGGTGCTTCAGTAAAATTAAACACTTACTACCAGAATTTCCCATAGATTAAAACTGATCTCCCAGTAGGTCGTTTTGTGATTTATTTGTTGTCATGACACCTTTCTAACATGTATGGATTGTAACAAGTGGAGAACCCCTTTAAAGAGGAGTAATAACTGGATTTTTTATTTAACCACCTGAGTACTTCTTCCAATAATCACTTAACCACTGATTCTGGAACAGTTTTTCTTTTTTTTCTATGCTCCTCTGTTCCAACGTTATTATCCCTAGTAATAAAGAAGCAAATTTTCCCTTCAACCAACTGAGCTTATAACACAGAACTTCTCTGTGTGTGTGGCCATGTTTTGATTGGCCAGCTTCAGAGGGCAAAAAGCAAAAGGACCACAGAGAAGTTCCGTGGTATACACCCAGTTGGTTAAAGGGAAAATTTGCACCATTACTGGGGGACATACCGTAACTTTGGAATTGAGGGGCACAGAAGAAAAAGAAAAACTGTTCCAGAATCAGTGGAGGATCACCAATCTGAGGAGCTACTCAGTTTAAATGAAAAAAATCCAGTGAACGTTTCCCTTTAATTTTTAATATCCCAATTTTCTTACCAAAATTCTAAGCATTAGAGTCATCTTAAGAGATGAAACGATTGGGATCAGGAAAGATTTTCCAAAAACGTATTTTAGGAAAGTCTCTCCTTATTAGTGATGAGCGAGTAAGTTTTGTTAACTCTTTCGCCGAGTATGCTCGGCCGAGCACCGAGTATTTATAGCGTGCTCGGGCTTTAAGTTTTCGTCACTCCGTGAACATGATTTGCAACTGTTTGACAGATTTAATACATGTGAGGAATGCTGGAAAAACAGGCATTCCTCACATGCATTAAATCTGTCAAACAGTCGCAAATCATTTCACGGAGCAACGAAAACTTAAAGCCCGAGCACGCTATAAACACTCGGTGCTCGGCCGAGCATACTCGGAGAAAGGGTTAACAAAACATACTCGCTCATCACTACTCCTTATCCCATTGTCCAGGATCCATTTAGACCAGAGGTGTTAAACTCAAGGCCCGTGGGCCAAATATGGCCCACCATGTCATTCTCCGTGGCCCGCGAAGTCAATACAATACAATCGGTGGATGCAGTGATAGCAGTCAGCCTGTACAATCAGTGAATGCAGTGATAGCAGTCAGCCTGTACAATCGGTGAATGCAGTGATAGCAGTCAGCCTGCACAAATGGTGAATGCAGTGATAGCAGTCAGCCTGCACATAGGGTGAATGTAGTGATAGCAGTCAGCCTGTACAATCAGTAAATGCAGTGATAGCAGTCAGCCTGTACAATCGGTGAATGCAGTGATAGCAGTCAACCTGCACATACGGTGAATGCAGTGATAGCAGTCAGCCTGCACAAATGGTGAATGCAGTGATAGCAGTCAGCCTGTACAATCGGTGAATGTAGTGATAGCAGTTAGCCTGTACAAACGGTGAATGTAGTGATAGCAGTCAGCCTGTACAATCGGTGAATGTAGTGATAGCAGTCAGCCTGTACAATCGGTGAATGTAGTGATAGCAGTCAGCCTGCACAAACGGTGAATGCAGTGATAGCAGTCAGCCTGTACAATCGGTGAATGTAGTAATAGCAGTCAGCCTGTACAAACGGTTAATGCAGTGACAGCAGTCAGCCTGTACAAATAGTGAATACAGTGATAGCAGTCAGTCTGCACCAACGGTGAATGCAGTGATAGCAGTCAGCCTGCACCAACGGTGAATGCAGTGATAGCAGTCAGCCTGTACAATCAGTGAATGTAGTGATAGCAGTGAGCCTGCACAATCGGTGAATGCAGTGATAGCAGTCAGCCTGCACATATGGTGAATGCAGTGACAGCAGTCAGCCTGTACAATCAGTGAATGCAGTGATAGCAGTCAGCCTGTACAATCGGTAAATGCAGTGATAGCAGTCAGCCTGCACAAACGGTGAATGCAGTGATGGCAGTCAGCCTGCACCAACGGTGAATACAGTGATAGCAGTCAGCCTGTACAATCGGTGAATGTAGTGATAGCAGTCAGCCTACACAAACGGTAAATGCAGTGATAGCAGTCAGCCTGCACATACGGTGAATGCAGTGATAGCAGTCAGCCTGTACAATCGGAGAATGTAGTGATAGAAGTCAGCCTGTACAATCGGTGAATGTAGTGATAGCAGTCAGCCTGTACAATCGGTGAATGTAGTGATAGCAGTCAGCCTGCACATACGGTGAATGCAGTTATAGCAGTCAGCCTGCACGCAGTCAGCCTGCACAAACGGTGAATGCAGTGATAGCAGTCAGCCTGTACAATCGGTGAATGTAGTGATAGCAGTCAGCCTGTACAATCGGTGAATGTAGTGATAGCAGTCAGCCTGCACAAACGGTGAATGTAGTGATAGAAGTCAGCCTATACAATCGGTGAATGCAGTGATAGCAGTCAGCCTGCACATAAGGTGAATGTAGTGATAGCAGTCAGCCTGTACAATCGGTGAATGTAGTGATAGCAGTCAGCCTGTACAATCGGTGAATGTAGTGATAGCAGTCAGCCTGTACAATCGGTGAATGCAGTGATAGCAGTCAGCCTGCACAAATGGTAAATGCAGTGATAGCAGTCAGCCTGTACAATCGGTGAATGCAGTGATAGCAGTCAGCCTGTACAATTGGTGAATGCAGTGATAGCAGTCAGCCTGTACAAACGGTGAATGTAGTGATAGCAGACAGCCTGCACATACGGTGAATGCAGTGATAGCAGTCAGCCTGTGCAAACACTTAAATGCAGTGATAGCAGTCAGCCTGTTCAATCGGTGAATGTAGTGATAGCAGTCAGCCTGCACATATGGTGAATGCAATGATAGCAGTCAGCCTCCACATACGGTGAATGCAGTGATAGCAGTCAGCCTGCACAATCGGTGAATGCAGTGATAGCAGTCAGCCTGCACAATCGGTGTATGTAGTGATAGGAGTCAGCCTGCACAAACAGTGAATGCAGTGATAGCAGTCAGCCTGTACAATTGGTGAATGTAGTGATAGCAGTCAGCCTGTACAATCGGTGAATGCAGTGATAGCATTCAGCCTGTACAATCAGTGAATGTAATGATAGCAGTCAGCCTGTACAAACGGTAAATGCAGTGATAGCAGTCAGCCTGTACAATCGGTGAATGAAGTGATAGCAGTTAGCCTGTACAATCGGTGAATGTAGTGATAGCAGTCAGCCTGTACAATCGGTGAATGTAGTGATAGCAGTCAGCCTGTACAATCGGTGAATGTAGTGATAGCAGTCAGCCTGTACAAACGGTAAATGCAGTGATAGCAGTCAGCCTGTACAATCGGTGAATGAAGTGATAGCAGTCAGCCTGTAAAATTGGTGAATGTAGTGATAGCAGTCAGCCTGTACAATCGGTGAATGCAGTGATAGCATTCAGCCTGTACAATCGGTGAATGTAATGATAGCAGTCAGCCTGTACAAACGGTAAATACAGTGATAGCAGTCAGCCTGTACAATCGGTGAATGAAGTGATAGCAGTTAGCCTGTACAATCGGTGAATGTAGTGATAGCAGTCAGCCTGTACAATCGGTGAATGTAGTGATAGCAGTCAGCCTGTACAATCGGTGAATGTAGTGATAGCAGTCAGCCTGTACAAACGGCAAATGCAGTGATAGCAGTCAGCCTGTACAATCGGTGAATGAAGTGATAGCAGTCAGCCTGTACAATCAGTGAATGCAGTGATAGCAGTCAGCCTGTACAATCGGTAAATGCAGTGATAGCAGTCAGCCTGCACAAACGGTGAATGCAGTGATGGCAGTCAGCCTGCACCAACGGTGAATACAGTGATAGCAGTCAGCCTGTACAATCGGTGAATGTAGTGATAGCAGTCAGCCTACACAAACGGTAAATGCAGTGATAGCAGTCAGCCTGCACATACGGTGAATGCAGTGATAGCAGTCAGCCTGTACAATCGGAGAATGTAGTGATAGAAGTCAGCCTGTACAATCGGTGAATGTAGTGATAGCAGTCAGCCTGTACAATCGGTGAATGTAGTGATAGCAGTCAGCCTGTACAAACGGCAAATGCAGTGATAGCAGTCAGCCTGTACAATCGGTGAATGAAGTGATAGCAGTCAGCCTGTAAAATTGGTGAATGCAGTGATAGCAGTCAGCCTGTACAATCGGTGAATGTAGTGATAGCAGTCAGCCTGCACATACGGTGAATGCAGTGATAGCAGTCAGCCTGTACAATCGGTGAATGTAGTGATAGCAGTCAGCCTGCACATACGGTGAATGCAGTGAAAGCAGTCAGCCTATGCAATTGGTGAATACAGTGATAGCAGTCAGCCTGTACAATCGGTGAACTCTGAGGTTTGGCACAGCTCTTTTAGCTCTACTACCAAGAGACAGCTCTCTTAGCCCTACTACCCAGAGACAGCTCTCTTATCCCTACTACCCAGAGACAGCTGTCTTAGCCCTACTACCCAGGGACAGCTCTCTTAGCCCTACTACTCAGGGACAGCTCTCTTAGCCCTACTACCCAGGGACAGCTCTCTTAGCACTACTACCCAGGGACAGCTCTCTTTGCCTTACTACTCAGGGACAGCTCTCTTAGCCCTACTACCCAGGGACAGCTCTCTTAGCCCTACTACCCAGAGACAGTTCTCTTAGCCCTACTTCCCAGGGACAGCTCTCTTATCCCTACTACCCAGAGACAGCTGTCTTAGCCCTACTACCCAGAGACAGCTCTCTTAGCCCTACTACCCAGGGACAGCTGTCTTAGCCCTACTACTCAGGGACAGCTCTCTTAGCCCTACTACCCAGAGACAGTTCTCTTAGCTCTACTACCCAGGGACAGCACTCTTAACCCTACTACCCAGGGTCAACGCTCTTAGCCCTACAGCTTTCATGGTCCTACTACCCAGAAACAGCACTTTTAGCCCTACTTCCCAGAGACAGCTGTCTTAGCCTTACTCCCCAGAGACAGCTGTCTTAGCCCTAGTACCCAGAGACAGCTCTCTTAGCCCTACTACTCAGGGACAGCTCTCTTAGCCCTACTTCTCAGGGTCAGCGCTCTTAGCCCTACTGCCCATGGACAGCTTTCATGGTCCTACTACCCAGAAACAGCACTTTTAGCCCTACTTCCAAGGCACAGCTCTCTTAGCCCTACTATGCAGGCACAGCTCTGTTATAGCTTTACTACCCTGGGACAGCTCTCTTATAGCCCTATTGCCCAGGGACAGCTCTCTTATAGCCCTACTACCCAGGTACAGCTCTTTTAGCCCTACTACCCAGGGACAGCTCTCTTATCCCTACTACCCAGAGACAGCTGTCTTAACCCTACTACCCAGAGACAGCTCTCTTGTCCCTACTACCCAGAGACAGCTCTCTTAGCCCTGCTACCCAGGGACAGCTCTCTTAGCCCTACTACTTAGGGACAGCTCTCTTAGCCCTACTACCCAGGGACAGCTCTCTTAGCCCTACTACCCAGAGACAGTTCTCTTAGCCCTACTACCCAGGGACAGCTCTCTTAACCCTACTACCCAGGGTCAGCGCTCTTAGCCCTACTGCCCATGGACAGCTTTTATGGTCCTACTACCCAGAAGCAGCACTTTTAGCCCTACTTCCCAGAGACAGCTGTCTTAGCCCTACTACCCAGAGACAGCTGTCTTAGCCCTACTACCCAGAGACAGCTCTCTTAGCCTTACTACTCAGGGACAGCTCTCTTAGCCCTACTACCCAGGGACAGCTCTCTTAGCCCTACTACCCAGGGACAGCTCTCTTAACCCCACTACCCAGGGTCAGCGCTCTTAGCCCTACTGCCCATGGACAGCTTTTATGGTCCTACTACCCAGAAGCAGCACTTTTAGCCCTACTTCCCAGAGACAGCTGTCTTAGCCCTACTACCCAGAGACAGCTGTCTTAGCCCTACTACCCAGAGACAGCTCTCTTAGCCTTACTACTCAGGGACAGCTCTCTTAGCCCTACTACCCAGGGACAGCTCTCTTAGCCCTACTACCCAGGGACAGCTCTCTTAACCCTACTACCCAGGGTCAGCGCTCTTAGCCCTACTGCCCATGGACAGCTTTTATGGTCCTACTACCCAGAAGCAGCACTTTTAGCCCTACTTCCCAGAGACAGCTGTCTTAGCCCTACTACCCAGAGACAGCTGTCTTAGCCCTACTACCCAGAGACAGCTGTCTTAGCCCTAGTACCCAGAGACAGCTCTCTTAGCCCTACTACTCAGGGACAGCTCTCTTAGCCCTACTTCCCAGGGTCAGCGCTCTTAGCCCTACTGACCATGGACAGCTTTCATGGTCCTACTACCCAGAAACAGCACTTTTAGCCCTACTTCCAAGGCACAGCTCTCTTAGCTCTACTATGCAGGCACAGCTCTGTTATAGCTTTACTACCCTGGGACAGCTCTCTTATAGCCCTATTGCCCAGGGACAGCTCTTTTATAGCCCTGCTACCCAGGTACAGCTCTTTTAGCCCTACTACCCAGGGACAGCTCTCTTATCCCTACTACCCAGAGACAGCTGTCTTAACCCTACTACCCAGAGACAGCTCTCTTATCCCTACTACCCAGAGACAGCTCTCTTAGCCCTGCTACCCAGGGACAGCTCTCTTAGCCCTACTACTTAGGGACAGCTCTCTTAGCCCTACTACCCAGGGACAGCTCTCTTAGCCCTACTACCCAGAGACAGTTCTCTTAGCCCTACTACCCAGGGACAGCTCTCTTAACCCTACTACCCAGGGTCAGCGCTCTTAGCCCTACTGCCCATGGACAGCTTTTATGGTCCTACTACCCAGAAGCAGCACTTTTAGCCCTACTTCCCAGAGACAGCTGTCTTAGCCCTACTACCCAGAGACAGCTGTCTTAGCCCTACTACCCAGAGACAGCTCTCTTAGCCTTACTACTCAGGGACAGCTCTCTTAGCCCTACTACCCAGGGACAGCTCTCTTAACCCTACTACCCAGGGTCAGCGCTCTTAGCCCTACTGCCCATGGACAGCTTTTATGGTCCTACTACCCAGAAGCAGCACTTTTAGCCCTACTTCCCAGAGACAGCTGTCTTAGCCCTACTACCCAGAGACAGCTGTCTTAGCCCTACTACCCAGAGACAGCTGTCTTAGCCCTACTACCCAGAGACAGCTCTCTTAGCCTTACTACTCAGGGACAGCTCTCTTAGCCCTACTACCCAGGGACAGCTCTCTTAACCCTACTACCCAGGGTCAGCGCTCTTAGCCCTACTGCCCATGGACAGCTTTTATGGTCCTACTACCCAGAAGCAGCACTTTTAGCCCTACTTCCCAGAGACAGCTGTCTTAGCCCTACTACCCAGAGACAGCTGTCTTAGCCCTACTACCCAGAGACAGCTCTCTTAGCCTTACTACTCAGGGACAGCTCTCTTAGCCCTACTACCCAGGGACAGCTCTCTTAGCCCTACTACCCAGGGACAGCTCTCTTAACCCTACTACCCAGGGTCAGCGCTCTTAGCCCTACTGCCCATGGACAGCTTTTATGGTCCTACTACCCAGAAGCAGCACTTTTAGCCCTACTTCCCAGAGACAGCTGTCTTAGCCCTACTACCCAGAGACAGCTGTCTTAGCCCTACTACCCAGAGACAGCTCTCTTAGCCTTACTACTCAGGGACAGCTCTCTTAGCCCTACTACCCAGGGACAGCTCTCTTAGCCCTACTACCCAGGGACAGCTCTCTTAACCCTACTACCCAGGGTCAGCGCTCTTAGCCCTACTGCCCATGGACAGCTTTTATGGTCCTACTACCCAGAAGCAGCACTTTTAGCCCTACTTCCCAGAGACAGCTGTCTTAGCCCTACTACCCAGAGACAGCTGTCTTAGCCCTACTACCCAGAGACAGCTGTCTTAGCCCTAGTACCCAGAGACAGCTCTCTTAGCCCTACTACTCAGGGACAGCTCTCTTAGCCCTACTTCCCAGGGTCAGCGCTCTTAGCCCTACTGCCCATGGACAGCTTTCATGGTCCTACTACCCAGAAACAGCACTTTTAGCCCTACTTCCAAGGCACAGCTCTCTTAGCTCTACTATGCAGGCACAGCTCTGTTATAGCTTTACTACCCTGGGACAGCTCTCTTATAGCCCTATTGCCCAGGGACAGCTCTTTTATAGCCCTACTACCCAGGTACAGCTCTTTTAGCCCTACTACCCAGGGACAGCTCTCTTATCCCTACTACCCAGAGACAGCTGTCTTAACCCTACTACCCAGAGACAGCTCTCTTATCCCTACTACCCAGAGACAGCTCTCTTAGCCCTGCTACCCAGGGACAGCTCTCTTAGCCCTACTACTTAGGGACAGCTCTCTTAGCCCTACTACCCAGGGACAGCTCTCTTAGCCCTACTACCCAGAGACAGTTCTCTTAGCCCTACTACCCAGGGACAGCTCTCTTAACCCTACTACCCAGGGTCAGCGCTCTTAGCCCTACTGCCCATGGACAGCTTTTATGGTCCTACTACCCAGAAGCAGCACTTTTAGCTCTACTTCCCAGAGACAGCTGTCTTAGCCCTACTACCCAGAGACAGCTGTCTTAGCCCTACTACCCAGAGACAGCTATCTTAGCCTTACTACTCAGGGACAGCTCTCTTAGCCCTACTACCCAGGGACAGCTCTCTTAACCCTACTACCCAGGGTCAGCGCTCTTAGCCCTACTGCCCATGGACAGCTTTTATGGTCCTACTACCCAGAAGCAGCACTTTTACCCCTACTTCGCAGAGACAGCTGTCTTAGCCCTACTACCCAGAGACAACTGTCTTAGCCCTACTACCCAGAGACAGCTGTCTTAGCCCTACTACCCAGAGACAGCTCTCTTAGCCTTACTACTCAGGGACAGCTCTCTTAGCCCTACTATCCAGGGACAGCTCTCTTAACCCTACTACCCAGGGTCAGCGCTCTTAGCCCTACTGCCCATGGACAGCTTTTATGGTCCTACTACCCAGAAGCAGCACTTTTAGCCCTACTTCCCAGAGACAGCTGTCTTAGCCCTACTACCCAGAGACAGCTCTCTTAGCCTTACTACTCAGGGACAGCTCTCTTAGCCCTACTACCCAGGGACAGCTCTCTTAGCCCTACTACCCAGGGACAGCTCTCTTAACCCTACTACCCAGGGTCAGCGCTCTTAGCCCTACTGCCCATGGACAGCTTTTATGGTCCTACTACCCAGAAGCAGCACTTTTAGCCCTACTTCCCAGAGACAGCTGTCTTAGCCCTACTACCCAGAGACAGCTCTCTTAGCCTTACTACTCAGGGACAGCTCTCTTAGCCCTTCTACCCAAGTACAGCTCTCTTAACGCTACTACCCAGGGTCAGCGCTCTTAGCCCTACTGCCCATGGACAGCTTTCATGGTCCTACTACCCAGAAACAGCACTTTTAGCCCTACTTCCAAGGCACAGCTCTCTTAGCCCTACTATGCAGGCACAGCTCTGTTATAGCTTTACTACCCTGGGACAGCTCTCTTATAGCCCTATTGCCCAGGGACAGCTCTCTTATAGCCCTACTACCCAGGTACAGCTCTTTTAGCCCTACTACCATGGGACAGCTCTCTTATCCCTACTACCCAGAGACAGCTGTCTTAACCCTACTACCCAGAGACAGCTCTCTTATCCCTACTACCCAGAGACAGCTCTCTTAGCCCTGCTACCCAGGGACAGCTCTCTTAGCCCTACTACTTAGGGACAGCTCTCTTAGCCCTACTACCCAGGGACAGCTCTCTTAGCCCTACTACCCAGAGACAGTTCTCTTAGCCCTACTACCCAGGGACAGCTCTCTTAACCCTACTACCCAGGGTCAGCGCTCTTAGCCCTACTGCCCATGGACAGCTTTTATGGTCCTACTACCCAGAAGCAGCACTTTTAGCCCTACTTCCCAGAGACAGCTGTCTTAGCCCTACTACCCAGAGACAGCTGTCTTAGCCCTACTACCCAGAGACAGCTCTCTTAGCCTTACTACTCAGGGACAGCTCTCTTAGCCCTTCTACCCAAGTACAGCTCTCTTAACCCTACTACCCAGGGTCAGCGCTCTTAGCCCTACTGCCCATGGACAGCTTTCATGGTCCTACTACCCAGAAACAGCACTTTTAGCCCTACTTCCAAGGCACAGCTCTCTTAGCCCTACTATGCAGGCACAGCTCTGTTATAGCTTTACTACCCTGGGACAGCTCTCTTATAGCCCTATTGCCCAGGGACAGCTCTCTTATAGCCCTACTACCCAGGTACAGCTCTTTTAGCCCTACTACCATGGGACAGCTCTCTTATCCCTACTACCCAGAGACAGCTGTCTTAACCCTACTACCCAGAGACAGCTCTCTTATCCCTACTACCCAGAGACAGCTCTCTTAGCCCTGCTACCCAGGGACAGCTCTCTTAGCCCTACTACTTAGGGACAGCTCTCTTAGCCCTACTACCCAGGGACAGCTCTCTTAGCCCTACTACCCAGAGACAGTTCTCTTAGCCCTACTACCCAGGGACAGCTCTCTTAACCCTACTACCCAGGGTCAGCGCTCTTAGCCCTACTGCCCATGGACAGCTTTTATGGTCCTACTACCCAGAAGCAGCATTTTTAGCCCTACTTCCCAGAGACAGCTGTCTTAGCCCTACTACCCAGAGACAGCTGTCTTAGCCCTACTACCCAGAGACAGCTCTCTTAGCCTTACTACTCAGGGACAGCTCTCTTAGCCCTACTACCCAGGGACAGCTCTCTTAGCCCTACTACCCAGGGACAGCTCTCTTAACCCTACTACCCAGGGTCAGCGCTCTTAGCCCTACTGCCCATGGACAGCTTTTATGGTCCTACTACCCAGAAGCAGCACTTTTAGCCCTACTTCCCAGAGACAGCTGTCTTAGCCCTACTACCCAGAGACAGCTGTCTTAGCCCTACTACCCAGAGACAGCTCTCTTAGCCTTACTACTCAGGGACAGCTCTCTTAGCCCTACTACCCAGGGACAGCTCTCTTAGCCCTACTACCCAGGGACAGCTCTCTTAACCCTACTTCCCAGGGTCAGCGCTCTTAGCCCTACTGCCCATGAACAGCTTTTATGGTCCTACTACCCAGAAGCAGCACTTTTAGCCCTACTTCCCAGAGACAGCTGTCTTAGCCCTACTACCCAGAGACAGCTGTCTTAGCCCTTCTACCCAGAGACAGCTCTCTTAGCTTTACTACTCAGGGACAGCTCTCTTAGCCCTACTACCCAGGGACAGCTCTCTTAGCCCTACTACCCAGGGACAGCTCTCTTATCCCTACTACCCAGGGTCAGCGCTCTTAGCCCTACTGCCCATGGACAGCTTTTATGGTCCTACTACCCAGAAGCAGCACTTTTAGCCCTACTTCCCAGAGACAGCTGTCTTAGCCCTACTACCCAGAGACAGCTGTCTTATCCCTACTACCCAGAGACAGCTCTCTTAGCCTTACTACTCAGGGACAGCTCTCTTAGCCCTTCTACCCAGGGACAGCTCTCTTAACCCTACTACCCAGGGTCAGCGCTCTTAGCCCTACTGCCCATGGACAGCTTTCATGGTCCTACTACCCAGAAACAGCACTTTTAGCCCTACTTCCCAGGGACAGCTCTCTTAGCCCTACTATGCAGGCACAGCTCTGTTATAGCTTTACTACCCTGGGACAGCTCTCTTATAGCCTTATTGCCCAGGGACAGCTCTCTGATAGCCCTACTACCCAGGGACAGCTCTTTTAGCCCTACTACCCAGGGACAGCTCTCTTATAGCCCTACTATGCAAGTACAGCTCTCTTATAGCCCCTGGCCAGTCCATGCATTGCGGTCCGTGCTCGTACATCTGCATGAGCCCTTACAATTATAAGCGGCCCTTTTAAGGCAACCATAATGTGAATGTGGCCCTCTGTGAAAATTAGTTTGACACCCTTGATTTAGGCAAATGACTTTTCTACACACAATATGCTAATCTAGATATAGCTAACATCTGCAAATGAGTGAAATGGTAATGCTGCCATATTCTAAAGATTTTCTTTTCTTTTGTGACTTGTAGAATTTTCCAGAACCCAGACAATATTGAAATTGCATCAGGATGTGCATCGTTTTCTTGATAATAAGTTATTTCCCAGGAGAAAATGAATGGCAGAGGATAATCTTCATTTCCAGGTGCCAAGAAAGCTTTTTTTTGTTATGTATTTAATAGCCTATGCAGCATTTATCAATGACAATACAGAAAGGCAAAGCTGAAAATCAGATTTTTATTTAAAGAACTCAAATTCTCAAAACATACCCCCGACAGCCATATAACCAATCATGATCTGTTACAGATAGGATGCTCACCAATTAACATCATGCAAGCCATAATTACCCAAATGTCTTGTTGTAGTCTTAAAATATATCTCTATAACCAATTTATTATTGGAAAAACATTAAAATGTCTCCTATTCCATCGCTGCAGCCCTATAAACAAAAACCGGTGAGGAGCAGTGGAGACGCAGAGCTGGGGTGACCAGGGCAGGAACAGGTCAATGTTTATTTTGTTATTATAAAGCATTGCCTCACCGTGGAGCAATTTTGTGTAAAAAAGGACAACCCTTTTAATAGCAAAAAAGTGAAAATCAATTCTACAAATGCATTATACACACAAAGAACAATGACTTTTTGGTAAAGGATTCTTTTTAAATGTCAGCAGATCAATGGGCATTTGTTGTAGACTTATAGTACTTGTTTGTAAAATGATCCGTCTGATTCATTTCAGCAATGGAGAGAAAATGATGATGCAAGCTGTGTTTTTCTATTCTTTAGGGAATATACATGTTTTCTTGTAAGGCGCAAAAATAACTCTTAACAAGCCACACAGTCAAAATAATGCTGCACACACACTACTGGGACACAAGATGTAATGTTCATTTTCTAAAGGACTTTTCACCTTAAAATCAAAATTAAAGAAGTTTGACACTTTCTAAAATACCATTAACTGTACTGTTAGGAAACAGAAAACTCGAAATCGCCTCAATCCCAACTGCAGTTGTTAAAAGGAATGTGTTGTCAGAAAATCACCTATTCTTTCAATCAGAATTTTGCATTATATGTATTTATAAAATTATTTAACAACTTTTTTCTTCAATATTACTAGATTTATTTGTAATTTTCATACTGGTCACTAGGACTATTTTAGAATAATACATCTTGTCCTTTCAGAAAGAGTTTTCAGCAGGCTCCTTATCATCAGAGACAGGGTTACAATGACAGGCAACACCTCTATGCATAGCTGTTCCACCAATCACAATTGCCGATGTCACAGCTCCTCCTCTCTTCACAACGATCTTTGTACATGCTCATTAGATGCTTCAATACAAAACATAGGATCAGAGTCTGAGAATTGTGGCTATGTACATGAGTTGTTTCCTGAAAAAAACTGGACGTTACAGTCTAAAAAATCCCAACAACCAGTGTGAGAATTCCAAGATTTCACATTTTTTATCTTTAATAAAGAATGTGAAAAAATGGACTAATACTAAAAAAATAAATAAAAAAAAATATAGATTGATGGGAAAAAAATTGCCAAAATTAAAAAAAAAATAAATCTGACTTAAACAAGCAAGTTATTTTTTGCTTACACATTTTCTTTAAGTTTAAGCCCAGTTTTTGCCTAAGGGATACAATGCTGGAATCGACAATCTGTGCGTTCATAGCTCTAGCTGATTTACCATAGCAAACTTGGGGGGCTGCAGTTCATGGCATTTTATAAATTTCAGTATGGGGTGGCCAACCCCACCAAGATAAAAAATCCAAATGTCCACTTTTCACACACCAGTACCACCTGTGATATAACTCGTAGCCATTATAGTAGATAGGGATGGTCATCAGTCCAAGTCTTTTTGCTTTTCTTTGCAAAAGTTGACATAGTGACTAAGCACTTATGAAAATATAATCCAGGCACTGATGGAAATAGTTCTATTTCTCCAAACCAGCCTTAGATTGGGATTCTTTAAACCCTCCAAAAAATATATATTTGTAGGGTCTTTGCAATATCTATATGGAGCACATGTTCTTTTCATTTCATTGTACACTTTGTTATGCTCACTATAAACACAATGTGATTAATATTGTGTGATGTTATTTATATGACAGTAATGACAAGTGAATTAGAACAAAAATGGTCTCCTCAACTGTATGTGGTCCATGCCCAGAAGAATGACAAATGTCAAAAATATAAGTAAATCATTTCGGCACTGAATATACACAGCGCGGCTAGTCCCACATCCATGCTACTTTATCCATATTTTGGCCTTCATATGAAACAGATAACCTGGATAACGGCCTAGACAGCCGAAACGTTGGTTATTATCCGTTTAATTGGTCGGAGACTAATAAAACATCACTTGAGCAATCAGTTATCATTTTTGCTATTCAGTACCGAAGTGATTTACTTATAGTAATGACAAGTGAGATCAGTTCACAGTTATTCTCACATTTTGCACCCTTACGTCATTTCCTTTAAAGCTTCCCACATTATCAACTCTCAGTATCCTCAGGATTGGATGGAAATTCTGGTGCACTCACTCCAACATCACATTTATTCGCCTCCTCATCACTCATAGGGTCCATGCTTGCAGTTCAGTTCTTAGACCTCCTCGGCCCAGGAGATCACTGCTCCTCAAATGTCTCAGCCACACACTGACTCACTTCCTGCTTCCAGCCCTCATTTAAATCTATTGTGTTACATTCCATCTAATGGCAGAGTTCAATATATTTATTTACTTATTTATTATGCTTGCCTATATAGCACCAACATATTATACAGCACTTTACAGACATCATCACTGTCCACATTTGGGCTCACAATCTAGATTCCCTATCAGTATGTCTTTGGAGTGTTGGACAAAACTAAAGTACCCGGAGGAAACCCACTCAAACATGGGGAGAACAAACAAACTCCTTGCAGATGTGCTTGGTGGAATTTGAACCCAGGACCCCAGCGCTGTAAATCAACAGTGCTAACCACTGAGCCACCATAAAAGAAAGACTACAAAATACATTTAATTTAGAATGTACATTTACACAAGTGACAAGGGAACAAGAATGCCACATCTGGTGCACTTTCATTCAAATGCATAAGCAGCTTTGTTATTTAGTATTTTTGGAATGCATACTGACAATGCTCATAGATTTCATTCCAATTTGAAAGAATATATTATTTAATATCACCCCTGTATGTCACATCTCCACCAGGACCTGCTCCTGCGATGTCTGCTTCTGTCACCAGGTGCCACCATATTCATTCTGCTGGCGGCGTTGGTGATAAAAGGGATGTTGGAACCAGAATCTCTGGGGTGCAGACTCTGTGCAGCCACTGAGGTTAGGGTGGCTGGAACTTGCAGTGCTGTCCAGTCTGACAGTGTGAGTGTGTGCTGTCCAGCTGAAGTTATCAGCTTCTTGCTTCAGCCAACCGGAAAGCACCACACCCTACTAGAGCTTATAGCTAATTGCTGGAAGCTGCCAGATATAGCTTTGTGCTCCTCTAAGGGTTAATCACAGTTTACTGTATTGTTGAAGATTTGTGATGTAATATACGATTTGGCCAGTAGAGTGCAGATGAGAGGCCGAGTTGCAGCGCCGGGGTTTGGCAGTTGGTGACAGTTGCTAGGGGAGTTGAAGGACTGGGTGGAGCTATGCATCGTTAAAAATAAAGTCTGGATAGAGCGGTGCGACCCTGGATCTATTTTTGTTGACTCTGGGACGTGTTATTTGGCTTGACATGAACCGACTAGGAGAGGACGACCAAGGACACAGCATCTTGGGCTAGGCAATTTGAGGCTCTATCTCAAAAGACTTCGAGAAGCCCTGCTTTTGCTCCTTTGCTGACCTCTTGGTTTTGACCCGGCTACCTGACCATTCCAACCAGCCTGCACCACTGTACAGCAGCATATTCCGTGACCCCAGCTCAGTGGCCCCTGTTTATGTCCAGATCCCTGTACAGGGGTTAAAGAGTGAAGGCCAGGGCAACCCCTGGGATTTGGTAAGCAGAGTGGCTTGCACTAAGCCTGTCTGTAGGCGACCACTGACAGAGTCTCATAACACCACAGTGGTTGTGTTATAACACAATATTGTCTTTTGTTCATTTGGTAAAATAAAATATCATTGTTATGGTTAATCTTTTATATCTTGCTTTAATAATTATATTTTAAGCAATTAATATCTATATGTCTAATTTTAATATTTCTTTGGTTTTGTATGCTCATTACAAGCTTTGTTGGTAAAAGTAACAGAACAGGATATTGGTTTTCTGATAAGCTGTTGTAGACTGTTGGGATCTGTTTTAGGCCAGAAGTCATAGAATCATAGAATGGTAGAGTTGGAAAGGGACCTCCTGGGTCATCTGGTCCAACCCCCTGCTCAAAGCAGGATTCACTAAATCATCTCAGACAGATGTCTGTCCAGCCTCTGTTTGAAGACGTCCATTGAAGGGGAACTCACCACCTCTCGTGGCAGCCTGTTCCACTCATTAATCACCCTAACTGTCAAAAAGTTTTTTCTAATATCTAATCTGTGTCTCCTCCCATTTAGTTTCATCCCATTGCTTCTAGTCTTTCCTTGTGCAAATGAGAATAAAGATGATCCTTCTACAATGTGACAGCCCTTGACATATTTGTAGACAGCTATTAAGTCTCCTCTCAGTCTTCTTTTTTGCAAGCTAAACATTCCCAAATCCTGCAACCGTTCCTCATAGGACATGGTTTGCAGACCAGTCACCATTCTGGTCGCTCTTCTCTGAACTTGCTCCAGTTTGTCTATGTCTTTTTTAAAATGTGGTGCCCAAAACTGTACACAGTATTCCAGATGAGGTCTGACCAAAGAGGAGTAAAGACCGATAATGACTTCACGTGATCTAGACTGTATGCTTCTGTTAATACATCCCAGAATTGTATTTGCCTTTTTTGCTGCTGCATCACACTGTTGACTCATGTTCAGTCTATGATCTATTAGTATACCTAAGTCTTTTTCACATGTACTGTTGCTTAGCTCTATTCCTCCCATTCTGTATATGCTTTTTTCATTTTTATTGCCCAGATGTAGTACTTTGCATTTTTCCCTGTTAAAAACCATTCTGTTGGTTGCTGCCCACTGCTCCAGTTTATTTAGGTCTTTTTGAATCCTCTCTCTCTCTTCTCTAGTATTAGCTATTCCTCCTAGCTTTGTGTCATCAGCAAATTTAATCAGTTTACCCTCAATTCCTTCATCTAAATCATTGATAAAGATGTTGAACAATACAGGTCCCAGGACGGAGCCCTGTGGTACCCCACTTGAGACATTCATCCAGCTGGATGTGAAGCCATTTACAACCACCCTTTGAGTCCGATCACTAAGCCAGTTATGAATCCACCTAACAGTTGCCTGGTCCATTGCATACTTGGTCATTTTTTCAATAAGGATGGTGTGAGATACTTTGTCAAATGCTTTGCTGAAGTCAAGATATACTATATCTACAGCATTTCCCTGATCCACCCAGTCAGTGATTCTGTCATAGAAGAAAATTAAGTTAGTCTGACATGACTTGTTAGTTACAAACCCATGCTGACTCTGGTTAATCACTTCATTCTTATCCAGGTACTTACATACATGTTGTTTAATAATTTGTTCAAAGATCTTTCCTGGTATAGAAGTCAGACTCACCGGCCTATAGTTCCCTGGGTCCACCTTCTTCCCCTTTTTGAAAATAGGAACAACATTTGATCTTCTCCAGTCTTCTGGGACTTCTCCTGTTCTCCAAGAATTTTCAAAGATTATGGAGAGTGGTTCTAAAATTTCTTCTACGATCTCCTTCAGTACTCTGGGGTGTAATTCATCTGGACCTGGAGACTTGAACTCATTTATGTTAGCTAAATATTCCCTCACAATCTTTCTGTTTACAGATAACTTGGATTCCTCTATTCCTTTAAAAGGACAGTGAAGATCAGTTGATGTTACATTTTCTTTCTGAGAGAAAACAGATGCAAAATAGGAATTAAAAAGTTCGGCCTGCTCAACATCCTCTCTTACCATTTCTCCATTTTCATCCTGTAAAAATCCTATAGCATCTTTGACTTTTCTTTTACTTTTGACATACCCCCAAAATCCTTTTTTATTGCTTTTGACATCTCTTGCAAGCCTTAATTCATTGTCAGCTTTAGCTAACCTGATACGTGCCCTGCAGGATCTGCAGACTGCATTATAATCTTCTTTAGATATGCCTCCCTCTTTCCATTTAATAAACATTTCTTTCTTTCTTTTTAGCATGTGTTTAAGTTCTGTGTTCATCCATCCTGGTTTCCTTAAATGCTTCCCATTCTTCCTACTTTTCGGGATTGTTAACGATTGTGCTTTGAGAATCTCATTTTTAAAAATTTCCCATCCTTCCTGGACATTTTTGTCCTTAAGGACATCCAGCCATTGGATCCCTCCTATTCTCTTTCTGAGTCTCTTAAAATCTGCCTTTCTAAAATCTAACCTTGAAGTTTGAGTCTTCACATGTCTTCCTCCTCTAGTTATCCAAAATTCTATAATAGCATGATCGCTGCCTCCTAGGGTCCCAGCCACCTTTACCTCCTCAACCATTTCCTCCCTGTTTATAAGGATTAGATCCAAAGTAGCAGATCCCCTTGTTTTCTCCCCTACCTTTTGGAAGATAAAGTTGTCAGCAAGAGAGGATAAGAATTTGCTTGACCTGTTAGTTTTACTTGAGAGAGATTCCCAACAAATGTCTGGATAGTTGAAATCTCCCATGACCACTACGTCATATTTTTTGGAGAACTTGGTCATTTGATACATAAAGAGTTCATCCATATCTTCAGCTTGCCCAGGTGGCCTGTAGTAAATGCCTACAATGGTGTCCTTTCCGTTGTTCTCTCCTTGTCAGTTAGCTTTTTTTTGTAACTTATATATCCTTTTGTGATAATGGGCAGCACGGTGGCTCAGTGGATAGCCCTGCAACCTTGCAGTGATGGGGTCCTAGGTTCACATCCCACCAAGGACAACATCTGAAAGGAGTTTGTATGTTCTCCACGTGTTTGCGTGGGTTTCCTCTGGGTTCTCCAGTTTCCTCCCACACTCCAAAGACATCCTGATATGGAATGTAGATTGTGAGCCCCAATGAGGACAGTGATGATAATGTCTGTAAATTGTCTGACTTGTAAAAGCACTGCGGAATATGTTGGCGCTATTTAAATAAAAAGAATATTATTAAGATTATATTAATGTACTGCAACTTCTTTTTCTGAAGACAATAAAAACCCCATGCATTTGAGGATGGATCAGACAAACTTCACACACAGACGGACCCCTGTGTATGCTTTATCTACGATTGGTGGCCATCCTGATTGGGTCAACACTGGAAATATGCAAGACCCATTGTCTCTTCTAAAGCGCTCCCTAAAGAAGGCTTTCCACAACATCATAATGTTCAACCTCCTGACTCCTTCAGTGGAATGAAAATCCTTCCTGGCAAATGGTTACCAATTGTTCCCCATAGGAGGAAACAGACCACTCTATAAATCTAGTAAATCTGAAGATATTCTTTTCTGATTCTTTGACCAACTGATTGACAACTGGAATCATGAGGCAAAGATTAGCTCTTTTGGGGTAGGATCATACATTGTGGTTGTGCTTGTGTCCTTTCCCTTTGTCCATTCCCATCTATCAGTTGAACTGAATGGACATTTGTCTTAACTATGCAACTATGTAGTAATTTATAATTTTTGAGTCTTTCAATTTCACAATTTTTCATTGGGAGACTCCATATTTTTTTTATCAACCTGTTTTCCTTGAACCCTTTCCACAATATTCTGCCTAAAACTTTATTCTATTATTAACATTTGACCTCCAATAATACGTTTTTGGGGGCGTGTGTTTGTTAATATTATACTTTAATTATGAATGAAAACCATCATCTTTATTTACCCGTGGATAATTTTGGCTTTGTTCTGTAGCCTGTACCAAGCTCGATATTTCCTATTGTGTTATAAGAGACTATGGTAATTGGTTGTATTTATTAGGTTTTTTGAGCAGGCAAAATTCTTGCATGTGGTCATTGGATAATCCTCAGGCGTGACACGAGGCAGAAGAATGTGTTTTGTGAATTGATCCTTTACGGTTTTTACAAGCTCCAGTACTTCTTGGACAATGTTACTGGTTACACAGCGTGTATCTCCATGGTGCTAATTCATGATGTGTTCAGTAACAGATTAATCTCTAAGGATTTATGGACACCATATTTACCTGATTTTACACCTCCAGATTATTTTCAGTGGGAGCTATGCTAGAAACGATTTTCATGCTATTCTTGAATAGAATCAGCAGTGTTTCTATGTTTCTGATGCCAACAAGATAAAATGTGAAAATGTCTCGAAGCGTTTTGGGGGCTAAATCCAATATCTTTTGGAACAGGTGAGACTACATCTGTATTTCCTAGGTGACAGGTTCACCTGTACATTAAAGGGAACCTGTTACATTAGAAACTGCAATTTACATGTAGATATGGGGTTAATCCGCAGGTAAATAGAGCTACAATGCTGCCTGGCCATCTTGGTGAAAATGCAATTAGCGGGAGAAAATGAACTTATTTCCTCCCAGGAACCGCCGGCTTTCAGACAGGGACGTGCCCAGAGCGGCTACAGTTACCGCTCACAGACTGCTTACTATACAAATCCCGGTACAGAAGTGCTGCAGAATAAGCTATCAATCAAAGTGCCAGGTCAGGCGTACATTATAGTGAGCTATGCTTTGAGCGGTGAATGTAACCGCTCCATGCACACCTCCATGACTGAAAGCCGGCGGCTCATGGGGAGGAGCCAAGTTCATTTTCTCCCTGTAGCCGCACTTTCAGTAAGTTGGTCAGGCAGCATTGTAACGCTATTGACCTGCTGATTGACCCTACTGTATATCTGCAGGTAAATGGGCTACACAGAGTACATATGACTATTAATATAATGTATTTTAATACCTAGCATACCACCATACCGCTGCACGACCAGCTCTACCCTCACCTACTGTGTCCTCACCCATCCCTCGTAGATTGTGAGCCCTCGCGGGCAGGGTCCTCTCTCCTCCTGTACCAGTCGCTGTCACATTTTTGTTCAAGAATACTGTAAGTGTTTTTGCTATGTATACCCCTTTTTCACATGTAAAGTGCCATGGAATAAATGGCGCTATAATAATAAATAATAATAATAATACCTAATAATCCTTATTTTACACTATGCTTTCTATGGTTAGTCAGCTAGGATACCACATTGGGCAATGATAAGGTCAGGAAATAAACTCAATCTAAAACTAACACTTTTATTCCTTTTCTAACTGTTATTGGTAAAGTCCATTTTTTTAAAATAAATAATAATATGTGATAATAAAGACAATGTTAAGACAAGAAAATAAAAATAACAAGTAAGTAAACATTTTTTGGAACATGAAATTTTATGACCTTATAGTAGTGTGATCCTACAATTTCCTGGAATACAAATGTGAAAGCTATGAAATCAGCTGGCATCGCTTAATTGGTGATTAAACTAAAGTAAGTCATAACACAGTGAATAAATAGGGGAAAACCTAATGTCACGCCGGGAAAAAATACAGCAACGACACTCCGCAGGGAGCCTATTAATTTAAAGGTAAATAAGGAATCATTACTCACTGGGGAAGCTGTAAATGAAAAAAAGCATGTACTGGCATGCATTAGGACTTATTTATAAAGTGGATGCAAAAAAGGCCAATGTTTTCTTGTACTTTCACATATACCTCATTCATTGTTCGGATTTCTGCTCACCTCTGCTATTGAATTGCTTCGCTTACTATTGTAAGTACATTTTGGTAGAAGTAATGTCGTGAGAAAAATCTCACTAGTAGAGATTAGAAGAAAAAATATCATGTTGTGATATACAGAGTACATAAAAATAGTGGTGCAGCTATAGAAATCTCCTTCTGGTCCAGCGATCATGTGATTACCAGGTGCCGGGGGAGGGCAGGAGCTGCTAGATCCTAACAAATCCGGATTAGCTCATTAGTTTAAGCAGGAGGTTGTCTTTGCCTGTACCTGGGGCTAAAATGCTAGGCCTAGTTACAGGGGAAATAAGAAATAACTAAATGTCTCCTTCTGGCCACAACGATCATGTAATTGCCAGCTGCCGGGAAGGAGCAGGAGCTGCTGATTCCTCACAGATCAAGCTGAGCTCAGTAGCTAAAGCAGGAAACTCCATTTTCCCTGTAACTGGGACTAATATACTAGCCCCAGTTACAGGGGAAATAAGAATTAAATAAATGTATTTAAATGTTGAAAAGCTTCTCAAAATCATTTTATGACATTATGGGAAGTACAGTGTGTGAAATAAATGAAAAAATAAACAAAAAAGAACAGAAAAAAAGAAAGCTAATGCCAGTCTGAATAACTGTTTCCAGAACCACCCCCAATGAAAAGAAAAACCTACTGTATGTCCAATAAATAATAATAATTATTATAGGAAGGAGAACATAATTAAGGCCTCATTTAGATGTCAGTGATTTTTCTTATACGCCAAAAGCAGTCTGAATTTCAGTTTCTACAATTAAAGTTTGCTCAGTTTTTATCGTATGAAAAAGAAAAATGAAGCGGTTTCTCAAAATTTTTCTACCGGACAGTCACAAGGATAGCATCCAATTGAGGTCCGATTTTTTTCACAGACACTTAGACTTGCATTGGCGATTTTTATCCAAGAATCGGGTAAAGATCGGACATGTCTCTCTGATTTTGTGAGTACCACTCGGTCACAAGAATAAACGGACATGCGAACAGCCCCATAGGCTATGATAGAAACACGGCTAGCAGATGTATATGACAAAACTGACGTCTAAATGAGCCCTTGGTGGATCTTTGTGGCTATTTAAAAAAAATGTGAAAAACAAATTTGTGTTTCCTTTTTTTTGCATTTTCTGCTAATAGCAGCAAAAAAAAAAATAATAAAAAACATACTACGGCCGAGTATCCATAGGGAAGGGATCATGTTCTGCTTCACTATGTCACAATACATGTTGACATTCATGGTTCCCTCAATGAACTGTAGCTCCTCACAGATGGCAGCACTCATGCAGCCTCAAACCATGACACTCCCACCACCATGCTTGACTGTAGGCAAGACACATTTGTCTTTGTACTCCTCTCCTGGTTGCCACCACACACACTTGACACCATCTGAACCAAATAAGTTTATCTTGGTCTCATCAGACCACAGGACATAGTTGCAATAATCCATGTCCTTAGACTACTTGTCTTCAGACCAATTTGAAGCAGTTTTTCGGCGTATGATCTTGGCACTGACAGGCGGACCCACGACCCCGTAACCTCCGCAGCAATGCTGGCAAGTCTCATACGTCTATTTTGACCTCATCTACATTCGCAGTTTATCAATTTACTCTGTTGGCCACCATTATAGAAGATAAGACGACTTGAATTACCTCTTCTTTTTCAGCAGACTGGAGATCCTGCCACTCCTCGATAACATGAGCCAGGTCCACAGTGTTCATGTGTACTCGGGCCTCACCAATGGCATCATGTTTAGAGAATCGGTCAAAGTCATATACGGACATCACTAAGGTCTTTCCTCCGAGTTCTGCATAAGGAATCTGGACAAAAGATAAAACCATAAAATGGAGAGTGATGTCTGCAAAATTATTAGACAAAAGAAATATAACTGGGCGGAAAAAAGAAATCAAAATAGCATCCAGAATAATGAGTTCATGGTCTGCTTAGGAGCCATCTGCATAGGAAACACACCATCTGCTGGGTAACGCAGAAGGGAGTATGTGAAGAGATTCAAGGACAGCCATAGATGATACCACTCAACAGTTCTGTGCTCGAGACCCCATTGACAGAGGAACTCCATCATGTACTCGATTGTATCCATGTATTTCTTAAAATGAGACACTATGAAAAAGGTAAAACTTTCAGTTATTGTCTTAAAGGGGTTGTCTAGTAGTACTTAGAATAGGTCATCAATATCAGATGGATGGGGGTGAAACACCTAGCACCCCCGCTGTTCTTGATGGTGAAACTACACAGCTCCATCAACTGTATAGCTGCCGCAGCGGGGTACTTAAGATCCACCCATATTTAAATGAGTAGGCGTGTATCTGCAGTACCCAGCTATGGCCACTGTGCAGTTGAGGGCGCTATTTAGTTCCGTTCTGCAATTGATAATATCCAGCTGCTGATTGATGTTGGTGCCGGGTGTTGCACCTCCTCCAATCTGATTTTGCTGACCTATTCTTAGGGCTCACTCACACCCCCATATTATCGGATTAGTGTGTGATCCGAGAAAACATTGGATCACACTTGAACCAATGTTACTCTGTGGGGCCGTGCATATATCCGATTTTTTCCTCACACAGAGCCTGTCCACGGAAAAAATCGCAGCATGCCTGAGTTTGATCTGGTTTTCCGATCACACTTGGCCATGCAAGTCAATAAGTGCGTGGGAAACATCAGACTGCTCTCGGGTGACATCTGAGTGCAGTTGGATTTCCGCGCACTCACAGAATGGAGAAGGTGGAGACATTTTTTTCTCCATCTTCTCCTCATCTGAGAGAATCGATTCACTACGATCACACTCTGATTATTCTGGATGAGAGTAGTGATGAGCGCAAGTGCTCGTTACTCGAGTTTGACTGGGGTGGTCGGGTATGCACAGAGTATCGCAGGTGCTCAAGTGACATTTTCGAGTCCCCGTGTCCGCATGTTTCGCAGCTGTTAGTCAACCACAAAACATGCGGGGATTGCCTGACAAAAACGGGCAATCCCCGTATGTTTTGTGGCTGTCTAGCGACAGACCCGGGGATGGTGGGTAAAGCACATGTTTTTTTTTTATTTATCTGTGGGCCTACCCCCCTTGTTTATTTCTCTGAAACCTTATATACTTTTTTGTCTTAATTGTTTTTAGTTACATCCTATAAAATTGATTTGTATTTTGTGTCTGTGTGAGTGGTTTTGTGAATATTTATATGGACATGTAACTCTTTTAAAGACAAGTCCAGCAATACCAAGGTCAGTCCATTTCACTGTTCCTTAAAATACAGCATTTTGAATTAATATGCAAATTAGGCTGTAGATCTGATGCCTCTGTCACTCCAGATCTATTCCCCACCCAGCACCGCCTCCTCTTGCTTAACTGACAGCATCTATGTTATGTGACTTCAGCTCAAGGAGTTGGCAGTCAATCAATGGGGATCGGGGAATAGAGCTGGAGTGACAGAGGCTTCAGATCTCCCATAGTCCTTCGGACTCATTTACACATCAATTTAAACGCTGACTTCTCAGTAACGGAGGAACAGATTGGTCATGTAAAGGTTTTGCTGGATTTATCTTTGAAAGAGATACATGTGCATATGAATAGTTTGGAACATGAAATCCCACTGACAGATTCCCTTTAAGATGACACCAGTGTTTTAAAGGGCACACGATAGGTGAGGGGCCCTAGTTTCTGACTATATTTGCTCCTTTTTTACGTGCATCCTTTGCATAAATTATCTTTTTGCACCAAAAATAATGAATTTTTGACACTTGCTTGATACTTGTCTGAGCTGTATTTACATTTTTAACTCATTTTTTAAAGTTCAGTTTGGTTCTAGAACAAAAATGTGGCACTATGTAGACCAGAACAGACTTTTTAAACTGAGACTATAAAGTAAGAAGGCCTTCTAATGGAATATGGTGCAAGTGCCGATGCGCCAAATTCATATTGTGCCGTGTGCCACGATAATAATTCTTACACAATTAGAACCACCATCACACAGATTTAGCAGGCACAACAAAGACACAAATAGTATTTTGATGTGTCTGGTTGTTATGTCATAAAAATGGTTTGGTGGAAACTACCTCCTGAAACCTATACAACCCAACCAGATCTAAGTGATAGACACAGCTTGTCCATGTGTTACACGCAGAGCTAATAATGGGAAGACATTTCTAAGATGCACTTAGTAAAAAAAAATTAAACAATCACAGAAAAACTGTTTCAATTTTTAATTCACATGAATAGTTATGCTAACTGGAGATGGTACGAACTGATTTGCAGTACCCGTCCAATAGCCACGTCAGTAATCTGTAGCTGCCAGACGGGAGCCCTGAGAACTGCCTCCTACGTGCCAGCATCTCCAGCTCCTCTTTTAACCATCCATTCTTGAGCAACATCACATATGCATTACACCACAACAATGACGTCACGCCAGGCTGGCTACAGTGGCTTGTAAATTACTGTTATTGTGAACAGTTAAGCAAGTTGAAAATGAAATGATCTCTAAAAGGCCTAAAATTAAAGATGACACATTTCCTTTGTATTTTAGGCAAAAAAAATAAATAATAAAAAATAATAATAATATATATATATATTTATTGTCATTTTTTGCATTTTAAAAACTGCAAAAAAGGAAAATGGTCCAATGCAAAAGTTTGGGCACCCTTGGAGATTTGTGTGCTCAGATAGCTTTGACAAAGGTTTCGGACCTTAATTAGCCTGTTAGGGTTATGGCTTGTTCACCATCATCATTAGGAAAGGCCAGATGATGCAAATTTCCCAGCTTTATAAAAACCCAGCCTTCTTTAACCTTGTACCAAAAAACAGCAACCATGGGTTCTTCTAAGCTGCTGCCTAGCTCTCTGAAAATGAAAATGGTGGAGGCTCACAAAGCAGGAGAAGGCTATAAGAAGATAGCAAAACGTTTTCAAGTTGCCCTTTCTTCAGTTCAAAATGTAATTAAGAAATGGCAGTTAACAGGAACAGTGGAGGTCAAGATAAGGTCTGGAAGACCAAGCAAAACTTCAGTGAAAGCTGCTCGTAGGATTGTCACAGATACAAATCGGAACCCCCACTTGACTGCAATAGACCTTCAGAAAGATTTAGGAGACTCTGGAGTTGAGGTACATTGTGCTACAGAGACACTTGCATAAATACGGCCTTCATGGAAGAGTCATCAGAAGAAAACCTCCCCTGCAAAAGAACATCTAAACAAGCCTGATGTATTTTGGAAACAAGTCCTGTGGACTGATGAGGTTAAAATAGAATTCTTTGGTCACAATGATCAAAGGTATGTGTAAAGAAGAAAGAGCACAGAATTTCAGGAAAAGAACATCTCACCAGCCATTAAGCATGGGGGTGGATCAATCATGCTTTGGGGTTATGTTGCAGACAATGGAACGGGAAACATTTTATGGGTAGAGGGAAGAATGGATTCAATGAAATTTCAACAAATTCTTGATGCAAACATAACACCATCAGTAAAAAAGCTGAAGTTGAAAAGAGGATGACTTCTACAAATGGATAGTGATGATCCTAAATACATGTCAAAATCCAAAATAGACGACCTCAAAAGGTGCAAGCTGAAGGTTTTACAATGGCCCTCACAGTCCCATGATCTGAACATTATTGAAAATCTGTGGCTAGACCTCAAAATAGCAATACATGCAAGACGACCCAGGAATCTCACAGAACTGGAAGAATTTTCCAAGAAAGAATGGATGAAAACCCCTCAAACTGAAAGACTCTTGTCTGGCTACAAAAAGCGTGTACAAGTTTTGATACTTGCAAAAGAGGGTGCTACTAGGTACTTTTGCATTGGCCCATTTTCCTTTTTGTAGTTTTTAAAATGTAAAAAATGACAATATATATATATATATATATATATATATATATATACACACAGTATATATACTGTATATATATATTGCTTAAAATACAAAGGAATTGTTTCATCTTTAACTTTAGGCCTTTTAGAGATCATTTCATCTTCAACTTGCTTAACTGTTCACAATAACAATAATTTGACCAGATGTGCCCAAACTTTTACATGCCACTGTATCAAGAGAAGAACAGTGGATTAAGGAAGTTAGGAGACAGTTCTCAGGGCTTCCATCTAGCGGCCACAGATTACTGACATAGCTGCTGGATCAGGTCCTGAGAATGAATTTGCACCATATTGACTACAGACATATCAAAATATAGCAGACTTCACAAGACATTGTGATATGTGTATCCTCAACTCTTGGATGAAATCTTGAGTATAATTGTGTTCCCTTGGCTATATTTTAAGGATTGCATATTTTCTATAATATCAGATCAACTTTTACCTTAAAGGTGAAGGACTCATTGAAGGTTGGATTAAGAGTCTTGCGATGAACTTTTGTTTCATGCTTCTTCTTTTTGTCTGGAAGGAGAAATACTTTGACGTAGGGATCAGAAGTTCCACCAATATCCAAAGCTGGGAGGTCTGCAGCTTGTATGATTCCCACAACCAGCTAAACAAATAAGCAAAGAAAATACAAAACTCAGATCAATGTCTGTGCTACATTGTCTCAACCAGTGGTTCAGCAACATAGGTGCAAAGCTGACTGGTGGAATTAGTACAAAGGGGTTGTCCAGTGAAAACAAGTTATTGCCTTTCTACGGGATTGGTGATAACTTACTGATTGGTGGGGGTCTCACACCGATTGGCATAAGAGCCAATTTTTTATCACCCCAAGGAGTACAAGTGGCAAGTCAGAGTCCCGATCATCACTATATTCATTCTCTATGAGACAGCTAGAAAAATCCGAGTCCAGCCCTTGGCAGCCCCATAGGAAATTAATGGAGTGGCGGTCTAAGATGTGCACTCCCGCTCCATTCTAATGGGGATAAAAATGCGTCATTGTGACGATCATTGTGGGTCCCAGCCGGCTGACCCCCACCGATCAATAGGTTATCACCCATCCATCGGAGCACATAGCCTTAGAATTCATAAATGCCCCTTGTTAAGTTTATATTATCGTAAATGTAATTGATCATTAATCGTCTCTAGATATATTTTTATATAGTAATTACATCACTTTTCAAACATTGATATATGAATATAGATCTAGGGAAACAGCACTGGTGTACCCTTAGCATTGTCACTGAAGATAATTTATCCTCACCTGTCCAGTTTGGAAGTCATAGTCCAGGGAATACTGCAGCTTTCCTAACTTCTCCTGTGGCTTCTCTTCTCGTTCTTCTAATAAAGAGGGGTCTAGGTCTTCAACATCTGGTTGCACCTACACAAAAAACATAAATCTTAATTATTTGGTTTTACCAAATTCTGTTTTTACATAAATATATATATTTTTTTCACGGACGGCAAGCAGAGAAATTGCAAATGATGAGGAAAAATATAAAAAAATTACTGAAAAATGTGAGGTAGTGTTTTGACACGGTGATGTAGCTGCATTCATTAGTGAACACATTTTTAGTTGATCGTTTGTTTGCTGGCCACGTTTACACAGGGCAATAATTTGGAACTATAATTTGGCCAATCATTGCCCTGTGTAAGGAGCTTTATGAGATTAGTCTTGATCATTGAAGCGCTTTTGACCACCTGCCACCTCGGGAATCTGGTGGCGTTTGGTGACAGCTTCCTCTTTCTGCCATGTCCATGTGACAGAAAGTTTGGAAATACTCCTAAAAGCTGTGATGCGTTGGCACAGCCTTCACTTTCTCCCTGCATTGTTTGCCCCCTTGGTAATGTGTTTAAAGGGACAGGTTTAGTTCATTAGCTAAGCCTACCCCATTCCCCATTATGGCTGATGCTGAAAGAGCTGTCATCAGCACCCAGAAAGGTGGAGGAAGCTTACAGCCTACAGGAGAAGATAAGAATGTCCAAGACCATCAGTGAGTGAAATTAAGCCATCTGTAAAGTATTGAAAATGCCACGCGTTCCAAATTATTATGCAAATGCTATTTTTCTCTGACTTTCCTAAATGGTTGATGCAAATGAGTCAGTTCAATGTTCAAATCATCAACCATTAGAGTATAAATCGCATTTTATTGGACAAACTTCCCAGTGATAACAGGATTTTTTTCAAAACTACAAAAGCTCAAAATGCGTTGTTCCAAATTATTCTGCACAACAGAGTTTCCAAACATTTTATAGGTTGTAAAGAACTGAAAATGGTCAGTTGTTGAATTTTCAGGATTGAGAGGCCACATTTACTGAAATCAAAAGCTTTCTCTATCACAAACATCTTAACAGGCCAAGTTAAATGTTAACATAGGACCCCTCTTTGATGTCACCTTCACAATTCTTTCATCCATTGAACTTGTGAGTTTTTAGATAGTTTCTGCTTGAATTTCTTTGCAGGGTGTCAGAATCCCAGAGCTGCTGTCGGATGTGAACGGCCTCCCACCCTCATAAATCTTTTGCTTGAGGATACTCCAAAAGTGTCTCAATAGGGTTGAGGTCAGGGGAGTACAGTGGCCACACTATGAGTTTCTCTCCTTTTATGCCAACAGCAGCAAAAGACTCAGAGGTTTCTTTGCAATATGAGATGGTGCATTGTCAGCATGAAGAAGATTTTTCTACGGATTCTTTTTGTAACATGAAAGACAGTGGTCAGGCAGAAACTCTATATATTTTGTCAAGGACATTTGTACACCTTCAGGGACCCTAATAAAGTCTACCAGCTCTCCCCATGAATCCAGCCCAAAACATGGCTCCTTACTGATGTTGCAGCCTTGTTGGAACATGGTGCATGGTGACCATCCACCAACCACCCACTACTCCATCCATCTGGACCATCCAGGGTTGCACACCACTCAGCGGTAAACAAGACTGTTTTAAAATAAGTCTTCATGTATGTCTGGGCACACTGCAACTGTTTCTGCTTGTGAGCACTTTTTAGGTATGGCCAAATAGTAGGTTTATACACAACTGCAAGCATCTGGAAGATCCTACACCATGAGGTTCGTGGGACTTCAGAGATACCAGCAGCTTTAAATATCTCTTTGCTGCTTTGTAATTCTATTTTAGTGGCTGCTCTCTCAATCTGATGAATTTGTCTGGCAGAAATCCTCCTCATTATGCCTTTATCTGCACAAACCCATCTGTGCTCTGTATCAGCCACAAATCTCTTCACAGTACGATGATCATGCTACAGTTTTCGTGAAATATCTAATGTTTTCATGGCTTGTCCAAGGCACTGCACCAGAGGGATCCTTTTACTTTCCCATATTGCTTGAAAAATGTGACTACTTAATGTGGAACGTCCTTCTTAAGTAATTTTCTTTTAATTGGGCTCATCTGGCAAACTAATTATTGCAGGAGTTTGAGATTGATTTCAGTGATCCAAAGAGCCCAAAGACACAAACCATCCATGAGTTTATTGGAAAAGCAAAAATTCACATCTTTATGACACTTAAATCCAATTTGCATAAGAATTTGGAATACGGTGTTAGAGTAGTAGGTTTCTTTATTTTAGGTTTAACACATAAAAATGCATGGGGCTACACTGTGACCCTAATTTCACAAGGTGGTTTCCATGTTATGATGGATTTTAACAGATTCTTGAAAAAATTGTAGGAAAAGGGTTAAATACTGAACTTATTGAGGAGCAAGCAAATGTGAATAAAACCTTCAGCTAAGAGTCCTCATTAACCTTTTAACTGTTTATTCTGCAGATAGCGCAGATTAGAGGGAGCTAAGTCCTGGGTCATATGACATAAGGCAATTAAGTGATTAAGTAAAGCGCATTTCCCACTGCCAGATTATTGCCTGCAGTATGCTCTTCTTTGTGGCAAATAATCGTCTCAGAAAAGTTTTACGTAAGAAAAACACAAACCAGAAAGGAAAATGAGACACCCTGAGATGACAGGTAGAGGTGACGACAAAGGGAAAGGCAGCCAAAATCACAAGTGACTAATAAGCATCCATTGTATAAGTAGCATTGTTCTTAGAAATTCTCAACAATGAAAGAAAACTGGTAAAAACAAGATAGAAGAGGACAAAAGATAATTTCATTTCCAAACAGAAGCAATTGCCGATCCCTCCTGCGAAATGAAGTGTCAAGGAACAGTATGATGTCTGGCAAGAAACATTCAGATTTCACAGCCAAAAAGCATTTAATTTCAGTAGAGCGGGTGGCAGACAGAGGAAAAAAATTACTTTGCATTGTTTTGGTGATAACGGCTTTCTTGGATACCTTGAAAAGTTATTTATTCCTTACCTAATAAAGCTGTGAAGATTTACTACAGAATGGAAAACTTTACGTCACAGATTTGTGGTTGGAGGTGGTTGGATTAAAATATTAGTGGAAAAGTTTATAGTTTTTCTAGGCCATATTTAGGTTGGATTTTTATGTAGATGCCAATGATTTGCGTTGCACATTTGGTGCCCAAAAAACACTGTAAGTTTCCTAAATAACACCGCCCAATCAGCAATCGGCTACATCCTGTGCCGCTGCCCTTCTATAGGTTTCGGCATCAAGTGTTGTATTGTTGATGCATGGTACGGCACAGGTCACAAACCCCCTAAGGTTGTATCCGACTATAATTTGTCAAAAAAAAACGCAGTCGAGCTGCTGCAAAGCTAGATCAAGATCTCTTCTGTCTGAGTAAGGAGTCAATTATTTTTTTCCAATTGTATATGTAGCACCCCGAGGGCTCGGCTGCTACAGGGGTATTGCACCTCAAACCAGAGGTGTGATATTCCACTCCCGGGTAAGGATGGAGTGTGGACCAGGACTCGTTAGGCTGCATGCACCACACACACCCCATTTCCGAGGGACAGCTCAACGGTGCTCCCACAGAAGTGCAGGCACGACAGCTTCTGTCCCTGGCTGGAGTGGGGAGGGGGGAGGAAAACCCAGTGGTGTAGGGGCAGATAGGGGTGGGTCTCTGGGCATAGGCAGGAGCCCATTGGTTGCTAGTCACCTGGGCTCGGGTGGTAGAGGGAGGTATAAAAGGTGGGCACCATCTTAGAACAGTGTTCAGTCCGGAGAGTGAGTTCAGTCTGAGAGAGGAAGTGACAGAGCAGGGCCTTTGTGGAGCTCTGCTCCGGAGGCGGGCCTAGCCTGTGAGGCCAGAGCCAGCAGAGAAGAAAGGAACAGCAAAGGAAGTGAGAAAGGAAACAGGGAACTGGAACACAGAGAAAGGCCCAGAGACACGAAGGCAGAAGGAAACCCAAAGGCCCAGGAGATTGCGGGTGAAGGGTTGGCAGAGCAGGGTACCGGGACCCAAATTGGTGGAGGCAACAGATTCCTCAGCCAAAGACCGGAGGTTGTGACCACATCTTGGTGCGACCCCTCGCTACATCCACCAGGAAAGCATACCATATAGGGTCAGGGAAACCGGAGATAGGTTTCGCCAATAGAAGGCCCGAGGAAGCTGGACAAAGGTGGGTCACTGGTGAGGACGGCCAGAGAAGGGAAGAGAAAGGAGCCCTGTGCCACGCTCTGGAATTGCCTGGGAGTTGGTCGAGTCCCCTGCCTGGTGGACGCAGCACGGCTTGGGCAGTCATCGCCTGCAGGATTGACACGAATAACAACTGTGAGTAAAGCATTGGAAACTGTAACCCCACGTCTCTGTGTTTTATCGCTGCACCAGTACCATCAGTACTGGGACGCTCACACCATCACTCCCATCATCCATACTAGCAGCCCTGAGGCTATACTCCTCTCGTGGGGAGTTATCCCATACTTGGCTGCGCTTGCAACATCAGCCTCAGCGGCCTGCAGCGCAGCGGCGGTCCCCACTGACCGCTATCCACGGGTGGCGTAGTCGGACATTTGTTATTACACTAAGACTGCCAATGGTTTGACCACCCTGAGCCACGGACCGGGTCGCCGCCACACTGAGACTACCACCCCCAGCATCCCACCAGAGGCCCGGTTCCGGGTTCCCCACGCGGCCCAGGGGGTGAGTCATATACAATTCATCGGCTCCATTTTATATCATGTGTCAGGTGGTGGACCGCCTCGTGCTACTAGCATGCTCGGTGTAAGATAAACTAGGAAGCAACTGATCACTCATTCTTTACCGTTGCTCTGATTGACATCCTCTACAGATGGCTTGAAGATCGAGTAGAGATTTGTAGTGCTGTTCCAATGTGAGAGATTTTTGTTTTTTAACAACCTTCGGCTCAAGGATGACTGATCTTATGGAAGCCTAGATAGATCCACCAGGGTCTTCTCTGCTGTTATCTTGATAGTATTAAGCCATCAGGTTGCTGGTCTTCCTCTTCGCTTTGTTCCTTCTATTCTTCCAACCATGATGTCCTTAGAGCAGTGATTGCTCTCTTTGTATGATGTGTACAAAGTAGGCAAGTCGTAGCTTGGTGATCCTTGCTTCCAGTGACATGTCTGTCTTGATTTGTTTCAAAATTGATTTGTTTATTCTTCTTGCCATCCATGGTATTGATAATATCCTTCTCCAGCACCACATTTCGAAGGTGCCAATTCTTCTGTCTTATTTCTTTATTGTCCAGGTTTCACATTTGTAGGTTACCACAGAAAAGACCAAACAATGTACAAGCCGTGTTTTCGTCTCCTGTAAAATGTTCCTCTATTTGAAGACTTTGTCCAGTGATTTCATTGTTGATTTGCTTATAGCTATTCTCCTATTGACTTCTGGTGTCATCTCTGCATGTTGACTGATCATTGATCTGAGTAGGTTGAGGTCGTTTACAACTTCCAGTTAGTCGCCGTCCATCAAATGTGTCCCGGTTGTACCTGCCAGTAGTCAATATCTTTGTCTTTTTTGTGTTGAGTAGCAGTCCCATGTTCAAGGTTTCCATCTTGACACTCGGTAGTGGGTCCTTCATTCCATCTTAGAGACATAATTAGCTGAGGTCTGGATAGTAGAAATTCTTGCAGAATGAGTAGCAGGATTAGGCTCAAGACAACAAGTACTGCACAGAAATGATCTTAGGAATCAATGTGAAGCAAAGAAACTGTACCAAAAAAGGAACCAATTTTGTAGACACATTGGAGGGTTCCAGGCAGCCTTAATTTTCCCCATAAATCACGTTTATCATTTATCCCTAGAATTGGAGTATGGAGCCCTGTTCCTTCTCAAGGCACGTACCCTGCTGCTTCAAGGAAGAAGTAGAGATAGCCAAGTGCAGCACTCAGTTGTTACCATTACCACCATAGACAATTAATGGCGTAGCATTGCTCATGTTCAACTGCCATTGTATTCAAGCTGCACTTTGAATTAAGGAGGAACAAGGTGAATCATCTACAAAAGAGCTATCAACTTTTACCGCAGCTGCTTCCACCAACCATGAGCATTCTCTTTCTTAATATAAAACGTCAAAGTACTGAAGCACTATAGTACAAGAACTATATACAGTCACTTAACAGTGGGTGACAGCAAGGACAGCACATCACTCATAGATATGTGTTCTATGTACAAGGTTATTAGTCTAATTGTACAATGGGGCTTTTAGCATACTAATCATAATGGTCGCTACGATTGTATTTTTAATACTTTTAATATGGTGCTTATAACTAGATCAAGGCCTGTCCGTAGGGGACACACAAGTTGCATCACCTGTTCTTGGTCAAGAAATGGCCACAGATAATGTATCTGCCCAAGGTTTTTTATCAAAAGTGATTTGCAGGGTCACCAAGTGCTGAGGATCATAGTGTCTAAAAGTCTCCAATGCACTGCTGGCTTCAGAATTGCAGAGTCCAAATCTCCTTTGACAGATCAACACAAAAACTGAATACTTATGGCATAGGTTTCCATGGTTGAGCAGCTGCATGTAGCCTTACATCACCCAGCGTTGGATGGAGTGGTGTAAAGCCATCACCACTGGACTCTAGAGGAAACTCGGTTTGTTGAGTGATGGATCAAACGTCTCTATCTGGTGTCTGATGGTCTGATGGACAAAACTTGGTTTGGTGAATGCCAAGAGAACGTTACCTTCCTGACTGCATTGTGCTCAATGTAAAATTTGGTGGAGGAGCAATGATACTATGGACTTGTTTTTCAGGGTTCGGCCTTGGCCCCTATTTTCCAGTGCAGAGAAGTCTTAGTGCTTCAGTATACCAAATCATCGTGGACAATTGTAGCTTTCAACTTTGTGGGAACAGTTTGGAGAAATCTCTTTTTTGTTCCCCAGTGCACAAAGCAACGTTCATAAAGATATGGTTGGGGAGTTTGGTAGGAAAGAACTTGACTGGCCATAAGAGTTTGGATCTCAAATCCATCCAACACCTTGAACTAGAATGAGATTTTATGCTCTTCTGGATAAATGGGCAGAAATTCCCACAAACATTTCCAAAATTTTGTAGAAAGTCTTCCAAGGAGAATGGAAGCTGTTAAAGCTGCAAAGGATCCAACTCCATATTAATATTTACGGATTTACAATGGTATGTCATAAAAGCACCTGTAAGTATAATGTGGAGGTGTCACAATAGTTTTGTCTATATAATATATGACTCGTGTATAACATTTGCATCATAAAAATGAATAAAAAGATTTATCATAAGAGCAAACATTTCAAGTTGGGTACTGGACCATAAAAGTTGCAAATCAAATTTTAGCAGATTGTTGATTTTTGATTTAAGTAACTTATTGTGTCGCTGCTAGCCAAGCAGGGGTGCATTTACCTCAATTTATCTTTGATATTTGGCTGCAATAACGAGATATGCACTTATTTCTATGCATCATTCATAACAGGGGCAATGGATGGAACTGTGATGGAAATAATATACTGCAGTAGATTTCCTATAGACAAAAACTTGAAGTTTTAAGAGTGCTTTAGCCTATAATTGTAAGTCGTAAAGAACATCTTTTGATAACAGAGATTATTCTACACTATAATTCTCAACCCACAGTCCTTGCTGAAGGATTTGTCCTGAAATACTTTCCCATATTGAGCAGAAAGTAGTGTCGCTCCAATAGTGAATGTCAATATAGTTTAAAATGTTCAGAAACTTTCAAATCATTTTGTCTGATTCGTACTGTACGTCTCCAGAAATGCAATTGATTTTACTGATACTCTAAATGAGTTTACGGAATCAAACATTGATGACATTCCCCTATGGCCTTGACTGATATAGGACAGAGCCCTTAAGTCCCCATACACCTTAGATGGCTGTTGGCCGAACAATGGCTCTGGCAATCATTTGGCCGGTGGCTATCTTCACCGATTCTCCGATACAGGGGCATAAAAGCCAGATTGAAAGCACATTTTTTTTTTAGTCACATGAAACCTCAAAAATTAGCTCAAGTCTAGTGGGAAGATTGTGGGATGCCTCTTGTTCACCGATATGCCAGTTATCGCCACTTTTCGCAACCCGAGAGGGACCGCTCCCAAAGGCCATCATGGTGCAGAGCAATATGGCAATTGAGGCTAGATTGGAGGTCTATCCTCTTCAGTATTGATTCCTGCTTTATTCATGGATGCAATGATAGCTGGAGATTGGTCTTGAAACCATGTGGGCATCGCCATGAAAAGATTAGCATGAGAGAACGTCACATCACTCCTACTTCTAGTATTATGGAGTGGGTTGGCATA
The DNA here is from genome assembly GCF_046119375.1 of Phyllobates terribilis. Lineage (NCBI taxonomy): Eukaryota > Metazoa > Chordata > Amphibia > Anura > Dendrobatidae > Phyllobates > Phyllobates terribilis. The sequence continues at coordinate 149,360,557 of NW_027362772.1, read as the reverse complement.
ATATATGGTAGTTGGACCATTCTAGTCTTTATTACAGATACACTATCACTTTAGTGTTGCATTGCTTCATTCATGGAACCAGTAGTCCAACCATTTCTCCAAAGTATCAGCACAACAACTCCAGGCCGTATATAGCTTGTGCTGCTGTGAGCAGCTTCCATGACTAAAAGTGCTACCATGGCTGCAGCATCTCTGGACTTGTCTCCGATTGAGCACATCTGGGACATCATTGGTCAATGATTATGCTGAAGCTGCCAGCAGCAGATCTTGATCATTTGTCCAAGTGCAGTCAGCATGGCAGAACTTTCCTCAGACGACCATTAATAACCTCACTCATAGCAGCCAATGCTGTAAGTGCAGGGATTTTTGTGAGGCACTCATACTGGATACTGAGTAAATAAAGATGTTTTGATGTCCTGTTTCTTACACAGATGTGGATAACACAGCATGAAACTGAGTATGAGATCAATTGTACTGTCATGGCTCAGTTACGGGACTCGATCCGGTGACCTCTTGCTGCGTAGCCAGTTTTCCTCTCTGCTGAGCCACAGCCGATTCAGTCTCTATCCAACTGCTGATAGTTCTTTTGTCTTTCCTTGGTTTGCTTCTATTCAGGTGTTTCTCACTTCATTTGGTTCTGTTCTATCACTTCTTGGAAGAGGCTATTTTTTGCTGGCTTTACTTCAAGATAGAACGGTGTTTGGAGTTACAGCTCCTCAGCTAGGGATTATCTTGCCTGGTTAATCTAAGTTGCTTATCCTGTGGTTTGTTTGTGAGTCTTTGTCCCTAACACCTTTTCCTTTCTTTTACAGTTAGGGTTTGGAAGGTTTCCACGTATTCAATTCGTTTTTTTGGATCTTCTTATTTTCCTCTGACTTTCCTGTATGACTGTGTGAACACGTTCGTAGGCCTGTGCTTCATCCTTTGACTTATGTTTATTTCATTTTATAGTTATACTTTTTGTGTTACACATTATCTGTAGAGATGGAGCAGTTAAGGACACTCAGGGTCAGTCGACGTTGAGTTAGGGTGCGATTACGATTACTTAGGGTGTCTACCTCCGCGGTCAGGCAGTGACAAATCAGGGTCAGATTAGGGACTTTTCTAGTCTGAACAGGGACCTGTTGTGTGCAGGTGTTGCGTCTCTTCTCCTGGTTTATACATTACCCGTGTGAGCGTGTTGGCACGGTCATAACAATTACAATTACACTTTCCTTTCAATCAAATTGTAACGGGTCTGGGAGGCGGAACCTCTGAGCTACTATACAAGGGGGCGGCCCTTGTAAGGGAGCGGGTGGCGACCAGGAAAGACGGGCTGGAAGTCACAGCAGGAGAACGGGATAGTCTCTGAGTGAACGGGCTGGAGGTCACGGCAAGTGACCGAGGCAGTCTCTGGATGAACGGGCTGGTGATCACGGCAGGTGAACGGGACAGTCTCTGAGTGAACGGGCTGGAGGTCACGGTAAGTGACCAAGGCAGTCTCTGGATGAGCGGGCTGGTGGTCACGGCAAGTGACCGGGACAGTCTCTAGGTAAAGGGTTGGTACGACCTGTGGCGGCTGAAGATAGACGTGAGCTCCCAGGTGAGCAGGCGAGAGTCTCTGGATGAACGGGTGGTCACAGCACGTGACGGCGGAGCCTCCAGGTAGGCTAGCAGACAGGTAGCAGATGAGCGCTCCCAGGTGAGCGGGCAGGAGTCACTGGACAGGCAGGTGGTCACAGCACGTGACGGCGGAGCCTCCAGGTAGGCTAGCAGGCAGGTAGCAGATGTGCGCTCCCAGGTGAGCGGGCAAGCTGGTCCATAGACAGACTGACAGGAGTTTGGAAGGCAGACCGTCGGACCTCAGGCAAGCAGGCAGGTAGCTGATGTGCGCTCCCAGGTGAGCGGGCAGGCTGGTCCTTAGACAGACTGACAGGAATGGTAAGGCAGACCGTCGGACCTCAGACTAGCAGGCAGGTAACAAGTAATCAGGCAGGAATCTGGCAGGTAACTGGCAGGTATCTGGCAACGGGACCTGAGGGCTGAAGCACAGGTGAGACACTGGTGCAAACAACATTGCTCGGGCACCTCCATTTTGGAGGAGGTGCCTTATATATGGTGAAGTCCTCCGGCCATTAGCCGGGGACTCCTTAGGACGGCGCGCGCGGCCCCTTTAAGAGGGAGGGAGAGCGCGCGCGCGCGCCCTAAGCACAGTGGCCGGGAAGGAGCGCGCGCTGCCAGCAGAGCGGGAGAGGGACGCCGGGCACGGAGCAGAGCGGTGAGGGGAACAGCGTCCCTGCCTAGCAGAGGGCAGGGACGCCGGCGCTACACAAATCATGAGTGATTATACAATCGTTGGCTTACTTTTATTACCCAACATTACAAGGGTTCCCATTGTCCTTTTTATGCAATAGACGTGCTTGGAATTAATGTAATAGTAATAAAATGATTGGCTATAAAATAATGTACTGTCTCTTTATAACATGGCCCTGCTATTTGTTTTACTGGGAGACCATCAACAATCAGCTGGTCAAGGATCTCATTATTCTTATTATGTGTCTATATCTAGTACTTTGAGTGCACAAGGGTGAATGAACTATCAAGAAGTTTTGAACTGTGAAATCTTGTGCATGCACCATTCATGTCCGAAACTGCGCACAGTAGTCTTCTTTCCAAGAGCAAAGTCATTGTTATATACTGCACATTCGCCACCTACATATATTATGTAAGATACCCATGTCTTACTGGTGACAATGAGATGTTAAACTAGCAAACCAGGAGTAGTGAGGCAGATCAACTCTAGTGAGCCAATCTGACCTGTATAAAAAGGAATACGGAGCTAAATCATATGTATATGTATACATGATCAGAGCACTAAGAGATCTACACTACTGTTCAAAAGTTTGTGGCCACCCAGACAATTTTGTGTTTTCCAGGAAAACTCATACTTTTATTTATCAAATGAGTTGCAAAATGATTAGAAAATATAGTCCAGACATTGACAAGGTTAGAAATAATGATTTTTATTTGAAAGAATAATTTTCTCCTTCAAACTTTGCTTTCGTCAAAGACTGCTCCCTTTGCAGCAATTCCAGCATTGCAGACCTTTGGCATTCTAGCTGTTAATTTGCTGAGGTAATCTTGAGAAATTTCCCCCCATGCTTCCTGAAGCCCCTCCCACAAGTTGGATTGGCTTGATGGGCACTTTTTGCGTACGATATGGTCAAGTTGCTCCCACAACAGCTCAATGGGGTTGAGATCTGGTGACTGCGCTGGCCACTCCATTACAGATAGAATACCAGCTGCCTGCTTCTTCCCTAAATAGTTCATGCATAATTTGGAGGTGTGCTTTGGGTCATTGTCCTGTTGTAGGATGAAATTGACTCCAATCAAGCGCTGTCCACAGGGTATGGCATGGCGTTGCAAAATAGAGTGATAGCCTTCCTTATTCAAAATCCCATTTACCTTGTACAAATCTCCCACTTTACCAGCACCAAAGCAACCCCAGACTATCACATTACCTCCACCATGCTTGACAGATGGAGTCAGGCACTCTTCCAGCATCTTTTCAGTTGTTCTACGTCTCACAAATGTTCTCCTGTGTGATCCAAACACCTCAAACTTTGATTCGTCTGTCCATAAAACTTTTTTCCAATCTTCCTCTGTCCAATGTCTGTGTTCTTTTGCCCATATTAATCTTTTCCTTTTATTAGCCAGTCTCAGATATGGCTTTTTCTTTGCCATTTTACCCTGAAAGCCAGCATCCCGGAGTCACCTCTTCACTGTAGACATTGACACTGTCTTTTTGCGTGTATTATTTAATGAAGCTGCCAGTTGAGGAGCTGTGAGGCGTCGATTTCTCAAACTAGAGACTCTAATGTACTTGTCTTATTGCTCAGTTGTGCAGCGGGGCCTTCCACTTCTCTTTCTACTCTGGTTAGAGCCTGTTTGTGCTCTCCTCTGAAGGGAGTAGTACACAACGTTGTAGGAAATCTTCAGTTTCTTGGCAATGTCTTGCATGGAATAGCCTTCATTTCTAAGAACAAGAATAGACTGTCGAGTTTCACATGAAAGTTCTCTTTTTCTGGCCATTTTGAGAGTTTCATAGAACAAAAAATGTAATGCTCCAGATTCTCAACTAGCTCAAAGGAAGGTCAATTATATAGCTTCTCAAATCAGCCAAACCGTTTTCAGCTGGGCTAACATACTTGTGCAAGGGTTTTCTAGGGTTTTCTAAACATCCATTAGCCTTCTTACACAGTTAGCAAACACAATGTACCATTAAAACACTGGATGGTGGTTGTTGGAAATGAGCCTCTATACACCTATGTAGATATTGCAATAAAAACAAGATGTTTGTAGCTAGAATAGTCATTTACCACATTAACAATGTATAGAGTGTATTTCTGATTCATTTAATGTTAGCGTCATTGAAAAGAAAAGTGCTTTTCTTACAAAAATAATGACATTTCTAAATGACCCCAAACTTTTAAAAGGTAGTGTATATGATTGACCAGATATGACTGGCTGGTTTCTTTTTGAGGTTTTCTCTGGTGCTGCACCTCACCTCTCAACTGCACTTCACGGCAGTTTCTATACCATTACATATATTTCTTGGTAACTGTGCATTTTCTATCTTAGTTGTCAGTGCATTTACCGGTTAATCATACCTCCCAGGCGCCCATACTGATTCCCTTTGGTTCCCATGTTCTCTTTAGATTATAGGCTCGGGTCCCTTAGACGGTGTTTTTGTCTATACCTGTAATCTTTTCGAAAGCCTCTGTGTAAAATGTTGAAGCATTGTAAATGCAAGATGATAATAGTAATACAGAGCAGAGAGCACCTGTCCTACGACCACACAAGGCGATAATTGCATAGGCAGCAACCTGCAACTAGGATCCGGACAGCTGAATCCTTTGGCTCACATTATACCTACCAGCTTGCCAATTTATCACGGAATTTCCGAGTAAAGCATTGCTGCAGCTTTCACAACATATTGCCAATTTACTGCTGTCTAACAAATGGTGACAGTAATGAGACATCACAATGATAGATGAAAAGGAAGAAACAAAAACTCGCACTCCTTTGGGTATCATGGAGCAGAAGTCATCCAACTGGAGATAGCATCTGATAACACAATAAATGCTTCACTTCTTGCTCGGAAAATACCCTTTGCATGCAAGGAGTTTGGAAACACTCAGGATTGTCAGGCTGCCAGATTGAAGGGCTCGCACCTTAGCACAGAAACAATTATGACGTTCTGTACAATGGTCACTGCCCAACTCAAATGCTCATATACAGTGGGTACAGAAAGTATTCAAACCCCTTTAAATTTTTCACTCTTTGTTTCATTGCAGCCATTTGGTAAATTCTAAAAAGTTCATTTTTTTTCTCATTAAAGTACACTCTGCACCCCATCTTGACTGAAAAAAACAGAAATATAGACATTTTTGCAAATTTATTAAAAAAGGAAACTGAAATATCACATGGTTACAAGTATTCAGACCCTTTGCTCAGACACTCATATTTAAGTCACGTGCTGTCCATTTCCTTGTGATCCTCCTTGAGATGGTTCCACTCCTTCATTGGAGTCCAGCTATGTTTAATTAAACTGATTGAACTAGATTTGGAAAGGCACACACCTGTCTATATAAGACCTCACAGCTCACAGTGCATGTCAGACTAAATGAGAATCATGAGCTCAAAGGAACTGCCCAAGGAGCTCAGAGACAGAATTGTGGCAAGGCACAGATCTGGCCAAGGTTACAAAAGAATTTCTGCATTACTCAAGGTTCCTAAGAGCACAGTGAACTCCATAATCCTTAAATGGAAGAAATTTGGGACCACCAGAAGTCTTCCTAGACCTGGCCGTCCAGCCAAACTGAGAAATCATGAGAGAAGAGCCTTGGTGAGAGAGGTAAAGAAGATCACTGTGGCTGAGCTCCAGAGATGCAGTAGGGAGATGGGAGAAAGTTCCACAAAGTCAACTATCACTGCCGCCCTCCACCAGTCGGGCCTTTATGGCAAAGTGGCCCGATGGAATCGTCTCCTCAGTGCAAGACATATGAAAGCCTGCATAGAGTTTGCTCAAAAACACATGAAGGCTTCCCAGACTATGAGAAATAAGATTCTCTGGTCTCATGAGACGAAGATAGAACTTTTTGGTGATAATTCTAAGCGGTATGTGTGGAGAAAACTAGGCACTGCTCATCACCTGCCAAATACAATCCCAACAGTGAAACATGGTGGTGGCAGCATCATGCTATGGGGGTGTTTTTCAGCTGCAGGGACAGGACGACTGTTTGCAATTGAAGGAAACATGAATGCGGCCAAGTACAGAGATATCCTGGATGAAAACCTCTTCCAGAGGGCTCTGGACCTCAGACTTGGCCGAAGTTTCACCAACCAACAAGACAATGACCCTAAGCACACAGCTAAAATAACAAAGGAGTGGCTTCAGAACAACTCTGTGAACATTCTTGACTGGACCGGCAAGAGCCCTGACCTAAACCCAATTGAGCATCTCTGGAGAGACCTGAAAATGGCTGTCCACCAATGTTCACCATCCAACCTGATGGAACTGGAGAGGATCTGCAAGGAAGAATGGCAGAGGATCCCCAAATCCAGGTGTGAAAAACTTGTGGCATCATTCCCAAGAAGACTCATGACAGTACTAGCTCAAAAGGGGGCTTCTACTCAATACTGAGCAAAGGGTCTGAATACTTATGACCATGTGATATTTCAGTTTTTCTTTTTGAATAAGTTTGCAAATATTTCTACATTTCTGTTTTTTTCAGTCAAGATGGGGTGCAGAGTGTATTTTAATAGAAAAAAATGAACTTTATAGAATTTACCAAATGGCTGCAATGAAACAAAGAGTGAAAAATTTAAAGGGGTCTGAATACTTTCCGTACCCACTGTAGATCCAAAACAAGTGTAGAAGAATAGATACAGGATTTTTTGGTTAAGGTCAGATTATGAACACATTGAACCAAAGTTTCATTCTACGTGTTCCAAACATTCCAACATGACCGTGTACGGCCAACCCGGGTTCCATAGTTCCGTAATACCCCTCCCCATCTTACCGACCTCAAGTAGCTTAACAAATAAAAACACTGCACCTGTAATTTCTTTGGATAAATTTGGCCACAGCGGCCATTTTATTAACAAACAACATTAACATATAAACATTATTATTCAAATAAATAAATAAGAAGGGAGGGTTCTTGGAGTTAAAAATTAGATCTGGCATAACTAAACCGAAATCGAACCACCGTATTACCCTCAGCCGTCCATCACCAGCTCGAGGGCACCAAAAGCTCCCAGGGTAAAACCCCGTCCAGAGCCCCAAAAACCAAATGCCAGATCACCCCGCTTAATCAAGCCACTGCCTGTAAATTTCCAATAACTTTCCCACCGACACTTCTGTGCCAACTCCAAGAACCCCACCCCCCGCCAAGCCACTGCGACATACCTTCTTACACAACTTTACATAACACTTTTAATATAACCCATTATAATGCATAACATCAAATCCCCCTTTAATTCTTTCACGATAAACAACCACCCTTTTACCATTAATCACAAAATATACCAAAGGAAAACAAAAAAAAAAAGAGAGGGTGGGTGGGTGGGAACTTCTCTCAATGGCTTCTTCCCTGGACTGCCCGTTTTCCCGCACTTTTCCCTATTATACCTCTTCCCCCCTTTACCCCACCCCCATCCAAATGCCAGCCCCTCCAAACCTATACCCAATCCCGACCATTGGGATTTAAAAATTGCACCCTCCTGGCCAATCCCGGTCATGTGGGGCTTCCTTCTAGGTTCCCATGCCTCCAGCCCCCTTCTTGACCGTGTACGGCCAACCCGGGTTCCATAGTTCCGTAATACCCCTCCCCATCTTACCGACCTCAAGTAGCTTAACAAATAAAAACACTGCACCTGTAATTTCTTTGGATAAATTTGGCCACAGCGGCCATTTTATTAACAAACAACATTAACATATAAACATTATTATTCAAATAAATAAATAAGAAGGGAGGGTTCTTGGAGTTAAAAATTAGATCTGGCATAACTAAACCGAAATCGAACCACCGTATTACCCTCAGCCGTCCATCACCAGCTCGAGGGCACCAAAAGCTCCCAGGGTAAAACCCCGTCCAGAGCCCCCAAAACCAAATGCCAGATCACCCCGCTTAATCAAGCCACTGCCTGTAAATTTCCAATAACTTTCCCACCGACACTTCTGTGCCAACTCCAAGAACCCCACCCCCCGCCACAAACGAACAGCCCTGACCACCTCAGGCTCGTGAGCGCCCCAACACTGCCAAAGCCCTCTCAATCCCCTCCTGTATAGATAATGCCCATAAATCAATCCCAATATCGTTCAGGTGCACCCCATCCTTTGCCCAAAAATCACCAACCCCTGCCTCAAGATCAAGATGCCGAACACTTACACCCCCATTTCTACCAACAAAAGCTGCAATGGCTCTATTCAACTTTACTCTTGCCCTATTAATGCCCTTCACTGATCTGGCCTCCCTCCAATTTTTTCTCGGCACAATGTCAGACCAAACCGTCAACACCCCAGGAAAAGATGTCCATAACCTTAAAAAATCAATTCGAATATCCCTCATCAATTCCCTAACTGGCCGAACCCCCAAATCATTCCCCCCCATATGCACCACCAAAATGTCCGGCGCCCGGTCCAAACGAGCCGCCTTATGGAATTCAGGAAGCACCCTTCTCCATACCATCCCTCTAAAACCCAGCCACCGGACCACCACTTGCTCTCTGCTAAAACCCAATTGCCTACCGTTTGGCCTCACATCCGCCCGCAGCGCCCCCCAATGAACGAAAGAGTGTCCAAGAATCCAGACTAATAACGGGACGTCACCTGCAATAAGACAACCAAAGAATTGTATTCACTTCTGACCAGATAAAACATAAGCCTGCACACCTAATGCCGTACATAGGACAGATAACGATCTGAACTCCACCTCCCAATGCGTTTTATCACATCCTTTCCTAAACCCAAACCGTCCGCTTCTGACGCTGCACCGATTCTGAAAGAATGCGACCCGTACACCTCAGGACTAAGGCCCAACTCCCGGATCCCTTTTTTAAATACTGCAATAAATTGAAAACGTGACAGAAACTCTCCGTTTTTATGACACAATAATGGGCCCTTACGTCCCGACCAAACCTGCCAGTAAGCCATTAAACATCTCCTAGGACACATAAACGATCCATCAACTTCCCCCAATACCACTAGCTTGCCTCTGCCCAATTGATCCGTCTTCGCCCTCCTAATCCAAAATTCGATGCCCCCTTTCCGACCGTTCACATCCTCGGCAAACAAACCCCCAACCTTATTCCTACTTGGTGCCACCAACTCACCTAATCTTAGAGCGCCAAAGAACGCCAATGAAAAGGCCAACCTAAACAGTGTGGCTTCAAAAACTGAACAACAAATCTTATCCAACGCTAAACCCAACCGCTCTAAAATACTAAAAGTCACCGGTCTTCGTTTATCTAACACCTTACCGCCTCTCCTAAAGCCCCTAAGTGCTTGCTTCACTAAAAACGATTTTGTAACGTCTTTTAACCCCTGTAATCTAAAAGCGAATGCCAATCCTGCTACAAATTTACTAACTTTTGACACAGACCATCCAATCTCTGCTGCCCTTCCCACAAGAAACAGCACCGCCATCTCTCTATCTCCTTCACTTTCCACCACACCCCACTCCAGAATCCAACTTCGCCATACTCGCCACGATGCCTCGTATGATGCCCAGGTCTGCCTCGTAATGGACTCCCTTATTAACCGTCCGGCTCCTCCATAACCAGTTGCCACAAATGCGAAGGGCATTCTTGACCCACGTCCTCGGCCACTGGTGCTAGCGCCCGAAAACGGTCCCACTGAAAACGAGATAAGGCATCTGCTATAGAATTTTGTACACCTGGAACATGGACCGCTGTAATCCAAGCGTTCAGCTTAAGACAACAAAGTACTAGTTCCCTCAGTAGCCTAATCACAGGCGGGGATGAGGCCGACAAGCTGTTGATGACAGACACCACTCCCATGTTATCGCAATGAAACCGAATTCTCCTGTTGGCAAAACACTCCCCCCAAATAGTAACCGCAACAACAATAGGGAACAATTCCAAAAACGCCAGGTTCCTCGTAAGTCCCCTCTCCGTCCACCCAATCGGCCATGCCCCAACACTCCACCGCCCTTTCCAGTAGGCCCCGTATCCAGCACCTCCCGCAGCATCTGTAAAAATCTCACAATCAAAACTGCTTACAAACTCCTGCTGGATTAATGACCTGCCATTATAGCTTTCCAAAAACAACTTCCAAACCCTCAGATCCTCCTTGTGTTCCTTATTTAGGCGGATAAAATGATGAGCCCCACGCACTCCTGCTGTGGCGCCTGACAACCTGCGACAAAATATTCTGCCCATTGGCATAATCCTGCATGCAAAATTTAAGCGCCCCAACAGCGATTGTAGCTCCCTCAGGGTCACCTTGCGCAACCTCCTGACTCTATCGACCTCCTGCTTGAGCAGACACAATTTATCTTCAGGTAACCGGCACTCCATCCTTTCTGTATCAATTACAATGCCCAAAAAACTTAGGATTGTGCAAGGGCCTTCTGTCTTTTCTTTTGCCAATGGTACACCAAAATGCTCCGCTACCCACACCATAGTACCTAACAAATTCCTACACAATAACGATTGCGGAGGGCCTATAAACAAAAAATCATCCAAATAATGAATGACTGAATTAACTGATGCCAGGTCCATCACCACCCATTCCAAAAAGGTACTAAACGTTTCAAACAAAGAACACGAAATTGCACAACCCATTGGCAAACACCTATCCATGTAATATGCCCCATTCCAAAAACAACCTAACAACGGGATGCTATCCGGGTGAACTGGCAGCAACCGAAAAGCCGACTCGATATCCGTCTTGGCTAGCAACGATCCTGACCCATAACGCTGTACCCATCGCACCGCCGCATCAAATGATGTATATTCAACTGAACATAATTCCTGTGCAATGCCATCATTCACCGAGAGCCCCTTCGGGTACGACAAATGCTGAATCAAACGAAACTTATTCAGCTCTTTTTTGGGCACAACCCCCAGTGGTGAAATAATCACTTTGCTGCTAGGTAATACCCGAAACGGTCCCGCCATCCTGCCCAATTCCACCTCCTTAGCCAACTTCACGCTAACCACATCCGGATGAAGGGAAGCCGACGTCAAATTTTTTAGAGAAAAGGGGACCTCGTGCTCAGGAGGAGGGATTCTAAAACCTTCCAAAAACCCATCCGAAATGACCTTAGCCTTCGACTGATCAGGATACCTACTTAGAAAGGGGGCCATCGCGTGAACCCTCACCGGAGTCACCCCTTTGACCGGTACCCACTGTCGGCTTTACCTTACCCTTCTTAAAGCATTTTGATGCTCCGTGTGAGTTTCCATTACAATGGGAGCACACGTGTTTGAATTTACAGGAGGTCCCGTACTTGCATTGGCCGTCATTAAATTGCCAGCAAGTTCCCACTTCCTTCTTAGTGCTTTGTGCCCCTTGGTTACCTCCCCCTTGTCCTGCTGGTTGGTTACCACTACTGCTGCTCCCGTGAAAGGACTGCCCATACCTCACTGGGGCCATAACCTTCAGCCACAACCCAATGTCCTTTTGATCCCATCTGATCTCAGGGCGGACTGCCTTCCTCTGACGAAATTGCTCGTCATAACGTAACCATGTCTGACCCCCGTAAGTCCTATGAGCCTCCCCAATAGCATCAAGGTAGCAAAACAAACCTGAACAATTATCAGGAGCTTTTTCTCCAATAACGCTAGCCATTATTGCAAAAGCTTGCAACCAATTGACAAACGTCTGTGGAATCAACCTCCACCTACGCTTCTCTTCTTCCTCTTTTTTACTGTCTTCCTTTTTTCCCTTATCCAGGTTAAACTTTTCCAACGGAAGAAGGGAAAAAATTTCGACATACTCGTCCCGCCAAATTTTTTCTTTAACCTCTTTTTTTAAATGCGCCCCCAATGGCCCCTCAAAGCACACGTATACCTCCCCTTTCGCCCTATCATCCAGTTTTATACTATCCGCATTATCCTTTTCTGTCTGCACACACACCGACACCCCAGAAGGTGTCCCAGCTGTACACCCCGCCGACCTGGCCGACTCGCTCCCCACCTGCAACAACGCCGGTTTACTAGGTAGCCAAGCCCCAGCCGGTGACAACCCCCTTTGAATGGCCCCCCCGCCGTCTATTCTCGCCAAAATGCGCGACATGCTAACCAACAAATCCCTAAACCCACTTACATCTGACCCACTACCTCCCCTAACATTTTCCCCGCTGGGCCCAGACACCTGCCTATCGCCTACCCCATCCGCTACAGACCCCGCGGGCGACAAACCATACATAGACGCATACTCACGAAGCTGCGCAGGTGCTGTGTCCCCGCCAGCCGTACTCGCCGAGTCCTGATGAGTCCTTGGTTCGTCTTGTTCTTCTCCATAATCCAGTCTGACCGACCCCTGCTGCTCAAGGCCCGCGCCCCTGGCCTCCTCGTCACCAGGGGGGACCCGAGCCCGTGCCGACCTCCCCGCCGTTCGTCCTCCACTCCTCACCGCCGACCGTGCACATCCGCGATTTTTAGACCCGGACTCACCAGCCCGATCCGTGTTGGTCCGTGGATAACTGCCAGGCAAATCCGTGCTGCTGCCCGCCGCTCCATCCCTCTGCCTGGAGAAACTTGAGCCAGGCAGCAGGTCCTGGAATTGGTGCTGCCTGCCCGTGTAGCTCCGCTGCTGTCTGCGCCCTCTGGTCTGTCTGGCAGGCACCCCGACAGGAACGTCGCCAGGTGTGCCTGCCGCGCTGGTGTTCCCTCCGTTCCCCGCTGCAGGATTGCCGCCCTTTTTTCTTTTAAATAACCGGCGTCTTGAATCGCCGCTGGATCTTGGAGCGGGGGGCGTGTCCCTGCGCCCGCCGCTCATTGGCTGTGCGTCCCTCTCGTCTGTCTCCGGGGCCGGAAGTGACGTAGTCCCCATTTCCGGTGAGGCCCCGCCCCCCGGATGATGCGTCTGCGGCCCGGGCCTTGCTTCCGGCGTGGCCTGGGCTCTAGTACTGCGGCGCGCCGACGGGGGAGGCTGCACCACGACGGACCGGGGAACTTCAGTCGCGGACCGCGACCCGATGCAGGGGGAGCCCGCAGACCGGCTGGGCGGATTCCTGCCGCGGCGGGCACGCCGGCAGGGGATTCCGCCGGCATGCTCCCCGGACACAGGGTCCCCTGAGGGGCTCCGCAGCCTGCGCCTGCTGCCCGTACCAACCATCTCCAGGGAAAGCCTCTCGGGGGGCCGCGTCCTCCTGGCCCTTCTTCCGAAACCCGACGGGGATTCTTCCTCCCCGGCATTCCCCAGAAGTCCGGCCAGCTGGGCCTCAAGCCACCCTCCTTGCCTGGATCTGGCAGTCTCCCTCAGCCTGGCGATAAGGGACTCCACGGACTCCATAATAGCGAGAAGAGTGTCCCAGCAATTAAAAGGTAAAATAATTTTTTTTTTTTTTTTTTTTTTATCGGTGCTCCAGAACTTCTCTCAATGGCTTCTTCCCTGGACTGCCCGTTTTCCCGCACTTTTCCCTATTATACCTCTTCCCCCCTTTACCCCACCCCCATCCAAATGCCAGCCCCTCCAAACCTATACCCAATCCCGACCATTGGGATTTAAAAATTGCACCCTCCTGGCCAATCCCGGTCATGTGGGGCTTCCTTCTAGGTTCCCATGCCTCCAGCCCCCTTCTTTCCGTGTGTTCCAAATTTAGCCGGAGCAATTTATTCAGGCATTATTTTTTTCACCTTTCCTGTACATCCCAAAAATACAACTGATTTCTTGGAAGCGGTGTGTCAATCTCTCTTACGCTCTGTTGCATGCGGCTGTCAGTACATGCTGGGGATTGTAATTTTTTTGCAATTGATTGCTCTCCAGAAAGGGATACAAATTCAAGGATGCCATTCCAGCAGAATGGTCACCGAATGGACAGATCTACACAACCTACACCTCAGGACAACTGGTGGAAATAATGATCTCCAGTTTCTGATTCTCAATGTCTTCTGCCAAAATGGCAGGATGAATGTGGGTGCAGTCCAATCAACCAAAGCCACACAGTGCAGCAATTGTATAAAACAACTGCCTGACACATTGGACTCCTCTGTCAGGTGAACATAAGAGCTGACTGCTGCTGACATAGGTGCTCTGTTATGTTTTAAACTCTGCCCGCAGTAGTGCAGAGAAAAGTGCGCTTGCACGAGCCAGTGATGCTCCTGCGCAGGCAGGAGATTTCATTCAGCTACGTGGATGATGCATGATGAAGAGAGGGACAGACACCGCAGCAATAACGCCCATTGGACCGGACAGTCCGGATTTGCATACAGGGTGGGAGCAATTCTAAAGGTTTTTTTGGAGGGTATGCAGGGGAAGTCAGGGGTTAGTATACAACTTTGTGGAATGCAGCACAGGCTCAGATGAAGGTGGTGGTTGTAACATTTATATGCCGGCATCTCCGCTTGGCTGTCCTCCTTCTCCCATGCAGGGATGCCGACATACTCACCACCACACGTGTGGAGTCACCTCTCCGTCTGGTGTCATGCCTCCTGCTTGGACATGCCGCACTTCCTGGCGGCATACCTAGTGTGTGTACCCGCGCTCCCCCGTTCTTAAAGGGGCAGTGCACGAACATAGTAAAATGCCCCCAGCCAAGAGCTGTGATGCATTAATTATCAGAGTGCACCTGCAAAATGGTTCCCAGCCAATTGCTGGGAGGCATCTTGTATATAAGGCTCCCTCCCCTATAGGGAGTCGTCCAAGCAACAGCATTCATTAGTGTGTAGTTTCTTTTATTAGTGAGTTGTTAGGTCCCCGGGTCCTTGCGTGGCCAGTGTCCTGAATCCGAAGTATCTGGTCCTTGGGCAGCCAGTGCCTGAACCTCGCCCCATGGTCCGTGTGTGGCCAGTCCCTGAACCAGTATCTGAGATCTGTGTGTCTGTATGTGTGCCTATAGCTCTATGCCCCACCAAGTGTCACCTCCTCCTGCTTGATTGACAACTCTTTTGCCTAAAGTTACACAGCATAAAGGCTGTCAGTCAAACAGGAAGAGGTGCTGGACGGAGAACAGAGCTGGAGTGACAGACGCTTCAGATCTACCATAGTCCTTCAGACTCATTTGCATATCAATTCAAATGTTGATTTCTCAGAAACGGAAGAACAGACTGGCCATATAAAGGTATTGCTGGATTTTTCTTTGAAAGAGCTACATGGGCGGGCATATAAATAGTTTAGAGGGTGAAATCCTGCTGACAGATTCCCTTTAATGATATTCACAGTTGAGCACTTTTTATATCATAGTGAAAAAGTTTCAGTGAAAATTCAGCTCACCTTATCGATGTAGCTTTTCCCCAGATCCTTCACCTCTTTCATGTTAATTTGGGCCTTGACCTTATCTTTGCCCTTCTTGCCTTTCTTTTTCTTGCCGCAGCACTTCTTGCAGACACAGAAACAGCAGCATAGTAGCAGCAATCCAGCCACAATGAGAATAGTGGCCAAAGCCCATGGTGGAACTGGTATAAGAAGAAAATACAAAATAAAGCAATTTATTAATTGTTCGTGAAACATAAACCTATGAAAAATGTGATACGGATCAGTGATGGGAAAATGGTAATTTTTCTGATTTCCAGCCGACTAAAGGGCTGCAGTGATCCTAATTCAGACTTATTTGTGCCAATACTGTCTCATACACATGTGGATAACACAGCATGAAACTAGGTAAGAGATCAATATTACATTTACACTTTCCTTTCAATCAAATAATGAGTGATTACACAATGGTTGGCTTACTTGTTTTATTACCCAACTTTAGAAGGGTTCACGTTGCCCTTTTAATACAATAGATTTGCTTGAAATTAATGTAATAATAGTAATAATATGATTGTCTATAAAATAATATACTGTCTCTGGGTAACATGGCCCTACTATTTGTTTTACTGGAATACCATCAACAAGCAATTCACAGATCTTTTTATTATGTATCTCTATTTAGTACTTTGAGTGCACATGGGTGAATGAACTATCAAGAAGTTTTTAACTTTTAAAATATTGTATTATTTTTGTGCACAATTGAGAAAGGAGAAAGGTTCAGCTTCTGGAATTAAGGTAAGAGATAAAACCTTGTCTTTATTATCAATCCTTTTCTTTAAAAAATCATACGCATTGCAATAGTGAGTGGGGGGAAAACTCCTCAAAACTCAACCAACGCCTTTCGAACGATAAATGCATTCTGAATCCTGGTATATAAAAAAATACATTGTGGATGGCAAATTTATGTGTCTGCCTACTCAATTAGGTGGGCGTTGTTTTGTGAACAAATACCCTATTCCATTTTCCAAAAAATATATAATTTGATAAGCGGATCACATATAAACATGAGTAATGTCATGAATTGGATATTATAACAAAAATAAAATAAAATAAAAGATGAATAAAATGAATGGAATCAAACCAATGCATAAAGTCTATGAATGACAATAATGAAACATCATTTCCCTTTTAAGGTTTAACCCTAAAGGAACTTGTGTGTTCAAAGCATAGGTCCAAAATGCTTCTCTATTATGAAGAGCAGGTTCCCGATCAAGTCCACGAGTATGTACCATATGGAATAAGATTTGATACCTTCCTAACCATGAATCTCATTTTTGTTATGTGTCTCTATTTAGTACTTTAAGTGCACAAGGGTGAAAGAACTATCATGAAGTTTTCAACTTTTGAAATGTTGTATTATTTTTGTGCAACTCATATTTTCTCAAAGTTTTTGCGACTTTTCGTGTTTTTACACCAGTCTAAGACAGCTCAGCTAACTTTTTGGAAAGCTCAGCTGCAAAGAGGCTTGGATGAGCGCGCCGACCAAATTCATCATAATTTACTCCACAAGGGTGGTGCAAATTATGACAGATATGTAGTAAGTCTCTGACTAGCGTACATTTTTTGGGGTGATACATGGCTCCAAATCTATTAGTAGGAGCTCACTTCTTAATGAATTTTCCGCATCGTACTCCAACGCGCACTTGATCAACGCTTCCATACAAAACGCCAGTCTTGATTTATCGGGGCTAATGTGTCTAACTGGATCATCCACATCTTAAAGCTTCATTAATGCATGAACATCCATGACAGCCCAGCTTACTAATACATACATTTATTAGACAATCACCTATTAGGTGATATTAGATGTCGGATTTTATATCCACACTTATTATAGATATCACAAATGAAATTGTCGGGGTTTCAAAGCTAAGACACTATTTTCTTAGAAATAATTTTGAAATTGAGAAAAAGATGTCACATTGCCCTCATCCCATAATTTTAATCTTTGGCCAGAGATATATGAGCACAAGTTGTAAAAAGAAATGCTGAATCCATCTACTCCAGGTTGGTCCTTGCCTTCTTCTAGTTTTCAAGTTTCGTAATGAAAATATATTTTACTATATCGCTGCATTAAACAAGTATCCTATAATCCTGCAATATTCACTCTCTTATCTCACTTAAAGGGAATCTGACACCAGGTATTTGCCACCTAATCTGAGAGCATCATGATGCAGGGATAGAGACCCTGATTCCAGCATTGTGTCACTTACTGGGCTGCTTGCTGTAGTCTTGATAAAATCACTATTTTATCAGCAGGAGATTATCACTGGAGGACAAATCAACCTGCTGCCAGGTAGTCTAACCACACCCCCACCACTGATTGCCTATGCACAGTGTACACTGTAAGCTGCCAATCAGTGGTGTGGGTGGGGTTAGACAGAGCTCAGCATTCAGAGAACTGCTAGATCTGCAGCAGATAAAACAGTGATTTTATTAAAACTGTAGCAAGCAGCTCAGTAAGTGACTCATGGCTGGAATCAGAGTCTCTGCCCCTTCAACATGCTGCTCTCAGAGTAGCAAGAACCTGGTTACAGATTCAGTACTGCACAAGTCATTGACTGATGTCAAGTTAGATGTTGAATTACATTTTTTGTGCCAAGATATACCATTTATATTGAGTTATCCAAGTCAAGGAAATCCTAGCCCCCCCTTTTTGTATTTTATTTTTTAGCGGTATCATTTCACCGATGTCTACACAGCTATTCCCAGCTAGTCATGTCACATTGTTATGTCACGTGATAGCTGCAGCCAATCAGCTGCCACAGATTGGCTGCAGCCTTCCCTACTTCGTCAGACTTCGACAAAAAATTAATGAGCCGATTGGCTACAGCAGTCACTTGACCCGCATGGAATAGCACCCCCATTGGACGTGAGTAGATATTGTTTTTCTTTTCTATAGGGTACCAATAGTGACCAATCAGGGGCGATCCACAGGTGGACAGCCCCTTTAATCAAAAACGCCTTCCTTAAAATCTGATTATTTGTTTGTTTTTCTGTCTTTTATTCCAGAGAGGATCTTTATGGAAGACCTTCTTTCTCCTAAGAAGCAGCAGCATGTATTGCAATATATATAACCCCTCTCCATGTACGTCTTAAACAGCACATTGATCTTATACATGATATATTAGCTGGGTTCCTTACTAAATCTTCAGGGAACCTATTAAAGGCGTTTTCAGGTTTAATGTAAGTACATAGGCTGTTTCATCTGGATGACATCTATCTATGCTAATGTAGCACCCTGAGGATTCGGCTGCTACAGGGGTATTGCACCTCAACCCAGAGGTGTGATATTCCACTCCCGGGTAAGGATGGAGTGTGGAACTGAGCTCAGTTAGCTGCATGCACTACACACATCCCATTTCCGAGGGACAGACCGATGTACTCCCACTAGAGAAATGTGCAGGTACGACAGTGTCTGTTCCTGGCTGGAGTGGGAGGGGGGGTGGTACATCCCAAGTAGTGTAGGGGCAGATAGGGGGAGCAGCCTGGGTAAAGATAGGAGCTCATTGGGTGCTGGTCACCTGAGCTCACACATAGAGGGTGTATATAAGGTGGGCACCAACTAAGAACAGGGTCAGTTGCAGAGAGAAAGTCAGCGAGCGGAGGAGAAGAGAGACCCAGAGTGAGAGAGGAGAAAGAGAGACCCAGAGGGGAAAGCAGAAGAGAGGACTCTAAGACCCCAAATTAAATCCCCGGGTGAAGAGTCGGCATCAGGGTACCGGAACCCAAGCTGGTGGGGGCAAAAACACTCCCCAGCCAGAGACCGGAGACCGTGGGCAGCGTTTGCCACGGTCACCCACCACATCCACCACGAAGGCATACCACGAGGAGGGTCAGGGAACCCAAGGCCAAGGGTCTCCCAACAGAAGGCCCGAGGGAGCTGGACCTGGGTGCATCAATAGTGGGGACGGCCAGAGAAAGGACAGAAGGAGAGCTCAGGGTCACGCTCCGGACTTATTTGGGAGTTGGCTGGATCCAGAACCTGGTGGACGCAGCACGGCTCGGGAGGTCACTCGAAGCTGGAGTGACCAGAACATCAGCAGTGAGTAAACATCCTAAACTGCATAACCCGACTCTGTCTCTGATTGCCGCCTACACTGCATCACCACAACTCCCATCCTCTGCACCTGATCCCCCTGAGGCTATACCCCACCCGTTGGGGGTTATATCACCAAAGCTGCACCTACACCACCAGCCTCAGCGGACCCTGCTGCAGCGGCGGCCACAGTGACCGCAACACAACGGGTGGCGTAGTCGACAATAAAGAACTTATAACATCTGTATGACTGCCACATACAACTCAGTTTGACACCCTGGGCACGGACCGGGTCACAGCCACTCGGAAGACTACAACCCCCATCTGATCCGGCTCCGGATATTCCCCCTAAAAGAATATGGCCCAGGGGGCGCGTCAACTTTGGCGTAGTCGGCAGGATTACGTGTCCGCAACACCCGGGTACTGCGTGCCTGAAGAAAAGTGCAAGTTTACCTCAAAAAGAAGTCTCCTGCCGGTTCCGGAGGGTCCCCGCCATCGGACCCCATCACCAGTCGATTCCAGCCGGTTGTCCGCCATTAACAGCGTTTTCCCGCCATCTGCAGAGTTTCCCGCCAAGGGGAAGCGATTCCCGCCATTTCCAAAGGTTTCCCGCCTTGGAAGAGCGGACGCCATTATGGGCGTGCCAGAGGGTGGCAAGAGGCCACCTCCCATCGTGGGCCAGGACCGAAAATGGCGCCAAAAGTGGAAACCGCCCCCACCAACAGAGACTGTGATGCTAGAGGTGTCTGTCAGCGTGAAAGAACAGCCCCTGGAGCTGACAATCACCAAGTGGCCCCGGGACCGCCCTCGAAGGGGGAGGAGACGAAAGAAGAGAACAAAGATGGGTGCCGCCTGGAGCAGTCTGGAGCGAGCGCACCCGGAGGCAAGAAGCCTGGAGAAGAATATCGGAGGAGCTTACCCGGAGATGGCGAGAAAGCAGAGCAGCACCGGCCCGTTGGCCAGGAGCCTGCTAGAAACCGAGGAGGGAGAGCAAAGCAGCACCGGCCCGCTGGCCAGGAGCCTGCTGGAGACAACAGTAGGAGAGCAGAGCAGCACCGACCCGTTGGTCAGGAGCCTGCTGGAAACAACGACCCCACTAGGCCTAGTGGAGGTCCTAGCACAGCTTCCCCGAGACCGGGAGTGTGCGCAGACCGCTCTGGAGGGCCTCGCAAGGAGGATGGCCCGGGTGCAGCGAGAGACGTTGGCAGAGTGGAGCCGAGAGATGGCCCAGAAGACCGAGACTCGTCAGCGGAGCACGCCACTCGAGACGAGGAGACAGACCGCCTCTGAGGATGGCGCAGGAGGACTGAAGGCCGGAGACGGCGCCGAGAAGGGAGCCGAACGAGTGGAGGCAGGTAAAGGGGACGTCTATACCCCAAACCGGGAAACCGCGTACCTGCCCCAGCTCCCCGTCGCAGAGCCCGAAGTCTATCCTGCCGTGCCCGTCGCTGCAACGTCACCGCCACAGACTAGGCCTCAAACGGGAGCCGCGACCCCTGTGACGTCACACGCCTCGACCCCGAGCGTGACCAAGCAGGAAGTACCACCAGCCTGGTCGCAAGGCCTAGTACCCCCGGGCGCCGCAATACCAACAGCGCCCCCTACCTCCGCGGAGCCCCCGGCCTGGTCGCAGGGCCAAGTAGCCCAGGGCGCCGCCGTCCTTACGGTGCCCTTTACCTTCCAGATACCCCAGGCCTGGCCGCAAGGCCCGGGCAACCCGGGCGCCAACACCACCGCGCCCATAAGACCAAGAGTGCCGCATCTGGGAGAGGACCTGTACGCCCAGCATACGGACCCGGACGGGTCTGAAGCCAAAGGTAACCATAAAGCAAGAGCAGGAGGACGCCGTCGCTAAGAACAGCGAAGCAGAGGCTGTATATAGTTGCCCGTCGGGGCACCATAAACTGAAACTGAAACTGTTGCTGTTGCTAAAAATAGTCCCCGTTGGGACCAGCAAATGTGAACTGTTACCCGTTTAACCCCTAAATCCCACTGACCGAGGACTGAGAGCGGTCATTCCTCCCCAATACCTGGCCGAGGACTGAGAGCGGCCATATCCCTGTATATAGTTGCGCGTCCTAAAGCGCCCCCTACCGGTTTTATAGGGAAAACCAGTTTTCCAGAGAGACTGTCGCACTTTACCCGGTCACACGTGCACAGTGACCGGAGGAGGAGCCTGAGGCGACGAGAATGTTTTATCTGCTAAGATATGTTGTTTATATGATGTTTTATTATGTTTATGTTTATGAAAAAAAAATGTATGTTTGTGGATGTTATGTCTTACAGCCCGAGGACGTGCTGTGATTTACCAGGGGGGAATGTAGCACCCTGAGGATTCGGCTGCTACAGGGGTATTGCACCTCAACCCAGAGGTGTGATATTCCACTCCCGGGTAAGGATGGAGTGTGGAACTGAGCTCAGTTAGCTGCATGCACTACACACATCCCATTTCCGAGGGACAGACCGATGTACTCCCACTAGAGAAATGTGCAGGTACGACAGTGTCTGTTCCTGGCTGGAGTGGGAGGGGGGGTGGTACATCCCAAGTAGTGTAGGGGCAGATAGGGGGAGCAGCCTGGGTAAAGATAGGAGCTCATTGGGTGCTGGTCACCTGAGCTCACACATAGAGGGTGTATATAAGGTGGGCACCAACTAAGAACAGGGTCAGTTGCAGAGAGAAAGTCAGCGAGCGGAGGAGAAGAGAGACCCAGAGTGAGAGAGGAGAAAGAGAGACCCAGAGGGGAAAGCAGAAGAGAGGACTCTAAGACCCCAAATTAAATCCCCGGGTGAAGAGTCGGCATCAGGGTACCGGAACCCAAGCTGGTGGGGGCAAAAACACTCCCCAGCCAGAGACCGGAGACCGTGGGCAGCGTTTGCCACGGTCACCCACCACATCCACCACGAAGGCATACCACGAGGAGGGTCAGGGAACCCAAGGCCAAGGGTCTCCCAACAGAAGGCCCGAGGGAGCTGGACCTGGGTGGATCAATAGTGGGGACGGCCAGAGAAAGGACAGAAGGAGAGCTCAGGGTCACGCTCCGGACTTATTTGGGAGTTGGCTGGATCCAGAACCTGGTGGACGCAGCACGGCTCGGGAGGTCACTCGAAGCTGGAGTGACCAGAACATCAGCAGTGAGTAAACATCCTAAACTGCATAACCCGACTCTGTCTCTGATTGCCGCCTACACTGCATCACCACAACTCCCATCCTCTGCACCTGATCCCCCTGAGGCTATACCCCACCCGTTGGGGGTTATATCACCAAAGCTGCACCTACACCACCAGCCTCAGCGGACCCTGCTGCAGCGGCGGCCACAGTGACCGCAACACAACGGGTGGCGTAGTCGACAATAAAGAACTTATAACATCTGTATGACTGCCACATACAACTCAGTTTGACACCCTGGGCACGGACCGGGTCACAGCCACTCGGAAGACTACAACCCCCATCTGATCCGGCTCCGGATATTCCCCCTAAAAGAATATGGCCCAGGGGGCGCGTCACTAACAATAAAATATCGACATAGTCATAAAAGAAAGTTGCTAAAATAATGGCTACTGTGTTGAGCCATTGAGTCATCAATTATCAAAGTAGTCTAGGACCCTTTTAACATAAATATTGGTAACTTTGGGGGTGTTCATGACTAGAACAGGGCAAGGTTTCTAGATGTCCCACAATTTGGGATTCAGATGTCAGTAAGTTTCATTTTCCCTGCACATCGTAGCACAGAAGAGCGATGAGTGCTATAGCTAGTGACTCCAGCTCCCGCAGGATTGCCAAGACTAGAATTAATTGCGACAAACTGTTATCTGTGAAGTATTAGTGCTGCGGGGGGCTACCAACCTCTGGATATAACTAAGGACGTTCACGTTGTCTGACAGCATATGGAGAAGCTGGCAATGGTGAGGGATTGACAAATTAAATAACCAACTTATCATACCTCCCAACCATCCTAGGAGCTGCCCCGCTGTCCTGGGAGGTCAGGGGTATGTCCTAACGCCAACTGCATCTGCATATATTATACGGTGTCTGGGGGACTGTGAGGGCATCATACTGTGTTGGGAAGGGGCTGTGGGTGGCACAATACTTAGAATGGAACTGTTGGGGCATCATACTGTGTGGGGGGCTGTGGCATCATATTGTGTTCGGAGGACTATGAGGGACATAATACTGTGTGTGGGGGGGGGGGCTGTGGCATCATATTGTGTTTGGAGGACTATGAGGGACATAATACTGTGTGTGTGTGTGTGTGGGGGGGGGGGGCTGTGGGAACAGCTTACTATATGTGTCAGCCACTGTGGACATTACAGTGTATAGTTGGCACTGTGGAGGCATCATAATGTATGTATGGGCATACATATTAATGTGTAATGGGCACTATGGGGGCATAATACAGTGTGTGTATAATGGGAACTGTGGGGGCATAATACATTGTGTGCAATGAGCACTGTGGGGGCATAATACAGTGTGTATGATGGGCACTGTGGGGGCATAATACAGTGTATGTATAATGGGCACTGTGGGGGCATAATACAGTGTGTATACTGGGCACTGTAGGGGCATAATACAGTGTGTGTATAATGGGCACTGTGGGGGCATAACACAGTGTGTATACTGGGCACTGTGGGGGCATAATACAGTGTGTGTATAATGGGCACTGTGGGGGCATGACGCTCACGCTCGGACGCTCACGCTCGGACGTTCACGCTCGGACGCTCACGCTCGGACGCTCACACTCACACTCGGACGCTCACGCTCACGCTCTGACGCTCACGCTCTGACGCTCACACTCACGCTCTGACGCTCACGCTTACGCTCTGACGCTCACGCTCTGACGCTCACGCTCGGACACTCACGCTCACGCACTGACGCTCACGCTCTGACGCTCACGCTCTGAAGCTCACGCTCTGACACTCACACTCACGCTCTCACGCTCACGCTCGGACGCTCATGCTCGGACGCTCACGCTCACGCTCTGACTCTCACGCTCTGACACTCACGCTCATGCTCTGACGCTCAAGCTCTGACGCTCACGCTCTGACGCTTACGCTCACGCTCGGACACTCACACGCTCTGACGCTCACGCTCACGCCCGGAAGCTCACGCTCACGCTCTGACGCTCACGCTCTGACGCTCACAGTCTGACGCTCACGCTCTGACGCTCACGCTCGGACGCTCACTCTCGGATGCTCACGCTCGGACGCTCACACGCTCTGACGCTCACGCTCACGCCCGGAAGCTCATGCTCACGCTCTGACGCTCACGCTCTGACGCTCACAGTCTGACGCTCTGACACTCATGCTCTGACGCTCACGCTCAGACGCTCACTCTCGGACGCTCACGCTCGGACGCTCATGCTCTGACGCTCACGCTCGGATGCTCACGCTCTGAAGCTCACGCTCTGACGCTCACACTGACGCTCACGCTCAGACGCTCACGCTCAGACTATCACGCTCAGACTATCACGCTCTGAGGCTCACACTCACGCTCTGATGCTCACGCTCAGACGCTCACGCTCGGACGCTCACGCTCTGACGCTCACGCTCGGATGCTCACGCTCGGACGTTCACTCTCGGACGCTCACTCTCGGACGTTCACGTTCTGAAGCTCACGCTCTGACGCTCACACTCACGCTCTGACGCTCACGCTCGGACGCTCACGCTCTGACGCTCACACTCACGCTCGGACGCTCACGCTCTCACGCTCACACTCACGCTCTGACGCTCACGCTCACACGCTCTGACGCTCACGCTCGGATGCTCACTCTCGGACGCTCACGCTCGGACGCTCACGCTCACACTCTGACGCTCACACTCACGCTCTGACGCTCACGCTCAGACGCTCACGCTCTGACGCTCACGCTCGGACGCTCACGCTCGGACGTTCACGCTCGGACGCTCACGCTCGGACGCTCACACTCACACTCGGACGCTCACGCTCACGCTCTGACGCTCACGCTCTGACGCTCACACTCACGCTCTGACGCTCACGCTCTGACGCTCACGCTCGGACACTCACGCTCACGCACTGACGCTCACGCTCTGACGCTCACGCTCTGAAGCTCACGCTCTGACACTCACACTCACTCTCTCACGCTCACGCTCGGACGCTCATGCTCGGACGCTCACGCTCACGCTCTGACTCTCACGCTCTGACACTCACGCTCATGCTCTGACGCTCAAGCTCTGACGCTCACGCTCTGACGCTTACGCTCACGCTCGGACACTCACACGCTCTGACGCTCACGCTCACGCCCGGAAGCTCACGCTCACGCTCTGACGCTCACGCTCTGACGCTCACAGTCTGACGCTCACGCTCTGACGCTCACGCTCGGACGCTCACTCTCGGATGCTCACGCTCGGACGCTCACACGCTCTGACGCTCACGCTCACGCCCGGAAGCTCATGCTCACGCTCTGACGCTCACGCTCTGACGCTCACAGTCTGACGCTCTGACACTCATGCTCTGACGCTCACGCTCAGACGCTCACTCTCGGACGCTCACGCTCGGACGCTCATGCTCTGACGCTCACGCTCGGATGCTCACGCTCTGAAGCTCACGCTCTGACGCTCACACTGACGCTCACGCTCAGACGCTCACGCTCAGACTATCACGCTCAGACTATCACGCTCTGAGGCTCACACTCACGCTCTGACGCTCACGCTCAGACGCTCACGCTCGGACGCTCACGCTCTGACGCTCACGCTCGGATGCTCACGCTCGGACGTTCACTCTCGGACGCTCACTCTCGGACGTTCACGTTCTGAAGCTCACGCTCTGACGCTCACACTCACGCTCTGACGCTCAGGCTCGGACGCTCACGCTCTGACGCTCACACTCACGCTCGGACGCTCACGCTCTCACGCTCACACTCACGCTCTGACGCTCACGCTCACACGCTCTGACGCTCACGCTCGGATGCTCACTCTCGGACGCTCACGCTCGGACGCTCACGCTCACACTCTGACGCTCACACTCACGCTCTGACGCTCACGCTCGGACGCTCACTCTCGGACGCTCATGCTCGGACGCTCATGCTCTGACGCTCACGCTCGGACGCTCACAGTCTGAGCGCTCACGCTCGGATGCTCACGCTCTGAAGCTCATGCTCTGACGCTCACGCTCACGCTCACGCTCTGACGCTCACGCTCGGACGCTCACTCTCGGACGCACACTCTCGGACGCTCACGCTCGGACGCTCACGCTCTGACGCTCACGCTCGGATGCTCACGCTCTGAAGCTCATGCTCTGACGCTCACACTCACGCTCTGACGCTCACGCTCGGACGCTCACTCTCGGACGCTCATGCTCGGACGCTCATGCTCTGACGCTCACGCTCGGACGCTCACGCTCGGACGCTCACGGTCTGAGCGCTCACGCTCGGATGCTCACGCTCTGAAGCTCATGCTCTGACGCTCACGCTCACGCTCTGACGCTCACTCTCGGATGCACACTCTCGGACGCTGACGCTCGGACGCTCAAGCTCTGACGCTCACGCTCGGATGCTCACGCTCTGAAGCTCATGCTCTGACGCTCACACTCACGCTCGGACGCTCACGCTCGGACGCTCACATGCTCACGCTCTGACGCTCACGCTCGGACGCTCACGCTCGGACGCTCACTCTCGGACGTTCACGTTCTGAAGCTCACGCTCTGACGCTCACACTCACGCTCTGACGCTCACGCTCGGACGCTCACGCTCTGACGCTCACACTCACGCTCGGACGCTCGCGCTCTCACGCTCACACTCACGCTCTGACGCTCATGCTCACACGCTCTGACGCTCATGCTCGGATGCTCACTCTCGGACGCTCACGCTCGGACGCTCACACTCACACTCTGACGCTCACACTCACGCTCTGACGCTCACGCTCGGACGCTCACTCTCGGACGCACATGCTCGGACGCTCATGCTCGGACGCTCACGCTCGGACGCTCACGCTCTGACGCTCACACTCACGCTCTGACGCTCACGCTCTGACGCTCAAGCTCTGACGCTCACGCTCGGACGCTCACGGTCTGAGCGCTCACGCTCGGAAGCTCATGCTCTGACGCTCACGCTCACGCTCTGATGCTCACGCTTGGACGCTCACTCTCGGACGCACACTCTCGGACGCTCACGCTCGGACGCTCACGCTCTGACGCTCACGCTCGGATGCTCACGCTCTGAAGCTCATGCTCTGACGCTCACACTCACGCTCTGACGCTCACGCTCAGATGCTCACGCTCGGACGCTCACGCTCGGACGCTCACTCTCGGACGCTCACGCTCGGACGCTCATGCTCTGACGCTCACGCTCGGATGCTCACGGTCTGAAGCTCACGCTCTGACACTCACACTCACGCTCACGCTCTGACACTCACACTCACGCTCTGACGCTCACGCTCTGACGCTCACGCTCGGACGCTCACGCGCTCACGCTCTGATGCTCACGCTCTGACGCCCACACTCGAATGCTCACGCTCTGACGCTCACACTCACGCTCTGATGCTCACGCTCGGACGCTCGGACGCTCACGCTCGGATGCTCACGCTCTGACGTTCACGCTGGGATGCTCACGCTCTGACGTTCACGCTGGGATGCTCACGCTCTGACGCTCACGCTCTGACGCTCACAGTCTGACGCTCTGACACTCATGCTCTGACGCTCACGCTCAGACGCTCACTCTCGGACGCTCACGCTCGGACGCTCATGCTCTGACGCTCACGCTCGGATGCTCACGCTCTGAAGCTCACGCTCTGACGCTCACACTGACGCTCACGCTCAGACGCTCACGCTCAGACTATCACGCTCAGACTATCACGCTCTGAGGCTCACACTCACGCTCTGACGCTCACGCTCAGACGCTCACGCTCGGATGCTCACGCTCGGACGTTCACTCTCGGACGCTCACTCTCGGACGTTCACGTTCTGAAGCTCACGCTCTGACGCTCACACTCACGCTCTGACGCTCAGGCTCGGACGCTCACGCTCTGACGCTCACACTCACGCTCGGACGCTCACGCTCTCACGCTCACACTCACGCTCTGACGCTCACGCTCACACGCTCTGACGCTCACGCTCGGATGCTCACTCTCGGACGCTCACGCTCGGACGCTCACGCTCACACTCTGACGCTCACACTCACGCTCTGACGCTCACGCTCGGACGCTCACTCTCGGACGCTCATGCTCGGACGCTCATGCTCTGACGCTCACGCTCGGACGCTCACAGTCTGAGCGCTCACGCTCGGATGCTCACGCTCTGAAGCTCATGCTCTGACGCTCACACTCACGCTCTGACGCTCACGCTCGGACGCTCACTCTCAGACGCACACTCTCGGACGCTCACGCTCGGACGCTCACGCTCTGACGCTCACGCTCGGATGCTCACGCTCTGAAGCTCATGCTCTGACGCTCACACTCACGCTCTGACGCTCACGCTCGGACGCTCACTCTCGGACGCTCATGCTCGGACGCTCATGCTCTGACGCTCACGCTCGGACGCTCACGGTCTGAGCGCTCACGCTCGGATGCTCACGCTCTGAAGCTCATGCTCTGACACTCACGCTCACGCTCTGACGCTCACGCTCGGAGGCTCACTCTCGGATGCACACTCTCGGACGCTGACGCTTGGACGCTCAAGCTCTGACGCTCACGCTCGGATGCTCACGCTCTGAAGCTCATGCTCTGACGCTCACACTCACGCTCGGACGCTCACGCTCGGACGCTCACATGCTCACGCTCTGACGCTCACGCTCGGACGCTCACGCTCGGACGCTCACTCTCGGACGTTCACGTTCTGAAGCTCACGCTCTGACGCTCACACTCACGCTCTGACGCTCACGCTCGGACGCTCACGCTCTGACGCTCACACTCACGCTCGGACGCTCGCGCTCTCACGCTCACACTCACGCTCTGACGCTCATGCTCACACGCTCTGACGCTCATGCTCGGATGCTCACTCTCGGACGCTCACGCTCGGACGCTCACGCTCACACTCTGACGCTCACACTCACGCTCTGACGCTCACGCTCGGACGCTCACTCTCGGACGCACATGCTCGGACGCTCATGCTCGGACGCTCACGCTCGGACGCTCACGCTCTGACGCTCACACTCACGCTCTGACGCTCACGCTCTGACGCTCAAGCTCTGACGCTCACGCTCGGACGCTCACGGTCTGAGCGCTCACGCTCGGAAGCTCATGCTCTGATGCTCACGCTCACGCTCTGACGCTCACGCTCGGACGCTCACTCTCGGACGCACACTCTCGGACGCTCACGCTCGGACGCTCACGCTCTGACGCTCACGCTCGGATGCTCACGCTCTGAAGCTCATGCTCTGACGCTCACACTCACGCTCTGACGCTCACGCTCAGATGCTCACGCTCGGACGCTCACGCTCGGACGCTCACTCTCGGACGTTCACGTTCTGAAGCTCACGCTCTGACGCTCACACTCACGCTCTGACGCTCAGGCTCGGACGCTCACGCTCTGACGCTCACACTCACGCTCGGACGCTCACGCTCTCACGCTCACACTCACGCTCTGACGCTCACGCTCACACGCTCTGACGCTCACGCTCGGATGCTCACTCTCGGACGCTCACGCTCGGACGCTCACGCTCACACTCTGACGCTCACACTCACGCTCTGACGCTCACGCTCGGACGCTCACTCTCGGACGCTCATGCTCGGACGCTCATGCTCTGACGCTCACGCTCGGACGCTCACAGTCTGAGCGCTCACGCTCGGATGCTCACGCTCTGAAGCTCATGCTCTGACGCTCACGCTCACGCTCTGACGCTCACGCTCGGACGCTCACTCTCGGACGCACACTCTCGGACGCTCACGCTCGGACGCTCACGCTCTGACGCTCACGCTCGGATGCTCACGCTCTGAAGCTCATGCTCTGACGCTCACACTCACGCTCTGACGCTCACGCTCGGACGCTCACTCTCGGACGCTCATGCTCGGACGCTCATGCTCTGACGCTCACGCTCGGACGCTCACGGTCTGAGCGCTCACGCTCGGATGCTCACGCTCTGAAGCTCATGCTCTGACACTCACGCTCACGCTCTGACGCTCACGCTCGGAGGCTCACTCTCGGATGCACACTCTCGGACGCTGACGCTTGGACGCTCAAGCTCTGACGCTCACGCTCGGATGCTCACGCTCTGAAGCTCATGCTCTGACGCTCACACTCACGCTCGGACGCTCACGCTCGGACGCTCACATGCTCACGCTCTGACGCTCACGCTCGGACGCTCACGCTCGGACGCTCACTCTCGGACGTTCACGTTCTGAAGCTCACGCTCTGACGCTCACACTCACGCTCTGACGCTCACGCTCGGACGCTCACGCTCTGACGCTCACACTCACGCTCGGACGCTCGCGCTCTCACGCTCACACTCACGCTCTGACGCTCATGCTCACACGCTCTGACGCTCATGCTCGGATGCTCACTCTCGGACGCTCACGCTCGGACGCTCACGCTCACACTCTGACGCTCACACTCACGCTCTGACGCTCACGCTCGGACGCTCACTCTCGGACGTACATGCTCGGACGCTCATGCTCGGACGCTCACGCTCGGACGCTCACGCTCTGACGCTCACACTCACGCTCTGACGCTCACGCTCTGACGCTCAAGCTCTGACGCTCACGCTCGGACGCTCACGGTCTGAGCGCTCACGCTCGGAAGCTCATGCTCTGATGCTCACGCTCACGCTCTGACGCTCACGCTCGGACGCTCACTCTCGGACGCACACTCTCGGACGCTCACGCTCGGACGCTCACGCTCTGACGCTCACGCTCGGATGCTCACGCTCTGAAGCTCATGCTCTGACGCTCACACTCACGCTCTGACGCTCACGCTCAGATGCTCACGCTCGGACGCTCACGCTCGGACGCTCACTCTCGGACGCTCACGCTCGGACGCTCATGCTCTGACGCTCACGCTCGGATGCTCACGGTCTGAAGCTCACGCTCTGACACTCACACTCACGCTCACGCTCTGACACTCACACTCACGCTCACGCTCTGACGCTCACGCTCTGACGCTCACGCTCGGACGCTCACGCGCTCACGCTCTGATGCTCACGCTCTGACGCCCACACTCGAACGCTCACGCTCTGACGCTCACACTCACGCTCTGATGCTCACGCTCGGACGCTCGGACGCTCACGCTCGGATGCTCACGCTCTGACGTTCACGCTGGGATGCTCACGCTCTGACGCTCACGCTTGGACGCTCACGCTCAGATGCTCACGCTCTGACACTCACACTCGGACGCTCACGCTCTGACGCTCACGCTTGGACACTCACGCTCTGACGCTCACGCTCGGACGCTCACGCTCTGACGCTCACGCTTGGACCCTCACGCTCAGACGCTCATGCTCACGCTCTGAAGCTCACGCTCTGAAGCTCACGCTCTGACGCTCACGCTCTGATGCTCACGCTCACACTCGGACGCTCACGCTCTGACGCTCACGCTCTGATGCTCACGCTCACGCTCGGACGCTCACGCTCTGACGCTCACACTCACGCTCTGACGCTCACGCTCGGACGCTCACGCTCTGACGCTCACACGCTCACGCTCTGACGCTCACGCTCGGACGCTCACTCTCGGACGCTCACACTCGGACATTCACGCTCTGAAGCTCATGCTCTGACGCTCACACTCACACTCACGCTCACGCTCACGCTCTGACATTCACACTCACGCTCACGCTCTGACGCTCACGCTCTGATGCTCACGCTCGGACGCTCACGCTCTGACGCCCACACTCGAACGCTCACGCTCTGATGCTCACACTCACGCTCTGATGCTCACGCTCGGACGCTCGGACGCTCACGCTCGGATGCTCACGCTCTGACGTTCACGCTGGGATGCTCACGCTCTGACGCTCACGCTTGGACGCTCACGCTCAGATGCTCACGCTCTGACACTCACACTCGGACGCTCACGCTCTGACGCTCACGCTTGGACACTCACGCTCTGACGCTCACGCTCGGACGCTCACGCTCTGACGCTCACACTCACGCTCTGACGCTCACGCTCGGACGCTCACGCTCTGACGCTCACACACTCACGCTCTGACGCTCACGCTCGGACGCTCACTCTCGGACGCTCACTCTCGGACGCTCACACTCGGACATTCACGCTCTGAAGCTCATGCTCTGACGCTCACACTCACACTCTGACGCTCACGCTTGGACGCTCACGCTCTGACGCTCACACTCACGCTCTGACGCTCACGCTCAGACGCTCGCGCTCTGACGCTCACACTCACACTCTGACGCTCACGCTCACACGCTCTGACGCTCACGCTCGGATGCTCACTCTCGGACACTCACGCTCGGATGCTCACACTCACGCTCGGACGCTCACTCTCGGACGCTCACGCTCGGACGCTCATGCTCTGACGCTCACGCTCGGACACTCACGGTCTGAAGCTCACGCTCTGACACTCACACTCACGCTCACGATCTGACGCTCACGCTCGGACGCTCACGCGCTCACGCTCTGACGCCCACGCTCGAACGCTCACGCTCTGACGCTCACGCTCGGACGCTCTGACGCTCATGCTCGGACTCTCACGCTCTGACGCTCACGCTGGGACGCTCACGCTCTGACACTCACGCTCGGACGCTCACGCTCTGACGCTCATGCTCACACTCTGACGCTCATGCTCTGACGCTCGGACGCTCACGCTCTGACGCTCATGCTCTGACGCTCGGACGCTCACGCTCAGACGCTCACGCTCTGACGCTCACGCTTTGACGCTCACCCTCACCAGCTCACCCTCAGACGCTCACCCTCAGACGCTCACCCTCACACGCTCACTCTCGCACGCTCACCCTCACATTCTCACGCTCCCACGTTCACCCTCACACACTCCCACGCTCACCCTCACACGCTCACCCTCACACGCTCACCCTCACACGCTCACCCTCACATGCTCCCACGCTCAGCCTCACACCCGCTCCCAAACTCACCCGCTCCCACGCTCTCCCTCACATTCTCACCCTCTCACGCTCCCACGCTCACCCTCACATGCTCACCCTGTGCTAGCCCGTCATCTCCCTCATACGCTCACCCTGTGCTAGCCGGTCATCTCCCGGCTGCTCGCAGCAGAAGTACCTCGACCGGCGGCCTCGCTCCCCGGTCCTCCAAAATTCATTAGGGACCCCGGGGGGATACATTGGGGAGTTAATTTAAAGTAGTGCACAACCCATTTAAACACTGCTTCGCTGATTAGTCGCGCCCGATCGGACGCATACATATTCTAGAATACCCGATGCGTTAGAATCGGGCCACCATCTAGTATTTTATATCTGGCTTCATTATTATTTAAAAACAATTATATGCTTTTCTATGTCTGTAGTCTTTGTTTAAAACCTGCATCATTGAATGTCTGACTAAGATACTGGTTTCCTGTGAGTTCCCTGACAAGAAGGTTTTACGTTGGGTCACGGGAAGTGTGTTATCACTGATAGTCTATTTTGGTTTCCTCTTCAGTTGCATGTAACGGTTGTAGTTCCGCTTTCTCTAGCTAATAAATATGGTGAGTCTTAGCCACCTCACAAGACTCTACCTGCTGACAACTGCATGTCGCATGTATTTTGTCTCCCTCCCTTCATCGATGAATTATTTTAATTTGAATCTCACTGGCAATGTGAAGACCCTTTGCTGTCTATTCTGAAGCTCTCCCTAAAGAAGGGTTTCCACATCAATGGGCACTGTGGGGGCATAATACAATGTGTATAATGGGCACTGTGGGGGCATAATACAGTGTGTATAATGGGTACTGAGGGCATAATACAGTGTATGTATAATGAGCACTGTGGGGGCATAATACAATGTGTGTATAATGGACACTGTGGGGGCATAATACATTGTGTGCAATGGGCACTGTGGGGGCATTATACAATGTGTGTATAATGGACACTGTGGGGGCATAATACATTGTGTCCAATGGGCACTGTGGGGGCATAATACAGTGTGTATAATGGGCACTGTGGGGGCATAACACAGTGTATGAATAAGGGGCACTGTGGGGGCATAATACAATGTGTGTATAATGGGCACTATGGGGACATAATACAGTGTGTATGATGGGCACTGTGGGGGCATAATACAGTGTGTATAATGGACACTGTGGGGGCATAATACAGTGTGTATAATGGGCACTGTGGGGGCATAGTCCTGATCTGGCACACCCCAATAAGTTTGCAAAGTTGGCAGATAAGGGGGGTGTTGGTACAGGGGTAGCACTGCTGCAGCAAGGCATGTCCTCTGAAAGCCGGAGGAGTGTCAGCTCCAGTAAGAGCGCAGGGCAGGCCAGGCAGGTGCTGGTAGTGGGGGACTCAATTATTAGGGGAACAGATAGGGCAATCTGTCACAAAGAGAGGGATAGTCAAACAGTGTGCTGCCTACCTGGCGCTCGAGTCTGGCACATCGCTGATCGAATTGACAGATTACTGGGAGGGGCTGGTGAGGACCCAGGGGTCATGATGCACATTGGCACAAATGACAAAGTTAGAGGTAGGTGGAAGGTCTTTAAAGATGATTTCAGGAAATTAGGCTGCAAGCTTAAAGCAAGGACCTCCAAGGTGGTATTCTCTGAAATACTACCTGTACCACGTGCCATGCCAGAGAGGCAACGGGAGATTAGGGAGATAAATAAGTGGCTCAGGAACTGGTGTAGGAAGGAGGGGTTTGGGTTCCTGGAGAACTGGGCCGACTTCCCAGTTGGCTACAGATTCTACGCTAGGGACGGGCTGCACCTCAATGGGGAGGGTGCAGCTGTGCTGGGGGAGAAAATGGCTAGAAGGTTGAAGGAGTGTTTAAACTAGGGATTGGGGGGGAGGGTATTCATTTTATAGGTGGGGAAGATAGTGCAGATAGTGACCTGGGCACAAATAAAGAAATTGGGGATGGGGTTAGAAGAGTCAATATGGTAAGAAGGAGTAGAGGTACAGAGAGATACATAAAATGCATGTACATGTGGCGCCCCTGCGGGTTGTGTCGCCACAGGGGTACTGCATCTCACCCAAAGGTGTGGTACCCCACTCTCAGGTAAGGAGGGAGTACTGCCCGGGACCCACCCACCTGCATCCAACGCTATACCCTTCCAGACCAGCAGGTGGGGCAAGATGCACTGGCTTATGCTGAGCCTTGTCCCTGGTTGAAAGTGGGGGGAACCGAGTGAGGGGGAACCAAGTAGTGGTTGTGGGTGGAGGAAGAAGGACAGGGGAGCACTTCAGTAGGAGTATAAGAAGAAGGGGAACCATCTAGAAGGGGTTCAGTTCAGAGGGGACAGTCTGAGGAGAAGTAGTGGGAGCAAGAGCTCTGTAGGAGCTCTGCTCAGAGGAGAGAGCCTAGATTGAGAGGCCCAGGAGGACTGGCTGGGCGAGGAAGGAAGCAAAGGGAAGGCTCCAGAAGCGAAGGGATCCCAGGTGCATGGCGAGTGTGGAAGCCACCCGTGCGCCCGAATCTACCAGAGCGTGGAGGAATCAGGCCGCAAAGGGGACCGACCCCTAACTAGTGGAGAACTACAAGGCTCAGCTAGAAACCGGAGGCTTCTGTACTTTCAGGGTGCAGTTGCTCACAACCGCAACTAAATCGCTAAAAAGGTAGCCGCATAGGATTCAGGGGACTGTACGTTGCCCGCCAAGATCTGAGGCTACTGGCTTGGGACACTAGTTGCGAGGCGCAGGGCAGGAGGGTGAGAGCCAGCGCAGGAAGACGACCGAGGAAGGCACACAGAATGGGGTCCCGTTATGTACTCCTGAAACACCTGGGAGTTTGCTGAACCCCTGCCTTGGTAAACACAGGACGGCGTGGGAGGTTAACCTGGCGCTGGGAACCTGGAGTCTGACAACTGTGAGAAAACCTTGAAGACTGCACCCCACTGTGTCCTAGAATTATTATCTGCGCCATCCCCTGCACCACACAGCACAGCAACATCTACCTCACCAAATCATCCCTGCATTGCCCTGGAGCTTAGCTCTGCCTGTGGAGAGCTGTCCCAACTCTGCTGTGTCACCATCAGCTCCAGAGGCGCAGCGGGCGGCTCCATATAGCCGCATACCACAGGTGGGTCACGGAACGGGTCACTGCCACCGTGACATCCCCAGCACCAACCGGCCCAGCTACCGAGTACCCCACGGCCCAGGGGGCGCGTCATCTTTGGCGTCAAGAACAGAATATGAACCAACCCGTTATAACCTGGTATTGTGCGCCTAGAGACTGTGTTGTATACTGAATGTGGCGCCCGCCGCAGAAGAGCGGGCACCATTATGTGTGTGGAAAAAGACAACAAGGAACCTCCCATCATGGGCTGGGTACCAGAATGGCGGCAAAAACGCAGTCCGCCTCCTTGCGCCTGTGGCCATATACCTAGACCTGTCCATCAGTCTGGGGAGGCCGTCCCCAGGTGTGGCCGACAGCAAGCAGCTATGGGACCGCCCCAGAAAGGGGAGAGGAGAAGAGAAACCTTGGAGACAGGGCGAGGTCTCCAGCAGAGCAGCCAGACCGCACCTGGCAGGCACGATGGAGGGAGACCAGCCTCAAACTCCGGCCCGTGGCCTGCCACCTGGAGCAGTATCCCTCAACGAGGAGGGAGTCGTGGCTAAACTGTCCCTGGAGGATACAGGATTCCTCCGTGATGAGGAACAAGAGCTGGGCCGGTGGATGGAAGAGGCCCAGCAAGCTGCCGTCGCCATATGGAGAAGTGAGTTGCTGGAGAAGTTGGTGACCTGGCAGCAGTCAGCGCTGAGTTCCATCAGCAGCGCCCCAGCCCCGGCGGACCCCTCCTGGAGTGGGAGGTGACGGATAGTGCCGGAGCGACCGCGGTAGCAGGTAGGAGCAGCATCCCTGTCTCGGGCGCCGGTGGCACTGATCTACTCCTGGTCCCCCTACAGGAACCTCCTTCCCCGGGCGCTTCCAACACCGACCTGTTCCTGGGCCCCCTGCAGGAGGCACCTGCCCCCACACCAGAATAGGTGTACAGACGTGCGGACTGGGATTGGTCCGCGAAGATGGAGGAGGAGAGCGTACCCTTGCCACCCGAAGAAGATGACCCGGCTGGGCCATTTAGTGGTGGATCAATCTTCCCCCATAGGGGGCCCCACTACTGACTACTTTCGTAGGAGGAGTAAGAAACTGTAAATGGTTACCTAGAAGGGGACATTATTGTTGGAGAGAACTGAAAAAGTTTGAGTGTTTGCCTAATTACCCGGTAAGGGCATAAAACTGTCAGGCTGAGGACAGTGAGCAGCCAAAAACTTTTAAACTGTAAATAGTTTGCACTTCTTAAAGTGCTTCTTATTGGTTTTATGCAGACCGCAGAACAAAAACCCATTTGGCGTGGCCGAAGATGTGGTCCAACAGCTGGATCACCTATGCCCTGCAGCCACGCCCAGGGCCTACGTTGAGGGTTTTCGGACGGGTCCCTCAAGTTGCACCTTCTTCAGTGAGATGGACACCCGGTTATGGATCTCACTGTATTGAGCTGAAAATTGTTTTATGTGAAAAATGTTTTATGAGTATGAAGAAGAATGCTATTAAAAGTGCTTTTATAATGTTTTATATGCTGAAAGAAACCTGTAACATTTAAGAAAATGTGCCTCCCATAAAAGGAAGAAAAAGTTTTGATTGTTCTTCTATGTGAATGCATTCTAATAACATTTTTTATGTCTGAAATACCTTGTTTTCCCTCTGTTCCAGCCCGCGGATGTGTTGTGTTTTACCAGGGGGGTATGTGGTGCCCCTGCGGGTTTAGTCGCTACAGAGGTACTGCATCTCACCCAGAGGTGTGGTGCCCCACTCTCAGGTAAGGAGGGAGTACTGCCCAGGACCCACCCACCTGCATCCAACACTACACCATTCCAGACCAGTAGGCGGGGCAAGATGCACTGGCTTATGCTGAGCCCTGTCCCTGGTTGGAAGTGGGGGGAACTGAGTGAGGGGGAACCAAGTAGTGGGTGTGGGTGGAGGAAGAAGGACAAGGGAGCACTTCAGTAGGAGTATAAGAAGGGGAACCATCTAGAAGGGGTTCAGTTCAGAGGGGACAGTCTGAGGAGAAGTAGTGGGAGCAGGAGCTCTGTAGGAGCTCTGCTCAGAGGTGAGGGCCTAGATTGAGAGGCCCAGGAGGACTGGCTGGACGAGGAAGGAAGCAGAGGGAAGGCTCCAGAAGCGAGGGGATCCCAGGGGCACGGCGAGTGCGAAAGCCACCCGAATCTACCAGAGGGCGGAGGGATCAGGCCGCAAAGGGGACCGCCCTGGGTCACGGACCGGGTCACTGCCACCGTGACATCCCCTGCACCGACCGGCCCAGCACCGAGTACCCCACGGCCCAGGGGGCGCGTCATACACTAATGTCAGAAGCCTCACCAACAAAATGGAGGAATTAGAATTAATTTTGTTGGAAAATAATTATGACATGGTGGGGATATCTGAGACATGGCTGGACGAGAGCCATGACTGGGCAGTTAATTTACAGGGCTATAGTCTGTTCACAAATGACCTCACAAACAAGAGAGGGGGGGGTGTGTTTATATGTAAAATCATCCTTAAAACCCATCTTGCGTGAGAATATATGTGAATCTAATGAAAATGTAGAGTCCCTGTGGGTGAAGATAAGGGGAGGGGGAAAAACTAATAAATTACTGATAGGGGTTTGTTATAAGTCTCCAAAAATAATGGAAGCAGCGGAGAATATCCTCGTAAAGCAAATAGATGAAGCAGCGACTCAAGGAGAAGTCATTATTATGGGGGACTTCAACTACCCTGAAATACACTGCTCAAAAAAATAAAGGGAACACTCAAATAACACATCCTAGATCTGAATGAATGAAATATTCTCATTGAATACTTTGTTCTGTACAAAGTTGAATGAGCTGACAACAAAATCACAAAAAAATCATCAATGGAAATCAAATTTATTAACCAATGGAGGCCTGGATTTGGAGTCACCCCCAAAATTAAAGTGGAAAAACACACTACAGGCTGATCCAACTTTGATGTAATGTCCTTAAAACAAGTCAAAATGAGTCTCAGTATTGTGTGTGGCCTCCACGTGCCTGTATGACCTCCCTACAACGCCTGGGCATGCTCCTGATGAGGTTGTGGATGGTCTCCTGTGGGATCTCCTCCCAGACCTGGACTAAAGCATCCAACAACAACTGAACAGTCTGTGGTGCAACGTGACGTTGGTGGATGGAGCGAGACATGATGTCTCAGATGTGCTCAATCGTATTCAGGTCTGGGGAACGGGCGGGCCAGTCGATAGATCCAATGCCTTAGTCTTGCAGCACCGGGACTCTCACTACCATCACTCCCAACATCCACTACACTGCCCTGGGGCCGCACTCTTCCCGTGGGGAGTCACACCATCCCAGCTGCACACGTCATCGGCCCCAGCAGACTGCCTTGCAGCGGCGGTTCCTAATAACCACAATCCACAGGTGGCGTAGTCGGACATTATCTAAAGTACAGTAGCAGACTGACCACCCTGAGCCGCGGGACCAGGCCGCCACTACTACCCCCATCGTTCCCCTATCGCCCGGATCCGCGTACCCCACGGCCCAGGGGGCGAGTCAGCTTTGGCGTAGTCGGCAGGATTTCGTGCCCGCTAACCACGGGTACTGCGCGCCTGAAAAGAGACT
Organism: Phyllobates terribilis; assembly: GCF_046119375.1. Lineage (NCBI taxonomy): Eukaryota > Metazoa > Chordata > Amphibia > Anura > Dendrobatidae > Phyllobates > Phyllobates terribilis. The sequence goes on along the minus strand of NW_027362772.1, from coordinate 149,320,376 downwards.
GTTTCGTTGTACTAAAGATGGCGCCCGCCCTAGAAGAACGAGCGCCATAATGTGCGCGCCAAAAGATCACAGGAGGCCGCCTCCCATCGTGGGCTGGGTCCCAGAATGGCGCCAAAGAGGAAGCCCGCCCCCAACAACCATGAGCACGGCTGTGGAAATGTCCGTCAACGTGGGGGGCTGCCCCTGAGAGTGATTGTCAGCAGAATGCCCCAGGACCACCCCCCATGGGGGCGGAAAGAGAAGAAAACTGCGGGGCAGGGGTGGTCTGGATCAGTCCAGACAGACCGTACCAGGGGATGGACGCCCTCAGCAGCACCAGCCTCCTGGCCCGAAGCCTGCTGCAGGCCGAACCGCTCTGCAGCCTAGCAGAAGTCCTAGCGCAGCTCCCCAGAGACCCGGAGCATGCGCAAGCTGCACTGGAGGACCTGGAGCGGAGGATGGTCCGGGCGCAGCGGGGTGCACTCACTGAGTGGAGAGAGGAACTGGCCCGGCAGGCCGAGACCCTCCAGCGACAGGCCTCAACCGCACCCCGGGGTTTGCCTGCCTCTGAGGACGGCGCAGGAGGAGAGAGGACCGGAGGCGACGCCGCGGAGAGAGCCACGAGGACTGAGGCAAGTGAAGGGGACGTCACCACCCCAAGCCCAGCAACCGCAAGCCTGCCCCAGCCTCCCGTCGCAGCACCCGAAGCCCCACTCACCGCACCTGTTGCCGCGCCGCCACTGCTCCCAGCTAGGCCTCAAGCGGCGAGCGCCGCGGCCACGCCTCGCCCGGCGCCACGTCCCTTGACCCCGGGCGCCGTAAAGCAAGAAGCATCATCGGCCTGGTCGCAAGGCCTGGATGACCCGGGCGCCATCGCTAAGCCTGCGCCCCTGTCCCGGATGGGACTGCCACCTAGCGCAGCCAAAAGACCCCCAGCCTGGTCGCAAGGCCGAGTGCCCCCGGGCGCTGCTCCCAGATCAGGTCCCCCCACTATACCATCGCTGGGCGTGGACCTATTGGCACATCATACCGGTCCGGATGGACTGCCGCTGGAGGGGCCGGCGGAAGTGACCGGCAGTCAGCCATGGAAGGCCCAGCCCCCGCGCGAGCCTCTGATACCGGCTCCAGGACCCGTAGAGGTCACCCTACCCCCACTGGAGGACGTCCAATTTGCGTGGGATCCCACCAGCGAGAACTTGATGGGGTTCTCTCAAGAGACCCGGGCAGATGCGGTCCGTCATCTGGAGGCCTGTCATCAGCAACTGGCGACCTTTGAGCGGGAGCGACGAGAGAGGCGCGTCAGAGAGGAACGGCTCCAGGCCCAGAGTGCTGAACAAAAAACGCAAGGTCCGCCAAGACCCCCGAGCAGCCCGTGGTCCCCGAATCACCGGGACCATAGTCAAATTCCACATGGAAAACGGCTGGGGGTTCATCAGGGGCCCAGAAACCGCAGGCGACGTCTTTGTGACCCGCAGGGACGTTGAGAGTCATCTACCTGAGGGACACCGTGGCCGTGACTTGTACCCTGGTGATGTGGTCGCCTTTACCCGCCACGTAGGTGCAAAAGGACCGTACACCCTACATGTTCATCGGCTCACTGAGGAGGAGCTACAACACCGCGGCTATGAGGAGAGCCAAGAGGACCCGGACGGGTCTGAAGAACCATATGAGGAGGAAGAAGGAGCATATGGAGGACACCGCTACTAGTAAGTAGCAAAGTACCTGTGGACATAGTTACCCGTCAGGGTACAGAGAACTGATTATTGTTAAGAGACTGTTACCTGTGTGTCCCTCATCCCCTATCAGGCTGAGGACTGCGAGCAGCCATTCCCTTCCCAAAACTGGCCGAGGACTGAGAGCGGTCATAGAATCATAGAATCATAGAATGGTAGAGTTGGAGGGGACCTCCTGGGTCATCTGGTCCAACCCCCTGCTCAAAGCAGGATTCACTAAATCATCTCAGACAGATGTCAATCTGTCAATCCCTGTCAATCCCTTGTATATAGTTGCGCTTCCTAAAGCGCCCCCTACTGGTTTTATAAAAAGACTACCACGTCTACCTCGGGACAGCAAGTCCCTCGTGTTTACAAGTTTGCCAAAGTTCCTGCACTTACAAGAAGAGTGCACACCTGGTCGCAAGTTGCACCGCCGCCAGGATCCAAGAATGTGTTGTAAAAATGTTTTCCTGCAAATGTTTTATATGAAAAGTTTTTATATGCTGCTAGATAGTAATGTAAATGTTTTCTAATAGTGTTTATATGTCAAAAGAGTTCCAGAAGTATTAGTAAGCGTTTTATAATAGTGTGACAAGAAAAGAAAAGCGTTTCCCATAAAGGGAATTGAACCATGTTGCCTGTTTTCTGATGTGAAAAGTTTTAAAAAGTTTGCATGTCCTGTAATTAACTGTTTTTGCTCTTTTCCAGCCTGAGGACGTGCTGTGCTTTACCAGGGGGGAATGTAGCGCCCCGAGGGTTCGGCCGCTACAGGGGTATTGCACCTCAGACCAGAGGTGTGATATTCCACTCCCAGGTAAGGATGGAGTATGGACCAGGGCTCAGTTAGCTGCATACAGCACACACACCCCATTTCCGAGGGACAGCTCAACGGTGCTCCCACTAGACAGAAGTGCAGGCACGACCGACTATGTCCCTGCCTGGAGTGGGGAGGGGGGTGGAACACCCAGTGCTGTAGGGGCAGATAGGTGTTGGTTCCTGAGCGTAGGTAGGAGCCCATTGGTTGCTGGTCACCTGGGCTCATGGTCAGAGGGAGGTATAAAAGGTGGGCACCATCTTAGCTCTAGGAGAAGAGAAGTTCAGTTCTGTCCAGAGAGGAGAAGACGGAGTAAAGGCTCTGTAGGAGCTCTACTCCAGGAGGGCCTAGTGAGAGGCCGAGGAGGAGGTGAAGGGGAGCTGTGGTGCCACCTGAGCCCAGCTCCAAGAGAAAGGAACAGGAAGGAACGGAAAGGGAGAAGAAGAGACAGAGAAACAGAAGGGCTCAGGAACAAGAAGGTGGAAGGGACCCTAAGAACCCACGAGAATCCAGGGTGAAGGGTCAGGTAGATTAAGGGTACCGGATCCCAAGTTGGTGGAGGAGAAACTACCCTCAGCCAAAGACCGGTCGTCGTGATCATCTATTGGTGCGACACCTCATCAAACCTGCTAGGAAGGCATCATATAGGACAGCGGAGGACGGGGCCCACGTTTAACCGCACAAGTCCGCGGCAGCTGGACAAAAGTGGGTCACTGGTGAGGCAGGCCAGAGAAAGGATTAAAGGGGGTCCTGTGCCATGCTCCTGAACTGCCTGGGAGTTGACCGAGCCCCACACCTGGTGGACGCAGCACGGCTCAGGCGGTCACTACCTGTACAGAAGTGACCTGGAGTACCTGAACTGTGAGTAAACGACATTGGACTGCAGTACGTTGTCTGTGTGCTCTTTCGCTCCTCCAGCACTATCAGCACCGGGACTCTCACTACCATCACTCCCAACATCCACTACACTGCCATGGGGCCGCACTCTTCCCGTGGGGAGTCACACCATCCCAGCTGCACACGTCATCGGCCCCAGCGGACTGCCTTGCAGCGGCGGTTCCTAATAACCACAATCCACGGGTGGTGTAGTCGGACATTATCTAAAGTACAGTAGCAGACTACCATTGGTCTGACCACCCTGAGCCGCGGGACCGGGCTGCCACTACTACCCCCATCGTTCCCCTATCGCCCGGATCCGCGTGCCCCACGGCCCAGGGGGCGAGTCAGATACACCCGCGAGTACTGCAGGAATTAAGTAACATCATAGATAGACCATTATTTTTAATCTTTAAAGATTCCATAATAACAGGGTCTGTACCACAGGACTTGCGTATAGCAAATGTGGTGCCAATATTCAAAAAGGGGACAAAAACTGAACTTGGAAACTATAGGCCGGTAAGCTTAACCTCTACTGTGGGTAAAATCCTGGAGGGTTTCCTAAGAGATGCTATACTAGAGTAGCTGAAGAGCAATAACCTCATGACCCAATATCAACATGGGTTTACGAGGGACCGTTCCTGTCAAACTAATCTGATCAGTTTTTATGAGGAGGCAAGTTCTGGACTGGACCAAGGAAATGCAGTGGATGTTGTGTATATGGACTTTTCAAAAGCTTTTGATACGGTTCCACGCAAAAGGTTGATACATAAAATGAGAACAATAGGGATAGGGGAACATATATGTATGTGGGTTAAGAATTGGCTCAGTGATAGGAAACAAAGGGTGGTTAATTAATGGAAAACACTCAGACTGGGTCTCAGTTAACAGTGGGGTACCACAGGGGTCAGTATTGGGCCCACTTCTTTTTAACATATTTTTTAATGACCTTGTAGGGGGCATACAGAGTAGTATTTCAATATTTGCAGATGACACTAAACACTGCAGGGTAATCAATACAGAGGAGGACAATTTTATATTACAGGAGGATCTACGTAAACTAGAAGCTTGGGCTGATAAATGGCAAATGAGCTTTAATGGGGATAAATGTAAGGTAATGCACTTGGGCAGAGGAAATAAAATGTATAATGCTTAATTGTAAAACACTGGGCAAAACTGTCACTGAAAAAGACCTGGGTGTATTGGTGGATGACAAGCTCACGTTTGGTGGCCAGTGTCAGGCAGCTGCTGCAAAGGCAAATAAAATAATGGGATGCATTAACCACTTCGCGCCAGGAGCCTGTTTTTGCCTTCGTGACCGGGCCAATTTTTTCAATTCTGACCACTGTCACTTTATGAGGTAATTACTCTGGAACGCTTCAACGGATCTCCCTGATTCTGAGAATGTTTTTTTGTGACATATTGTACTTCATGATAGTGGTAAAATTTCTTCGATATCACTTGCGTTTATTTGTGAAAAAATCGGAAATTTGGCGAAAATTTAGAAAAAAATTTTTCATGCCCTTTAATCAGAGAGATATGTCACACAAAATAGTTAATAAATAACATTTCCCACATGTCTACTTCACATCAGCACAATTTTGGAACCAAAATTTTTTTTTGTTAGGGAGCTATAAGGGTTAAAAGTTGACCAGTGATTTCTCATTTTTACAACAAAATTTACGAAAACATTTTTTAGGGACCACATCTTATTTGAAGTGACTTTGAGGAGCCTTTATGACAGAAAATACCCAAAAGTGATACCATTCTAGAAACTGCACTCCTTAAGGTGCTCAAAACCACATTCAAGAAGTTTATTAACCCTTCAGGTGCTTCACAGGAATTTTTGGAATGTGGAAGAAAACAATGAACATTTAACTTTTTTTCACAAAACTGCTACTTTAACCTCAAATTTTTAATTTTCACAAGGGCAGCCATAAAAAATGGACCCCAAAATGTGTTGTGCAATTTCTCCTGAGCACGCTGATACCTCATATGTGGTGCAAAACCACTGTTTGGGCGCACGGCATGGCTCGGAAGGTAAGGAGCGCCATTTGACTTTTGGAATGGAAATTTGACTGGAATGGATAGCGGACGCCATGTTGCATTTGGAGAGCCCCTGAGGTGCCTAAACAGAGGAAACCCCCAACAAGTGACCCCATTTTGGAAACTAGACCCCTCAAGGAACTTATCTAGATGTGTGGTGAGCACCTTGAACCCCCAGGGGCTTCACAGAATTTTATAATGTTGAAGTGTGAAAATAAAAAAACACATTTTTAACACAAAACTGCTACTTTAGCCTCAAATTTTTAATTTTTGCAAGGGCAGCCAGAAAAAATGGACCCCAAAATGTGTTGTGCAATTTCTCCTGAGCACGCTGATACCCCATATGTGGTGCAAAACCACTGTTTGGGCGCACGGCATGGCTCGGAAGGTAAGGAGCGCCATTTGACTTTTGGAATGGAAATTTGACTGGAATGGATAGCGGACGCCATGTTGCATTTGGAGAGCCCCTGAGGTGCCTAAACAGAGGAAACCCCCAACAAGTGATCCCATTTTGGAAACTAGACCCCTCAAGGAACTTATCTAGATGTGTGGTGAGCACCTTGAACCCCCAGGGGCTTCACAGAATTTTATAATGTTGAAGTGTGAAAATAAAAAAACACATTTTTAACACAAAACTGCTACTTTAGCCTCAAATTTTTAATTTTCGCAAGGGCAGCCAGAAAAAATGGACCCCAAAATCTGTTGTGCAATTTCTCCTGAGCACGCTGATACCCCATATGTGGTGCAAAACCACTGTTTGGGCGCACGGCATGGCTCGGAAGGTAAGGAGCGCCATTTGACTTTTGGAATGGAAATTTGACTGGAATGGATAGCGGACGCCATGTTGCATTTGGAGAGCCCCTGAGGTGCCTAAACAGAGGAAACCCACAACAAGTGACCGAATTTTACAATCTACTCCTCTGTATAAATTAATCTAGTGGTGGGAAAATAAGTAGATAGGTAAATGGTCACTAAACCCATAGATGAATTCCCACAGAGGTGTCATTTCCATAATGGGGTCACTTCAGGGGGGATTATGCTGTTCTGGCACTTTTCAGAGTACCAGAGGTAAAGAATCCCCCCTGAAGTGACCCCATTTTGGAAATGACACCCCTCTGGGAATTCATCTATGGGTTTAGTGACCATTTTAACTCAATGGATGATTTCCAGAAACAAGCACGCAATGGAAGGTTTAGATTCTGGAGAACCCCCCCCTGGAAATTAAGTGTGCTCTACTCGAATGTGTCATTCACTAAATGAACCAAATGTTTGAATGACAAATTGGGATACATTTTTACAGTTTAAAAACGTGGTTCTGTGTGGAAGATTTTAAAGCAGTCAATGACGCATAAGGCTGGCAATGATGGGCATTGTGGGCAATAGTAGCGGGTATCACGCCTCATTCCTCTCTTAGTACATATACGACATCTTTTCTGGGGGTTCCTTCTTGTTTCCGTTGCTGGAATAAGTGCAATAAAATGTCGCTCAGTGAGTCTTTTCACATCCTCAGATTCTAATGGATGAGCTGGGCTGACACTTTGAAAGACTTTCAATTACCTTTTCTTGATAATCAAGAAAAGGATCTGAATTTTCTGCTTTTTTGTACAACACAAAAGAATTGTATGTGGCCACCTGAAACAAATAAATAACCAACTTTTTATACCAGGTATAGGACTTTCTTGATACCTGGTATGGCTGTAGAACCTGGTCTGCAAGGTCCACACCCCCCATGTGTTTGTTGTAGTCAATGACTGACACAGGTTTTAGCTTCGGAGTGGTGGATCCTAGTTCTACAGTGGCCCTTGTGGCATCTGTGTGGATCGAGCTGAGGACAAAAATATCCCTCTTATCCCTATACTTCAGGGCAAGCAGCTCTCAGTTGCATACAGCCCCTGACTGCCCCTTTTGAAACTTTTGGTTGACCAATGGTTGTGGAAACCCCTGACGGTTTTTACGGATGGTCCCACAAGCCCCGATGTTGTGTTCAACCAGACTTCTAAATAGGGGTATGCTGGTGTAATAATTGTCCATATATAGATTGTAGCCGTTTTGAAAAAATTGACTTATAAGCTCCCAAACAATTTTTCCAGATGTCCCCAGATAAGTAGGGCATCCTGGTGGGTTTAGTTGGCTATCTTTCCCCTCATATATGCGAAAAGCGGATGTGTATCCGGTTGAACTTTCGCACATTTTATAGAGCTTTATTCCAAACCTTGCCCTTTTAGATGGGATAAATTGCTTGAGGTGCAGTCTTCCTTTGAATTTTACAAGGGACTCATCTATAGAAATATTTTGTGTTGGGGTGTAGAGGCTTAAGAATTTTTCTGACAAATTTTCAATGATGGGTCTGATTTTATATAACCTGTCATGTTCTGGGGCATTTCTGGGCAGGCATTCACTATTGTCGTTAAAATGCCAAAACCACATGAGCATTTCGTAACGGGTCCTAGGCAGAACGACTGAAAACATAGGGGTGGCTTGAACAGGGTGGTTGGACCAGTAGGATCGAATGCTCGGTTTTTTAACAAGCCCCATGGCAAATGTAAGTCCTAAAAATTTTTTTATTTCCAGGACATTAGTTGGTGTCCATAAATTTGCCCTAGCATAGTAAGATCGGGGATTCTGGCTTATGAATTGGGACGCATATAAATTTGTTTGCACGACAATATGCTCTAGCAAGCTGTCTGTAAAAAACAAATTAAAAAAATGAATTGGTCCAAAATCTTCCACCTCCACATTTATACCAGGAGTGGCGCTGAAATCAGGGCTGAATGGAGCAGCCGAATCCGAAGCCTCCCATCTGGGAAATGCTAGATCATGTGGCAAAGCCCCTTGTACACTGGCGTGCGCCAATTCAGTAGTAGCAGGGACAGCGCTTGTACTGGGCAGTGTTCCCTGATTTGGAGACGTTTCTCCAGTAGCGCTATTTGCCCCTATTGTTGTACTGGTCCTTGGGCTTGAGGATGGACCAGAATCACTGCTCATTTCTGAGCTCTCAGTGTCGCCGCTACTAAAGCCCTCAAAATCCACATCTCCATCTGAGATTGCACTGTCATCACTATCAGAACACAGCAGGGCATACACCTCCTCTGTGGTATAAGTCTGACGGGCCATTTTATTTTTATATTTTTTGACTGGACTGAACGGACCGGACTGAACGGACCGGACTGAAAGGACGGGACCGGACTGGACTGACCGGACTGGACTGACCGGACTGGACTGACCGGACTGATCTGACAGGACTGACTGACCTGACAGGACTGACTGATCTGACAGGACTGACTGACTGACTGACAGGACTGACTGATCTGACAGGACTGACTGACTGACAGATCTGACAGGACTGACTGACTGGACTGATCTGACAGGACTGACTGACTGACAGGACTGACTGATCTGACAGGACTCACTGACTGACAGATCTGACAGGACTGACTGACTGGACTGATCTGACAGGACTGACTGACTGACAGGACTGACTGACTGACTGATCTGACAGGACTGACTGACTGACTGATCTGACAGGACTGACTGACTGACAGATCTGACAGGACTGACTGACTGACTGATCTGACAGGACTGACTGATCTGACAGGACTGACTGACTGACTGACTGACTGATCTGACAGGACTGACTGATCTGACAGGACTGACTGACTGACAGATCTGACAGGACTGACTGACTGACTGATCTGACAGGACTGACTGATCTGACAGGACTGACTGACTGACAGATCTGACAGGACTGACTAACCCTAACTCTTACTTTCTTTTTTATTTTTTATTTTTTTCACTTTTACTGTGGCAAGGCTGACAGCTCTTGTCACAGTGTTTCTCCTCTGCTCTCTCACTGAGATCGGAGGAGAAACAATGTATTTATCAGGCAGATCGCCCGGGAAAGTTTGTTGCTAAAACAAACTTCCCTGGTGATCTCTCTGATTGGCTGGTGTGACGCTGACATCATCGAGACCTGAGCCAATCAGGTCTCGATGAAGTCAGAGGTCACAGCACCGGGATCCCCGCCGCTGGCAGGTATGTGGGGGGTCCCGATCGCCGACCACCGGCTGTCACTATCTTTTAAATGCCGCGATCGCTATGGATCGCGGCATCTAGAAGATAGGAACAGGTTAACATCATGGGGACCTGATCCAATCAGGTCCACATGATGCCACATGTCAGAGCTATCGCTCTGAACCGGTACCTCAGCGCTAGCAGGACCCTGGGGGTCCTGAGTGCTGCGGGACCACCCACCGTTTTTAAACGTCGGCGCTGCACAGAGCCCAGGCAGCGCCGACGTTTATGTACAGTGGGCGGTCGGGAACCGGTTAAAAGAGGCATAGATGCTCATGAGGAGAACATAATTTTACCTCTATACAAGTCATTAGTGCGACCACACTTAGAATACTGTGTACAGTTCTAGTCTCCGGTGTATAAGAAAGACATAGCTGAACTAGAGCGGGTGCAGAGAAGAGCGACCAAGGTTATTAGAGGACTGGGGGGTCTGCAATACCAAGACAGGTTATTACACTTGGGGTTATTTACTGTGGAAAAACGAAGGCTTAGGGGTGATCTTATTACTATGTACAAGTATATGAGGGGACAGTACAAAGACCTTTCTACTGATCTTTTTACTCTGAGGCCAGAGATGGGGACAAGGGGGCATCTTCTACGCCTGGAGGAAAGAAGGTTTAATCATAATCACAGACGGGGATTCTTTACTGTAAGAGCAGTGAGACTATGGAACTCTCTGCCGCATGATGTTGTAATGAGTGATTCACTGTTAAAATTTAAGAAGGGCATGGATGCCTTTCTTGAAAAGTATAATATTACAGGTTATAAATACTAGATTCCTTGATAGGGCGTTGACCCAGGGAACTAGTCTGATTGTCGTATGGAGTCGGGAAGGAATTTTTTTCCCCAATGTGGAGCTTAGTGTTTGCCACATGGGTTTTTTATTGCCTTCCTCTGGATCAACATGTTAGGCTATGGGTTGAACTAGATGGACTTAGTCTTCCTTCAACCTTAAAAACTATGTTACTATGTTACTATAATACAGTGTGTATAATAGGCAGTGTGGGGACATAATACAATGTGTCTATAATGGGCACTATGGGGGCATAATACAGTGTGTATAATGGGCACTGTGGGGGCATAATACAGTGTGTATAATGGGCACTGTGGGGACATAATACAATGTGTCTATAATGGGCACTATGGGGGCATAATACAGTGTGTATAATGGGCACTGTGGGGACATAATACAATGTGTCTATAATGGGCACTATGGGGGCATAATACAGTGTGTATAATGGGCACTGTGGGGGCATAATACAGTGTGTATAATGGGCACTGTGGGGGCATAATACAGTGTATGTATAATGGGCACTGTGGGGGCATAATACAGTGTGTATAATGGGCACTCTGGGGGCATAACACAGTGTATGTTAATGAGCACTGTGGGGGTATAATACAATGTGTGTATAATGGGCACTGTGGGGACATAATACAGTGTATGTATAATGGGCACTGTGGGGGCATAATACAGTGTGTATAATGGGCACTGTGGTGGCATAATACAGTGTATGTTAATGAGCACTGTGGGGGTATAATACAATGTGTGTATAATGGGCACTGTGGGGACATAATACAGTGTATGTATAATGGGCACTGTGGGGGCATAATACAGTGTGTATAATGGGCACTGTGGGGGCATAATACAGTGTATGTATAATGAGCACTGTGGGGACATAATACAATGTGTGTATAATGGGCACTGTACGGCCATAATATATTGTGTGCAGTGGGCACTGTGGGGGCATAATACAGTGTGTGTATAATGGGCACTGTGGGGGCATAACACAGTGTATGTATAATGAGTACTGTGGGGGCATAATACAATGTGTGTATAATGGGCACTTTGGGGACATAATTCAGTGTATATAATGGGCACTGCGGAGGCATAACACAGTGTGTATAATGGGCACAGTGGGGGCATAATACAGTGTATGTATAATAGGCACTGTGGGGACATAATATAATGTGTGTATAATGGGCACTGTAGGGGCATAATATATTGTGTGTAATGGGCACTGTGGGGGCATAATACAGTTTATGTATAATGAGTACTGTGGGGGCATAATAGAATGTGTGTATAATTGGCACTGGGGGACATAATACATTGTGTATGATGGGCACTGTGGGGGCATAATATAATGTGTGTATAATGGGCACTGTGAGGACATAAAACATTGTGTGCAATGGGCACTGAGGGGGCATAATACAGTGTGTATAATGGGCACTGTGGGGGCACAATACATTGTGTGCAATGGGCACTTTGGTGGCATAATACAGTGTTTGGAAAAGGCACTGTGGGGACATAATTCAGTGTGTGTATAATGGGCACTGTGGGGACATAATACATTGTATGCAATGGGCACTGTGGGGACATAATACAGTGTTTGTGTAATGGGCACTGTGGGGGCATAAAACAGTGGGCATGTGGTGGGCACTGTGGAGGCATAATACAGTGTGTATAATGGGCACTGTGGTGGCATAATATAATGTGTGTGCAATGGGCACTGTGGGAGCATAACACAGTGTGTGTATAATGGGCACTGTGGGGATATAATACACTGTTTGTGTAATGGGCATTGTGGGGGCATAAAGAAATGGTTTAGCATAAAGTAAAAATTGCTGCAGTGCCCTACGCATGTCACAATGTGTATCTCTCTATCCCCTCGCAGGGGTCACTAATATGAGTATCAGAACTTATAATTTCTCTCCCTGAAGTTTGCCACTGTAGGCGGGCTCCATACTCTTAGAGAAGGCCAGCGCCCAGACACATCTGTGCATTGTAACATTATACTATGTAGTAATAATAACTCTGAATGAAGTGGTGACGGCAGATGTGGATTGTAGACAGGACGCCGCAGTGTTTGCTCAGGTGCTTGCTTTTGGTTATTTTCATGTCAGGAGTCGACTCAGGACGCTTAGGTTTGCTGCACCTTCGCAGCCCCAGTCACCTTTACACATACACTTTAATGGAGCAAGTGATGTTTAGCTCAGACAAGGCCAAAGCCTCTAATTATTGATTTAGTAATACAAGGCTTCATGTAAAGGTCAGTGCACAAATATCTTCCGCTCACTACTTTCCATTATGTTTTCTAAAAAAGTCTTCACACTCCGAGAATATCTTTTTATTTTAAATACGTTTGTTCTACTGATCTTGCTTTGACACAAAATTTGTAAAAAGTTTGAGATAAATGTAAAAATTGTAAAAAAATAAATATGCAAAATGTAAATAAATAAATGAGCAATCCATTGACTGATTTCTATGTGAATCAAGCAGCTATCACTTCCTATGGATGTAAGTGGTTTGTCCAAAGCCACAGGGATCACGTGACATAACATTTTTTGTCACGTGATCCCTGGGAGTGCCAGTGCTGACACTACTAGAATGGCACCGACACAGGAGGAGAGTGTAAGACTTATTATTTTACAAAGGGGAAGCATAGCAGTTGAAAAGGGGTTGTCCAACTAGTGGACAATCCCATTTAAGATGATAAGTAGGAGCCAGTGCTACTGATCAAATGATTCGTTGTTCATCAATAAGTGTGACCTCTATAAAAATAGAATTTTGGGCAGTTTACTGCGTGTCTTAACACAAAGTAAAGACATCAGAAATTATTTTAGAGCAATTGTTGCTGCTTATCAATCAGGGAAATTGCAAAAATAAAACAAGAGCTAAAGCTCAGACTCTAAATGCCTCAGTAAGCATGTTACATATTCAGGTTTATGCCAGTATAAATAAAAAAAGGCTGAACATGTATGGCTTGTTTGAAAGGTTGCCATAAAAAAGCCTCTTCTTTCTAAAAAGATTATGGCAGCAGAGCAACAGTTTTTCAAAATTGCATTTAAAAAAACACTGAACTTTTGAGACAATGTCCTTGGGACTGACAAGATAAAAGTGGAGATATTTGGCAATAATGCCCTGTGCCATATTTGGTGAAAATCAAACACTGCATATCAACACAAACACCTCACACCTACTGTCAGGCACGGTGGTGGAGAGGTGAGAATTTGGGCTTGTTTTGAGGGCATATTGCAGTCATTGATTTGACCATGACCTTGTATATCAATATACACTGCTCAAAAAAATAAAGAGAACACTGAAATAACACATCCTAGATCTGAATGAATGAAATATTCTCACTGAATACTTTGTTCTGTACAAAGATGAATGTGCTGACAACAAAATCACACAAAAATTATCAATGGAAATCAAATTTATTAACAAATGGAGGACTGGATTTGGAGTCACCCCCAAAATTAAAGTGGAAAAACACACTACAGGCTGATCCAACTTTGATGTAATGTCCTTAAAACAAGTCAAATTGAGGCTCAGTATTGTGTGTGGCCTCCACGTGCCTGTATGACCTCCCTACAACACCTGGGCATGCTCCTGATGAGGTTGTGGATGGTCTCCTGTGGGATCTCCTCCCAGACCTGGACTAAAGCATCCGCCAACTCCTGGACAGTCTGTGGTGTGACGTTGGTGGATGTAGAGAGACATGATGTCCCAGATGTGCTCAATCGGATTCAGGTCTGGGGAACGGGCGGGCCAGTCCATAGCTTCAATGCCTTCATCTTGCAGGAACTGCTGACACACTCCAGCCACATGAAGTCTGGCATTGTCCTGCATTAGGAGGAACCCAGGGCCAACTGCACCAGCATATGGTCTCACAAGGGGTCTGAGGATCTCATCTCGGCACCTAATGGCAGTCAGGCTACCTCTGGCGAGTACATGGAGGGCTGTGCGGCCCTCCAAAGTAATGCCACCCCACACCATTACTGACCCACTGCCAAACCGATCATGCTAAAGGATGTTGCAGGCAGCAGATCGCTCTCCACGCGTCTCCAGACTCTGTCACGTCTGTCACATGTGCTCAGTGTGAACCTGCTTTCATCTGTGAATAGCACAGGGCGCCAGTGGCGACTTTGCCAATCCTGGTGTTCTGTGACAAATGCCAAGCGTCCTGCACGGTGCTGGGCTGTGAGTACAACCCCCATCTGTGGACGTCGGGCCCTCATACCACCCTCATGGAGTCGGTTTCTAACCGTTTGTGCAGACACATGTGTGGCACCCCAGGGGTCTGGTTTTCCACAGTAATGTAATGTTATGTCTGAGAGCAGGTGGGAGGTCCTTTGGTCAGGGATCCTGTGCATGCCACACCTCCTGCCCAGTCTTGGGAGGGGAAGAACTTCCCCTGTATAAACCCGGGGCTGAGGCAGGGTGAGTCAGACAAGTGGAGTAGAGACAAGAAGCAGCATAGGAAACAGCAGAGTTACAAGGAGTCAGGGGCTGGCAGCCGCAGAGCTCGCCCTGACTAAGAAGACTTCTTTCCGGACCCGGAGTCCGAGGCTGTGGGGACTAACTCCTACCCAGCAGCAGAATCCGTCAGGCAGGGGATTTCAGGTCCTCTGGCCCAGAAGCCCGAAGGCACGGTCACACGCGTGGGACCAGCACCGCCATCGTGGAGCGGAAGCCATTAGAAGGCCCCGAGTCACCGGCCATACGGGTGAGCACCACACGGTACACTCAGGGACGTGGGCTACTTACATCAGCTTCTAGCAAGGTAGCCAGAAGAGTACAGTCAGTTTGGGAGGCCTACAACTACGCCTGGCCAGGGGAGATCCCATCTGCTCAAGGACTGACCAGGCCCCGTTCGCTAGCAAGTACTCCGGGAGGGTCTATCATTGTCACCAGTAAAGACCCTGAACTACACCGTACCGTCTCTGAGTGGTTCCTGCTACCCCCATCATCCACGTCGGCTGCCCTGAGACCATACCCCTCCCGTTGGGGGTTATACTATCACGCTGCATAATCCTACCATCGGCCTCAGCGGTCTGCCCTGCAGCAGCAGCTCCCTGGCTGCACTCAACGGGTGGCGTAGTCATCAACTATTTACTACTAGTAGACTGCCGTCCAGTTTGACTCCCTGGGCACGGACCGGGTCACCGCCACGAGACTACAACCCTCCACGGATCCGGCTCCGGGTAAGCTCCCGCGTGCGCACCGCAGCGCGACACAGGCCCAGGGGCGCGTCAACTTTGGCGTAGTCGGCAGGATTTCGTGCCCGCAACCACCGGGTACTGCGTGCCTGAAAAGCAAAGACTGTTCAAACTTACCAGTGGTGAAGATTCCCGCTATCCGTGGAGGTTTCCCGCCATCCGGCGCCATCTTCTACCTTCTTCCCGCCATCCGCGAAGTTTTCCCGCCATCCGGCGCCATCTTCGACCTTCTTCCCGCCATCCGTGGAGTTTTCCCGCCATTGGACGCCATCTTGAGGACGCCGCGCGGGAAGAAGAGGGGCGTGGACTCCGAAAGCGCGCGAGAACTGAAGCCCCGCCTCACGTCCGGACGTTGCGTAAGGTCCTGGAAGGAGCCCAGCAGACGCCGACGTCACAGGAGCGCGACGGAAGGTCCTCAACCCTGACGATCCACTGCGGAGCCGCGGCCTACGGAAGAGGATCATCGCAAGGTAGGCCACGGTCCACTAGGGGGGAGGAAGATGTCGGATACGGAGGAGAGCTTCACTGCCTCAACCCCCGCCAGCGCTACCGCTGCTGCAGTTATGCCCTTCACCATGCCCTATATCCCGGGAGCAGCTTGGCTACCCCAGTACTCAGGGGAGTCACATACCCTGCATGACTTTAGAGAAAAGCTGGATAGCCTCTTCCAGGTGTACCCCCTCACAGAAGAGCAAAAAGTGAGCATCCTGGTGGCCCAACTAACAGGGGCAGCCAAAAGGGAAGTAAAATCCTGGCCACCTGGGAGGAAGACTGTCGCAGGGATACTAACCCGGCTGAAGGACACCTTTGATACCCGCACCTCAGCCGAGATTAAGCTTAGATTCTACGGGTGCAAGCAGCGAGCGCATGAGAGTATAAGGGACTATGCACTAAACCTACAAGAGGCCCTGAGGGCCATAAAGCAGACCGACCCTGATGGGGTGGGAAACGAGGACAGGCTGTTGACTGAACAATTTATAGAGGGTTTATATTGCAATGCCCACCGAACCCAGTTGCGGGCAATGGCCTTACAGGATCCCCATCTGGACTTTGCACAGTTCAAGGACAGAGCCATCCGGGTGCTCCGAGAACCGGCACCAGGTGGCGTTGTGACCCACAGACGCCCCACTACCACTTACTACCAGGAGGCGGCGCCCTTGTCAGCAGGGCCTGTGGGAGCTGATGCGCAGGCTTTGGACAATGACCCGGCTCCAGACCTACACCATCAGGTCCAAGAGCTAGCTAAGAGCGTTGCTGCGCTAACCCGAACTGTGCAGTCTTTACAGGTTTCCACCCCAGGGAAGATCCAGCTGGCATCCGGACCGGAGGACATCCCGTGGCGTCGACCAAGGAGGACCCCACCGGCCAGAGGAAGACCCAGTGACCGATACAGTGAGGACGGACGACCCATCTGCCGCCGCTGCAATCAACCCGGACATATGGAAAGGTACTGTTCTTTAAACGGGCACAACCTGGGGTAGAGGGCCAACCCCCAGGAAAAAGATCACCAGGCCCATCGAACTGGCGCGACAGATATGTGGGAGGACGTCCAGTCTTGCCTGTGGTACTGGATGGCATTCCCATGAGTGCCCTACTGGACACCGGGTCACAGGTCACCACCATCCCGTACGTGCTCTTCAAGCAGTACTGGAATGACTCGGATATTACCCGCTACCCCGACGACGACTTGAGTATCATCGCCAGCAATGGTCAGCCCGTGCCACAGATCGGATTTAAAGAGGTGACCATCAAAATTGGTAGAGTCGAACTGGCCGCACAGGGACTGATCATTGTAGATATTGATAAACATGAGAGTCACCCAAAAATAACTCTAGGAACTAATGTAATTGAAAATTGTCTTGCAGAGGTGATTTTCCTTTTACAGCAGGTTGCCAAGAATGCCAGCTCCGGCGAGCAGCGGGTGCTCCAGAAAGAGATCCGGGCACTGATGCAACGGCAACAAGTGGAACTCTCCGGCGGTGAGATTGGTAGCGTAAGAATGTGTGACCCTTTTCCTATTGCCATGCCCCCAAAAAGTGAAATGATGATTTGGTGCCGGGCAGCTATTGGTCTGAGAGGTAGAGATTACCAGGCAATGGTAGAACCAGTTTACTCAGACAGTAGGCCCACCATTTTGACAGCACGGGGGGTCGTCAATGTACGCCATGGGAGGGTGCCCGTTCGCATAATAAATATCGGGGAGAGGGAAGTGTACCTGCCCCGGTATGCCACGCTAGCCAAATTATATATCACTAATCAAAATTCTATACAATCTGTGGAACCCTTGCCTCCATCTCACCCGGAGGAAGGTAACGGCTCTAAGAAAGACATGGAGGACTGGTGTCAGCAACTACATCTGGGTACTGACTCCACTCCCTCACATCAGAAACAAGGAGTCTATCGGGTGGTTCAAGAGTATGAGAGAGTGTTTAGTAAACACCCGTTAGACTTCGGGCGAGTCAAGGGGGTAGAACATCGCATCCCCACGGGAGATCATCCTCCCATAAAAGAGAGGTATCGACCCGTACCCCCTGCACATTACCAACACGCCAAGGGGATGCTTAGAGACATGAAGGAGGCTGGGGTAATCCGGGATAGTTGTAGCCCCTGGGCAGCCCCATTAGTTTTAGTCAAAAAGAAAGACAACACCATGAGGATGTGTGTAGATTACCGGAAAATCAACCGTATCACACACAAGGATGCGTACCCCTTACCAAGGATAGAGGAGTCATTGGCTGCTTTAAGATCTGCTAACTTCTTCTCTACCTTGGATCTCACTAGCGGGTACTGGCAGGTTCCTGTAGCAGAGGCGGACCGGGAGAAGACCACATTCACCACCCCGATGGGACTTAGCGAGTTCACCTGCATGCCGTTCGGACTCTGCAACGCACCAGGAACCTTCCAACGCCTAATGGAGTGTTGTCTGGGCCACAGAAACTTCGAGACGGTCCTGTTGTACCTGGACGATGTCATCGTATATTCCAAGACGTATGAGGACCACCTGAAACACCTGGCGGAAGTGTTCGAGGCTCTGGCGAGTTACAGCCTAAAGGTGAAACCCTCCAAGTGTCACCTCCTGAAACCAAAGGTGCAGTACCTGGGACACGTAGTGAGCGCTGACGGAGTGGCTCCCGACCCTGATAAAATCACCGCAATTAAGGAATGGCCAAGCCCCTCCAGCGTAAAAGAAGTGCGGCAGTTCCTCGGGTTGGTAGGCTACTACCGAAGGTTTATTCCCGGTTTCACCAAAAAGGCAGCACCTATGCAGGACCTCCTGATAGGCCAGTCCCGGAAGGCCAAGAACCAGAAGCCGCCCTTCAAATGGGAAGAGCTGGAAGAAGAGTCCTTCCGCCAGCTGAAGATGGCCCTCACGGGGGACGAAATCCTGGCGTACCCGGATTATAGCCAGCCCTTTATCCTCTACACCGACGCCAGTAACATCGGGCTAGGAGCCGTACTGTCCCAGATCCAGCAGGGGAAGGAACGAGTAATCGCCTACGCCAGCCGAAAACTGCGACCCACCGAAAGGAACCCCGAGAATTACAGCTCATTTAAGTTAGAGTTCCTGGCCGTAGTATGGGCAATCACTGAGCGCTTTAAGCATTACCTCGCTTCTTCCCGGTTCACCGTGTACACGGATAACAACCCGCTGACACACCTGGACACGGCAAGACTCGGTGCCCTGGAGCAGAGGTGGATGGCCCGTCTGTCCAACTACAAGTTCACAATTAAATACCGGGCAGGACGCTCCAATACCAACGCGGACGCCCTGTCCAGGATGCCCAACCTGCCGGACGGAGGAGAAGATCCGGAGGGACTGGAAGAAGTTGAACTCCCTGCGTTCCACCGTCATGGGACTATTCAGTATTCCCACCGGGTAAGGAGTAAGCAGGCTGCTACGTTGAACCCCTTACCCCACTACAACTGGGCGGAAACGCAAGACAGCGACCCTGCCGTCCGACTGGTGAAGGAGATGCTGACTCGGCCGGAGGCTCGCCTTGAACCAGACACTCCAGAGGAAGCCAAACAACTATGGGCAGAGAAGAGTCGACTGTTCCTTTACAAAGGGAAGTTGTGCCGCAGAATGGTTAACTCCCAGACGCATGAATTACTCTGGCAAGTAGTGGTGCCACGAAGAGACGCAGCCATGGTGATGGAGGCATACCACGACGGAGCTGGACACTTTGGGTGGAAAAAGCTGGAGTTCCTGCTGCGCGAGCGGTTCCACTGGGTAGGCATGAGGGGAACCATCGAGAAGTGGTGCAGAGATTGTGGCCCGTGCAACCTGAGAAGGAAGGACCGAGCCAGCCAGAAGACTCCCCTGCAGTCCATCGTCACCCGGCAACCGTTGGAACTGGTAGCCTTGGATCATGTAAAACTGACCCCAAGCAGAAGTGGCTACGTCTACGCGTTAACCATCGTGGATCATTACTCCCGGTTCTTGGTTGTCGTCCCCGTCAAGGACTTAACGGCTCAAAGAGCAGCTAGAGCCTTCCAGCAGCACTTCTGCCGTCCACACGGGTACCCGGACCAAGTGCTGATGGACCAGGGACCTGCCTTTGAAGCGGAGGTCTTTCAGGAATTCTGCAATCTGTATGGCTGCCGGAAGATAAGGACGACACCCTACCATCCGCAGACTAATGGACTTTGTGAAAAAATGAACCAGGTGGTAATGGATCTTCTAAAAACGTTGCCCCTGGAAGAACGCAGTCTGTGGCCTGAAAAGTTGCCCGATCTGGTGGACCTATACAACCACATCCCGGTAGGTTCCACCAACTGTACCCCGGCTTACCTAATGAGGGCAAGACCTGGTAAGTTACCTGTTGACCTGGAAATGGGAGTCCTGACCCCCGAGGACACTTCACCAGAAACAGACTGGGACACAGAGAGGCAGCAGCAGTACCGGAGAGTACAGGAGAGCGTGGAGCGAAGTCTCTGTCAGGCTAGGGAAAGACAAGAGAAAACTTACAACCAGTATGCTCCCGCTGTTCCCCTGGTACCCGGAGAGCAGGTCTTGAAGAGGAAGAGACGGCTCCACAAGTTGGACAACCAGTGGGAGAAGGACCCGTACACCGTACTGCCTTCAAGCCACGAGAACCCGAAGGTCTGTACCATCAGTAAAGACGGAGGGGAAACCACAGCCATTGTATCCCGGGACCACCTGAAGAAGTGTCCCGAACAACTGAGGAACCCTGAAGAGGAACAAGAAGACCATCGACCCGTGGAAGAAAGGGAAGATATGGTTAGTACCGTGCTCGGGGACTTCCCTCAGTCTTGGACTCAAGTCAATGGTGCAGTTGTGGTACCCGTACTCACCTTCCTCCAACCATCATCCCAAGAACCTACGGAGCAACGGGTAGAGCTGGAAGAACAGCCGGTCCAGGAGGCAGAAGACTCCACACAAGCAGAACAGGAGAATCAACCCTCTGCTTATAGTGAGCCTGCCGTACCCCTAGTGAGACAAAGAGCCGGTAGACAGCTGCCCAGTTTACCCTTGACAGCTCCTACACCCTGTAGTTCAGGGCCAGACAGTCAGCTCCGTAGGTCCACTCGGGCCACTAGAGGCCAGTTACCCGCACGCTGGAGAATTTAAAGTGTATAAATTGTTTTATTTATGTTTTTCTGTGTCTTGTTGCTTGTGTATAATTTTGTGTTTCTAGTTATTTTTAGGAATCCTTGGTGGATTTACCGGGAATCCTTGTACATAGTTGGAGCGTAACCCAGGATGGACTAGAGACTGTTAAGGACTCGGGGTAGGACAGACCCCTACCTGGTTACGTCTCCCTGTGTTGGTGCAATGGACACCTTGCTCTCTTCAGAGACTGCACCCGGTTGCGGACACGCCGTAACCATCTTTATATGTTTTCTTATTGTATTATTAATGTTTTTGCCTTGTTATGTTTTTCTAAATGTGTTTAGTCCCGGAGTACTAAATTTCACTAGGGGGGAATGTGGCACCCCAGGGGTCTGGTTTTCCACAGTAATGTAATGTTATGTCTGAGAGCAGGTGGGAGGTCCTTTGGTCAGGGATCCTGTGCATGCCACACCTCCTGCCCAGTCTTGGGAGGGGAAGAACTTCCCCTGTATAAACCCGGGGCTGAGGCAGGGTGAGTCAGACAAGTGGAGTAGAGACAAGAAGCAGCATAGGAAACAGCAGAGTTACAAGGAGTCAGGGGCTGGCAGCCGCAGAGCTCGCCCTGACTAAGAAGACTTCTTTCCGGACCCGGAGTCCGAGGCTGTGGGGACTAACTCCTACCCAGCAGCAGAATCCGTCAGGCAGGGGATTTCAGGTCCTCTGGCCCAGAAGCCCGAAGGCACGGTCACACGCGTGGGACCAGCACCGCCATCGTGGAGCGGAAGCCATTAGAAGGCCCCGAGTCACCGGCCATACGGGTGAGCACCACACGGTACACTCAGGGACGTGGGCTACTTACATCAGCTTCTAGCAAGGTAGCCAGAAGAGTACAGTCAGTTTGGGAGGCCTACAACTACGCCTGGCCAGGGGAGATCCCATCTGCTCAAGGACTGACCAGGCCCCGTTCGCTAGCAAGTACTCCGGGAGGGTCTATCATTGTCACCAGTAAAGACCCTGAACTACACCGTACCGTCTCTGAGTGGTTCCTGCTACCCCCATCATCCACGTCGGCTGCCCTGAGACCATACCCCTCCCGTTGGGGGTTATACTATCACGCTGCATAATCCTACCATCGGCCTCAGCGGTCTGCCCTGCAGCAGCAGCTCCCTGGCTGCACTCAACGGGTGGCGTAGTCATCAACTATTTACTACTAGTAGACTGCCGTCCAGTTTGACTCCCTGGGCACGGACCGGGTCACCGCCACGAGACTACAACCCTCCACGGATCCGGCTCCGGGTAAGCTCCCGCGTGCGCACCGCAGCGCGACACAGGCCCAGGGGCGCGTCACATGCACATTTGTGGCCTGCTGGAGGTCATTTTGCAGGGCTCTGGCAGTACTTCTACTGTTCCTCCTTGCACAAAGTAGGAGGTAACAGTCCTGCTGCTGGGTTGTTTCCCTCCTATGGCCCCCTCCACGTCTTCTGGTATCTGCTCCATGCTCTGGACACTGTGCTGACAGACCCAGCTACCCTTCTTGCCACAGCTCGCACTGTTGTGCCATCTTGGATGAACTACACTACCTGAGCAACTTCTGTGGGTTGTACTGTAGACACCGCCTCATGCTACTGTACTTATAGGGGTGAGAGCAATGGCAAAATGAAAAAGTGACCAAATCAACAGCCAAAAAGGATGAGAACAGAGAAATGGTCTGTGGTCACCACCTGCAGAACCACTCCTTTATAGGGGGTATCTTGCTAATTGCCGATCATTTCTACCAGTTGTCTGTTCCATTTGCACAACAGCAGGAGAAATTGATTCACAATCAGTGTTGCTTCATAACTGGACAGGTAGATTTCACAGAAGTGTTATTGACTTGGAGTTACATTGTGTTGTTTAAGTGTTCCCTTTATTTTTTTGAGCAGTGTATTTTAGACTCAAATGTGAGGCCATCTCTGGTTCATGCAACAAGACAATGATCTCAAGTAAACCAGTAAATGAACATCACAATGGCTGACAAATAAAAAAATCAAGGTGTTGCAATGGTCCAGACCTGAACCCATTTGTAATTATGTTGCAAAACTTTAAGAGAGCTGTGCATATATGAATGTCCAAAAACCTCTATGAACTTGAAGAAGACCTTTCACCAGCTTTCCAGTGGTAAACTTTCTACACCATGGAATAGAGACTACAAAGCTAAATAAAATGTATTTTTTATTTATTTATTTCTCATTTCCGTTGTGGTGATATTATCTGGTAAAGTTTACATTTTAATTGAAGCAAAAGGGGACAGTTACATAGATTAATCTCTGGGGGCATGTACTTTTTCCTCTGCATGACACTGACCAATCATAAGTAGGAAGCATCAGGCAGGAAAAAAGAACACGCCTCCAGTAAAGCTTTAGAACAGGCTTACTTTGTGTGAGATATGTAAGAGCACACAGCTCTGCTCTCCTCAGTGATCTCACTGACAACAGAAGTAGAGAAGTAGAGCAAAGCTGTTTATCCATAACAAACACCTCTTGCAGCAGCTCTCCTCTCACAGTACTGTCGGATCTGTTCTACTCATCCTTTTTCCCATACTGACAGTGCTGTGAGAGGAGAGTTGACCTTCTCTATAGTCGTATTCTTTTTTTTTTCTCATGGTTGAATGGGAAATTAGAATCAAAACATTACAAGCTAATTTTTCCAAAATATAGATGAGACAATAAAAGAATAAAAAATATATTTTACTAAGCTCTACAGCCACTATTCCATGATGTGACCAGTTTAACATGCTCAAACTAGTGAAAGGTACTCTGCAAATGATGTCATAAAGCAGATTGGGTTAAAAGTCCTCAAGAACGATGTTAGAGACTGATAAAGTTATACAGAGAATGATTACTATTGATTCATGATATTGATTCATGGGGTGTACTTAATTTTTCACACACTACTTCAGCATTTTGGCCTAGTTTTTAGTAAATAAATATTGTTATTTTTCATGTGTTGTTGTTCATCTGAAGTTTTATTTACCAAATTTTAAGACTTTTAAAGAACCAGATGTTTTTTTAACCCCTTCACAACATATGACGTATATCTACGTCATATGTTGTGTCTCTGCCTTTAATGTGCATTCGCACGCTGAGCCCACATTTTTCAAAGCACACAATGGCTAATTTAATCAGACATCATGTGCATCTAATGGCCGCGAGTTGAGCGGAGCTCCGCCTGCGGCTGTTAACCTGTTAAATGCTGTTGTCAATTTCTGACATGTGCCAGAAGGGAGGTGCCTCATTCCAAGCGTCCATTGGAGCTCCCGTGACGTGGGTGCTAATGCATTGCCATGAAAGTCAAGGGTCTGCTGGAGACCCCCATATCTGTCATTACGATACTCCTGTGAAAGCCAGCATTGAGCTGACATTCATAGGAGACCGTGATTTTCTCTGTACATAGCAGTGCTGATACAATCGCAGCTTCAAGTCTCCTAAGGAAACTACTAAATACAGTAAAAAGTAAAAAAAAAAAAAAAAAAAAGTTTTTAAAAATATGAAAAAAAATAAAAAAACACAAGTTCAAATCACCCCCCCTTTTGCCCTATTAAAAATAAAACAATAAAACAAAAAAGATAAATACACATATTTGGTATCACTGCATACATAAAAGTCCAACCTATCAAAATATAAAATAAATGAATCAGATCAGTAAACGACATAACGAGGAAAAAAATCAAAACGCCAGAATTCCTTTTTTTCAGCTGTGGGGGAGGGATGGTGAGTTCATGATTACAAGATTCTGGATACTTCTGAGTAATATATCCTTAATGGAGGGAGAAGAGTGGAGGGAGGGGTTGGGGGGGTTCACTTATATTTCAAAAACTTCCCAAGCCACCATATAGAATGTCATATCCCAATATCCAAATAGC
Source organism: Phyllobates terribilis (assembly GCF_046119375.1). Classification (NCBI taxonomy): domain Eukaryota; kingdom Metazoa; phylum Chordata; class Amphibia; order Anura; family Dendrobatidae; genus Phyllobates; species Phyllobates terribilis. The sequence goes on along the minus strand of NW_027362772.1, from coordinate 149,295,399 downwards.
GCAAAATCACACAGTCATGGCTGAAAGTGTTGGCACCCTTGAAATTGTTCCAGAAAATGAAGTATTTCTCCCAGAAAGTTATTGCAATTACGCATGTTTTGTTTTCCCCAGATTATTTCTTGTGTGTATCAGAACAACACAAAAAAACAGAAAAAAAGGCAAACTGGACATATAATTTAACGCAAAAATGCCCCAAAATGGGCGAACAACACATTCGGCCATGATTGTAGGTAAAACTTCACCAGATGACCAAAAGATGCTGTAACAATCAGAGTCAGCTCTGGCATCTGGCAAAATCATCTGTACGTGCGTGTTACAAGTAAAATGTGACAACCAATGTATCATTGTATAATAACACCATGACTATGTGAGGCAAGTAATGAAGGAGGCATAGTGTATAAAACAAGCAGAAATAAGTGATGTCTGCTGTGGTGACCTCCGGGATTTAGTCCATCAGACTCCTTATCAGAACAGAAGAATTACAGATACTTCTATAGCAGGGAATGGAAACAGACGGGTTCACTTTAACTTCATTGCGATTAATCAAGACACAGGTTGGAAAAGCCCAAATAATAATACATGAAACATCATTTATACAAGAGCAAAAAGTGCATTAGTGACTGTGATCACATGAAGGAAACAAATCTGGTGAAAATAATGTATCTACCGAATATCTATCTATCTATCTATCTACCGTATCTATCATCTATCTATATCATATCTATTATCTATCTCTTATCTATCTATCTATCTCTTATCTATCTATCTATCTCTTATCTATCTATCTATCTATCTATCTATCTATCTATCTATCTATTATCTATCTATGTATCTATCCATCTATGTATATATCTGTTATCTATCTATCTATCTATCCATCTATGTATATATCTGTTATCTATCTATCTATCTATCTATCTATATATCTGTTATCTATCTATCTATCTATCTATCATTATCTATCTATCTATCTATCATCTATGTCTTATCTATCTATCTATCTATCTAAATCAAATCAAATCAAATGGGTTTTATTGGCAGGACTAAGTACATGTTAGCATTGCCAAAGCAAGTGGTAAAATAATGGGGGCATGGTGATAGGGATAGGGACACATCCAGGGTGGGGTATCTATTATATTATTATATCTATTTATCATATCTATATATATATATACACTGCTCAAAAAATAAAGGGAACACAAACAACAGAATATAACTCCAAGTAAATCAAACTTCTGTGAAATCAAACTGTCCACTTAGGAAGCAACACTGATTGACAATCAATTTCACATGCTGTTGTGCAAATGGAATAGACAATAGATGGAAATTATTGGCAATTATCAAGACACCCTCAATAAAGGAGTGGTTCTGCATGTGGGGACCACAGACCACATCTCAGTACCAATGCTTTCTGGCTGATGTTTTGGTCACTTTTGAATGTTGGTTGTGCTTTCACACTCGTGGTAGCATGAGACGGACTCTACAACCCACAGAAGTTGCTGAGGTAGTGCAGCTCATCCAGGATGGCACATCAATGCGAGCTGTGGTAAGAAGGTTTGCTGTGTCTGTCAGCGTAGTGTCCAGAGGCTGGAGGCGCTACCAGGAGACAGGCCAGTACACCAGGAGACGTGGAGAGGGCCGTAGGAGGGCAACAACCCAGCAGCAGGACCGCTACCTCCGCCTTTGTGCAAGGAGGAACAGGAGCACTACCAGAGCCCTGCAAAATGACCTCCAGCAGGCCACAAATATGCATGTGTCTGCACAAACGGTTAGAAACCGACTCCATGAGGGTGGTATGAGGGCCTGATGTCCACAGATGGGGGTTGTGCTCACAGCCCAACACCGTGCAGGACACTTGGCATTTGTCACAGAACACCAGGATTGGCAAAGTCGCCACTGGCGCCCTGTGCTCTTCACAGATGAAAGCAGGTTCACACTGAGCACATGTGACAGATGTGACAGAGTCTGGAGACGCCGTGGAGAGCGATCTGCTGCCTGCAACATCCTTCAGCATGGCCGGTTTGGCAGTGGGTCAGTAATGGTGTGGGGTGGCATTTCTTTGGAGGGCCGCACAGCCCTCCATGTGCTCACCAGAGGTAGCCTGACTGCCATTAGGTACTGAGATGAGATCCTCAGACCCCTTGTGAGACCATATGCTGGTGCAGTTGGCCCTGGGTTCCTCCTAATGCAGGACAATGCCAGACCTCATGTGGCTGGAGTGTGTCAGCAGTTCCTGCAAGATGAATGCATTGAAGATATGGACTGGCCCGCCCGTTCCCCAGACCTGAATCCGATTGAGCACATCTGGGACATCATGTCTCGCTCCATCCACCAACGTCACACCACAGACTGTCCAGTAGTTGGCGGATGCTTTAGTCCAGGTCTGGGAGGAGATCCCACAGGAGACCATCCGCAACCTCATCAGGAGCATGCCCAGGCGTTGTAGGGAGGTCATGCAGGCACGTGGAGGACACACACAATACTGAACCTCATTTTGACTTGTTTTAAGGACATTACATCAAAGTTGCATCAGCCTGTAGTGTGTTTTTCCACTTTAATTTTGGGGGTGACTCCAAATCCAGGCCTCCATTTGTTAATAAATTTGATTTCCATTGATGATTTTTGTGTGATTTTGTTGTCCGCACATTCAACTTTGTACAGAACAAAGTATTCAATGAGAATATTTCATTCATTCAGATCTAGGATGTGTTATTTCAGTGTTCCCTTTATTTTTTTGAGCAGTGTATAATCTATTTATCATATCTATCTATCTATCTATCTATCTATCTATCTATCTATCTAATATTATCTTTCTATCTATCTATTATTTATTATCTATCATCTATTTATCATATCTATATATCTATCTATCTATCCATCTATCTAATATTTTCTATCTATCTATCTTGGTTCAATGTAAATGTTCCTCTTACAATAAAATCAATAAAACATACATATGGATGGATGTAAATACTATTCTGGATGGAGGTATGAGAGCACTTACCTTTGCTGACATGATCTTTTAGTTAGAAAATGAAAGCAAATAGAAATGAATGGAAGATGAAACAGATGAATGAACAGATGAAAGAAAGAAATGGGATGAAACAAAACAAAAGCTACAAACTGCAAACTACAGAAAAAAAACAAAGCTGCAACTTAAAAGGGGCTGTCTGGGACTAACATAATTGATGATCTATGTCATCACTATCAGATCAGTGACCGTCCGACACCCGACATCGCCATCAATCAACAGCACTGCTCCATACACTGCCTAGTGGCCAATCCTGGGTACTGCACCTTATCATATATTCACTTGAATAGAATATAAAGTGCAGTACCCATGAGTGACCACTAAACAATGTTGGCGCTGTACTGTTCTGGCTACGCACATTGTTTATACCAGAGCAGATAACGAGAGGTGCTGAATTTTAGACTATTTTTTTATTTTAATAGAGTATTGAATCTAAACATTTACTCTATTCCTTAACAACAATATATATTTTTTTTAAAAACTTTCCACTATGTATATTTATAAATAACAATTCTCCTGTTAGGGTTGTTTCTTCATAATATTCCTGGATATATATAATTCCCTTTTCCTACAGCCCAGCTCTGGTTCTTAATATAATTACTTCAGCGCCAGGATTGTTGTGAGATCGGTGCCATTTTCTCGGTGCTTATGCTAAACGGTATAATAATTACTAATTTCCTTCCTGCAGTAGTTTATTGTAATTGGGAGTAAAACTGGATGCATCGCCAGACTAACATGGTAATAACTCACTTAGCACTAATATGCTGTGATGGAGGATTTGTCTGCCTTCACACATGTACATAGGGGCATTTCATTTCCAAACTTTTTATTTTTTTGTTAATAAAACAAGCAAAACCCCCTCCCCCAATAATCCAGCCCATAATTGGAGCAGGGGTAAGTGTCCCAGGTGCTTTGCCTGGTGCGCTGGGTGTACCAGGCTGGGGATTGCTACTTTAAACGCTTCTCTGTCCCGAGGATGCAGTTACATTTGCAGATTAGGTAGTGGGGACGTAGCTGCGGCTGCATGGAACTGTGTGGGGGCATCTGTAGCTTTCGTGGGCATGTGTAGCTGGACCCAGGACTAGACTGGTAATCTGAACCATTTGGTGGGTTAGTCTCCGGCTAATCTGAACTAACAGGTCACCCATTAATCTGAACTACCAAGTGAGTGGATCGCCCACAAATCTGAACTAAGAGACGGGTGGGCCGCCCACTAATCTGAATTTCTCGGAGGGTGGTCCACCCTCTACTGTGAACTACCAGACGGGTGGGCCGCCCACTAATCTGAATTTCTCGGAGGAGGGTAGTCCACCCTCTATTGTGAACTACCAGACGGGTGGGCCATTCACTAATCTGAACTACCAGACAGGTGGGACACCTACTAATCTAAACTAACAGGCAGGTGGGCTGCCACTAATCTAAACTAACAGGCAGGTGAGCCGCCCACTAATCTAAACATCCAGGCAGGTGGGGCACCTGGCACGAGAAATTTAGCCGGCTGATTTTTTGTAGAAATAGCTGTTTCAATTGGATTTATTTCATATCATTCTCTTGCTCTTTATCTTAATTTAACATTTTCTCTACAATTTTTCCCCTATCTATCCATTATCTATCTATCTATCTATCTATCTATCTATCTATCTATCTATCTATGATCTATCTATCTATCTACAGCGGGTGAAATAAGTATTGAACAACGTCACCAATTTTCTACATAAATCTATTTCTAAAGGTGCTATTGACATAAAATCCTCACCAGATGTCAGTAACAGCCCATCCAATCCACACAGGCAAAGAAATCACACCATAGATGTCCATAAATTAAGTTATGTGCAATAATGGGAAATGACACTGGGAAAAAGTATTGAACACGCTTACTGAAATTTATTTAACACTTCGTACAAAAACCTTTGTTGGTGATGAAGCTTCCGGATTTTGGCACCAACAGTGCTCACTGGAACCTTCAGTAGATTATAAATTCTTCTGTAACCAATGCCATCAGTGTGTTTTGCAACAATACGGTTGCAAAAGTCTTGAGACAGCTCACTGGTTTTACCCATCATGATATGTTTCTTGTTTGGTACCTTGGTAATGAGACACCTTTTTATAGGCCATCAGTTGAACCAGCTGATATTATTTTTCACTAAGTGGCAGGATTGCTTTCTAATTACTGATAGATTTCAGCTGGTGTCATGACTTTCTATGACTTTTTGCTCCTCTCTTTCTTCATGTGTTCAATACTTTTTCCCTGTGTTATTTCTCATTAGTACACAAAACTTAATTTATGAACATCCCACTCTTCTTTTCTTCTCCCATTTTTCTTCCTAATGAGCGTGCATCGCTCTATTACATTATAATCCTCATATTCTCTTCGCCTACTATAGATTATTAAAAAAGGAGAAAGAGATAAGGGTGAATGAAACGTGGTGGCAGGGCCGTGAGCATGTGTGTATAACCAACATCAATTGTTAATGAGCGCAGATAATTCAAATCAGTTCTCAGTAGAAGCCGTATTAACTGGGAATGTATTGCTGAATTATTAAACACATACAGCTTGTCTGGCTTCAATGCATTTGCAGAGTATCTTACTCACTGAGCCAAGCAGCTGGTGCATCACACATTGCAGTGATCTGTGGCTCTGTCAGGACATATTAGGAGTGTGCAGGGCTTTAATTTAGACGCAGAAAATAAGTTGAAGCTCCTGAGCCAACGATGTGTAAGAGTGGTGGACTGATCTATTGAGTTCCTAGCCCTGAAGACACCAATCGCGCTGTGCTGTATATTTTAGATAGAGTTTGTCATGTATAGTGTGGAATAGGTATAGGTTAAGATTTAGGGCATAAGGTAGTGACTATAGAGTAAGATAGACTCTGGAAAGCATTATGAGTATATGTTTAATGTATGTAAATGTAATGTATAATGTTTGTCAAGGAGCTCTGCCCAGCTACATCCTGTAGGGATAGAACTAGTTAAGGTTCAGGACTAGCCCATAGTGGGAGGGCAAGCCCCAGTGAAAAGAGACTGCTTCCCGATAGTTAATCAGATAGGGAAGCCCAGTAAGTAAGGTCAAGTTCAAGTTACAGTGAGCAAGCATCTAACATTTGGGGCAAAGGGAACCTTTAGGCCAGTGAGGGCAAACCTATGGCTTGTGTGCCAGAGGGGTCACGCAGAGCCCTCCCTAAGCGCACACGCACCATCACCTCAGCACTACCGCTCCTGGACCGAGCCCAGTGGGTGAGGACTCGGATCCCGCTGACGCCAGCTCCTACTTCAGCTAGATGTGCGTTCTCAGATGCACATCTAGCTAAAGTGTATTGCAGCGCACGAATTTGCCAGGCTCGTGCGCCGCAATGCACGCTGCCAGCAGCCGGCGTCAGCGTACACGCGACTGGGCGCATGGCAGTGACATCATGCGCCCCTGTCGCTAGGACACTAAAGTCAGCTGCCGGATACCAGAGAGGACGCAGTGCGGGAGAGGAAGGAAGGTGAGTAGGAGTGTTTATTATGCTGCGTTGCCGGCAGGATAGCGGAGCATACACACTGATGGGGGATATACCAGGATTGGTGGAGCATATACAATGATGGCGGATATACCAGGATGGCAGAGCATACACACTGATGGGGGATATACCTGGATGGGGGCAGCATATACACTGATCGGGAATATACCAGGATGGGGGCAGCATATACACTGATGGGGGACATACCAGTATGGGGGCACATACACACTGATGGGGGATATACCAGGGATGGGGGCAGCATATATATTGATGGCGGATATCCCAGGATGGGGGCAGCATATACACAGATGGGGGATATACCAGTATGGGTGCGCAGACATACTGATGAGAAATATACCAGGATTGGAGGAGCATATACAATGATGGTGGATATACTAGGATGGGGGCAGCATATACACTGATGGGGGATACAACAGGATGGGGGCAGCATACACACTGATGGGGGATATACTTTGATGGGGGCAGCATATACACTGATGGCGGATATCCCAGGATGGGGGCAGCATATACACAGATGGGGGATATACCAGTATGGGGGCGCATACACACTGATGGAGGATATACCAGTATGGGGGTGCATACACACTGAAGGGAAATATACCAGGATTGGAGGAGCATATACAATGATGGCGGATATACTAGGATGGGGGCAGCATACATACTGATGGCGGATATCCCAGGATGGGGGCAGCATATACACTGATGAAGGAAATACCAAGATGAGGACAGCATATACACTGATGGGGGATATACCAGGATGGGGGCGCATATACACTGATGGGGGATATACCAGGATGGGGGAGCATACACACTGATGGGGGATATACCAGGATTGGAGGAGCATATACACTGAAGGGGAATATACCAGGATGGGTGCAGCATAAACGCTCAAGGGAAATATACCAGGATGGGGGCAGCATATACACTGATGGGGGATATACCAGGATGGGGGCAGCATATACACGGATGGGGGATATACCAGGATTGGAGGAGCATATACACTGAAGGGGAATATACCAGGATGGGGGCAGCATATACACTGATGGGGGATATACCAGGATTGGAGGAGTATATACGCTGATGGGGGATATACCAGGATTGGATAAGCATATACAATGATAGTGGATATACCAAGATGGGGGCAGCATACACACTGATGGGGGATATACCAGTATGAGGGCGCATACACACTGATGGGGGATATACCAGGATTGGAGGAGCATATACACTGATGGGGGATATACCAGGATGGGGGCAGCATATAAACTGATGGGGGATATACCAGGATGGAGGGAGCATATACACTGATGGGGGATATGCGAGGAAGGGGGCAGCATATACACTGATGGAGAATATACCAGGATGGGGGAAGCATATACACTGATGAGGGATAAATGAGGATGGGGGCAGCATATACACTGATGGGGGATATACCAGTAAGGGGGCGCATACATCCTGATGGGGGATACACCAGGATTGGAGGAGTATATACAATGATGGCAGATATACCAGGATGGTGGCAGCATATAAACTGATGAGGGATGTACCAAGATGGCGGCAGCATATACACTGAAGGGGGATATACCAGGATGGGAGCAGGATATACACTGATGGGGGATATACCAGGATGGGGGCAGCATAAACACTGATGGGGAATATACCAGGAAGGGGGAGGGGTGAGCAAATACACTGATGAAGGATATACCAGGATGGGGGGGGGCGGCATATACACTGATGGGGGATATACCAGGATGTGGGCAGCATATACACTGATGGGGGATATACAAGGATGGGGGTGCATATACCCTGAAGGGGGATATAACAGGATAGGGGCAGCATATACACTGATGGGAGATATACCAGGATGGGGGCGCATATACACTGATGGGGGATAACCAGGATGGGGGCAGCATATAAACTGATGGGGGATATACCAGGATGGGGGCAGCATATATGAGGCGCCCCCTGGGACATATTCCTTTTTGAGGGAAATACCCAGCACCGGATCAGAAGGGGGGGTTGTAGTCTCCGAGCGGCTGTGACCCGGTCCCGTGCCCAGGGCGTCAAGCTCAGTGTGATGTGGCAGTTCTACAGATGTTACTAAAGTTCTTTTGTGTCGACTACGCCACCCGTTGTGATGCGGTCACTGTGGCCGCCGCTGCAGCAGGGTCCGCTGAGGCTGATGGTGGGTGCGCAGCTTGGTGGGATAACCCCCAACGGGAGGGGTATAGCCTCAGAGGGGACAGGCGCAGAGGATGGGGGTTGTGGTGGTGTAGTGCAGACGGCAGTGAAGACAGAGTCGGGTTGTGCAGTTAAGGGTGTTTACTTACTGCAGATGTTGTACTGGTCACTCCAGCTGCTAGTGACCACCCGAGCCGTGCTGCGTCCACCAGGTCCTGGATCCAGCCAACCCCCAAACAAGTCCGGAGCGTGGCCCTGAGCTCTCCCTCTGTCCTTTCTTCAGCCGTCCCCACCAGTGATCCACCTAGGTCCAGCTCCCTCGGGCCTTCTGTTGGGACACCCTTGGCCCTGGGTTCCCTGACCCTTCATGTGGTGTGCCTTCGGGGTGAATGTGGTGGGTGACCGTGGCAGACACTGCCCACGGTCTCCGGTCTCTGGCTGGGGAGTGTTTTTACCCCCACCAGCTTGGGTTCCGGTACCCTGATGCTGACTCCTCACCCGGTGCTCTGATTTGGGTTCTTGGGTCCCTTCTCTTCTGTGCTCTGGGTCTTTCTCTTTTCTCCTCTCTCACTCTGGGTCTTGGTCTTTCTTCTCTCCTCTCCTAACTTGTTCTCTGCAGCTGATCCTCTCTGCATCTGATCCTCTGCATCTGACTCTCTGCGTCTGACCCTGATTCTAGTTGGTGCCCACCTTATATATCCCTCTATGTGTGAGCTCAGGTGACCAGCACCCAATGAGCTCCTAACTTTACCCAGGCTGCTCCCCCTATCTGCCCCTACACTACATGGGATGTACCACCCCCCCTCCCACTCCAGCCAGGAACAGACTCGGTCGTACCTGCACATTTCTAAGTGGGAGTACCGTTGGTCTGTTCCCCGGAAATGGGATGTGTGTAGTGCATGCAGCCTACCGAGCTCAGATCCACACTCCATCCTTGCCCGGGAGTGGAATATCACACCTCTGGGTTGAGGTGCAATACCCCTGTAGCAGCCGAATCCTCAGGGTGCTACATTCCCCCCTGGTAAATCACAGCACGTCCTCGGGCTGTAAGACATAAAACATCACCAAAAACATACAAAATTTTTCATATAAACATATTAAAACATATAAAAACATTATATATATAAAACTTTTCATGTTAACATTCTCGTCGTCTCTTGTTTCAGGTTCCTCCTCCGGACACTGTGCAACGTGTGTCCAGGAAAAAGTGCGACAGTCTCTTAGAAAAACTGGTTTTCTATAAAACCGGTAGGGGGCGCTTTAGGACGCGCAACTATATACAGGGGGAGTTGGCCACTCTCAGTCCTCGGCCAGGTAGAGGGAAGGGAATGGCTGCTCACAGTCCTCAGCCTGTGGGATTAAGGGGTTAACGGGTAAACAGTTCACTGGTCCCAACGGGGACTATTTTAGCAGCAGCAACAGTTTCAGTTTCAGTTTATGGTGCCCCGACGGGCAACTATATACAGCTCCTGCTTCGCTGTACTTAACGACGGCGTCCTCCTGCTCTTTCTTTATTGTTACCTTTGGCTCTAGTTTCAGACCCGTTCGGGCACGTATGCTGGGCAAACAGATCTTCTCCCAGATGCGGCACTTTAGGTTTTATGGGCGCGGTGGTGTTAGCGCCCGGGTTGCCCGGGCCTTGCGGCCAGGCCTGGGGTATCTGGAAGGTGAAGGGCACCGTAAGGACGGCGGCGCCCTGGGCTACTTGGCACTGCGACCAGGCCGGGGGCTCCGTGGAGGTAGGGGGCGCTGTTGGTATTGCGGCGCCCGGGGGTACTAGGCCTTGCGACCAGGCTGGTGGTACTTCCTGCTTGGTCACGCTCGGGGTCGAGGCGTGTGACGTCACAGGGGTCGCGGCTCCCGTTTGAGGCCTAGTCTGCGGCGGTGACGTTGCAGCGACGGGCACGGCAGGATAGACTTCGGGCTCTGCGACGGGGAGCTGGGGCAGGTACGCGGTTTCCCGGTTTGGGGTATAGACGTCCCCTTTACCTGCCTCCACTCGTTCGGCTCCCTTCTCGGCGCCGTCTCCGGCCTTCATTCCTCCTGCGCCATCCTCAGAGGCGGTCTGTTTCCTCGTCTCGGGTGGCGTGCTCCGCTGACAGGTCTCGGTCTGCTGGGCCATCTCACGGCTCCACTCCGCCAACGTCTCTCGCTGCACCCGGGCCATCCTCCTTGCGAGGCCCTCCAGAGCGGTCTGCGCACACTCCCGGTCTCGGGGGAGCTGTGCTAGGACCTCCACTAGGCCTAGTGGGGTCGTTGCTTCCAGCAGGCTCCTGACCAACGGGTCGGTGCTGCTCTGCTCTTCTACAGTTATCTCCAGCAGGCTCCTGGCCAGCGGGCCGGTGCTGCTCTGCTCTCCCTCCTCTGTTTCTAGCAGGCTCCTGGCCAACGGGCCGGTGCTGCTCTGCTTTCTCGCCATCTCCGGGTAAGCTCCTCCGATATTCTTCTCCAGGCTTCTTGCCACCGGGTGCGCTCTCTCTAGACTGCTCCAGGCGGCACCCATCTTTGTTCTCTCCTTTCGTCTCCTCCCACTTAGAGGGCGGTCCCGGGGCAACTCGGTGTCTGTCAGCTCCAGGGGTAGTTCTTTCACGCTGACAGACACCTCCAGCATCACAGTCTCTGTTGGTGGGGGCGGTTTCCACTTTTGGCGCCATTTTCTGTCCTGGCCCACGATGGGAGGTGGCCTCTTGCCCTCCTTTGGCACGCCCATAATGGCGTCCGCTGCTCTTCCAAGGCGGGAAATCTGCGGTTTTGGCGGGAAGCGTCGCCCAGTGGCGGGAAACTCTGCAGATGGCGGGAACAATTGGAAATGGCGGACAATCGGCGGGAAACGACTGGTGATGGAGTCCGATGGCGTGGACCCTCCGGAACCTGCGGGAGACTTCTTTCTGAGGTAAACTTGCACTTTTCTTCAGGCACGCAGTACCCGGGTGTTGCGGGCACGTAATCCTGCCGACTACGCCAAAGTTGAGGCGCCCCCTGGGACATATTCCTTTTTGAGGGAAATACCCGGCACCGGATCAGATGGGGGGTTGTAGTCTCCGAGCGGCTGTGACCCGGTCCCGTGCCCAGGGCGTCAAGCTCAGTGTGATGTGGCAGTTCTACAGATGTTACTAAAGTTCTTTTGTGTCGACTACGCCACCCGTTGTGATGCGGTCACTGTGGCCGCCGCTGCAGCAGGGTCCGCTGAGGCTGATGGTGGGTGCGCAGCTTGGTGGGATAACCCCCAACGGGAGGGGTATAGCCTCAGAGGGGACAGGCGCAGAGGATGGGGGTTGTGGTGGTGTAGTGCAGACGGCAGTGAAGACAGAGTCGGGTTGTGCAGTTAAGGGTGTTTACTTACTGCAGATGTTGTACTGGTCACTCCAGCTGCTAGTGACCACCCGAGCCGTGCTGCGTCCACCAGGTCCTGGATCCAGCCAACCCCCAAACAAGTCCGGAGCGTGGCCCTGAGCTCTCCCTCTGTCCTTTCTTCAGCCGTCCCCACCAGTGATCCACCTAGGTCCAGCTCCCTCGGGCCTTCTGTTGGGACACCCTTGGCCCTGGGTTCCCTGACCCTTCATGTGGTGTGCCTTCGGGGTGAATGTGGTGGGTGACCGTGGCAGACACTGCCCACGGTCTCCGGTCTCTGGCTGGGGAGTGTTTTTACCCCCACCAGCTTGGGTTCCGGTACCCTGATGCTGACTCCTCACCCGGTGCTCTGATTTGGGTTCTTGGGTCCCTTCTCTTCTGTGCTCTGGGTCTTTCTCTTTTCTCCTCTCTCACTCTGGGTCTTGGTCTTTCTTCTCTCCTCTCCTAACTTGTTCTCTGCAGCTGATCCTCTCTGCATCTGATCCTCTGCATCTGACTCTCTGCGTCTGACCCTGATTCTAGTTGGTGCCCACCTTATATATCCCTCTATGTGTGAGCTCAGGTGACCAGCACCCAATGAGCTCCTAACTTTACCCAGGCTGCTCCCCCTATCTGCCCCTACACTACATGGGATGTACCACCCCCCCTCCCACTCCAGCCAGGAACAGACTCGGTCGTACCTGCACATTTCTAAGTGGGAGTACCGTTGGTCTGTTCCCCGGAAATGGGATGTGTGTAGTGCATGCAGCCTACCGAGCTCAGATCCACACTCCATCCTTGCCCGGGAGTGGAATATCACACCTCTGGGTTGAGGTGCAATACCCCTGTAGCAGCCGAATCCTCAGGGTGCTACATATACACTGATGGGGGAAATACCAGGATGGGAGCAGCATATACACTGATGGAGGATATACCAGGATGGGGGTGCATATAGACTGATGGGGGATATACCAGAATGGGGACAGCATAAACACTGATGGGGGATATACCAGGAAGGGGGCAGCATATACACTGATGGGAAATATACCAGGATGGGGGTGCATATACAATGATGGGGATATACCAGGATGGGGGCAGCATATACACTGATGGGGGATATACAAGGATTGAAGGAGCATATATACTGATGGGGGATATACCAGGATGGGGGAGCATATACACTGATGGGGGATATAACAGTATGGTGGCAGCATATACATTGATAGGGTATATACCAGGATGGGGGCAGCATATAAACTGATGGAGAATATACCAGGATGGGGGCAGCATATACACTGATGAGGGACATACGAGAATGGGGGCAGCAAATACACTGATGGGGTATATAGTAGTAAGGGGGCGCATACATACTGATGGGGGATACACCAGGATTGGAGGAGCATATACAATGATGGCGGATATACCAGGATGGGAGCAGGATATACACTGATGGGGGATATACCAGGATGGGGGCAGCATAAACACTGATGGGGGATATACCAGGAAGGGGGGGGCAGCAAATACACTGATGAAGGATATACCAGGATGGGGGCTGCATATACACTGAAGGGGGATATACCAGGATGTGGGCAGCATATACACTGATGGGGGATATACAAGGATGGGGGTGAATATATCCTGAAGGGGGATATACAAGGATGGGGGTGAATATATCCTGAAGGGGGATATAACAGGATAGGGGCAGCATATACACTGATGGGAGATATACCAGGATGGGGGCAGCATATACACTGATGGGGGAAATACCAGGATGGGAGCAGCATATACATTGATGGGGGATATACCAGGATGGGGGTGCATATAGACTGATGGGGGATATACCAGAATGCGGGCAGCATAAACACTGATGGGGGATATACCAGGAAGGGGGCACATATACACTAATGGAGGATATACCAGGATGGGGGCAGCATATACACTGATGGGAAATATACCAAGATGGGGGTACATATACAATGATGGGGTATATACCAGGATGGGGGCAGCATATACACTGATGGGGGATATACAAGGATTGAAGGAGCATATATACTGATGGGGGATAAACCAGGATGGGGGAGCATATACACTGATGGGGGATATAACAGTATGGTGGCAGCGAATACACTGATAGGGTATATACCAGGATGGGAGAGCATACACACTGATGGGGGATATACCAGTATGGGGGCACATACCCACTGATGGGGGATATACCAGCATGGGGGCAGTATATACAATGATGGCGGATATACCAGGATGGGGGCAGCAGATACACTGATGGGGAATATATCACGATGGGGGTGCATATACACTGATGGGGGATATTCCAGGATGGGGGCAGCATATACACTGATGGGGGATATACAAAGATGGAGGCACTTATACACTGATGGAGAATATACCAGGATGGGGGCAGCATACACACTGATGGGGGATATACCAGTATAAGGGCGCATACACAGTGATGGGGGATATACCAGGATGGGGGCGCATACAAACTGATGGGGGATATACCAGGATTGGAGGAGCATATACACTGATAGGGTATATACCAGGATAGGGGCAGCATATAAACTGATGGGGGATATACAAGGATGGAGGCACTTATACACTAGAGGGGGATATACCAGGATGGGGGCAGCAGATACACTGACGGGGGATATACCAGGATGGGGGCACATACACACTGATGGGGAATATACCAGGATGGGGGCAGCATATTCACTGATGGGGGAAATACCAGGATGGGAGCAGCTTATACACTGATGGAGGATATACAAGGATGGGGGTGCATATAGACTGATGGGGGTTATACCAGAATGGGGACAGCATAAACACTGATGGGGGATATACCAGGAAGGGTGCAGCATATACACTGATGGGAAATATACCAGGATGGGGGTGCATATATAATGATGGGGATATACCAGGATGGGGGCAGCATATACACTGATGGGGGATATACAAGGATTGAAGGAGCATATATGCTGATGGGGGATATACCAGGATGGGGGAGCATATACACTGATGGGGGATATAACAGTATGGTAGCAGCATATACATTGATAGGGTATATACCAGGATGGGGGCAGCATATAAACTGATGTAGAATATACCAGGATGGGGGCAGCATATACACTGATGAGGGATATACGAGAATGGGGGCAGCATATACACTGATGGGGGATATACCAGTAAGGGGGCGCATACATACTGATGGGGGATACACCAGGATTGGAGGAGCATATACAATGATGGCGGATAAACCAGGAAGGGGGCAGCATATACAATAATGGGGGAAATACCAGGGTCAGGGCAGAATATGCACTGATTGGGGATATACCAGGATGGGGGCGCACGTACACTGATGGGGGATAAACCAGGATGGGGCAGCATATACACTGAAGGGGGATATACAGGATGGGGGCAGCATATACACTGATGGGGGATATACCAGGATGGGGGCAGCATATACACTGATGGGGGATATACCAGGATGGGAGCAGGATATACACTGATGGGGGATATACCAGGATGGGGCAGCATAAACACTGATGGGGGATATACCAGGAAGGGGGGGGGGGGGTGAGCAAATACACTGATGAAGGATATACCAGGATGGGGGGGGCAGCATATACACTGACGGGGGATATACCATGATGTGGGCAGCATATACACTGATGGGGGATATACAAGGATGGGGGTGCATATACCTTGAAGGGGGATATAACAGGATAGGGGCAGCATATACACTGATGAGAGATATACCAGGGTGGGGGCGCATATACACTGATGGGGGATAACCAGGATCGGGGCAGCATATAAACTGATGGGGGATATACCAGGATGGGGGCAGCATATACACTGATGGGGGATATAACAGGATGGGGGCAGCATATACACTGATGGGGGATATACCAGGATGGGGCAGCATAAACACTGATGGGGGATATACCAGGAAGGGGGGGGGGTGAGAAAATACACTGATGAAGGATATACCAGGATGGGGGGGCAGCATATACACTGACGGGGGATATACCAGGATGTGGGCAGCATATACACTGATGGGGGATATACAAGGATGGGGGTGCATATACCTTGAAGGGGGATATAACAGGATAGGGGCAGAATATACACTGATGAGAGATATACCAGGGTGGGGGCGCATATACACTGATGGGGGATAACCAGTATCGGGGCAGCATATAAACTGATGGGGGATATACCAGGATGGGGGCAGCATATACACTGATGGGGGAAATACCAGGATGGGAGCAGCATATACACTGATGGAGGATATACCAGGATGGGGGTACATATAGACTGATGGGGGATATACCAGAATGGGGACAGCATAAACACTGATGGGGGATATACCAGGAAGGGGGCAGCATATACACTGATGGGAAATATACCAGGATGGGGGTGCATATACAATGATGGGGATATACCAGGATGGGGGCAGCATATACACTGATGGGGGATATACAAGGATTGAAGGAGCATATATACTGATGGGGGATATACCAGGATGGGGGAGCATATACACTTATGGGGGATATAACAGTATGGTGGCAGCATATACATTGATAGGGTATATACCAGGATGGGGGCAGCATATAAACTGATGGGGTATATACCAGTAAGGGGGCGCATACATACTGATGGGGGATACACCAGGATTTTAAGGAGCATATACAATGATGGCGGATATACCAGGATGGGAGCAGGATATACACTGATGGGTGATATACCAGGATGGGGGCAGCATAAACACTGATGGGGGATATACCAGGAAGGGGGGGCAGAAAATAAACTGATGAAGGATATACCAGGATGGGAGCTGCATATACACTGATGGGGGATATACCAGGATGTGGGCAGCATATACACTGATGGGGGATATACAAGGATGGGGGTGAATATATCCTGAAGGGGGATATACAAGGATGGGGGTGAATATATCCTGAAGGGGGATATAACAGGATAGGGACAGCATATACACTGATGGGAGATATACCAGGATGGGGGCGCATATACACTTATGGGGGATAACCAGGATGGGGGCAGCATATACACTGATGGGGGATATACCAGGATGGGGGCAGCATATACACTGATGGGGGAAATACCAGGAAGGGAGCATCATATACATTGATGGGGGATATACCAGGATAGGGGTGCATATAGACTGATGGGGGATATACCAGAATGCGGGCAGCATAAACACTGATGGGGGATATACAAGGAAGGGGGCGCATATACACTAATGGAGGATATACCAGGATGGGGGCAGCATATACACTGATGGGAAATATACCAAGATGGGGGTACATATACAATGATGCGGTATATACCAGGATGAGGGCAGCATATACACTGATGGGGGATATACAAGGATTGAAGGAGCATATATACTGATGGGGGATATACCAGGATGGGAGAGCATACACACTGATGGGGGATATACCAGTATGGGGGCACATACCCACTGATGAGGGATATACCAGCATGGGGGCAGTATATACAATGATGGCGGATATACCAGGATGGGGGCAGCAGATACACTGATGGGGGATATATCACGATGGGGGTGCATATACACTGATGGGGGATATTCCAGGATGGGGGCAGCATATACACTGATGGGGGATATACAAAGATGGAGGCACTTATACACTGATGGGGAATATACCAGGATGGGGGCAGCATACACACTGATGGGGGATATACCAGTATAAGGGCGCATACACAGTGATGGGGGATACACCAGGATGGGGGAGCATACAAACTGATGGGGGATATACCAGGATTGGAGGAGCATATACACTGATAGGGTATATACCAGGATAGGGGAAGCATATAAATTGATGGGGGATATACAAGGATGGAGGCACTTATACACTAGAGGGGGATATACCAGGATGGGGGCAGCAGATACACTGACGGGGGATATACCAGGATGGGGGCACATACACACTGATGGGGAATATACCAGGATGGGGGCAGCATATACACTGATGGGGGAAATACCAGGATGGGAGCAGCATATACACTGATGGAGGATATACCAGGATGGGGGTGCATATAGACTGATGGGGGATATACCAGAATGGGGACAGCATAAACACTGATGGGGGATATACCAGGAAGGGGGCAGCATATACACTGATGGGAAATATACCAGGATGGGGGTGCATATATAATGATGGGGATATACCAGGATGGGGGCAGCATATACACTGATGGGGGATATACAAGGATTGAAGGAGCATATATACTGATGGGGGATATACCAGGATGGGGGAGCATATACACTGATGGGGGATATAGCAGTATGGTAGCAGCATATACATTGATAGGGTATATACCAGGATGGGGGCAGCATATAAACTAATGGAGAATATACCAGGATGGGGGCAGCATATACACTGATGAGGGATATACGAGAATGGGGGCAGCATATACACTGATGGGGGATATACCAGTAAGGGGGCACATACATACTGATGGGGGATACACCAGGATTGGAGGAGCATATAAAATGATGGCGGATATACCAGAATGGGAGCAGGATATACACTGATGGGGGATATACCAGGATGGGGGCAGCATAAACACTGATGGGGGATATACCAGGAAGGGGGGGCAGCAAATACACTGATGAAGGATATACCAGGATGGGGGCTGCATATACACTGATGGGGGATATACCAGGATGTGGGCAGCATATACACTGATGGGGGATATACAAGGATGGGGGTGAATATATCCTGAAGGGGGATATAACAGGATAGGGGCAGCATATACACTGATGGGAGATATACCAGGATGGGGGCGCATATACACTTATGGGGGATAACCAGGGTGGGGGCAGCATATACACTGATGGGGGATATACCAGGATGGGGGCAGCATATACACTGCTGGGGGAAATACCAGGATGGGAGCAGCATATACATTGATGGGGGATATACCAGGATGGGGGTGCATATAGACTGATGGGGGATATACCAGAATGCGGGCAGCATAAACACTGATGGGGGATATACCAGGAAGGGGGCGCATATACACTAATGGAGGATATACCAGGATGGGGGCAGCATATACACTGATGGGAAATATACCAAGATGGGGGTACATATACAATGATGGGGTTTATACCAGGATGGGGGCAGCATATACACTGATGGGGGATATACAAGGATTGAAGGAGCATATATACTGATCGGGGATATACCAGGATGGGGGAGCATATACACTGATGGAGGATATAACAGTATGGTGGCAGCGAATACACTGATAGGGTATATACCAGGATGGGAGAGCATACACACTGATGGGGGATATACCAGTATGGGGGCACATACCCACTGATGGGGGATATTTTAGCATGGGGGCAGTATATACAATGAAGGCGGATATACCAGGATGGGGGCAGCAGATACACTGATGGGGGATATATCACGATGGGGGTGCATATACACTGATTCAGGATATTCCAGGATGGGGGCAGCATATACACTGATGGGGGATATACAAAGATGGAGGCACTTATACACTGATGGGGAATATACCAGGATGGGGGCAGCATACACACTGATGGGGGATATACCAGTATAAGGGCGCATACACAGTGATGGGGGATATACCAGGATGGGGGCGCATACAAACTGATGGGGAATATACCAGGATTGGAGGAGCATATACACTGATAGGGTATATACCAGGATAGGGGCAGCATATAAACTGATGGGGGATATACAAGGATGGAGGCACTTATACACTAGAGGGGGATATACCAGGATGGGGGCAGCAGATACACTGATGGGGGATATACCAGGATGGGGGCACATACACATTGATGGGGTTATACCAGAATGGGGACAGCATAAACACTGATGGGGGATATACCAGGAAGGGGGCAGCATATACACTGATGGGAAATATACCAGGATGGGGGTGCATATATAATGATGGGGATATACCAGGATGGGGGCAGCATATACACTGATGGGGGATATACAAGGATAGAAGGAGCATATATACTGATGGGGGATATACCAGGATGGGGGAGCATATACACTGATGGGGGATATAACAGTATGGTAGCAGCATACACATTGATAGGGTATATACCAGGATGGGGGCAGCATATAAACTGATGGAGAATATACCAGGATGGGGGCAGCATATACACTGATGAGGGATATACGAGAATGGGGGCAGCATATACTCTGATGGGGGATATACCAGTAAGGGGGCGCATACATACTGATGGGGGATACACCAGGATTGGAGGAGCATATACAATGATGGCGGATAAACCAGGAAGGGGGCAGCATATACAATTATGGGGGAAATACCAGGGTCAGGGCAGAATATGCACTTATTAGGGATATACCAGGATGGGGGCGCATGTACACTGATGGGGGATATACCAGGATGGGGCAGCATATACACTGAAGGGGGATATACCAGGATGGGGGCAGCATATACACTGATGGGGGATATACCAGGATGGGAGCAGGATATACACTGATGGGGGATATACCAGGATGGGGGCAGCATAAACACTGATGGGGGATATACCAGGAAGGGGGGGGGTGAGCAAATACACTGATGAAGGATATACCAGGATGGGGGGGCAGCATATACACTGACGGGGGATATACCAGGATGTGGGCAGCATATACACTGATGGGGGATATACAAGGATGGGGGTGCATATACCTTGAAGGGGGATATAACAGGATAGGGGCAGCATATACACTGATGAGAGATATACCAGGGTGGGGGCGCATATAAACTGATGGGGGATATACCAGGATGGGGGCAGCATATACACTGATGGGGGAAATACCAGGATGGGAGCAGCATATACACTGATGGAGAATATACCAGGATGGGGGTACATATAGACTGATGGGGGATATACCAGATTGGGAACAGCATAAACACTGATGGGGGATATACCAGGAAGGGGGCAGCATATACACTGATGGGAAATATACCACGATGGGGGTGCATATACAATGATGGGGATATACCTGGATGGGGGCAGCATATACACTGATGGGGGATATACAAGGATTGAAGGAGCATATATACTGATGGGGGATATACCAGGATGGGGGAGCATATACACTTATGGGGGATATAACAGTATGGTGGCAGCATATACATTGATAGGGTATATACCAGGATGGGGGCAGCATATAAACTGATGTGGTATATACCAGTAAGGGGGCGCATACATACTGATGGGGGATACACCAGGATTGGAGGAGCATATACAATGATGGCGGATATACCAGGATGGGAGCAGGATATACACTGATGGGTGATATACCAGGATGGGGGCAGCATAAACACTGATGGGGGATATACCAGGAAGGGGGGGCAGAAAATAAACTGATGAAGGATATACCAGGATGGGGGCTGCATATACACTGATGGGGGATATACCAGGATGTGGGCAGCATATACACTGATGGGGGATATACAAGGATGGGGGTGAATACATCCTGAAGGGGGATATACAAGGATGGGGGTGAATATATCCTGAAGGGGGATATAACAGGATAGGGACAGCATATACACTGATGGGAGATATACCAGGATGGGGGCGCATATACACTTATGGGGGATAACCAGGATGGGGGCAGCATATACACTGATGGGGGAAATACCAGGAAGGGAGCAGCATATACATTGATGGGGGATATACCAGGATAGGGGTGCATATAGACTGATGGGGGATATACCAGAATGCGGGCAGCATAAACACTGATGGGGGATATACCAGGAAGGGGGCGCATATACACTAATAGAGGATATACCAGGATGGGGGCAGCATATAGACTGATGGGAAATATACCAAGATGGGGGTACATATACAATGATGGGGTATATACCAGGATGAGGGCAGCATATACACTGATGGGGGATATACAAGGATTGAAGGAGCATATATACTGATGGGGGATATACCAGGATGGGGGAGCATATACTATACACTGATGGGGGATATAACAGTATGGTGGCAGCGAATACACTGATAGGCTATATACCAGGATGGGAGAGCATACACACTGATGGGGGATATACCAGCATGGGGGCAGTATATACAATGATGGCGGATATACCAGGATGGGGGCAGCAGATACACTGATGGGGGATATATCACGATGGGGGTGCATATACACTGATGGGGGATATTCCAGGATGGGGGCAGCATATACACTGATGGGGGATATACAAAGATGGAGGCACTTATACACTGATGGGGAATATACCAGGATGGGGGCAGCATACACACTGATGGGGGATATACCAGTATAAGGGCGCATACACAGTGATGGGGGATACACCGGGATGGGGGAGCATACAAACTGATGGGGGATATACCAGGATTGGAGGAGCATATACACTGATAGGGTATATACCAGGATAGGGGAAGCATATAAACTGATGGGGGATATACAAGGATGGAGGCACTTATACACTAGAGGGGGATATACCAGGATGGGGGCAGCAGATACACTGACGGGGGATATACCAGGATGAGGGCACATACACACTGATGGGGAATATACCAGGATGGGGGCAGCATATACACTGATGGGGGAAATACCAGGATGGGAGCAGCATATACACTGATGGAGGATATACCAGGATGGGGGTGCATATAGACTGATGGGGGATATACCAGAATGGGGACAGCATAAACACTGATGGGGGATATACCAGGAAGGGGGCAGCATATACACTGATGGGAAATATACCAGGATGGGGGTGCATATATAATGATGGGGATATACCAGGATGGGGGCAGCATATACACTGATGGGGGATATACAAGGATTGAAGGAGCATATATACTGATGGGGGATATACCAGGATGGGGGAGCATATACACTGATGGGGGATATAACAGTATGGTAGCAGCATATACATTGATAGGGTATATACCAGGATGGGGGCAGCATATAAACTGATGGAGAATATACCAGGATGGGGGCAGCATATACACTGATGAGGGATATACGAGAATGGGGGCAGCATATACACTGATGGGGGATATACCAGTAAGGGGGCACATACATACTGATGGGGGGATACACCAGGATTGGAGGAGCATATAAAATGATGGCGGATATACCAGGATGGGAGCAGGATATACACTGATGGGGGATATACCAGGATGGGGGCAGCATAAACACTGATGGCGGATATACCAGGAAGGGGGGGCAGCAAATACACTGATGAAGGATATACCAGGATGGGGGCTGCATATACACTGATGGGGGATATACCAGGATGTGGGCAGCATATACACTGATGGGGGATATACAAGGATGGGGGTGAATATATCCTGAAGGGGGATATAACAGGATAGGGGCAGCATATACACTGATGGGAGATATACCAGGATGGGGGCGCATATACACTTATGGGGGATAATCAGGGTGGGGGCAGCATATACACTGATGGGGGATATACCAGGATGGGGGCAGCATATACACTGCTGGGGGAAATACCAGGATGGGAGCAGCATATACATTGATGGGGGATATACCAGGATGGGGGTGCATATAGACTGATGGGGGATATACCAGAATGCGGGCATCATAAACACTAATGGGGGATATACCAGGAAGGGGGCGCATATACACTAATGGAGGATATACCAGGATGGGGGCAGCATATACACTGATGGGAAATATACCAAGATGGGGGTACATATACAATGATGGGGTATATACCAGGATGGGGGCAGCATATACACTGATGGAGGATATACAAGGATTGAAGGAGCATATATACTGATGGGGGATATACCAGGATGGGGGAGCATATACACTGATGGGGGATATAACAGTATGGTGGCAGCGAATACACTGATAGGGTATATACCAGGATGGGAGAGCATACACACTGATGGGGGATATACCAGTATGGGGGCACATACCCACTGATGGGGGATATACCAGCATGGGGGCAGTATATACAATGATGGCGGATATACCAGGATGGGGGCAGCAGATACACTGATGGGGGATATATCACGATGGGGGTGCATATACACTGATTCAGGATATTCCAGGATGGGGGCAGCATATACACTGATGGGGGATATACAAAGATGGAGGCACTTATACACTGATGGGGAATATACCAGGATGGGGGCAGCATACACACTGATGGGGGATATACCAGTATAAGGGCGCATACACAGTGATGGGGGATATACCAGGATGGGGGCGCATACAAACTGATGGGGGATATACCAGGATTGGAGGAGCATATACACTGATAGGGTATATGCCAGGATAGGGGCAGCATATAAACTGATGGGGGATATACAAGGATGGAGGCACTTATACACTAGAGGGGGATATACCAGGATGGGGGCAGCAGATACACTGACGGGGGATATACCAGGATGGGGGCACATACACACTGATGGGGAATATACCAGGATGGGGGCAGCATATACACTGATGGGGGAAATACCAGGATGGGAGCAGCATATACACTGATGGAGGATATACCAGGATGGGGGCAGCATATACACTGATATGGGATATACCAGGATGGGGGCAGCATATACACTGATGGGGGATATACCAGGATGCGGCATATACATTGATGGGGGATATAGCAGGATACAGGCAGCATATACACTGATGGCGGATATACCAGTATGGTGGCAGCATATACACTGATGGAGGATATGCCAGGATGGGGTAGCATACACACTGATGGGGGATATACCAGTATGGGGGCGCATACACACTGATGGGGGATTTACCAGTATGGGGGCGCATACACACTGATAGGGGATATACAAGGATTGGAGGAGCATATATACTGATGGGGGATATACCAGGATGGGGTAGCATACACACTGATGGGGGATATTACAGTATGGTGGCAGCATATACACTAATGGGGTATATAACAGGATGGGGGAGCATACACACTGATGGGGGGATATGCCAGTATGTGGGCGCATACCCACTTATGGGGACATACTAGAATGGGGGCAGCATATACAATGATGGTGGATATACCAGAATGGGGGCAGCATATACACTGATGGGGAAGCAGCATATATACAAGGATGGGGGGGGGGCAGCATATATACCAGCATGGGAGCAGCATATACACTGATGGGGGATATACCAGTATAGGGACGCATACACACTGATGGGGAATATATCAGGATGGGGGCAGCATATACACTGATGGGGGATATACCAGTATAGGGACGTGTACATGCTGATGGGGGATATACTGGGATTGGAGTAGCATAGACACTGATGGCGAATATAACAGGATGGGGGCAGCATATACATTGATGAGGGATATACCAGGATGGTGGCAGCATATACACTTAAGGGGGATATACCAGTATGGGGGCGCATACACACTTAGGGGGGATATACCAGGATTCGAGGAGCATATACAATGATGGCGGATATACCAGGATGGGGCAGCATATACACTAATGGGGGATATACCAGGATAGGGGCAGCATATACACTGATGGGGGATATACCAGGATGGGGCAGCATATAAACTGATGGGGGACATACCAGGATGGGGGCGTATACCCACTGATGGGAATATACCAGTATAGGGACGCAAACACACTGATGGGGATATACCAGGATTGGAGGAGCATATACAATGATAGTGAATATACCAGGATGGGGGCAGCATATACACTGATGGGGGATATACCAGGATGGGTGCAGCATATACACTGATGGGGGATATACCAGGATGGGGGCAGCATATAAACTGATGGGGGATATATCAGGATGGAGTTGCATATAGACTGATGGGGATATACTAGGATGGGAGCGCATAGACACTGATGGGGGATATACCAGGATGGGAGCAGCATACACACTGATGGGGGATATACCAGGATAGGGGCAGCATATACACTGATGTGGGATATACCAGGATAGGGGCAGCATATACACTGATGGGGGATATACCAGTATGGGGGCGCATACACACTAATGGGGGATATACCAGGATTGGAGGAGAATATACAATGATGGCGGATATACCAGGATAGGGGCAGCATATATACTGATGGGGGATTTACCAGGATTGGGGCAGCATGTGCACTGATTGGGGATATACCAGGATTGTGGCACATATACACTGAAAGGGGATATACCAGTATGGGGGCGCATACACACTGATGGCGGATAAACCAGGTTTGGAGGAGCATATATACTGATGGGAAATATACCAGGATGGGTGCAGCATATACACTGACCGGGGATATACCAGGATGGGGGCAGCATACACACTGACGGGGGTTATACCAAGATGTTGGCAGCATATACTGTACACTGATGGGGGATACACCAGGATGGGGACAGCATATACATTGATGGGGGATATACAAGGATGGGTGCGCATATACACTTATGGGGGATATACCAGGATGGGGGCAGCATATACACTGATGGGGGATATACCTGGATGGGGGCAGAATATACACTGATGGGGGATATACTAGGATTGGAGGAGCATATACACTGATGGAGAATATATCAGGATGGGGGAGCATACCCACTGATGGGGGATATACCAGTATGGGGGAGCATACCCACTGATGTGGGATATACCAGTATAGGGGCACATACACACTGATGGGGGATATACCAGGATTGGAGGAGCATGTATGTGGCACCCCAGGGGGTCTGGTTGCCACAGTGGTAGAAATACCATGTCTGAGAGCGAGCATGGGTTTTCCTGGTCAGGAGCACTATCGCATGCAATGCCTCCTGCCCCAGTCCAGGGAGGGGAGGAACCTGCCCTTTATAAACTGGATCTGGGGCGGGGTTAGTAGAGTCGAGTCGAGTAGTTCCAGAGAGAGGGACAGAGGAGCAGCAAGGAGCTCTGTAGGAGACAGGAGCTGAAGGCCAGGGACTGGAGCTAGCAGAGCTCGTCCTGGCCGAAGACGCAGAGAACCGGACACCGGAGTCCGAGGCTGTGAGGATATCCACATCCAGCAGCAGAAACCACCTGGCAGGGGATTTCAGGTCCTCTGGCCATAGAAAGCCCGGAGGCTCAGTCACACGCAAGGGACCGGCACCGCCATCGAGGAGCGGAAAGTACCAAAGGCCCCAAGTCACCAGCCATACGGGTGAGCACCACACGGTACACTCAGGGACCTGGGCTACTACACGACTACAGCAGGGTAGCCAGGAAGAGTGCAGTCAGACGGGAAGGCCTACACCTCCACCTGGTCAGGGGGACTCTTGTTCGCTCACAGACTGACCAGGCCTCTAATATTAGCCTGTACTCCCGGCAGGGCCTTCTTCATTACCAACAGTAAAGACCCTGAACTGCACTGCACGGTCTCTGAGTCATTTCTGCTGCGCCCATGCACCACAACCCTCATCATCTACACACGCTGCTCTGAGGCTATACTCCTCCCGTGGGGAGTTATACAACCCTCTGCTGCGCACACAACATCAGCCTCAGCGGTCTGCCCCGCAGCGGCGGTTCTCAGTGATCGCAATCCACGGGTGGCGTAGTCGGACATTTAAACATTAAAAACCAAATAAACAGATCCGCCACTGGTTTGACCACCCTGAGCCACGGGACCGGGTTGCCGCCACGGAGACTACCAACCCCTAGCATTACACAGAGACCCGGCTCCGGGTATTCCCCCACACACGGCCCAGGGGGCGCGTCAACTTTGGCGTAGTCGACAGGATCTCGTGCCCGCAACCACCGGGTACTGCGTGCCTGAAAAAAGACTGTGATACTTACCGTGGTGAAGTTTCCTGCCATCCGCAGCCGTTTTCCCGCCATCCGCAGCCATTTTCCCGCCATTGGGCGCCATTTTCGGGACGCCGCATGGGAAGAAGAGGGGCGTGGATGCCAAAAGCGCGCGAGAGCTGAAGCCTCGCCTTACGTACTGACGCTGCGCAAGGTCCTGGAAGGAGCCCAGCGGACGCCGACGTCACCAGCGCGCGACGCAAGGTCCTCGAGCCGCGGCCTACGGAGAAGAAGCAACAGAAGGTAGGCCACGATTAACTAGGGGAGAGGAAGACACCAGGAATGGAGGGAGCTCCCACCACCTGCGCGGCTGCTGCCGCAGTGATGCCGTTCACGATGCCTTATATCCCCGGAACGACATGGTTACCCCAGTACTCAGGGGAGTCGCATACCCTGAGCGACTTTAAAGAAAGACTGAATAGCCTATTCAAAGTATACCCCCTGTCCAAGGACCAAAGAGTGAGCATCCTGATAGGCCAGTTAATCGGAGCAGCCCAAAGAGAAGTGAAGTCCTGGTCAGCCAGGGAAAAGGGGACTGTAAAGGAAATACTGGCCCGTCTAAAGGACACTTTTGATACTGGCACCTCAGCAGAGATCAAACTAAAATTTTATGGATGCAAACAGCGGGCACAAGACAGTATACGGGACTATGCTTTGAATTTGCAGGAGTCCCTGAGAGCCATTAAGCAGGCAGACCCTGACAGCGTGCGGAATGAGGATAAGCTGTTGACTGAACAGTTCATTGAGGGTCTACAGTCCAGCGCCCACCGAACCCATTTGCGTGTAATGGCGTTGCAGAACCCTGATTTGAACTTTGCGCAGAGCCATCCGGGTGCTCCGAGAACTGGCACCAGGTGGCGCGGTAACCCACAGGCGCCCTGCTATCACATATCACAAGGAGGCGACGCCCTTGTCTGCAGAGCCTGTGGGAGCTGATGCACAGGCTTTGGACAAAGCCCCGGCTGCAGACCTGCACCATCAGGTCCAAGAGCTGACCAAAAGCGTTGCCGCGCTAACCAGAACTGTGCAGTCTTTACAGGTGTCCCCTCCAGGAAAGATCCAGCTGGCTTCCAGTCCGGAGGACGTCCCTTGGTGCCGACAGAGGAAGATCCCATCATCCAGAGGAAGGCCCAGCGACCGCTACGATCAGGACGGACAACCCATCTCCCGCCGCTGCAACCAACCAGGACATATGGCAAGGTACTGTCATTTAAACGAGCCCAACCTGGGGCAGAGGGCCGACCCCCAAGCATAAGACCCCAGGGGGTCTGGTTGCCACAGTGGTAGAAATACCATGTTTGAGAGCGAGCATGGGTTTTCCTGGTCAGGAGCACTATTGCATGCAACGCCTCCTGCCTCAGTCCAGGGAGGGGAGGAGCCTGCCCTTTATAAACTGGATCTGGGGCGGGGTTAGTAGAGTCGAGTCGAGTAGTTCCAGAGAGAGGGACAGAGGAGCAGCAAGGAGCTCAGTAGGAGACAGGAGCTGAAGGCCAGGGACTGGAGCTAGCAGAGCTCGTCCTGGCCGAAGACGTAGAGAACCGGACACCGGAGTCCGAGGCTGTGAGGATATCCACATCCAGCAGCAGAAACCACCTGGCAGGGGATTTCAGGTCCTCTGGCCATAGAAAGCCCGGAGGCTCAGTCACACGCAAGGGACCGGCACCGCCATCGAGGAGCGGAAAGTACTAAAGGCCCCAAGTCACCAGCCATACGGTGAGCACCACACGGTACACTCAGGGACGTGGGTTACTACACGACTACAGCAGGGTAGCCAGGAAGAGTGCAGTCAGACGGGAAGGCCTACACCTCCACCTGGTCAGGGGGACTCTTGTTCGCTCACAGACTGACCAGGCCTCTAATGTTAGCCAGTACTCCCGGCAGGGCCTTCTTTATTACCAACAGTAAAGACCCTGAACTGCACTGCACGGACTCTGAGTCATTTCTGCTGCGCCCATGCACCCCAACCCTCATCATCTACACACGCTGCCCTGAGGCTATACTCCTCCCGTGGGGAGTTATACTACCCTCTGCTGCGCACACAACATCAGCCTCAGCGGTCTGCCCCACAGCGGCGGTTCTCAGTGATCGCAATCCACGGATGGCATAGTCGGACATTTAAACATTAAAAACCAAATAAACAGATCCGCCACTGGTTTGACTACCCTGAGCCACGGGACCGGGTCGCCGCCATGGAGACTACAAACCCCTAGCATTACACAGAGACCCGGCTCCGGGTATTCCCCCACACACGGCCCAGGGGGCGCGTCATATACAATGATGGCGGATATACCAGGATGGGGGCAGCATATACACTGATGTGGGATATAGCAGGATGGGGGCAGCAAAAACTGATGGGGGATATATCAGGATGGCGGCAGCATATATACTGATTTGGGATATACCAGGATGGGTTCAGCATATACATTGATGGGGGATATACCAGGATGGGGCAGCATATACGCTGATGGGGGATATACCAGGATGGGGGCAGCATATAAACTGATGGGGGATATACCAGGATGGGGGCAGCATATACACTGATGGGGGATATACCAGGATCGGGGCGAATATACATTTTTGGAAGATATACCAGGATGGGGGCGCATATACACTGATGGGAGATGTACCAGGATGGTGGCAGCATATACACTGATTTGAGATATACCAGGATAGGGGCAGCATATACACTGATGGGGGATATACCAGGATGGGGGAGCATATACACTGAATGGGGATATACCAGGATGGGGACGCATAGACACTGATGGGGGATATACTAGGATGGGGGCAGCATATACACTGATGGGGGATATATCAGGATGGGGGCGCATATACACTGATGGGGGATATACCAGGATGGGGGATATACCAGGATGGTGGCCCATATACACTGATGGGGGATATACCAGGATGGGGGCACATACACACTGATGGGGGATATACCAGGATGGGGGCAGCATATACACTGATGGGGGATATATCAGGATGGGGGCGCATATACACTGATGGGGGATATACCAGGATGGGGACGCATACACACTGATGGGGGATATACCAGGATGAGGGCAGCATATACACTGATGGGGGATATATCAGGATGAGGGCGCATACACACTGATGGGGGATATACCAGGATGGGGGCAGCATATACACTGATGGGGGATTTACCAGGATGGGGGATATACCAGGATGGTGGCGCATATACACTGATGAGGGATATACCAGGATGAGGGCACATACACACTGATGGGGGATATACCAGGATTGGAGGAGCATATACAATGATGGGGGATATTCCAGGATGGGGGAGCATACACACTGATGGAGGATATACCAGGATGGGGGCGCATATACGCTAATGGGGAATATACCAGGATGGAGGCAGCATATACACTGATGGGGGATATACCAGGATGTGGTCAACATATACACTGATGGGGAATATACCTGGATTGGAGGAGCATATACACTGAATGGGGATATACCAGGATGGGGGGCAGCATATACACTGTTGGGGGATATACCAGAATGGGGGCAGCATATACACTGTTGGGGGATATACCAGGATGGGGGCAGCATATACAGTGATGGAGAATATACGAGGATGGAGGCGCTTATACACTGATGGGGGATATACTAGGATGGGGGCAGCATATACACTGTTGGGGGATTTACCAGGATGGGGGCAGCATATACACTGATGGGTGATATACCAGGATGAGGGCAGCATATACACTGGTGGGGGGTATATCAGGATGGGGCAGCATATACACTGATGGAGAATATACCAGGATGGTGCTGCATATACACTGATGGGGGATATACTAGGATGGGGGCAACATATACACTGATGGAGCATATACCAGAATGGGGGGACATATACATTGATGGAGCATATACCAGGATTTGAACATATACCAGGTTTATGGGGTATATTCATGGATTGGGGCGCATATACCAGGATGGGGGTGCATATACAAGGAAGGAAGATATACCAGGATTAAGGGTAGCATATACATGGATTGAGGGAACATATACCATGATGGTGGGACATATACCAGGATTGGGAAGGCATATACATGTATTGGGGGAACATATACCGGGATGGGGGGAAATATACAAGGATTAGATAGGCATATACATAGATTGGGGAGCATATATATTGTGGCGGCCATATACCAGGCATATACATAGATTGGGGAGGTATATACATGGATTGGGGGAGGCATATACCAGAATGGGGAGGCATATACATGGATCGAGGGAACATATACATGGATGGGGGGGGCATATACCAGGATGAGGTCAGCATATACCAGAATTTGGGGAGCATATACCAGGATAAAGGGCATATACAAGAATTGGGGGCAACATACTGTATATTCAAGAATGGGGGGCATATACCAGGATGGGGGTGAACACATTCTCTATCTCTGCAGTCCCATACCCATGCCCTTGTTTGTGGCTACTCTACGCTGCCCTCGCCTGATCTCTGTACAAGTTGTTTTTTCTAAGCTAAAACCTCTGTATTCAGGTTAATTTGCCGTGTTAGCAGCTGGCGATAAATAAGTGGGTGTTGGGTTGCAGTTTAGGCACTCTGTCTCTAAAAGGTTCACCATCAATGCTTTAGGCTATGTTCACACATTTCCCTTTTTCAGCGGTTTTTTTATGCGTTTTTTTATGCAAATTTTCAGCTGCGTTTTACAGTATCAGCAAAGTCTATGAGATTCCAGAAATCTCATGCACACAGCTTGGTTTTTATTTGTTCAGTATTTTGTGCTTTGCATGTTTTTTTCAGAATAGAACATGTCACTTCTTTCAGCGTTTTTTCACCCATTGGAAATAATGGGTGGTGAAAAACACGCTAAAAAAGGCGCCAAAAATGCAGCTGTCAGGCTTTTCAGCGTTTTTTTTCAGC
The DNA here is from genome assembly GCF_046119375.1 of Phyllobates terribilis. NCBI lineage: Eukaryota > Metazoa > Chordata > Amphibia > Anura > Dendrobatidae > Phyllobates > Phyllobates terribilis. Next base: position 149,262,593 of record NW_027362772.1, on the reverse strand, counting down.
ATGTTTTGTGCCAAAACCAGAATGAGATTTTTTTTGTTCACTGAACTTCATGTAGATACATAAAGAGACAAAAGGACAGTGAAAACAGCGCAGCAAAAGTCGCAGTAAAAACGTACCAAAAAACAAGCAAAAAGGCAAGAAAAATCCTGAACAAAACTCCTGGCATGAGATCAGGTTTTTCTGCAGAAAAAGAAGCTGAAAAAACGCAATGTGAGAACATAGCCTTATTGGAATACCTTGCGGACATTCCTGCAACATTCGGAGCACAAGGTTCAAGGCAGGTACTACAAAGAGTGCCTTATCCTCTGTCATACAGGGAACGATGAACATGGAACCACGTGAAGGGAAGATAATGGATCTCGGTTGCACTCCGAGACTGGATGGGAAATCCCTGGGGCTGACAGGACCAGTAAATAAAGGGATAGTCCAGGAGGAATGGTTTGTAATGCTGAAGAATAAGAAATGTTGTGACGGATACTGGGTCTTATAATCTGATGAACTTGAACTGTCCAGGTCCCAGATCCGATGTACAGGAAAGACTTCAGAGCACCCGAGCGGGATTGAGAGTGGGCAGCGCAGAGCAGGAGGGAGAAGGACCAGAGCAAAGACGGTCAAAATAGGATCACGAGAAAGTGGGGTTCTGCCAGGTAGTCCCAAGTTGCCTGAGGAAGGATTGAACCTCTGTCCGGTGAACGCAGCGCGACGTGGGAGGCCTTTACCTGTGAAGTGTCTAAAGAACTGTGAGTAAAATCTTGGATGACTGCACTGCACTGCCTCTGTCCATTCTTCATCGGCACTATCGTTCCCCCTGCACTACAACCCCCAGTGCGACCCACTCTCTACCCCTACACTGCCCTGAGGCCTTGCTCCACCTGTGGGGAGCCGTCCCATCTTCAGCTGCCCTAACATCTGCCTCAGAGGCCTGTTGCAGCACTGGTGATCCTCACCAGGTACTACAGGTGGCGTCACAAACTTTCCCAAATCCCCTATATATATCCCCCCCTTTTTTGAGTGACCGCCCTGGGCCATGGACCGGGCCAGCCACCGTGATATCCCCTGTACCGGCAACCAGAGGCCCAGCTGCCAAGTACCCCATGGCCCTGGGGGCGCATCAACTGCATGTCCACTGAGTTATGTGCGGCGGCTCCTGAAGATGGAGGCCTGGAGAAAGCGGAGGCTTGCGGCCTACAAGTGAGTGTGATGCACCTCACACCAGGTAGCACATTGGAAGTGCCAGGACGTTATGGAGCAGCAGCTCGTTCACAGCTACCGCCCTCTGCCACTTTACAGATGCAAAACCTGTAACGGGGCCACCATTGTGTCATATGCCATTTATAACACTGGTACCTTCTTATACGCATTGATTTTCAGTAAGCTATGTCCATCCACACCATGCTGGAGGCCACGTTGAGGCATCAAAGCATAAGAAATATTGTGAGAGACTGACAACTCCTACTAGAGTTTGGGAAGTCTCCCCTTTTTCCTTTTGGGGAGAATTCTCTTTAGCACCCCCTTAGGCATCAGGGCATTGGTGCGACTGGTACCTCTGCACCAGCTATAGTTGTGCCCCTGAATAGAAGTGGAGAGCTTGGTCTTTTTGAACATACAGTTAGGTCCAGTAATATTTGGACAGTGACACATGTTTTGGCATTTTAGCTGTTTACCAAAACATATTCAATATACAGTTACGTAATCAATATGGGATTAATGTGCAGACTGTCAGCTTTATTTTGAGGGTAATCACATCTTAATTAGAGTAAGGGTTTAGGAATTACAGCTCGTTGATATGTAGCTGCCTCTTTTTCAAGGGACCAAAAGTAATTGGACAATTATCTCAAAAGCTCTTTAGTGGGTTGCATGGGCTAATCTCTCATTAATCCATTATCAATTAAGCAGGTAAAAGATCTGCAGCTGAGTCCATGTGCTGCATTTGCATTTGGAAGCTGTTGCTGTGAACCCACAACATGCAGTCAAAGGAGCTCTCAATGGAAAAGAAATAGACCATCATTAGGTTGAAAAAAAGAAGAAATCCATCAGAGAGATAGCAGAAATGTTAGGAGTGGCCAGATCAACAGTTTGGTACATTCTGTAAAAAAAGGGCTAGTCAGATTGAGAACTCAAAAAGGCCTGGACGTCCACGGAAGACAACAGTGGTGGGTGATCGCAGAATCCTTTCCATGGTGAATAAAAACCCCTTCAGAAGGTGCACCCAACCCAAGTGAAGAACACTCTCCAGGAAGTCGGTGTTTCAGTATCTAAGTCTACCAAAAAGAGAAGACTTCATGAGAGCAAATATAGAGGGTTCACCACAAGGTGTAAACCATTAATCAGCCTTAACAATAGAAAGAGCAGACTTTGCCAAAAACGTCTAAAGAAGTCAGCCCAGTTCTGGAAAAGACTTGGATCGGCTCATGATCCAAAGCGCACCACATCACTTGTAAAACATGGTGGAGGCAGTGTGATGGCGCGGGCATTCATGGCTTCCAATGGTCCTGGGTCACTAGTGTTTATTGATGATGTGACCAAAGACAGAAGCAGCCGGGTGAATTCTGAAGTGTACAGGGCTATACTCTCTGCTCAGATTCAACCAAATGCAGCAAGGTTGATTGGACGTTGCTTCACAGTAAAGATGGACAATTACCCAAAACAAACTGCGAAAGCAACCAGGAGTTTTTAAGACTAAGAAGTGGAATATTCTGCAATGGCCGAGTCAATCACTAAATCTCAACCTCATTGAGCAGCATTTCACATGCTAAAGACAGAACTTAAGGCAGAAAGACCCTCAAACAAGCAACAACTGAAGTCAGCAGAAGTAAAGGCCGGCAAAGCATCACAAAGGAGGAAACCCAGTGTTTGGTGATGTCCATGACTTCCAGACTTCAGCCAGTCATTATAAAACTGAAAGAAATGTCTATCTAATAAAGACAATATCAATATAATTAGAATAATTCAGAGAAAGACATAAATGGAATAACCAGAATTATATTTCATCATAAAGTTTATTAAATAATCATTAAGAAAATTACATATACCTGGAAAAGGGTCTGCTAAAAGACACACATATCAGGATAAAGATGGAAAGTGATCAAAAATAGATCAATAAATTCATGATAAGAAGAGACCACGAGTCCCCAAAAAGAATACAAATGTAATAGAGCAAAGATAATATCAAATAGCAAAAGCTAGCTTAGAATAGTTGCCGAGGTAATACCATGCAAAAACACACCTGATTGGATAACTGGAATTACATAAAGAAATATCAATGCAAAAATAATCAATAAATATACTATTACTCACATTAATACGAAGAAAAATACCTAGGCACTGTAAGTTAATTTCAGTCCGCGTATATAGAGTGTGCTTGAACAAGGATCTAAACTAACATGTCATAGTATCTAACAAAAAATGTGCATATCATCAGTATGAAATATGTTAATAAAGCCTGTGTATAGAGGGTGTAACTAGGCACAACTAGATGACATTTTGTCAATTGTATAACAAGCAAAATTCATGTCATAAGTAAAGTACAGAAAATCCCACAATGTAGAGCACACAAGGTGCATGCAATAAAGTGCATGAATAAAGTGTATAAATAAAGTGTATAAATAAAGTGCATAAATAAAGTGCATGAATAAATTGTATTAATAAAGTGCATAAATAAAGTGCATGAATAAAGTGTATAAATAAAGTGCATGAATAAAGTGCATAAGTAAAGTGCATGAATAAAGTATATAAATAAAGTGCATGAATAAAGTGTATAAATAAAATGCATAAATAAAGTGCGTAAATAAAGTGCATGAATAAAGTGTATAAATAAAGTGCGTAAATAAAGTGTATAAATAAAATGCGTAAATAAAGTGCATAAATAAAGTGCATGAATAAAGTGTATAAATAAAGTGCATGAATAAAGTGCATAAATAAAGTGCATAAATAAAGTGTATAAATAAAGTGCATGAATAAAGTGTATAAATAAAATGCATAAATAAAGTGCATGAATAAAGTGTATAAATAAAGTGCATGAATAAAGTGCATAAATAAAGTGCATGAATAAAGTGTATAAATAAAGTGCATGAATAAAGTGTATAAATAGAATGCATAAATAAAGTGCGTAAATAAAGTGCGTAAATAAAGTGCATGAATAAAGTGTATAAATAAAGTGCGTAAATAAAGTGCGTAAATAAAATGCATAAATAAAGTGGCTATACATATTGATCTTTACCTAAGGACATGGTAAAGCCAGTATTATAGGCACAAGGGGGGTAATTTATCCAATTAATTTTGAGCCTCTGAAATGAGGAGGCTTTGTAGAGAAATGGCTGCAATTCCTAAAAGTTTCACAGGATATTTTTGTTCAACCCCTTTAATTACACCTGAAAGTCTCCACTTCAATTGCATCTCAGTTGTTCCATTTTAAATCCAAAATAGTGGCCTGCAGAGCTGAAATCATGGAGATTCAGTCACTGGCCAAATAATTCTGGACCTGATTGTATGTTGCAATAGTTTGTGCACTTTTCATGATATATATATATATATATATATATATATATATATATATATATATATATATATTATAAGCCCCTCGCCACAAAAAAAAAACATATTAAAATTAATCGGACAGCTTTAACTAGCACCACGGCCTTTTCGATCTTATGTCCCCTTTCAATAACCTTTTGGCACAGTTGCCAGCGGTAGACTTTATGATTAATGTTCGCCCACAACTATTATTTTCTTTGAAGTCATATAGCTGTAACAATTCAATGTGACAGGTTCTCCTCCAAGACAAATGGAGACGCATTGATTCCTACAGCCCACGATTGTCACAGGTTGAATAATTTTTAGCGAAGAATTTCCCTAGCGGAAAAATGAACCTAAAGACATTGTCTTACTTGGTAGTTTGCTAAGTTCATTCATAAATTTGTCCTTCATGTCGGAGAAGACATTGGGCTTGGTTGATACACCCGTGCCATTTTGGTGGGGCTCTGGCAGGGCCGTCGTGTGCGTCGTCTGCTCAGATGCATACTCGGCAGATCTACGCTCCTGGCTCATCGTTGAGCTGCGGAAAGAAAAAAAATACATGAATTGTAGACTATAAAATGGTTTTTCGCATCAAAAGAGACAAGCTCTTACTGAGAAACACATTAGATGTCAGTAGATAAAGTGATAAAGGTCACGTTCGTTGCTCAGTATAATATATATTCTGTAGTATAAGCATTTTATAAAGGCAGAATGTGAGGATGAAATAGACATATTACATATTTCTATCATGGGCTTCAGGAGATGAATATGAAGTTAGTTTCGCTGCTTTGACATGGTAAATTGATTTTAAGCTGTTACCTTACATAACATAATACTGTTACATGCAGACAGCAGAGCTGAGAGCCAGGAGACTGTATGGCGGCACACTGAGCTTGTCCTTTGCGTGCCGCTATATGGTTAGAATAGTACAGTATGGCCCCCATAGTCTGCCAAGGGTTCTATATCAAGGCTTCCAACAACTTGGACATCATTCAACTTTGGATGTCACATTCAGCTGAAATGTATTGCGGCACAGAGACCCGCCGGGTCCCTACACTGCAATACATGCCGCTGGCTATTCAGTGGCTGACAGCTGATGTCTGCGTTAAAGTCACTGGCAGCACATTGTAGTGACATTATGCGCTGCCTGTCACATGTATGCTGAAGTAAGCTGCCAGCTTCTGCACTAGCTATGGAATAGGACACTATTACTGGAAGGGGCCAAGGATGGGGGGCATTATACCAGGATGGGGGACATATATTATTGAATGGGACCCAGGATGGAGTGCATTATACCAGGACAGGGGACATACATTATTGGATGGGACCCAGGATGGAGGGCATTATAGTAGGATTGGGGACATATATTACGGGAAGAGGCCCAGAAGGTGGGGCATTATACCAAGATGGGGGACATCATATAATACTGGATGGGGCCCTGGATGGAGGACATTATACCTGGATGGGGGAAATATATTACTGGAAGAGGCCCAGAAGGTGGGACACTATACCAAGATGGGGGACATCATATAATACTGGATGGGGCCCTGGATGGGGGACATTATGCCAGGATAGGGAACATATATTACTGGAAGAGGCCCAGAAGGTGGGGCACTATACCAAGGAGGGGGACATATAATACTGGATGGGGCCCTGGATGTGGGACATTATAACAGGATTGAGGACATATATTACTGGAAGGGGCCCAAGATGGAGGGAATATATTACTGGAAGAGCCCCAGGATGGAGGACATTATACCAGGATGGGGGACATGTATTACTGTAAGGGGCCCAGGGTGGGGGACATTATACTAGGATAGAAGAAATATATTTCTACAAGGGTCCCAGGATGGGGAACATTATACCAGGATGGGGGACATATATTACTGTAAGGGGCCCAGGGTGGGGGACATTATACCAGGAAGGGGCCCAGAATGGAAGACATTATACCAGGAAAGGGAGACGTTATACCAGGAAGTGGGCCAGTATTGAGGACATTATACCAGGAAAGAGAGACATTATACAAGGAAGGGGCCAAGGGGGACATATATTACTGGAAGATGTGTGGCACCCTGCTACCACAGGACCCAAAAGGGTGCATGGACGGACTTCTCCACAAGAGGCCCTCATTACATAACAGACACCTCCACCCTTCCACCTCATATCACCAGAGGGAGCCCTGTTAGGGATATATATACTGGAGGGTGGAGTTAGGCAGGCAGTGTGTGCTGGCACAGAGATCAGCGAAGAAGCAGCATGTGAGCTGCTGTGCTGAGGGCCAGCCAGGGCCTAAAGCACGTGCTGAATCCTCATGGCCTTGAGCGTGGCCAGAGGCAAGGAGAAGAGTGAGAGGAGTTATGGGGGTAGAGGAGCATCTTAGGCTCACCCCAGAACACAAGCCGGACACTGGGTCCGCGCCTCCAGGGTCCTCTATGCCCAGTAGGAATAACCGGTATACCAGGAGGATTCTAAACCCCTGGTCAACCTGAAGCTACAATCATTTAAAGAACTAGGAACCACGAAGGCCCCAGCGTCCAGAGATAGTGGTAGCCAAAAGAAAGTTCTTACCACCAAGCATGCAGGTGAGGAGAGGGAAAGAGTACAGAAGCTAGGCCTAGTTTCAGGCTGGTCAGAAGATTCAGAGAGAGAGGAAGAAACAGATCAGGAGGCCTTATACCCGCTCACTGGGGAGAGTCCAGAAGTGCACCCTTCCTATCAAGTACCCTGGACCGTACCTGCTGTCTACACCAGTAAAGGTACAGAAGCGAACCCCCTGTTTGCGTGTCTGTTATTCTCCCCTGGCCCGGCTGGGCCACCTCTCACCTGCATCCCTTTTATCAACCCTGCCCTGGGGGCCCGCTCCGCCTGCGGGGAGCAGAAACGTCCCAGCTGCCTTCCCATCACCCCCGGAGGCCTGCAGCAGCGCCCCGGTACTCATTACCGGGAACCACAGGTGGCGTCACGAGACAAAACTGTTAGCAATCCCCTTTTTAAAGAGTGACCCCAGGGTAAGGGCCCGGGAGCCGACTGTCGTGACATCTCATAGAAGGTCAAGGCCCGGGTACCGAGTTTCCCCCCATATCCTCCCTGGGCGAGTCAGCTCATCCTGGCGTCACGAACAGGATTTCGTGCCCGTTGCCACCGGGTACTGTGTGCCGTAATTGAACTGTGTTTAAACTGTGGTGAACATCGCCACCATTACCGCGTCGCCGCGCGGGAAGAAGAGGGGCGTAACTGCGGGAACCAGAGAGGCGTGACCGTTGGTAGCGCGTAGGAAGTGTCAGGTCCTGGAAGGAGACCATGATCTGCGGAACTGCGGCCTACCTGATAAAAGTAAAGAAGGTAGGCTACGGTTTACTAGGGGGGTGCAACCATGGCCGGCAACCAGCAAAATGCCGGAGCACTGGTTAACGCTCCTGATGCTCAACTTGCGCCCGGCGCTGCTCAGGCCGGAGAGGCCACCCCACCAGCAGGGGTCGTGGCTCCAGTGATACCCACGGCCCTACTGTATGTCCACAGGGTGGTGGAGGAGAGCAAACCCTCACCACATAGAGCTGATGACCCGGCTGGGCCAGCCTATTGTGGGCAGGTGCTTCCTCGGAGGGAGCACCATTATTGAACTGCTGAAAACTACTGTACATAGTTACCCGTAAGGGTACAAAAATTCGTTTTTGTGAGAGCTAAAAATACATGTGTGCATTTAGTTACCCGTGAGGGTAGAGACTGTAGGTTATGGACGGTGAATAACCAAAAAACTGTCCGTTGTAAATAGTTGCACTTATTAAAGTGCCCCCTATTGGTTTTGTATTAAGAGACCACTGAACAAAAACCCGTTTGGCGTGGCCGAAGACGTGGTCCAGCACCTGGATCACTTATGCCCTGTAGCCACACCCAGGGCCTATGTTGAGGGTTTTCAGACGGGTCCCTCATGCTATTCATGTTGCACCTTCACCAGTGACATGGACACCTGGTTATGGGACTCACTGTAACTTTGAAAATTTTCTATGTGTTATTGTTATCGTAATTGTTGTTGTTACCTGTTTTACAGAAATGCTTCAGTTCGGGAGTACTGAGTTGTACTAGGGGGGAATGTGGCACCCTGCTACCACAGGTGCCACAGGACCCAAAAGGGTGCATGGACGGACTTCTCCACAAGAGGCTCTCATTACATAACAGACACCTCCACCCTTCCACCTCATACCACCAGAGGGAGCCCTGCTAGGGATATATATACTGGAGGGTGGAGTTAGGCAGGCAGTGTGTGCTGACACAGCGATCAGTGAAGAAGCAGCATGTGAGCTGCTGTGCTGAGGGCCAGCCAGGGCCTAAAGCACATGCTGAAGCCTCAGGGCCTAGAGCGTGGCCAGAGGCAAGGAGAAGAGTGAGAGGAGTTATGGGGGCAGAGGAGCATCTTAGGCTCACCCCAGAACACAAGTCGGACACCGGGTCTGCTCCTACAGGGTCCTCTACGCCCAGTAGGAATAACCGGTATACCAGGAGGATTCTAAACCCCTGGTCAACCTGAAGCTACAATCATTTAACCCTAGAACGCATGACCATAAAAATCTACTTTTTCACATACCTGGGGCCTTTTAGGCCCGTGTGCAAATAACATGGAATAACTCAAACAAAAATGACAAACAACTATATACCTGAGGAATACCTAGAGTTTCAAAATTCAAACTAAAGTAATCTTGCAGAAAATAGAAAACAATTAACAGGGCGGGCCTGCGAAGCCCCAGGTATGCGTTCTATGGTTAAAGAACTAGGAACCACGAAGTCCCCAGCATCCAGAGATAGTGGTAGCCAGACGAAAGTTCTTACCACCAAGCATGCAGGTGAGTAGAGGAAAAGAGTACAGAAGCTAGGCCTAGTTTCAGGCTGGTCAGAAGCTTCAGAGAGAGAGGAAGAAACAGATCAGGAGGCCTTATACCCGCTCACTGGGGAGAGTCCAGAAGTGCACCCTTCCTATCAAGTACCCTGTACCGTACCTGCCGTCTACTCCAGTAAAGGTACTGAAGTGAACCCCCTGTGTGCGTGTCTGTTATTCTCCCCTGGCCCGGCTGGGCCACCTCTCACCTGCATCCCTTTCATCAACCCTGCCCCGGGCGCCCGCTCCACCTGTGGGGAGCAGAAACATCCCAGCTGCCCTCCCATCAACCCCGGAGGCCTGCAGCAGCGCCGGTACTCATTACCGGGAACCACAGGTGGCGTCACGAGACAAAACTATTAACAATCCCCTTTTTAAAGAGTGACCCCAGGGTACGGGCCCGGGAGCCAACTGCCGTGACATCCCATAGAAGGTCAAGGCCCGGGTACCGAGTTTCCCCCCATATTACCCCTGGGCGAATCAGATGCCTGGGAAGGAGGACATTATAACAAGATGTGGGACATATAATACTGGAAGGGCTGAGGATGGGAGACATTGTACCAGGATGGAGGACATATATTACTGGAAGAGCCCCAGGATGGGGAAAATTATACCAGGATGGGAAACATATATTACTGGAAGGGGCCCAGGATGGAGTACATTATACAAGGAAGGGGCCCAGGATGGAGGACATTATACCATGAAAAGGAGACATTATACCAGAAGGGGCCCAAGATGGAGACATTATATCAGGAATCAGACGGGGCACATTATTACTGCAAGGGGCCCAGGAGGGAGCATATTTTACCAAGAAAAATAGCGCATCTGGTGAAGCGATTGTGACACCCCAGGGGTCTGGTTGCCACAGTAATAGAGATATTACGTCTGAGAGCAGGTGGGAGGTCTCTTGGTCAGGAATCCTATGCATGCCACACCTCCTGCCCAGTCCTGGGAGGGGAAGAACTTCCCCTATATAAAACTGGGGCTGAGGCAGGGTTAGTTAGTTAAGAAGAGGAGAAGCAGCTATAGGAAAGAGAGATCAGGAGCTCTGGGGAAGTCGTGCTAAAAGGAATCAGGGGCTGGCAGCTGTAGAGCTCGCCCTGATTGAAGAATTATCACCGGACCCGGAGTCCGAGGCTGTGGGGACTAATCCTTACCCAGCAGCAGAAACCGACCGGCAGGGGATTTCAGGTCCTCTGGCCAAGAAACCCGAAGGCACGGTCACACGCGTGGGACCAGCACCGCCGTCGTGGAGCGGAAGCCACTAGAAGGCCCCGAGTCACCGGCCATACGGGTGAGCACCACACGGTACACTCAGGGACGTGGGCTACTTTTACCCGCCTCTAGCAAGGTAGCCAGAAGAGTACAATTAGTTGGGGAGGCCTACAACTCCGCCTGGCCAGGGGAAATCCCATCTGCTCAAAGACTGACCAGGCCCCGATCGCTAGCCAGTACTCCGGGAGGGTCTATCTTTATCACCAGTAAAGACCCTGAACTACACCGCATCGTCTCTGAGTGGTTCCTGCTACCCCCATCATCCACGTCGGCTGCCCTGAGGCCATACCCCTCCCGTTGGGGGTTATACCATCTACGCTGCACAATCGTATCACCGGCCTCAGCGGTCTGCCCTGCAGCGGCAGCTCCATAGCTGCATTCAACGGGTGGCGTAGTCGTCCAACATCTACTGCTAATACTCAGCCACACAGTTTGACTCCCTGCGCACGGACCGGGTCACCGCCACGAGACTACTACCCCCAACAGGCCCGGCTCCGGGTAGTCCCCGCGTGCACAACGCTACACTAAGTAGGCCCAGGGGCGCGTCAACTTTTGGCGTAGTCGGCAGGATTTCGTGCCTGCAACCACCGGGTACTGCGTGCCTGAAAAAGACTGTTCAAACTTACCAGTGGTGAAGATTCCCGCCATCCGGCGCCATCTTCTACCTTCTTCCCGCCATCCGCGAAGTTTTCCCGCCATCCGGCGCCATCTTCTACCTTCTTCCCGCCATCCGCGAAGTTTTCCCGCCATCCGGCGCCATCTTCTGCCTTCTTCCCGCCATCCGTGGAGTTTTCCCGCCGTTGGACGCCATCTTGAAGACGCCGCGCGGTAAGAAGAGGGGCGTGGACTCTGAAAGCGCGCGAGAACTGAAGCCCCGCCTCACGTCATGACGTTGCGTAAGGTCCTGGAAGGAGCCCAGCAGACGCCGACGTCACAGGAGCGCGACGGAAGGTCCTCAACCCTGACGATCCACTGCGGAGCCGCGGCCTACGGAAGAGGATCATCGCAAGGTAGGCCACGGTCCACTAGGGGGGGAGAAAGATGTCGGATACGGAGGAGAGCTTCACTGCCTCAACCCCCGCCAGCGCCACCGCTGCTGCAGTCATGCCTTTCACCATGCCCTATATCCCGGGAGCAGCCTGGCTACCCCAGTACTCAGGGGAGTCACATACCCTGAATGACTTTAAAGAAAAGCTGGATAGCCTCTTCCAGGTGTACCCCCTCACAGAAGAGCAAAAAGTGAGCATCCTGGTGGCCCAACTAACCGGGGCAGCCCAAAGGGAGGTAAAATCCTGGCCACCTGGGAGGAGGACTGTCGCAGGGATACTAACCCGGCTGAGGGACACCTTTGATACCCGCACTTCAGCCGAGATTAAGCTTAGATTCTATGGGTGCAAGCAACGAGCACATGAGAGTATAAGGGACTATGCACTAAACCTGCAAGAGGCCCTGAGAGCCATTAAGCAGACCGACCCTGACAGCGTGGGAAACGAGGACAGGCTGTTGACCGAGCAATTTATAGAGGGACTATATTGCAATGTCCACCGAACCCAGTTGCGGGCCATAGCCTTACAGGATCCTCATCTGGACTTTGCACAGTTCAAGGACAGAGCCATCCGGGTGCTCCGAGAACCGGCACCGGGTGGCGTTGTGACCCACAGGCGCCCTACTACCACTTACCACCAGGAGGCGGCGCCCTTGTCGGCAGGGCCTGTGGGAGCTGATGCGCAGGCTTTGAACAATGACCCGGCTCCGGACCTGCACCATCAGGTCCAAGAGCTAGCTAAAAGCGTTGCTGCGCTAACCCGAACTGTGCAGTCTTTACAGGTTTCCACTCCAGGGAAGATCCAGCTGGCATCCGGACCGGAGGACATCCCGTGGCGTCGACCAAGGAGGACCCCACCGGCCAGAGGAAGACCCAGCGACCGATACAACGAGGACGGACAACCTATCTGCCGCCGCTGCAATCAACCCGGACATATGGCAAGGTACTGTCCTTTAAACTGGCACAACCTGGGGTAGAGGGCCAACCCCCAGGAAAAAGATCACCAGGCCCATCGAACTGGCGCGACAAATATGTGGGAGGACGTCCAGTCTTGCCTGTGGTACTGGATGGCATCCCTATGAGTGCCCTACTGGACACCGGGTCACAGGTCACCACCATCCCGTACGTGCTCTTCAAGCAGTACTGGAATGACTCGGATATAACCCGCTATCCAGACGACGACTTGAGTATCATCGCCAGTAATGGTCAGCCCGTGCCACAGATCGGATTTAAAGAAATGACCATTAAAATCGGTAGAGTCGAACTGGCAGCACAGGGACTGATCATTGTAGACATTGACAAGCGCGAGAGTCACCCAAAGATAACTCTAGGAACTAATGTGATTGAAAATTGTCTTGCAGAGGTGATTTTCATTTTACAGCAGGTTGCCAAGAACGCCAGCTCCGGCCAGCAGCGAGTGCTCCAGAAAGAGATCCGGGCACTGATGCGACGGCAACAGGTGGAACTCTCCGGTGGTGAGATTGGTAGCGTAAGAATGTGTGACCCTTTCCCTATTGCCATGCCCCCGAAAAGTGAAATGATGATTTGGTGCCGGGCAGCTATTGGTCTGAGAGGTAGAGATTACCAGGCCATGGTAGAACCAGTCTACTCAGACAGTAGGCCCACCATTTTGACAGCACGGGGGGTAGTTGATGTACGCCATGGGAGGGTGCCCGTTCGTATAATAAATATCGGGAAAAGGGAAGTATACCTGCCCCGGTATGCTACGCTAGCCAAATTATATACTATCAACCAAAATTCTATACAGTCTGTGGAACCCTTGCCTCCATCTCACCCGGAGGAAGGTAACGGCTCTACGAAAATAATGGAGGATTGGTGTCAGCAACTACATTTGGGTACTGACTCCACTCCCTCCCACCAGAAACAGGGAGTCTACCGGGTGGTTCGAGAGTACGAGAGAGTGTTTAGTAAACACCCGTTAGACTTCGGGCGAGTCAAGGGGGTAGAACACCACATCCCCACGGGAGACCATCCTCCCATAAAAGAGAGGTATCGACCCGTACCCCCTGCACACTACCAACACGCCAAGGGGATGCTTAGAGACATGAAGGAGGCTGGGGTAATCAGGGATAGCTGTAGCCCCTGGGCAGCTCCACTAGTCTTGGTCAAAAAGAAAGACAACACCATGAGAATGTGTGTAGATTACCGGAAAATTAACCGTATCACACACAAAGATGCGTACCCCTTACCAAGAATAGAGGAGTCTTTGGCTGCTTTAAAATCTGCTAACTTCTTCTCCACCTTGGATCTCACTAGCGGGTACTGGCAGGTTCCTGTAGCAGAGGCGGACCGGGAGAAGACCGCATTCACCACCCCGATGGGACTTAGCGAGTTTACCTGCATGCCGTTCGGACTCTGCAACGCACCAGGAACCTTCCAGCGATTGATGGAATGCTGTCTGGGACACCGAAACTTTGAGACAGTCCTGTTATACCTGGACGATGTCATCGTCTATTCCAAGACCTACGAGGACCATCTGAAACACCTGGCGGAAGTGTTCGAAGCTCTGGCAAGTTACGGCCTAAAGGTGAAACCCACCAAGTGTCACCTCCTGAAGCCAAAGGTGCAGTACCTGGGACACGTGGTGAGTGCTGACGGAGTGGCTCCCGACCCTGATAAGATCACCGCAATTAAGGAATGGCCAAGCCCCTCCAGCGTAAAGGAAGTGAGGCAGTTCCTCGGGTTGGTAGGCTACTACCGAAGGTTCATTCCCGGTTTCACCAAAAAGGCAGCTCCTATGCAGGACCTCCTGATAGGCCAGTCCAGGAAGGCCAAGAACCAGAAGCCACCCTTCAGATGGGAGAAGCTGGAAGAAGAGTCCTTCCGCCAGCTGAAGATGGCCCTCACGGGGGATGAGATCCTGGCGTACCCTGATTATAGCCAGCCCTTTATCCTCTACACCGACGCCAGTAACATCGGGCTAGGAGCCGTACTGTCCCAGATCCAGCAGGGGAAGGAACGGGTGATTGCTTACGCCAGCCGAAAACTGCGACCCACCGAAAGAAACCCTGAGAATTACAGCTCATTTAAGCTAGAGTTCCTGGCAGTGGTGTGGGCAGTCACCGAACGCTTTAAGCACTACCTCGCTGCTTCCCGGTTCACCGTGTACACGGATAACAACCCGTTGACACACCTGGACACTGCAAGACTCGGTGCCCTAGAGCAGAGATGGATGGCCCGCTTGTCCAACTATGAGTTTACAATCAAATACCGGGCAGGACGCTCCAATACCAACGCGGACGCCCTGTCCAGGATGCCGAACCTACCGGACGTAGGGGAAGATTCAGAGGAACTGGAAGAAGTTGAACTCCCCGCGTTCCACCGTCATGGGACTATCCAGTATTCCCACCGTGTAAGGAGTAAGCAATCCGCTACGTTCAACCCATTACCTCATTACAACTGGGCGGAGACGCAAGACAGTGACCCTGCCGTCCGACTGGTAAAGGAGATGCTGACTCGGCCAGATGCACGCCTTGACCCAGACGCTCCGGAGGAAGCCAAGCAACTGTGGGCTGAGAAGAGTCGACTGTTCCTTTACAAGGGGAAGTTGTGCCGCAGAATGGTTAACTCCCGGATAGTGTTGAGCGATACCTTCCGATATCAGGAAATATCGTATCGGATTGGATCGGGCCGATACCCAAAAAGTATCGGATATCGCCGATTCCGATACCGGAAACCAATGCAAGTCAATGGGACACAAATATCGGAATGAAAATAAACCCTTTCTTTCCTTGTAGGTTAATTCTACATGAAGTAAAACAACTAAGAATAATGTAGAATGACATGAAAAGCCGGCAATTCATCAGCGGCATACACCGGTACCCGACAATTTACAACAGAAAGAATAGAGCATCACACATAGATTAGATAGATAGAAACATGTCAGTCACATATATATGAAGTACAGTGACAGTGTTGCTTACTGTACTTGTCATTTAGTGTAAAGGATTTATTTAAAAAAATATTAGTGTTTTCGTGCACCGTCTCTTTAAAAAAGCCGGCCGGCAATTCAGCAGCGGTACCCGACAATTTATAACAGACAGAATAGAGAATCACACATAGATTAGATAGATAGAAACATGTCAGTCACATATATATGAAGTACAGTGACAGTGTTGCTTACTGTACTTGTCATTTAGTGTAAAGGATTTATTTAAAAAAATATTAGTGTTTTCGTGCACCGTCTCTTTAAAAAAGCCGGCCGGCAATTCAGCAGCGGTACCCGACAATTTATAACAGACAGAATAGAGAATCACACATAGATTAGATAGATAGAAACATGTCAGTCACATATATATGAAGTACAGTGACAGTGTTGCTTACTGTACTTGTCATTTAGTGTAAAGGATTTATTTAAAAAAATAATAGTGTTTTCATGCACCGTCTCTTTAAGAAAGCCGGCCGGCAATTCAGCATCTGTACCCGACAATTTAGAACAGAAAGAATAGAGAATCACACATAGATTAGATAGATAGAAACATGTCAGTCACATATATATGAAGTACAGTGACAGTGTTGATTACTGTACTTGTCATTTAGTGTTAAAATAAAGGATTTATTTAAAAAAAAATTGGCGTGGGGTTCCCCTTAATTTTAGGCTCTAGCGGAGGTTAAGCAGACAGCTGGGGCAAATGTTTGAAGCCTGGGAAGGGGGTAATACCCACGGAGCTTCCCAGGCTACTAATATCAGCCCCCAGCTGAATACCTAGCCTTTACTAGCTATTAAAATGGGGGAACCCCCCCAAAAAAATAACGTGGGGTCCCCCCTAATTTAATAGCTAGCACAGGCTAGGCAGACAGCTGGGGGCTGATATTAATAGCCCAGGAAGGGTGCCATGAATATTGGCCCCCTCCCAGGCTAGAAACACCAGCCGTCAGCCGCCCCAGAAATGGCGCATCCATAGGATGCGCCAATTCTGGCACTTAGCCTCGCTCTTCCACGCTGCCCTGGTGCGGTGGCAGGGGGTAATAGGGTTGGGGTTGATGTCAGCTTATAATGTCAGCTGACATCAAGCCCAGGTTAGTAATGGAGAGGCGTCTATAAGACACCCCCATTACTAACCCCATAGTCAAAGTTAAAAGAAAACACAAACACCCAGAGTAAAGTCCTTTAATTGAAATAAAGACACAATTCTTTATTGTTCTAAATTAAACCATACTTACCATCACGCCCATTCCAGCTGAAGCCAACGATCTCCTGCAATAAAAGAAAAATAATAAAGCAACCTCATCCTTACCTTTCGATGGTTCCCAGGACAGCTCCAGCTCTGCTACATCGAGATGACAGGCTGGACAGCAGCAGAACGCTGCCATCCAGCCTGTCATCCCGCAGACACTGAGAAGCGCAGGCATGCTTGCGCTCCTCAGTGTCTCTCTGTGACGTCATCCAGATGAGCCGAGTTCATGTCCAATGAACTCAGCTCACCTCATGCACGTCACTGACAGCGTGGGAAAGTTCTCCTGCACTCAGCGCTTCAGCGTGAGAATTCTCCCACGCTGTCAGTGACATACATGAGGTGAGGTCATGTCCAATGAACTCAGCTCACCTCATGCACGTCACTGACAGTGTGGGAAAATTCTCACGCTGAAGTGCTGAGTGCAGGAGAATTTTCCCACGCTGTCAGTGACGTACATGAGGTGAGCTGAGTTCATTGGACATGACCTCGGCTCATCTTTATGCCGTCACAGCCAGACATTGAGGAGCACAAGCATGCCTGCGCTTCTCAGTGTCTGCGGGATGACAGGATGGATGGCAGCGTTCTGCTGCGGTCCAGCCTGTCATCTCGATGTAGCAGAGCTGAAGCTGTCGTGGGAGCCATGGAAAGGTAAGGATGATGTTGCTTTATTATTTTTCTTTTATTGCAGGAGATCGTTGGCTTCAGCTGGAATGGGCGTGATGGTAAGTATGGTTTAATTTAGAACAATAAAGAATTGTGTGTTTATTTCAATTAAAGGACTTTTTTCTGGGTGTTTGTGTTTTTTTAAATACTTTACTAGAAATTCATGGTGGTCATGTCTAATATTGGCGTGACCCCATGAATTTTGGGCTTAGGGCCAGCTGATAATACCAAGCTGGCCTTAACCCCTTTATTACCCAGTGAGCCACCGCACCAGGGCCCTGGATGAGTTGGGTACAGCGCCAGAAGATGGCGCTTCAATGAACGCGCCATTTTCTGGGGCGGCTGCGGACTGCAATTTGCAGCGGGGGTGGCCCAGAAAGCTTGGGTCTCCCTGCGCTGCGGATTCCAGCCCCCAGCTGCATAGTTGTATCTGGCTGGGCACAAAAATAGGGCGAAGCCCCAAGCATGTTTTTTTTTAATTATTTCATGAAATTCATGGAATAATTAAGAAAAAAGGGGCTTCCCTATATTGTTGTGTCCGGCTAGGTACAAATAGGCAGCTGGTGGTTGGGGGCAGCCTGTTCCTGCCTGCTGTACCTGGCTGGACACAAATATAGGGCGAAGCCCCACGTCAATTTTTTTTAAAATAAATCCTTTATTTTAACACTAAATGACATTTGAGGAGTTAATAAAGATGCAGTCCCTAAATTATTATTTATTTTTTAATTAATTTTTCCCAAAACTTTTGACGTGGGCTTCGCCATATTTTTGTATGCCAGCCAGGTACAGCATCCAGCTTCTATGAACGCGCCATTTTCCGGGGTGGCTGCGGACTGCAATTTTCAGCGGGGGGGGGGGGGGGGGGGGGCAGAAAGCTTGGGCCTCCCTGCGCTGCAGATTCCATCCCCCAGCTGCCTAGTTGTACCTGGCTGGACACAAAAATAGGGAGAAGCTTCACGTATTTTTTTTTTTTAATCATTTCAGGAAATTCATGAAATAATTAAAAAAAATTGATGTGGGGCTTCGCCCTATATTTGTGTCCAGTCAGGTACAGCAGGCAGGAACGGGCTGCCCCCAACCACCAGCTGCCTATTTGTACCTAGCCGGACACAACAATATAGGGAAGCCCTTTTTTTCTTAATTATTCCATGAATTTCATGAATTAAAAAAAAAAAAACGTGGAGCTTCGCACTATTTTTGTGTACAGCCAGGTACAACTAGGCAGCTGGGGGCTGGAATCTGCAGCGCAGGGAGGCCCAAGCTTTCTGGGCCCCACCCGCTGCAAATTGCAGTCCGCAGCCGCCCCGGAAAATGGCGCGTTCATAGAAGCGCCATCTTCTGGCGCTGTACCCAACTCATCCAGGGCCCTGGTGCGGTGGCTCACTGGGTAATAAAGGGGTTAAGGCCAGCTTGGCATTATCAGCTGGCCCTAAGCCCGAAATTCATGGGGTCACGCCAATATTAGACATGACCACCATGAATTTCTAGTAAAGTATTTAAAAAAAACACAAACACCCAGAAAAAAGTCCTTTAATTGAAATAAACACACAATTCTTTATTGTTCTAAATTAAACCATACTTACCATCACGCCCATTCCAGCTGAAGCCAACGATCTCCTGCAATAAAAGAAAAATAATAAAGCAACCTCATCCTTACCTTTCCATGGCTCCCACGACGGCTCCAGCTCTGCTACATCGAGATGACAGGCTGGACCGCAGCAGAACGCTGCCATCCAGCCTGTCATCCCGCAGACACTGAGAAGCGCAGGCATACTTCCACTCCTCAGTGTCTGGCTGTGACGGCATCCAGATGAGCCGACAATGAACTCGGCTCACCTCATGTACGTCACTGACAGCGTGGGAGAATTCTCCTGCACTCAGCGCTTCAGCGTGAGAATTTTCCCACGCTGTCAGTGACGTGCATGAGGTGAGGTCATGTCCAATGAACTCGGCGCACCTCATGCACGTCACTGACAGCGTGGGAGAATTCTCACGCTGAAGCGCTGAGTGCAGGAGAATTTTCCCACGCTGTCAGTGACGTGCATGAGGTGAGCTGAGTTCATTGGACATGACCTCGGCTCATCTGGATGCCGTCACAGCGAGACACTGAGGAGCGCAAGCATGCCTGCGCTTCTCAGTGTCTGCGGGATGACAGGCTGGATGGCAGCGTTCTGCTGCGGTCCAGCCTGTCATCTCGATGTAGCAGAGCTGAAGCTGTCCTGGGAACCATGGAAAGGTAAGGATGAGGTTGCTTTATTATTTTACTTTTATTGCAGGAGATCGTTGGCTTCAGCTGGAATGGGCGTGACTGTAAGTATGGTTTAATTTAGAACAATAAAGAATTGTGTCTTTATTTCAATTAAAGGACTTTTTTCTGGGTGTTTGTGTTTTTTTTAAATACTTTACTAGAAATTCATGGCGGTCATGTCTAATATTGGCGTGACCCCATGAATTTCGGGCTTAGGGCCAGCTGATAATGCCAAGCTGGCCTTAACCCCTTTATTACCCAATGAGCCACCGCACCAGGGCCCTGGATGAGTTGGGTACAGCGCCAGAAGATGGCGCTTCTATGAACGCGCCATTTTCCGGGGCGGCTGCGGACTGCAATTTGCAGCGGGTGGGGCCCAGAAAGCTTGGGTCTCCCTGCGCTGCAGATTCCAGCCCCCAGCTGCCTAGTTGTACCTGGCTGGACACAAAAATAGGGCGAAGCGCCACACATTTTTTTTTTTAATTATTTCATGAAATTCATGGAATAATTAAGAAAAAAAGGGCTTCCCTATATTGTTGTGTCCGGCTAGGTACAAATAGGCAGCTGGTGGTTGGGGGCAGCCCGTTCCTGCCTGCTGTACCTGACTGGACACAAATATAGGGCGAAGCCCCACATAATTTTTTTTTAATTATTTCATGAATTTCCTGAAATAATTTAAAAAAAATTGACGTGGGGCTTCACACTATATTTGTGTCCAGCCAGGTACAGCAGGCAGGAACGGGCTGCCCCCAACCACCAGCTGCCTATTTGTACCTGGCCAGACACAACAATATAGGGAAGCCCTTTTTTTCTTAATTATTCCATGAATTTCATGAAATAATTAAAAAAAAAAAACGTGGGGCTTCTCCCTATTTTTGTGTCCAGCCAGGTACAACTAGGCAGCTGGGGGCTGGAATCTGCAGCGCAGGGAGGCCCAAGCTTTCTGCCCCCCCCCCCCCGCTGAAAATTGCAGTCCGCGGCCGCCCCGGAAAATGGCGCGTTCATAGAAGCTGGATGCTGTACCTGGCTGGCATACAAAAATATGGCGAAGCCCACGTCAAAAGTTTTGGGAAAAATTTATTAAAAAATAAATAATAATTTAGGGACTGCATCTTTATTAAGTCCTCAAATGTCATTTAGTGTTAAAATAAAGGATTTATTTAAAAAAAAAATGGCGTGGGATCCCCCATAATTTTAGTCTCTAGCGGAGGTTAAGCAGACGGCTGGGGCAGATGTTTGAAGCCTGGGAAGGGGGTAAAACCCACGGAGCTTCCCAGGCTACTAATATCAGCCCCCAGCTGAATACCTAGCCTTTACTAGCTATTAAAATGGGGGACCCCCCCAAAAAAAATGACGTGGGGTCCCCCCTATTTTAATAGCTAGCAAAGGCTAGGCAGACAGCTGGGGGCTGATATTAATAGCTCAGGAAGGGTGCCATGAATATTGGCCCCCTCCCAGGCTAGAAACACCAGCCGTCAGCCGCCCCAGAAATGGCGCATCCATAGGATGCGCCAATTCTGGCACTTAGCCTCGCTCTTCCACGCTGCCCTGGTGCGGTGGCAGGGGGTAATAGTGGTGGGGTTCATGTCAGCGCCAGCTGCCATGAAGCCCAGGTTAGTAATGATGGGTGTCTATAAGACACCCCCATTACTAACCTACAAAGTGTTAAAAAGAAAAAACACACTACACCCAGAAAAAAATAATTTATTTGAAATAAAACACCATTTTATTTAATTCTTAGTTTACTAAAAAAAAATAGTTACCTGTCCACGTTCCTGCGCTGATCTCCCATGCACAGCTGTCACATCTGGAGATGGTGACAGCTGTGCATGGCTGCTGTAAGCTCACGCTGCCGGGAACACGTCCGCTCCCGGCAGCGGGAGCCACTGACTGAGGTTACCGGAGTGCATTCAGGCAGCGCAGCTCCGGAGACCTCCTTTACGGCAGTGCTGTACCGTGGGAATTTCTCACGATACAGCAGTGCCGTAAAGCAGCTAACCGGAGCAGCGCTGCCTTAACTCTGGTGAACCCTTACGGCCCCGTCATTCTAGCGGCGGCAGCGGTTCAGAGCGGTCACATTCTATGTGGCTGCTCTGAACTGGAGATCTTCGTGGGACACTCGTGGACTGCTACGGAGGGGTAAGGATAAGGTTGTGGTTTATTATTTTATATTTTATTACAGGAGATCGATGGCTTCGGGGAATTAGGTGTCTAGGTGAGTATAGGTGTAGTTTTTTATTTTTTACTTTATTTTAGGTGGCGATCGGCGGGGACAGGTAATGTATAAACTAATTTCTTTTAGGTAACCACTGGCCACCAATGACATGTATCTAACATTTATTGGGGACACAGTAGGGCAATTTATATAGCAGGATCAGGCTGATGGGAACTATTGCTCCCATCGAGCTGATCCTGCTGGCACGAGTGGATGGGGGACAGACATAGGCCGATGGGAGTAGTAGTGTCACATCGGCCTATGTCTGCCTGCACGCACAGACACCCCGCACACACACCCCGCACACACACACACCCCGCACACACACACCCCGCACACACACCCCACACACACACACACCCCGCACACACACACCCCGCACACACTAATCATGACGGGTCTGGGAGGTGAGGCTGACCTGTGCGGCCGTGGGAAAGTTCATGTGAGTTCATGCAGTCAAGCATGAACTCACATGAACCCTCTGAGGGCACTGCGGCTACTTTAAATGAACAGCTGATCGGCATCACCTGATACCTCAGCTGTTCATTTGAAATAACCGGCGGGAAAGCGCAGCACAGAACGGGAAAGCCGGCGGTGAAGTCTTTTCACTGCCGGCTTCCCCGCCCGGGTCCTTCGCTCCTTGGTGCTGCGCTCCCCGCCCGGTCCTAATTTACGATTGGGATTGGAGGTGGCGAGGGGAGCGGAGGATCGGGGTGGGAGGCTGCGGGGAAGCAGTATGGGGCTGTGTGATTGTTTAAAAGCCGGCGGCTTTTTACCGCCCGCCGGCTTTTAAACAATCAGGAGAATTCTCCCACGCTGGGATGGCATTCTGATGACAAGCTGGATCGCAGCTGAGCGCTGCCATCCAGCTTGTCATCCTTCACAGACACTGCAGAGCGCAGGCATTATGGGAACTTCCGATTCCGGTATTCGATATTATAAAAGTATCGGAATTAAGTATCGGAATTCCGATACAGTGAATATCGGCCGATACCCGATATTTCAGTATCGGAATGCTCAACACTACTCCCGGACGCATGAACTAATCTGGCAAGTAGTGGTGCCAAGAAGAGACGCAGCTATGGTGATGGAGGCATACCACGACGGAGCTGGGCACTTCGGATGGAAGAAGCTGGAGTTCCTGCTGCGCGGGCGGTTCCATTGGGTAGGCATGAGAGGGACTATCGAGAGGTGGTGCAGAGACTGTGGCCCATGCAACCTAAGAAGGAGGGACCGTGCCAGCCAGAAGACTCCCCTGCAGTCCATCATCACCAGACAGCCGTTGGAACTGGTAGCCTTGGATCATGTAAAACTGACCCCAAGCAGAAGTGGCTACGTCTACGCATTAACCATCGTGGATCACTACTCCCGGTTCTTGGTTGTCGTCCCCGTCAAGGACTTAACGGCTCAAACAGCAGCTAGAGCCTTCCAGCAGCACTTCTGCCGTCCGCACGGATACCCGGAGCAGGTGCTGACGGACCAGGGGCCTGCCTTTGAAGCGGAAGTCTTCCAGGAGTTCTGCACCCTGTATGGCTGCCGGAAGATTAGAACAGCACCCTATCACCCGCAAACTAATGGACTTTGTGAGAAAATGAACCAGGTGGTGATAGATCTTCTGAAAACATTGCCCCTGGAAGAACGTAGTCTGTGGCCTGAAAAGCTGCCCGACCTGGTGGACCTATACAACCACATCCCTGTAGGTTCCACCAACTGTACCCCGGCTTACCTAATGAGGGCAAGACCTGGTAAGCTTCCTGTTGATCTGGAGATGGGAGTCCTGACACCCGAGGACACTTCACCAGAAGCAGACTGGGACACAGAGAGGCAGCAGCAGTACCGGAAAGTACAGGAGAGCGTGGAGCGAAGTCTCTGTCAAGCTAGGGAAAGACAAGAGAAAACTTACAACCAGTATGCTCCTGCTGTTCCCCTGGTGCCCGGAGAGCAGGTCTTGAAGAGGAAACGACGGCTCCACAAGTTGGACGACCAGTGGGAGAAGGACCCGTACACCGTACTGCCCTCAAGCCACGACAACCCAAAGATCTGTACAATCAGTAAAGACGGAGGGGAAACCACAGCCATTGTATCCCGGGATCACCTGAAGAAGTGTCCTGAACAGCTACGGAACCCTGAAGAGGAACAAGAAGACCCTCGACAAGTAGAGGAAAGGGAAGATATGGTTCGTACTGTGCTCGGAGACTTCCCTCGGTCTTGGACTCAAGTCAATGGTGCTGTTGTGGTACCCGTCCTCACGTTCCTCCAACCAGCATCCCCAGTGCCTACGGAGACACAGGTAGAGCTGGAAGAACAGCCGGTCCAGGAGGCAGAAGACCCCACACAAGCAGACCAGGAGAATCAATCCTCTGCTTATAGTGAGCCTGCCATACCCCTAGTGAGCCAAAGAGTCCGTAGACGGCTGCCCAGTTTACCCTTGACAGCTCCTATACCCTGTAGCTCAGGACCAGTCAGACAGCTCAGTAGGTCCACTAGGGTCACTAGAGGCCAGTTGCCCATACGGTGGAGGATCTAAATATTCAAGCTATTTTATTAATGTTTACCTGTTTATTGTTGCTTGTGTATAATTATGTGTTTCTAGTTATTTGTAGGAGTCTTTGGTGGATTTACCGGGAATCCTTTGTGCATATAGTTGGAGCGTAACCCAGGACGGACTAAAGACTGTTAAGGACTCGGGGCAGGACAGACCCCTACCTGGTTACGTCTCCCTGTTTTTGGTGAAATGGACACCCTTGTTTTCTTGAAAAACTGCACCCGGTTGCGGACACGCCGTGACCATTCTAATGTTTTTTCTTTATTGCGTTGTTTCTGTTTGTAATTTGTTATGTTACAAAAATATGTTTAGTCCCGGAGTACTAAATTTCACTAGGGGGGAATGTGACACCCCAGGGGTCTGGTTGCCACAGTAATAGAGATATTACGTCTGAGAGCAGGTGGGAGGTCTCTTGGTCAGGAATCCTATGCATGCCACACCTCCTGCCCAGTCCTGGGAGGGGAAGAACTTCCCCTATATAAAACTGGGGCGGAGGCAGGGTTAGTTAGTTAAGAAGAGGAGAAGCAGCTATAGGAAAGAGAGATCAGGAGCTCTGGGGAAGTCGTGCTAAAAGGAATCAGGGGCTGGCAGCTGTAGAGCTCGTCCTGATTGAAGAATTATCACCGGACCCGGAGTCCGAGGCTGTGGGGACTAATCCTTACCCAGCAGCAGAAACCGACCGGCAGGGGATTTCAGGTCCTCTGGCCAAGAAACCCGAAGGCACGGTCACATGTGTGGGACCAGCACCGCCGTCGTGGAGCGGAAGCCACTAGAAGGCCCCGAGTCACCGGCCATACGGGTGAGCACCACACGGTACACTCAGGGACGTGGGCTACTTTTACCCGCCTCTAGCAAGGTAGCCAGAAGAGTACAATTAGTTGGGGAGGCCTACAACTCCGCCTGGCCAGGGGAAATCCCATCTGCTCAAAGACTGACCAGGCCCCGATCGCTAGCCAGTACTCCGGGAGGGTCTATCTTTATCACCAGTAAAGACCCTGAACTACACCGCATCGTCTCTGAGTGGTTCCTGCTACCCCCATCATCCACGTAGGCTGCCCTGAGGCCATACCCCTCCCGTTGGGGGTTATACCATCTACGCTGCACAATCGTATCACCGGCCTCAGCGGTCTGCCCTGCAGCGGCAGCTCCATAGCTGCATTCAACGGGTGGCGTAGTCGTCCAACATCTACTGCTAATACTCAGCCACACAGTTTGACTCCCTGGGCACGGACCGGGTCACCGCCACGAGACTACTACCCCCAACAGGCCCGGCTCCGGGTAGTCCCCGCGTGCACAACGCTACACTAAGTAGGCCCAGGGGCGCGTCACGATCAGAGTCGCAAGGATAGCGCTGATCGCTTCACCAGATGCACTTTTTTTTCTGGGGGTTCCAATATGCTGGCATTCTGTTCTGATGAAGGCCTTTTGTAGACCGAAAACATTCAACTAATCGTTTGAGTGCATAATAAAAAATGGAACTTTTCACATTACTTCGAGTGCCAAGTTACTTTCTTTATATTTAAAGAGTAACTGTTATTACAGAAAATGTCCCTTTCTCAACTTAACTCCATACTCAAATTTTTTCCAACTGCCTGCCGAATTCTCAATTCCTTTATAAAATCCTCCTTTAGAGAGGTGAAAACAGGTTATACGTTTTACTGAGAGATTAGGTTACAGGAGGAATTAGCTTAAAAAAAAGAGAGAGGCACAGACACACAGAAACCATGCTGCTTCTAGTGTTTTATTTAACCTAGAGCTGGATTCACAGCTACACTGTTTATTACCACTTTTTATGTACATTTATTATATATATATATATATATATATATATATATATATATATATATATATATATATACATAAACTGAAAATAGTTTTGAAGACACATTTTAAAGAGTAACTGTTGTTTCAAATAAGTGGTACAAGTGAAGATGTAATATCTCTTATTACAGAAAATGCCCTTTTCTCAACTTGACTCAAGACTCATATTTCTTTCCGCTGCTTTAGAACACTCAATTCCTATCATTCCAGTGACTCGCATGGTTTGTAAACGCCGTCCTACTCACCGCATGCACTGGTCTGCTCCTCCCAGTGTCAGGCTATCTTGCTGAGCTGCCTCGTACAAACTTCCACCACTGCTACATTTCTCTATTGCTGGAGAATCTCCACCCGACTATAGTAAGGTGCAGCAGGAATTTAAAACCACTGGGTCCTGCAGAGTTTTGCTGCCCTGGTCTATCCCCTGCCAGCAGTGGTTATATTAGTCAGCTCCTCCCTCGACACCTTGCCTGAGCTTAGGTCCCAGTTTCAGTTTGCTACTAGTTCTCTGTTAAGGTGCTTTATAGTTTAGCCTCTCCTGTTACCGATCCGACTTGTTTACTTGTTTGGTATGACCTCTATGCTCCTGACCGGCTTCGTATTTTGAACCTGGGCTGCTCGCCTCAATCTCAGACTTTCTCACCACGTCTCAGTCTTCACCCTCAGTACCTCATGTTCTGCCTTTGACCCTTTGATCAGCTGTTGCAGGTTCTGGGACTGCCCTGGATTGGCACTTGGTGACTTCCCTAACGGCCCAAGCCTATCCTCACCATCAGAGGCTCTAGTAAAGACCAAGTAGTCACTTAGTGATGCCCCTCCAGGGTAAGACAGGCCAGTGGTGCAGTGAGTTCACACCCACCGTCATCGCAATTCCCTTTTAAAATCCTCCTTTAGAGAGGCAGAGGTGAAGACTAGTTGTATGTTTTACTGAGAGATCAGGTAAGAGGTAAAAGGAGGACGGAGCAGCTGCAAAAAATAAAAAAGTGAGGTACAGACACACCAAGACCATGTAGCTTCTAGTAAGAGTTTTATTTAAGCCCAGTGCTGAATTCACAGCTACACAGTTTATTACCAATGTAAATTTATCCTATATGTAAACTGAAAATAGCTATGAGCACAAACATTAAAGAGTAACTGTTGTTTGAAGTTTTTCATAAATCAATAGTAAAAGCTAAGATAAAAAAAAACCTCTTGTAATATTTGTAATTACAGAACAAAATGCTCTTTCTCCTGTTCCTCCTTCCACTGAATTCTCAATTCACTTGTAAAATTCATCTACGTAGAGGGGAGAGAAAAACTAAGTTAAAAAGGCACCGGCCCATAAAAACATTGCTGCTCTTCTAATTAGGGTTACAGCTCTTTCCAGGGCTGGATTCACAGCAACAATGTTCAGTAGTGCCCTACATTGTCTTCCTTGCTGCTGCTACTGCTTTTAATAGAATGTGAGATAGACAAGGGAGCAGGATAGCCTCTTCTCTATATGTACTGTCTATGGAAGACATTATAGCAGCTAGTCACTGCCAACTCTGGAGCTGACCTCAGGGAAAACTGACAATCAGAGATGGTGGCCGCAGATGGTACAACTGATAAATTCAGAAAGTACCGTAAGTTATATAATGGCAAGAATTGCTAGTCAGAGAAGACATCTAAGGTAAAATCATACATCCCTGCCTCATCATCACAACTCATCTCCATAGCAACTCTACCTATGATCCACTACAAGAAACTTCCCAGTGGAACCGGTAGACGCTATTTACAAATCAAACCATGGCTTCTAGACAGTCACCTTGGAGATGCCACGATAATGTCATTGTTACAGGAAACAGATGCTTCTCTGTCTCCGTGGTGAGCCATGGTGCATTATTACATGCCGGACTTAACCATTTACTGTTCCGAGGAAAATACTGTGCAATTGCCGATTTTCCATAGGTTCAATTTTTGCCTTGTTGTCCATGATATTTATCGGGCAATCAGAAAATCTGAAGGACAATTTTCCAAAATATATTCTTATTTGTCTAGTTCTTTTTTGGAGCCATCTAGAAAATTTACATTTAAGTTCCAGATAATATAATTGTTATCATTAGACATTATCACTTTCCTCATTTGGAGATTTTGATTCTGTTAACTGACTGCAGAGACAAAAAGAGATGATGTGCCAGTGCATTGTATAAGTGCAGGCATGTAGACTGCTGCATGATGTGGACAGGCCCCCTCCAATCTTGGAGTTGTTACCTACTCAGTGAGAAATTTGGCCTATTTTGTCCCTTTAGAAGAACAAGTTTCACTTTAAGGTACATATTGATTGTATATTTTTTTGAGGAGGAAGGAATAAAAAAAGAGCTATTCCAATTTTTTTAATAACTCTTCCAAAACTTGAAGGTGAGGTTTGTCCCACTGTAATAAGACCTTAAAGGATAATCTTTCACAACATGATTTTGGATTTTTTTTATCTGATGGAAGAATGACAAAAGGTCATGGTAAACTTGGCAGCCAGCAATGAGTCATAAAGCTCATCAAACCACAGTGAAGTCTTAACAAAACTTTTGGAAAAAGCCTACCCTAATATCTATATCATTGGGTTGTGAAATGGAAATAGTCATGATCCTCCACATTTGGTGGACCTTCAGTCACATATGCCCTTTTTGGAATTCATCCGGAGCCAGGCCCTGTTGAGATGGATTGGTTTTCCGTTTTCCTCATTCTTTCTCTTGGAGTAGACCAACTACCAAAAACTTAAAGCTGGCCATATATATATACATTAGAACATGTCAATATCAACAGGTTCGACCGACGATCTAGTGTGTATGGGAGTGCCGGCCAAATGATGGTCAGTAGAGATGTCAACCAGACATGTCCGATTTCGGATTGCCGATCGCATTGTTCTCCCGGAGATAAGCCACCGGCCGGTGAGTCAACCGACAGATTTCTGATAGAGAACACAGGAGCACTTTGATGACCAAGCGCTCATATATATGGGAGAGTCAGCTGAGATGGTTGTGCGACATCCAACTAATTCAAAACTTTTAAAACTCCAATGATGACCAGATCATACATAGTCCGAAACTGGAAGACAATTGGTAAAAAAATAGCAATTCCACCATTGCTTCCCATGCGGTAAAACTAGCATTTTAATTATTCTATGGTTATTAAGTCAATACCAAATATATTTTTTTCCCCTCCAAAACCAATGCTGCATCTATTCATGACCAGTGACTGCCGTTTAGCCCCAAGAAATTCCTTTTTTAATGCATCAAATAAGGTCTTGAGTGTTACCTCTTATGCATCATTATATCGGCACTATTTTATAAGCTTCCATCCTCCTACTCATCGAGCATATATAACCTTCAGATTTTGTTTTCTTCTTAATAATGTCTGTGTTGCCGAAAACATTTCTGGCTTTACCGATTTATGTCAAAAGCAACTTTCATGATGTGACACATCCTGCAGAAGGCACTTGTCAAAATTATGCGGCGCGCAAATATAATGTTGAATATTAAACTGATTTCTGTCCTTGCACTACCTTGAAAAATAAAGGCAGGATAAGACAAAAAAAAAAAGAAGCCAAACCGTTCTCATACTCATTTTCAGATCGGGAACCTATAAATCTTTAATTTCACATATTTTTTAATTTTTGATAAATATATTAACTTTTATTTCAGTTATGACAAGATTCAAAAACATCACACTTGATTTTTGAATTTACAATGTTTCCTTCACTCCCAAGAAAATGGGTCAAAACTAAACCAAATCCAGGATTTGTTAAAATGTAGGGAATACTGTAGGTTAGCTCATATGCCGCTTCTCCAGTGGTCCCCACCAGATTCTGCTTGACTTCTGCGGCTGTTGCGTGAATCATTAAAGGAGGTTGTCCCCTTTCAGGAAATCTTTGTCCCCATGTACAGTTTGTTATAAAAATCCAAACTCCTCTATACTCACCGTCCTCTGTTCCACCGGTGAGTCTATACATCAGTTCCCGGCATCTGGCATTGAGGTCACGTCGACAGTGAGGCAGACAAACAGTGAGCTGATCGTATTGATTGGCTGCAGCACTGTTGACATGACGTTAGTGCCAGACACCGGGAACAGTGGCGGAGACTCACCGGTGGACTACAGGACAGTCAGTACAGGGTAGTTTGTTTTTTTATACCAAACTGCATTGGGGAACAGATATTTCCGGAAAGGGGACAACCCCTTCAACATGATTCAACATGACTGCTGCAGTAACAATGGTCTCAGTGGTCCCATCAAATAAATGCTGCCATCACCACTAAGTCTAGTGATTGGCTGCAGCAGTCAATGAAATGATGTATGGCACGCGATCACTTTAGGAAGTGGAGACTAGGGGGGACTACCAGAGCAGCAGTGCTGGAGCGGCAGTGGACTGTCTACCTGGGCAGCAGAGGCATCTTTTGGTGCCCTAAAGCAGTGTTCCTCAACTTCAGTCCTCAAGGCCCACCAACAGGCCATGTTCTCAGGATTTCCTTAGTATTACCCAGACGATAATTCCATCACCTGCACAGGCAATAATTCCTCCACCTGTGTAGTAGTAAGGAAATCCTGAAAACATGACCTGTGAGCCTTGAGGACTGGAGTTGGGGAACCCTGCCCTAAAACAGGGCCTGGATGATATCAATACCTTCACACCAACTGGATATAAAGTGGGCACTTCATGACCGGCTGACTATGATATGTGTATGGGGGCTTCCCGGCTCTTCCTCAACAGATGAACAATGCATCAAGGATTGGGCATGTTGAATTTCAACTTCTCATGGAAGGTACCCAAGTGGTATCTCCATGCCAACAAAGAAATCCATGGCAGACGCAAAGGATGTGTCAGTCCTTGACAGTCCAGAGTAACAGTGAAGGCTCTCATTTTTTTGTAAGAAGGTCACAGACCAATTTTCAGCCCTCTTACATGCTAACTGTGCAACATACAGCAACCACCAACAGGGAAACCAAACACCTAAATAGTCAAAAGGCAACCAGCTATCAAACTCCAAACTACACTTGTTCCCAGGCCAAATAAATCACTCACTCTCCAGACTTCACCACTCCCACAACTTTTTCATTAGACACTCACTTTTAGAGCGGAGCTTATTGACAGCTGTGAGGTTTTTGGCCATCACTAGTTACTTATCTACCTCGATATATATATATATATATATATATATATATATATATATATATATATACTGATGAAGGTAATTTCATGGTGATTTACTAGCAACAATTCTGTTGGCCATTTTTTGCTTTTATTGTACTCACACTCTTCCGGTGAGTATCCCATTTTGCTTTTTAAAGGAGATCTGTCAGACGATTTTTTTTTATGTAATCTGAGAGCAGCATGATGTAGGGACTGAAACCCTGATTTAAGCAATGTGTCACTTACTGGGTTGTGTTGCTATTTCAATAAGATCAGTGTTTTATCAGCAGGAGATTATCAGTACAGGACTAGATGTCTCATGTTACTTAGTCCTCCAGCTCTATGTAACTCCGCCCCCACCACTGATTGGCAGCTTTCTGCCTATGCACAGTATACACAGAAAGCAGCCAATCAGTGATGTGGGAGTGGGGTTATACAGAGCTCAGCATTCAGAGAACTGCTAGATCTGCAGCACGCAGCCCAGTAAGTGATACATCACTGGGATCATGCTTCTCTCAGATGGGGTAGAAAAATTCTAGTGACAGATTCTCTTTAAAAATCCATGATACTGATACAGAGATATGGGTCTTTTTATTTAGTGCTATTTTCAAGGGGCAGTGCTCATAGGATAATAATGCAGAGCAGCCTAAAGTCACACCCCCAGGGAATCTTATGAGCCCTCTTGGCAAAAAAACTTAAAATTTATTATCACACTAAATAAAAAAGGTCCACATTTTTCAAAAAACAAACCCAAAAAACTGATTATTCAAGAGAAGAGCAGGGATAAAATAAAAGCAAAAATTGGCCACTTTTGACACGGTAACAGGTCCTCTTTAATACCATACTCCAAATGTAGGACTTTCTTGGAAAGGAATGGTGAAAAATAATAGAAATTCAACTCTCCTTCCATGTATTAAAATATATAAAAATGCAATTTTTTATTCATTAAATTGATAATCAAGAGTAAAAATGGTCAATGGAATTGTCGTGTTGGGGGTCCCAGTGATCAGCTGGTAATTATGAGGGAACCAGGCAGTAAGAACTCAATTTCCCAAGCAGTGCCCCCAGAGGGGAGATTGAAAAATACACTGTGTCCATTGAAATTCATGGATTGACTGTATCATGCACGTATTTATTGGGTCCTCCAGGGAAAGAGACGCCCACCTATACCCCCATCTATTCACCATCTATACCCCCATCTATTCATTCAGAATTCACTAACACACTATTTGTAAATCGCTCTTATTTTCTTTGAGTTGATTTTTACAGATTTCAAGATGTTCAAGAGTAATTAAGAATCTTATAATTTTTCGAAAAGCTTCAACAAGAAGCAGTACCTATTTATTCTGGCTAAAAAAAGCCATTTTAATGAGCGGCACAACCATCTCAGGCCCTAAATTAAATATTTTAACATTTTTTTTATAATTTTGAAATTCTGTAATTCTCTCGTCAGCTCTTACTAGTGATGAGTGAGCTGTTAACCCTCTCAGCGAGCATGCTCGGGTGCTCGCTGAGTGTTTTCATACAGGCAGGCATTCCTCACATGTATTAAAGCTGTCAAACAGTCACAAATCATGAGCACGGAGTGACTAAAACATAACTCCCGAGCACGCTGAAGATACTCGGCGAGCACCCGAGCATGCTCGTAAATCTCGAGTAAAGAGCATGCTCGCTCATCACTACTTTTTACACATTGACTTCATGTTATACATCAGCTTGGATCAATGGAGTAAAATATATGAATGTATGAAATCAAACGGGCAGCAAGTTGCAGCAGAAACAATAAGAGGAACGTTGCAAATGTCAAATCCCTGATTCATACACTGTGTGCATAATTATTAGGCAAGTAGTATTTTGGAGGATTATTTTTATTATTGATCAACAACTATGTTCTCAATCAACCGAAAAGACTCATAAATATCCAAGCTTAAGATTTTTGAAAGTTGGAGTGGGGTTGTTTTTGATTTGGCTATCTTAGGAGGATATCTGTTGCAGGTAACTATTACTGTGCCGAATTATTAGGCAACTTAATAAAAACCAAATATAATCCCATCTCATTTGTTTATTTTCACCAGGTAAACCAATATCTGTGCACAAAAGTTAGAAATAAACATTTCTGACATGCAAAAACAAAAAAAATAGTGATCAATATAGCCACCTTTCTTTATGATGACACTCAACAGCCTTCCATCCATAGATTCTGTCAGTTGCTTGATCTGTTTTCGATCAACAATGCGTGCAGCAGCCACCACAGCCTCTCAGACACTGTTCCGAGAGGTGTACTGTTTTCCCTCCCTGTAGATCTCACATTTTATGATGGACCACAGGTTCTCTATGGGGTTCAGATCAGGTGAACAAAGGGGCCATGTCATTATTTTTTCTTCTTTTAGACCTTTACTGGCCAGCCACGCTGTGGAGTAGTTGGATGCATGCGATGGAGCATTGTCCTGCATGAAAATCATGTTTTTCTTGAACGATATCGACTTCTTCCTGTACCACTGCTTGAAGAAGTTGTCTTCCAGAAACTGGCAGTAGGTCTGGGAGATGAACTTCACTCCATCCTCAACCCGAAAAGGTCCCACAATTTAATCTTTGATGATACCAGCCTATACCAGTACCCCACCTCCACCTTGCTGGCGTCTGAGTCGGAGTGGAGCTCTCTGCCCTTTACTGATCCAGCCTCTGGCCCATCCATCTGGCCCATAAAGAGTCACTCTCATTTCATCAGTTCATAAAACCTTTGAAACATCAGTCTTAAGATATTTCGTGACCCATTCTTGACGTTTTATCTTTTGTTTCTTGTTCAAAGGTGGTCGTTTTTCAGCCTTCCTTACCTTGGCCATGTCCCTGAGTATTGCGCACCTTGTGTTTTTTGATACGCCAGTAACGTTGCAGCTCTGAAATATGGAAAAACTGGTGGCGAATGGCATCTTGGCAGCTTCACGCTTGATTTTCCTCAATTCATGGGCAGTTATTTTGCACCTTTTTTGGCCAACACGCTTCTTGCGACCCTATTGGCTATTTACCATGAAACGCTTCAAAAGTTTGGAAATTTCAAGACTGCTGCATCCCTCTGCAAGACATCTCACAATTTTGGACTTTTCAGAGCCCGTAAAATCTCTCTTCTGACCCATTTTGCCAAAGGAAAGGAAGCTGCCTAATAATTAAGCACACCTTATATAGGGTGTTGATGTCATTAGTCAACACCCCTCCTCATTACAGAGATGCACATCACCAGATTTACTTAATTGGCAGTTGGCTCTCAAGCCTATGCAGCTTGGAGTAGGACAACTTGTATAAAAAGTATCATGTGATCAAAATACGCATTTGCCTAATAATTCTGCACACAGTGTAGTCATCATTAAGGACTCGAGAGGGAATAAAGCACAAGCTGGAGGGGACTGTAGCTCTTGATTGGAACCCAATCAGCATGTGACTCATTTTAGCTCCAAAACCTGTTTATGAACTTGCATAATTAACAATAAAATGCATAATGTGAACATATTAGAGATTTAATGCACGATGTTAAAGAGTAAGCGTCGTTTTCATTTTTATTTCATACAACAATAGTACACATGAAAATAAGCAACTTTGCAATATGTCTTATCAGAGAAATCTGCTTCTTTTACCTTTTGAATTGATCTTTCACTCTCAATTGATGGGTAAAATCTGTAAAAATCTGTATTCAGTGAAGACAGATTGTCCCATTATTGAGATAAGAGATGACAGTTGGTGCTTCTAAAATTCTATGTTCATCTGGAATGACAGTTACAGTTCTCCATAGAACTTTATGAGCACCAACTGCCATCTCCTATCTCAGTCATGGGAAAATCACTGAAAACAAATTCTACCTGAGAATTGAGAATTTTGAGAATGAAAGATCAGTCTAGGAAAAAGAAGCAGATTTCTCTGTGTACTATTGATTTATGGAAAAGAGGAGGATGTATCACATGCAGACATATATAGCAAAATTAATTTTTCCACGATTTCAAAAAATCATACCCAACTTTGTACAGTTGAATATCAGCTATCAGTTATGGGTTGTGGGGTAGAGGGTCCTCTAGAAAAACAACTTTCTCTAAAATGTATTTGGGGGTGGTGAAGTTAGTGAAAGCTGTTTTTCTATATCATGAAAACCATAATAGATCAAGGGTCCCATTCCCAACCCCTCCAGTACTACAAGTAAGCAGTGGCGTACCGCCAATGGTGGCAAGCCACGCCACTGCTATGGGGCTCGTGACTGGAAGGGGGCCCGTGAGCCGGGAGGGCCCCAAACAGCGTGGGAACCAGGAGGATAGGTGAGTATTGGGGGGGGAGGGAGGTTGCGGCGGCGGAGGACACACAGTAGCCGCTGCAGTAGCTATCACATGTGCCCGCTGCTAAAGGAACATGAATATTCCCTCTTCTCTACTCCCATGGGCGTGGAGAAGACGGAATATTCATTCTCTTAAGTAGCGGCCAAGGAGGAGCGCTGAGTCTCAGCTCCTGCTGTCAGTGCCCGCTGCTAAAGAGAAAGCATATTCACGCTTCTCCACGCCCATAGTCCTGGCGTGGAGAGGAGTGAATATGCCGGCAGCAGCAGCTCACCTCGGGATCTGAGAATGCGCGCTGCTCAGATGCCGACATGAGCTGCAGCAGACAGGACTCAGCCCTGGAGCAGAGGTGAGGAAGGAAGGTGAGTAAAAGTGTTTATTATTTTATGTGTGCAGTGATTTGGGCCATACATAGTAGGATTGGGGAATGAGGAAGCCACACATACTAGGATTGAGGGATGAGGAGGCCACACATACCAGGATTGAGGGATGAGGAGACCACACATACCAGGATTGGGGGGATTGGGGAGGCCACACATACCAGGATTGGGGGGGATTGAGGAGGCCACACATACCAGGATTGGGGGGGGCGATTGGGGAGGCCACACATACCAGGATTGGGGGGGGATTGTGGAGGCCACACATACCAGGATTGGGGGGGGATTGGGGAGGCCACACACACCAGGATTGGGGGGGATTGGGGAGGCCACACATACCAGGATTGGGGGGGGTGATTGGGGAGGCCACACATACCAGGATTGGAGGGGGGATTGGGGAGGCCACACATACCAGGATTGGGGGGGGATTGGGGAGGCCACACATACCAGGAGTGGGGGGGGGATTTGGGAGGCTACACATACCAGGATTGGGGGGGGGATTGGGGAGGCCCCACATACCAGGATTGGAGGGGGATTGGGGAGGCCACACATACCAGGATTGGTGGGGGATTAGGGAGGCCACACATACCAGGAATTGGGGAGGCCACACATGCCAGGATTGGGGGGGGATTGGGGAGGCCACACATACCAGGATTGGGGGGGATTGGGGAGGCCACACATACCAGGATTGGGGGGGGGAATTGGGGAGGCCACACATACCAGGATTGGGGGGGGATTGGGGAGGCCACACATACCAGGATTGGGGGGGATTGGGGAGGCCACACACACCAGGATTGGGGGGGATTGGGGAGGCCACACATACCAGGATTGGGGGGGGTGATTGGGGAGGCCACACATACCAGGATTGGGGGGGATTGGGGAGGCCACACATACCAGGATTGGGGGGGATTGGGGAGGCCACACATACCATGATTGGGGAGATTGGGGAGGCCACACATGCCAGGATTGGGGGGGGGAATTGGGGAGGCCACACATACCAGGTTTGGGGGGGGATTGGGGAGGCCACACATACCAGGATTGGGGGGGATTGGGGAGGCCACACATACCAGGATTGGGGGGGATTGGGGAGGCCACACATACCAGGATTGAAGGGGGGATTGGGGAGGCCACACATACCAGGATTGGGGGGGATTGGGGAGGCCACACATATCAGGATTGTGGGGGATTGGGGAGGCCACACATACCAGGATTGGGGGGGATTGGGGAGGCCACACATACCAGGATTTGGGGGGGATTGGGGAGGCCACACATACCAGGATTGGGGGGGATTGGGGAGGCCACACATACCAGGATTGGAGGGGGGATTGGGGAGGCCACACATACCAGGATTGGGGGGGGATTGGGAAGGCCACACATACCAGGATTGGGGGGGATTGGGGAGGCCACACATACCAGGATTGGGGGGGTTGGGGAGGCCACACATACCAGGATTGGAGGGGGGATTGGGGAGGCTACACATACCAGGATTGGAGGGGAGTTTGGGGAGGCCACACATACCAGGATTGCGGGGGGATTGGGGAGGCCACACATACCAGGATTGGGGGGGGATTGGGGAGGCCACACATACCAGGATTGGGGGGGATTGGGGAGGCCACACATACCAGGATTGGGGGGGATTGGGGAGGCCACACATACCAGGATTGGGGGGGGATTTTGGAGGCCACACATACCAGGATTGAAGGGGGGATTGGGGAGGCCACACATACCAGGATTGGGGGGGATTGGGGAGGCCACACATATCAGGATTGGGGGGGATTGGGGAGGCCACACATACCAGGATTGGGGGGGATTGGGGAGGCCACACATACCAGGATTTGGGGGGGATTGGGGAGGCCACACATACCAGGATTGGGGGGGATTGGGGAGGCCACACATACCAGGATTGGAGGGGGGATTGGGGAGGCCACACATACCAGGATTGGGGGGGGATTGGGAAGGCCACACATATCAGGATTGGGGGGGATTGGAGAGGCCACACATACCAGGATTGGAGGGGGGATTGGGGAGGCTACACATACCAGGATTGGAGGGGAGTTTGGGGAGGCCACACATACCAGGATTGCGGGGGGATTGGGGAGGCCACACATACCAGGATTGGGGGGGGATTGGGGAGGCCACACCTACCAGGATTGGGGGGGGATTGGGGAGGCCACACATACCAGGATTGGGGGGATTGAGGAGGCCACACATACCAGGATTGGGGGGGGATTGGGGAGGCCACACATACCAGGATTGGGGGGGATTGGGGAGGCCACACATACCAGGATTGGGGGGGGGATTGGGGAGGCCACGCATACCAGGATTCGGGCAGATTGGAGAGGCCACACATACCAGGATTGGGGGGGATTGGGGAGGCCACACATACCAGGATTGGGGGGATTGGGGAGGCCACACATACCAGGATTGGGGGGGATTAGGGAGGCCACACATACCAGGATTGGGGGAGATTGGGGAGGCCACACATATCAGGATTGGGGGACTGGGAAGGCTACACATACCAGGATTGGGGGAATGGGGAGGCCACACATACCAGGGTTGGGGAGGCCACACATACCAGGATTGGGGGATGAGGGGGTGCCACACATACCAGGATGGGGAAATTTACCAGTAGCTGCTGCATTTCTGACCCTTGGCTTATACTCAAGTCAATACGTTTTCTTAGTTTTTTGTGGTAAAATTAGGGGCCTCGGCTTATACTCGGGTAGGCTTATTTAAAATATATGGTATTTTAAAATCAGTGAGTACGTGGTGCCCTGCAGGACTGTGGGGTGCATTATGCTATATGGGGGCTGAATTTTACCCTATGGGGTGTGTAATATACTGTATGGAGGACTATGGGGACCACATTATATTCTATGGAGTACCATGGGAAGTTCATTATACTATATGGAGGATTATTGGGGGTGCATTATACTATATGGAGGATTATCGGTAGTGTATTATACTCTATGGAAGGCTGTGGAGCCAATATAATATTTTGAGGGCTATGTGGGGGGCCATTATACTGTATGAAAGCAATTATACAGTGTGAAGGGTTGTGTGGGGTCCATTATACTGTTTGGACGGCTCGTGCGGGCCATTATACTGTATGTAGGCACATTATAGTGTATGGAGAGCTTTGGGGGTCACAGTTGGGGGATCATACTGTGTTGGGGTCACCATACATTGACTTGGGAGTTGAAGTTGGGTACAATAGGGTCATTATACTGTGCATGTGGAGGCTAATGTGGAGGAATGCACTATGGGGGTATCATACTGTGTTTGGGGGGCACTTTTGTTGGAATCACGCTTTATGGGGCAATGAAAGAGGAATCTAGGACGTCAGCAGGAGGAAAATTACTATGTAAAGGCTGGGAAGTTGTGAGATCTGCTCTTCTGTGACACAGACAAATATTTATTTATTTTTTGTGGGGGGGGGGGCAATTAGAACTTCTGCTATGGGGCCCCATGATTCCTATGTACGCCCCTGCAAGTAAGTCAATTTTTTGCAAAAATATTTGTTTTTATTTGAGGTTTTTTTTAACGTGGATTTGAAAATAATGCTAAAAAAAGCCATGTGTAAAAAAATCAGCCCCGTGTGTACTCAGGGGCAAATTGTCTCCTTTGAAAGCAATAAGAAGCTCCTTTAAAATGGCAGT
Source organism: Phyllobates terribilis (assembly GCF_046119375.1). Classification (NCBI taxonomy): domain Eukaryota; kingdom Metazoa; phylum Chordata; class Amphibia; order Anura; family Dendrobatidae; genus Phyllobates; species Phyllobates terribilis. The sequence continues at coordinate 149,222,709 of NW_027362772.1, read as the reverse complement.
TTTTCATGAGGATTTTGGAGCAAAATTACCAAAAGTATGATTTCTAAAAGTAGTGCAGAAAACAAAAATATGAACAATAAATCATCCAAGATAATTGCATATGTAAAATTTTACGATGGTCTTGAAAACTGAAAGGTGCGTTCCCCTTGGAGTGGTCACATGTTACCGAAACTGCATCTACAAGTGGCGTTATTTACAAATAGAATGTTAAGAATCTGCTTGTGTGAAATGTTTCTACAAACGCATTATACTACTAACTCCTGCTCTTTTAACTCCAGTTTAACTCCAATTTAACTATAGTTTTAACTACCGTTTTTGACCGTGAATTTTATAATGGTTAAAATGTATAAAATAAATTAGTTTCACCTATAAAATGAGTGCTAACAAAAATCACATTGCAAAATAATGCAATTCGCTGTAAATCTTTCTGAATTTCCAGGATGCACTTTTAACCACCTGGTCAAAAATGTCTGTATATACAAATCTTTATCCATAAGGGTCCATTCAGACTTCCGTTTTTCTCACGTACGACAAAAACGGACTGTTTTGATCAGAGTTTGATCAGAGTGTAGTCTGAGTGTCATCCGTTTTTCTCAAATGTGGAGAATAAAAAAAAAGTTTCTCCACCTTCTCCTGTGTGACAGTCCATGAAAATCGGACTTGCAGAGAATTAGGCTGCAAGCTGAAAGCAAGGACCTCCAAGGTGGTATTCTCTGAAATACTACCGGTACCATGTGCCACGCCAGAGAGGCAACGGGAGATTAGGGAGATAAATAAGTGGCTCAAGAACTGGTGTAGGAAGGAGGGATTTGGGTTCCTGGAGAACTGGGCCGACTTCTCAGTTGGCTACAGACTCTACGCTAGGGACCGGCTGCACCTTAATGGGGAGGGTGCAGCTGTGCTGGGGGAGAAAATGGCTAGAAGGTTGGAGGAGTGTTTAAACTAGGGATTGGGGGGGAGGGTATTCATTTTGTAGGTGGGGAAGATAGTGCAGATAGTGACCTGGGCACAAATAAAGAAATTGGGGGTGGGGTTAGAACAGTCAATAAAGTAAGAAGGAATAGAGGTACAGAGAGATACATAAAATGCATGTACACTAATGCCAGAAGCCTCACCAACAAAATGGAGGAATTAGAATTAATTTTGTTGGAAAATAATTATGATATGGTAGGGATATCTGAGACGTGGCTGGACGAGAGCCATGACTGGGCAGTTAATTTACAGGGCTATAGTCTGTTCAGAAATGACCGTACAAACAAGTGAGGGGGGGGGTGTTAATATGTAAAATCATCCTTAAAACCTGTCTTGCGGGAGGATATATGTGAATCTAATGAAAATGTAGAGTCCCTGTGGGTGGAGATAAGGGGAGGGGGAAAAAATAATAAATTACTGATAGGGGTTTGTTATAAGTCTCCAAAAATAATGGAAGTAGCGGAGAATATCCTCGTAAAGCAAATAGATGAAGCAGCGACTCAAGGAGAATTCATTATTATGGGAGACTTCAACTACCATGAGATACATTGGGGGACAGAAACATGTAGTTCAAGCAAAGAAAATAGGTTTTTGACTACTATGAGAGACAATTACCTTTCACAACTGGTTCAGGACCCAACAAGAAGGGGGGCACTGCTAGACCTAATATTAACCAATAGGCCAGACCGCATATCAAATATACGAGTTGGGGGTCACTTGGGTAATAGTGATCACAAAATAATACGTTTTCATGTAACCTTTAATAAGATGTGTAGTAGAGGGGTTACAAGGACACTAAACTTCAGGAAGGCAAATTTCCAATGGTTAAGAGATGATCTTAGTGCAATAAACTGGGACGATATCCTGAGACATAAAGCTACACAAAGCAAATGGGAGACAATTATTAACATCCTGAATAGGATAGGATATTATATACCCTTTGGGAATAAACATGCTAGAAATAGGAGGAAACCACTATGGCTAAATAGAGCTGTATGGGGCGCAATAAGTGACAAAAAGAAAGCATTTAGAGAACTAAAGCAAGTAGTGATGAGGCATTAAATAAATATAGAAAATTAAATAAACTCTGTAAAAACCAAATCAAGGCAGCAAAGATTGAGGCAGAGAGAATCATTGCCAGAGAAAGTAAAAATAACCCCAAAATATTCTTTAACTACATAAATAGTAAAAAACTAAAAAATGATAGTGTTGGTCCCCTTAATAATAGTCTGGGTGAAATGGTGGATGAGGATGAGGAAAAAGCCAATATGCTAAATGATTTTTTTTTAACTGTATTTACACAAGAAAATCGCATGACAGAAAACATGATTAGTGATAACAAAAATTCTCCAGTAAATGTCACTTGCTTAACCCAGCAGGAAGTACGGCGGCATCTAAAAATCACTAAAGTTGACAAATCCCCGGGCCCGGATGGGATACACCCGCGAGTACTGCAGGAATTAAGTAACGTCATAGATAGACCATTATTTTTAATCTTTAAAGATTCCATAATAACAGGGTCTGTACTACAGGACTGGAGTATAGCAAATGTGGTGCCAATATTCAAAAAGGGGACAAAAACTGAACTTGGAAATTATAGGCCGGTAAGCTTAACCTCTACTGTGGGTAAAATCCTGGAGGGTTTCCTAAGAGATGCTATAATAGAGTATCTGAAGAAGAATAACCTCATGACCCAATATCAACATGGGTTTACGAGGGACCGTTCCTGTCAAACTAATCTGATCAGTTTTTATGAGGAGGCAAGTTCTGGACTGGACCAAGGAAATGCAGTGGATGTTGTGTATATGGACTTTTCAAAAGCTTTTGATACGGTTCCACACACAAGGTTGATACATAAAATGAGAACAATAGGGATAGGGGAACATATATGTATGTGGGTTAAGAATTGGCTCAGTGATAGGAAACAAAGGGTGGTTATTAATGGAAAACACTCAGACTGGGTCTCAGTTAACAGTGGGGCACCACAGGGGTCAGTATTGGGCCCCCTTCTTTTTAACATATTTATTAATGACCTTGTAGGGGGCATACAGAGTAATATTTCAATATTTGAAGATGACACTAAACTCTGCAGGGTAATCAATACAGAGGAGGACAATTTTATATTACAGGAGGATCTATGTAAACTAGAAGCTTGGGCTGAAAAATGGCAAATGAGCTTTAATGGGGATAAATGTAAGGTAATGCAATTGGGCAGAGGAAATAAAATGTATAATTATATGCTTAATTGTAAAACACTGGGCAAAACTGTAACTGAAAAAGACCTGGGTGTATTGGTGGATGACAAGCTCACGTTTAGTGGCCAGTGTCAGGCTGCTGCTGCAAAGGCAAATAAAATAATGGGATGCATTAAAAGAGGCATAGATGCTCATGAGGAGAACATAATTTTACCTCTATACAAGTCACTAGTGCGATCACACTTAGAATACTGTGTACAGTTCTGGTCTCCGGTGTATAAGAAAGACATAGCTGAACTAGAGCGGGGGCAGAGAAGAGCGACCAAGGTTATTAGAGGACTCGGGGGTCTGCAATACCAAGACAGGTTATTACACTTGGGGTTATTTACTGTGGAAAAAAGAAGGCTTAGGGGTGATCTTATTACTATGTACAAGTATATGAGGGGACAGTACAAAGACCTTTCTACTGATCTTTTTCCTCTGAGGCCTGAGACGGGGACAAGGGGGCATCTTCTACGTCTGGAGGAAAGAAGGTTTAATCATAATCACAGACGGGGATTCTTTACTGTAAGAGCAGTGAGACTATGGAACTCTCTGCCGCATGATGTTGTAATGAGTGATTCACTGTTAAAATTTAAGAAGGGCATGGATGCCTTTCTTGAAAAGTATAATATTACAGGTTATAAATACTAGATTCCTTGATAGGGCGTTGATCCAGGGAACTAGTCTGATTGTCGTATGGAGTCGGGAAGGAATTTTTTTCCCCAATGTGGAGCTTAGTGTTTGCCACATGGTTTTTTTTTGCCTTCCTCTGGATCAACATGTTAGGCTATGGGTTGAACTAGATGGACTTAGTCTTCCTTCAACCTTAAAAACTATGTTACTATGTTACTATGGAATCGGATGGCATCGGAGTACGGTCCGATTTTTTCATGGACCAATAGACTTGCATGGCCAATTTTGGTCCCACATTCTGATCAAAATTGAATATGTCTCTGCAATTTACTGCGGACTACTCGGTCCACGAAAAATCACGGACATGTGAATGGGGCCCTATAGACTATCACAGGTATGAGTGGTATCCGTGAAAATCACTGTTTATGGCTGCACTTTTTTGTAGTTGAAACAACAGTCACACCATAAAAACTGTACGGCCAGTTATTTGAAAGCCCTCCGATTCACTTGGACCTTTTCCTTGTTTCTAACTCACTCCTTGCAAATACTGATCCAAGATAGTGAGCAAAATACTGATCTGTGTTTTTTAAGCTTTTAAAAAAATTCCATGATTGCGGTTTTTTTTACAAATTTTGTATGTTTTATGTGTTTTTTTTATTTGTCTTTGTTTTTTTTGTCTTTTCACATAGAAAAGACTGAAAGCACAAGATAGAATGACACTTGCAGAATGTGGTTTTTGAAGAAAAAAAAACAAAAAATGCCCCCAAAAAGTAATGTTTATAGTTTTTTAAAAATTGTTCTATTGAGGAAGAGACAACATCTGGCAAGAGTTAAAAAAAATAAAAAAAATGACTATTAAAAAAAGTGACCCAACCATTCTTCAAGCGGCTTCCGTTCCTAAGATGCTCTATACTTTATAATGGAAGTTGTTTTTTTGAGCGTCTTTGTGCTTGATAAAAAACTACTAGCTGCTTCTTTATTATTAAAAAAAAATTCAGAAAATCGCCTGTAAATAAGTCGTCAAAAACAATGGAAAAATGCTCAAAAAATCTGTCGCCGGTTAAATACGTGGAAAAAGCACTACAAAAAGATGCTAAAAAGGCTGTCCAAAAAAAAAATGCAAAATTGTCCTCCTCTTGAAAAACCCTGAGGTTTCGCACTCCTGAAAAAGCTGTCATGCATACAAACACTATGTCCTGCTCTCTGGTGAGAGCTTTTTCTACTTCATATCCAGTTTTATCTTCTTTTTTTCGCTAATGTGCATGTTTTTCCCATGGAGCATTGTTAGTAAGTTTTTATAGCCAGCTGGTCTCCTTGAGATATGGCAAGGGTATCTCTGTCAAACTCTGCACTGATGAGGGGCAAGTGGTCCGAAACAGCTGTCTGTAGATGAATGCCTCCTTGTTTAATCTCTCTAGCCATTTTGCATGGCTCATTAGATTCGACTACTGGTCCAGAAATAAAACTAGACCAATGTGAACAGGTATATTTTGCTGGTTGTTTATAACCACAAGTCATGACATTTTGCATTATTAATTGGGATACACATGAATTAGCGAAGGAAAGCTAAAGTAATCATAATTATGCAATAGAAAAAAACCTATTACTCAGTTTTTTTCTTGACGGTTTATTCTACAGTCTGTAACTTATAATTACAGTTAATTGTATCCAGAAATCTGTTACTGTTCTGCTCTGTTCGACTCTTCTATTTCTGAGCATTTATCATCCCTTAGGTATACATCTGTCTGCAACCAGACTTGTAGGCACAAACATGTCAGCAAAACACTAGGTCACATCTGCTTAGCTCTAAATGAGGAACTATAACCTACGTGGCTTCAAGTCGAAAATCAACATGATAGAATAATCTGCTGCTCCGGGACCAGGGGCATCGAGTCAATCATTTTATTAAATAAATGAAAATAAATGAGGCACCTGACAGGATAAAGCCATGACCCTCAGTAACACACGTCAGAAAATGGAATTGCACTCTACAATTATGGATGACTGATAGGCCACTCATTCTAGAGGGAGTCTTCTACCAGAACTGACTTTCTGAATCATCTGTAAATTGTCAAAAAATACTAAACTAGTTGGTGCAGTTTTATCAATTTTAGCGTTTTCAGTAATGTTGGATTTTAGATAAGGACATGACTATAGCATTTATTGTTGAGCAGGCCGACTGAGATGCAAGGACATTGATGGTTGCTACCTATCATAACTTTGTGAGCAGGGAGAGGATCTAACTGGGTAACTGTTCAGGGCTCTATCCACAAAAGAGTCCTGTCACGGGTGTATCAGGTCTGGCAGACAGTGATTCTGGATCCGGCTGTAGAAGGTCGCTACGCTTGGCCTTGCAGACACCTTCTTGATCCTTTCATCATCCCTCCCTCTCTAGGACCCAGCGGTGATCTCCACCTTCTGCTGCTAATTAACACACCCTTGCTGGATTTTTAAATACTCTCAGTTTCTCCAGAGAATGGCTGGTGATAGAATAAATTCCTTTGTTCAGGTCTGGAATTCTAACAGTTGGCTAAATTCTTCTTGGAGTTCCTTTGTGGATTGTAGTCGTGATCTCTCTGGTGTTTTCTCAAAGTTAAGTGTATCCCCTTGTCTGTTTCCCTTGTTTGTCTTTAGTTACAGTGGGGCTGACTAGTGCTCACCCCTCACCCTCCCTACCTAGGGTCTAGCTCTAGGGACAGCTAGGGCAAAGGTATCCTGCCCAGCGATAGGTGCGGAACCTATTTAGGAACGATAGGGGAGTCAGGGTGTTGTTACATCTGCCTAAGGGTCTCCACTCTCCCTTCCCTAGTTGCTGGGCTTCCCCCCTTTTCCCATCGTCGAACGCTGGGTCCTTCCCATACCTAGCATGACAAGTCCTCAGCCTTTATCAGGACATTGATGCATTATCAGTGCAGTTTCCAAGTTTAGAAATGTAAAAGGACCATTGGTGACATCATGATCATGTGACCAAAAGTTCTTCACCCTGCTGGAGCAATGGGGGTACTGAAGGGGAGAAGAGAGTCTATTTCTGTGTTTGTCGTGAGTCAGGCCTTCACTTTCAGGTAAAGGAATGCATATTTTTCTCCTTAGCACAACTAAACCCCTTCACGACCTTGGGTTTTTCCATGTTTGTGCTTTCGTTTTTTGCTCCCCTTCTTCCCAGAGCCATACGTTTTTTATTTTTATCCATCAATATGACTGTGTGAGGGCTTGTTTTTTGCGGGACATGTTGTAGTTTAGAACGATACCATTGGTTTTACCATATCGTGTACTGGAAAACGAGAAAAAAATTCCAAGTGCGATGAAATTGCAAAAAAAGTCCAATTCCACAATAGTTTTTTTTTTTTTTTTGTTATCATGTTTACTAAATGCTAAAACTGACCTGCCATTATGATTCGCCAGGTCATTATGAGTTGAATTCTGAATGCGGCGATACCAAACATGTGTAATTTAGATTTTTTTTAACTGTTTTATTTTGAATGGGGCAAAAGGGGGGTGATTTGAACTATTGTATTTTAAAACATTTTTTTTATATTTTTAAAAACTTCTTTTTTAAAACTTTTTACTTGCTTTGATAGTCTCCTATTATGTGTAACAAAAATGCTCATCTGCTATGAGCGCTGACCACGGGACGTGCTCATAGCAGATAGGCAATGACAACCACAGGGGTCTCCTGCAGATCATGTGATGCAATCATGTGACACAGGCGCCAATGGGCATGGTTTATGACGCACTTCCAGCGCGATCATGTTAAATGCCGTTGTCAGAGATTGACAGTGGCATTTAACATTTTAACAGCAGCGGCTGTTAGGGGCACATGACAGCTGATCAGATCAACTGTCATGTGCCTGAAAACATGTGGCTTCAGCGCCGGAGCCCGCATGGAGTGCTGGGACACGGCCTATGACGTACCTATACATCATAGATCGTGAAGGGATTAAAGGGAATCTGTCAGCAGGGTTTCACCTCAAAGATTCATATACACATGTAGCTCTTTCAAAGACAAGCTCAGCAGTACTTTTACATGTGCAGTCTGTTCCTCTATTAGTGATAAATCTGTGTTTGAAATGATATGCAAATGAGGCTGAAGAGCTATTCCTAGTTCTGACTCCTCTGTCACTCCAGCTCTAATCACCGCCAAGCGTCTCCTCCTCCTGCTTGACTGACACCCTCTATGCTGAGTAACTTCAGGCAAAGAAGCTGTCAGTCAAGAAGTAGGAGGCGGTGCTGGGTGAGATTCTGTAATCTGGGAGAGACTAACTTGATAGAGAGAGCAGATTCTATACATCATCTGTATAATAAAGTGGAGTTTTAGAACTACAGGATTTAGTTTGTTTCACCAATTCAGTCCATAGAATATAATAAGAGAAACAATTGACTTATTTTTCTCGTAAATTCACCAAAAGACAATCACAAACATTGTGATTTACTTTACCAATCCCTCCCAACTGTCATGCCTCAGTTTTGGGACTCGATCCAGTGACCTCTTGCTGTGTGGTCGGATTCCCTTTCTGCTGAGCCACAGCCTGTTTGGTCTCTGTCCTACTGCTGATGGTTCTTTTGCCTTTTCTTTCCTTTCTTTGGTTTGCTTCTATTCAGGTGTGTCTCACTTCCGTATTTACTTCTGTCACTTCTTGGAGGGGCTATTTATACTCACCTTGCACCTACCTTCTTTGCTGGCTATACTTCTAGGCTGATGGTGTTTGGAGTTCCAGCTCCTTAGCTAGAGATTATTTTGTTTTAGTAATCTCAGTTGCTTTCCTCCGGCCTGTTTGTGTGTCTTCCTCCCTAGCACCCTTTCCTTTCTCCTTTTGGGTCTGGGAGTTTTCCACAAAATCCATTTGTTTTTTGGTTCTGCTCATTTTCCTCCATCTTTCCTGTGTAACTGGGTGAACATGTGCCTACAGGGGCTGCGGTCTGGCGTCCCATGGGGAAAGACATGGATAAGAAGAATGCGTAACCTGGGTTTTTAGAGTAACTGGTTGGTGTATAGGCACACTATCTCACTCCGTAATGCTACCATGCAGGAGTGATGGAGGGTTTTACTTAGTGTCTTTTACTACCGATGTATTGATATTATGAATTCAGCTGTACTACTTTATATACTTTATATATGTCAGCAACTATCCATGCACTTGCACTTTCCGATGGCTCATTCACCCTATGTTACGGGTGTGTCAGAAGTTACAGACAGTCGCCCTGCATTTGGTTGCAGGAGATCTCTTTGTTTGGCATTACAGACACCTTCTTAGAAGCTGTTTCTCTAGGACCCAGCGGCTACCTTCCTCTTGTAATTAACACCCTGGCCTGGGTGTATAAATACCTGCTGTTTGCTAGAGGGAGCTGCCGGTAATACTCACATGACCCCTTGTGAAGGCTTGGAGCAAGTGCAGTACTTCTTCATCTGGTGCTAAGAGGATGTGTGTACATCTCTCTGAAGTTGACTAAAGCTAAGCTATCTTCCCTTGTTTGTTCCCCCTTGTTGTCTTTAGTTGTCAGTGGGGATTGACTAACGCTCATTGCCTCCCTTTCCTAGCCAGGGCCAAACGCCAGGGAAAGACAGGGCAAGGTTCCTGTGTGGCGATTGGTGCGGAACCAATATAGGGACGTTAGGGGAGACAGGGTGATATAGGTCAGCCTAGGAGGTCTCCACTACCCCCTTTCCCTAGAGTCTGGGCCCCCTTTCACCCCTGCACTTTCCTACACCTTGTGTGACACCCTGCCCTTAATGTTATATGTGGACCCCATACCCTGTTTACCTAAGTCTATCTACTAATCATCTTGTCTTTATATTTGTATTATATGTTATTGCCTACCTTTTACTGATGAAATAATAAAGTTGAATTTACCTTTATTGCTGTACTACTTGGCTTATTGTTTCTAATATAATATTCCATATTTTGAGTGTGTAGTCGTGTCATTAGGACTAGTTCCATAGGCATATGAACCTTTATGTGATACAAGTGTAAACACATAATACTTTCTGTTCTGCTGATTTTGTTTCAACCTCCTGTCAGGAGCTTTAACTTAACTACAGAATATTGCTATTTATCAGCCATCTAATATGATGTCCTTGTGTATTATGCAGCCCTGATAAAGGAGGATACAGCTGCTTCTAAAAGGTTAATCGGCAAGATGAGGACAATAGTGCTTGCAAATGGTTTACCTGTAGAAATAGAAATCAGCTGCCTGTACAGGACCAATCTGAGTCTTTTACAACATTCTATACTCAGACAGGCAACCACAACACACTGAGAAAAATACCGTGACAGGATTTACCTAATTTGCTGTTTCTATCATTCCCCTCCATAATACACAGGAATATATCAGCCATCTCTTCTTACATAACTACATCCAGCATGAAGATGACAAAAGAGATCTCCATTGTGCTTCCAGGCCGCCCCTTCCCAGTTTCCCAATGCTTAGAAATATCTCCTAGCTCGAAAGCAGGAGGACTCACACAATTGTCAAAGAATGAGACAATGACTTCAGCAATATCTCATTCTTAAAGGGCAATGCTATTGTCATTAAATTAGATGGATTTTTTTTAGTTTTCCTAATTATATACTGTATATTTGAGAAAGGTTTTATATATTGACTGGAGGTGTTAGGTCCTTTTTAAATATATAAATTTTAATTCATAATGTTCTCTTTCTAATTGGTAATTGTAAATACAATAAATAAATAGGGCAATCAGGTTCAACCTCTGGATCTTTAGCTATTCAAAAACTGGCACCTCCATCTGATGCCATGGTATGGCATGGTCAAAAAGACAGTTTTTCAACATCTGGAAGGTTAGAGGTGGGAGATCACTGAAATAAGGAGAGGGTAGAAGGGAGAATATTTACAGCAACATAATAGAAGCTACACATATTCACAAGGAAATTCTAAGAAGCAAACAATCCCGCAAATATTCTAGGCTGGCATTCTTACACTTGTAATAAAACGGTACATAATTACTATTTGTATATATGATGTTCCTCAATGAATATATCGTAAAGACTCACTTGAATGAATATATAGTAAGGACTCACTTGAAGGTACCACATTGCAATGTTCCCAGATTCCTCTGATATAAATCATATTAGCTTATCCCAGTACCCTCAACATGAAAAGGAAAAAACTCAAGAGCATGTATTGGTCATCAAGTTTAATTTTTACATATTATCTGGGACTGAAATAGCATAGTCCATAGTCACTGAATGCCTACTAGCCAACAATGGATACACATAGGTGTGACATCTACAAGTTAGATGTGTACTAATCGTACAAAGTGACTTGGTTATCAGTATATAAGTAGGAGCAATTTGCAAAAATAGTGCATAGAACAAAGATCCTCGAGACTAAGCAGTAGGTCACCTTTAAGATGTATAGAATATATCTTTGTTAAATTCCACTCAATGGTCCATAAAGTCAACTAATCCAATGGGTACAGAGGTAGGAGAAGGCACTAGTATTCTACATAGCACCTGATAGGTTGGGGTCTTGTACAGATTGTGCATTGGATCAAGTAAAGTCTCTGTGTTTTTACATTCAGAATTGACTGAGGTTCTGGAACATTGTATGGAAGAGAGACGGCAATACCCCTAATGACCACTACACAATCTATAGAGCTGTGCTACAACCCCTTCAATCAGATGATCATGGGGTGCTGGCTGTCAAATCCCACAAATCTAGTCTGCTGCTGGCCCCTGATTGGCCGGCAGTGTGTATTGCAGTGCAGGGAGCCGGGGGGTCTCTGCGCTGCAACACATTTCACCTCAATATGCGTCGGAGGATGCACATTCAGTTGAAATGTACTGCAGCGCAGAGAACCGCTGGATCCCTGTACTGTAATACACACGGCCGGCCAATCAGAGGTCCGAAGCTTACTTCGGAGTGACCGTCATGGGCGGTGCATGGCAGACACATCACGCCCCACCCGTAGCTGGCATGCCGAAGTCAGCTGCTGGCCTCTACGCCGGCTAGAGAGGACGTCGAGACCAAATGCAAAAATCTCTTGCCATGTTTTTCCATCCTCATCAACAATATGGGGAAGCAGTAGACTCAAAGTATAAGGGAATGGAATATGGAGGCAAAGCTGGTAATTGAGCTACTGCTCGGTGCTCGCCCATCACTACTGGTAATATATCTGCAGCACAACCATTGTATTTGGTAGTGGTGGACTGTAGCTGGAGTTGGGCAGATAGTTACTGACCATGCTATTGGGAGCCCAGTAAAGGTAGCCAACTTATTATGGGGTCTATCCAATCTGTCGTAATGTCAAACATGACGGAATTTGTGACAAGGACCCAGACTGCAAGAGTGAACGTCGTCTTAGTGGGATAAAATTTATAAAATAATATCCAGCAATTCTCATATTTTAACATTTCACTTACAATACCCGGGAATTAAACACATTTGTCTCGTAATCAAGGTGCAGTCGTCTTGTGGATAATGTTTTAATTATAAACTGGTCAAAATGTTCTTTCATTACTTCATTACTCATTTTTAACAAGGTGTTTAACACAAAATAATCGCTATTCTCTGCCAGTAGTATTACATATTCATATGCTAAATCTACATTTCTCATCAGGATAGTCAAATAGTAATATAACAAATTAAAATAAATATTGGCTCATTACACCAGCAGAAAGTATTTAATCACATTTGATAGGCATCTCACCGGCACAGGTGCTAACGTAGCACAATGTCCCCCAGGAGAATAAATATCTTCTGTTCGTCACTGGCGGACCAGCTTAGGCATATTTATTTAGAAATTTCATCGAAGTTTATTCTAGCTAATCCTCAAACCCCAATCTAATAGTGCAGGTTATAGAATTCCTATGGAAAAAAAATAAGTGAACCCTGTATTTCTGCATTGTTTCTTACTAAAATGTGGTCTGATTGTTACCTAAATCACAATTGTAGACAAACAACATCTAACTAAACTAATCCACATGAACAGTCATATTATTTATGTTTTATATTAGTAATTATCCACAGTAATGGGAATAAAAGTAAGTAAACCCTTGTGTTAAAGGGAAGTTTTTTTCTATCCCATCAGAGAGCAGCATGACATAGGGACAGAGACCCTGATTCCAGCGATGTATCACTTAGTTTACCAGTTCTCTGAATGCTAAGCTCTGTATAACAACTCCGCCCACACAACTGATTGGCAGCTTTCTGTGTACACTGTGCATAGGCAGAAAGCAGCCAATCAGTGGTGGGGGTGTGGTTGGACTACATGGCAGCAAGTTTACTATTCCTCTAATGATAATCTCCTGCTGATAAATCTGTGATTTAATCAAACAACAGCAAGCAGCCCAGTAAGTGACACATAGCTGGAATCAGGGCCTCTGCCTCTACATTATGCTGGTTGGCTTTAAATTACTTCTCAAAGAGCTTATTGGAAAAAGAGGATTTATTTCAGGAGATCAGGTTGGAATTGTGTGTTTGCCCCTTAAATAAAGGCATACAAAACCTGGCTACTGACAAATCTGTTTTTTTCTTAAGAAATATTGGTCAGTACAAACCATACAAGCAAGTAACTTTAAATATATTGACAATCAATAGGTATTTCCAATGTTTTAATAATTTTTCTTGCAACTTTTTTGGATTTAATGTCAATAATAAATAGCCAGATAATGGAAATGTAGCACCCTGAGGATTCGGCTGCTACAGGGGTATTGCACCTCAACCCAGAGGTGTGATATTCCACTCCCGGGTAAGGAAGGAGTGTGGAACTGAGCTCAGATAGACTGCATGCACTACATACATCCCATTCCAGAGGAGCAGGCCGACGGTACTCCCACTTAGAAATGTGCAGGTACAACCGAGCCTGTTCCTGGCTGGAGTGGGAGGGGGGTGGTACATCCCATGTAGTGTAGGGGCAGATAGGGGGAGCAGTCTGGGTAGTGATAGGAGCTCATTGGGTGCTGGGCACCTGAGCTCACACATAGAGGGATATATAAGGAGGGCACCAACTTAGATCAAGGTCAGACGCTGAGAACAAGTCAGTTGGAGAGGAGAGAGAAGGAAACAGCAGCCCTGGAGAGAGAGAGAGTGGAGCAGAGAAAGACCCAGAGGGGGAAGACTGAAGGGACCCAAGAACCCAAATTAGAGCACCGGGTGAGGAGTCAGCAAGAGGGTACCGGAACCCAAGCTGGTGGGGGCAAAGACATTCCCCAGCCAGAGACCGGAGACCGTGGGCAGTGTCTGTCACGGTCACCCACCACATTCACCCTGAAGGCACACCACATGAAGGGTCAGGGAACCCAGGGCCAAGGGTGTCCCAAAAGAAGGCCCGAGGGAGCTGGACCTAGGTGAATCACTGGTGGGGACGGCTGAAGAAAGGACAGAGGGAGAGCTCAGGGCCACGCTCTGGACTTGTTTGGGGGTTGGCCGGATCCAGGACCTGGTGGACGCAGCACGGCTCGGGTGGTCACTAGCAGCTGGAGTGACCAGTACAACATCAGCAGTAAGTAAACACCCTTAACTGCACAACCCGAGTCTGTCTTCATTGCCGGCTGCATCGCACCACCACAACCCCCATCCTCTGCGCCTGTCCCCTCTGAGGCTATACCCCTCCCGTTGGGGGTTATCTCACCAAGCTGCGCACCCACCATCAGCCTCAGCGGACCCTGCAGCAGCGGCGGCCACAGTGACCGCATCACAACGGGTGGCGTAGTCGACACAAAAGAACTTTAGTAACATCTGTAAAGCTGCCACATAACACTTAGCTTGACGCCCTGGGCACGGGACCGGGTCACAGCCGCTCGGAGACTACAACCCCCCCCCCCATCTGATCCGGTGCCGGGTATTCCCCTCAAAAAGGAATATGTCCCAGGGGGCGCGTCAACTTTGGCGTAGTCGGCAGGATTACGTGCCCGCAACACCCGGGTACTGCGTGCCTGAAGAAAAGTGCAAGTTTACCTCAGAAAGAAGTCTCCCGCCAGTTCCGGAGGGTCCACGCCATCGGACTCCATCACCAGTCGTTTCCCGCCGATTGTCCGCCATTTCCAACTTGTTCCCGCCATCTGCAGAGTTTCCCGCCACTGGGCGACGCTTCCCGCCAAAACCGCAGATTTCCCGCCTTGGAAGAGCAGCGGACGCCATTATGGGCGTGCCAAAGGAGGGCAAGAGGCCACATCCCATCGTGGGCCGGGACAGAAAATGGCGCCAAAAGTGGAAACCGCCCCCACCAACAGAGACTGTGATGTGGGAGGTGTCTGTCAGCGTGAAAGAACTCCCCCTGGAGCTGACAGTCACCGAGTTGCCCCGGGACCGCCCTCGAAGTGGGAGGAGACGAAAGAGAAGAGAAAAGATGGGTGTCGCTTGGAGCAGTCTGGAGCGAGCGCACCCGGAGGCAAGAGGTCTAACAAGGAGTAGCGGAAAAGCTCACCCGGAGATGGAAAGAAAGCAGAACAGCACCGGCCCGCTGGCCAGGAGTCTGCTAGAGACCGAGGAAGGAGGGCAGAGCAGCACCGGCCCGCTGGCCAGGAGCCTGCCGGAAGCCGAGCAGAGCAGCACCGACCCGATGGTCAGGAGCCTGCTAGAGTCCACAACCCCGCTAGGTCTAGCGGAGATCCTAGCGCAGCTCCCCCGAGACCGGGAGTGTGCACAAACTGCCCTGGAGGGCCTCGCAAGGAGGATGGCCCGGGTACAGCGCGAGATACTGGCGGAGTGGGGCCGGGAGATGACCCAGCAAGCAGAGACCAGTCAACGGAGCACGCTACCCTGGAAGAGGAAGCAGACCGCCTCTGAGGATGGCGCAGGAGGACCCAAGGCCGGAGACGGCGCCGAGGAGGGAGCCGAACGCATGGAGGCAGGTAAAGGGGACGCCTATACCCCAAGCCGTGACACCGCTTACCTGCCCCAGCTCCCCGTCGCAGAGCCCGAAAGTCCCCCTGCTGTGCCCGTAGCCGCCAGGTCACCGCCATGGACTAGGCCCCGACCGGAAGCCGCTGCAGCGACCCCTGTGACGTCACGCGCCCCGACCCGGAGCGTGACAAAGCAGGAATTACCACCAGCCTGGTCGCAAGGCCTAGTACCCCCGGGCGCCGCACCACCAGCAGCGCCCCCTACCTCCGCGGAGCCTCCGGCCTGGCCGCAAGGCCAGGTAGCCCAGGGCGCCGCCGTCCTAACGGTGCCCTTCACCTTCCAGGTGCCCCAGGCCTGGCCGCAAGGCCTGGGCAACCCGGGCGCCACCACCACCGCGCCCGCGCCCGCAATACCTAGGGTGCCACACCTGGGGGAGGACCTCTTCGGCCAGCTCACATGGCCGGACGGGCGGCCCTTCATCAGGCCCGAAGGGTACCCTGAGCTGGAGCGGCAGCAAAGACTAGGGCCCTTGTGTGAGCCCCTAATCCCGGCTCCGAAGCCCGTGGCTCGGGTCTCGCCTCCTCTAGCAGAAGCCCAATTCGTGTGGGACCCCACGGGAGAAGATTTGATGGGGTTCACCGGAGAAACTCGGGCAGCCGCAGCTGAACGTACAGAGTGTTGCCGTCAACAGCTGGCAGAGTTTAAGAGAGAACGGGAGGAGAGGCGGGTCAGAGAACAACAGGCCCAAATCCAGAGCGCGGAGCAGAAGAGCCGGACTAGGAGGAACCCCCGTGCAGCGCATTGTCCCCGCACCATCGGGACAGTGATAAAGTTCAACCCGCAGCATGGGTGGGGCTTTATTCGGGACCGTAACAACCGTGGTGACGTCTTTGTCACGCGCAGAGACGTGGAGTCCCATCTGCCGGAGGGGCACAGAGGTCGTGACCTCTACATCGGAGATGAGGTCACCTTTACCCGGCACAAGTGTGCCAAAGGACCTTACGCCCTCCACGTACACCGCTTGACGGAGGAGGAGTTGCGGTACGGAGAGGAGGAGCCAGAGGACCCGGACGGGTCTGAAGAAATATCATATCAAGAAAGAGCAGGAGGAAGACGCCGTTGAGTGCGGCAGAGCAGGAGCTGTAAATAGTTACCCAATCGGGGTATATAGAAACTGAAACTGTTGCTGCTAAAATAAGTCCCCGTTGGGACCAGGGAACTGTTTACCCGTTAACCCCTTCATCCTACAGGCTGAGGACTGAGAGCGGCCAACTTTCAACTTTCCCTGTATATAGTTGCGCTTCCTAAAGCGCCCCCTACCGGTTTTATAGAAAACCAGTTTTTCTAAGAGACTGTCGCACTTTTCCCGGACACACGTTGCACAGTGTCCGGAGGAGGAACCAGAGACAAGAGAAGTCTACGAGAATGTTTATATAAAAAGTTTTATATATATGTAATGTTTATATGTTTTATATGTTCATATAAAAATTTTGTATGTTTTGGTGTTTTATGTCTTACAGCCCGAGGACGTGCTGTGATTTACCAGGGGGGAAAGTAGCACCCTGAGGATTCGGCTGCTACAGGGGTATTGCACCTCAACCCAGAGGTGTGATATTCCACTCCCGGGTAAGGAAGGAGTGTGGAACTGAGCTCAGATAGACTGCATGCACTACATACATCCCATTCCAGAGGAGCAGGCCGACGGTACTCCCACTTAGAAATGTGCAGGTACAACCGAGCCTGTTCCTGGCTGGAGTGGGAGGGGGGTGGTACATCCCATGTAGTGTAGGGGCAGATAGGGGGAGCAGTCTGGGTAGTGATAGGAGCTCATTGGGTGCTGGGCACCTGAGCTCACACATAGAGGGATATATAAGGAGGGCACCAACTTAGATCAGGGTCAGACGCTGAGAACAAGTCAGTTGGAGAGGAGAGAGAAGGAAACAGCAGCCCTGGAGAGAGAGAGAGTGGAGCAGAGAAAGACCCAGAGGGGGAAGACTGAAGGGACCCAAGAACCCAAATTAGAGCACCGGGTGAGGAGTCAGCAAGAGGGTACCGGAACCCAAGCTGGTGGGGGCAAAGACATTCCCCAGCCAGAGACCGGAGACCGTGGGCAGTGTCTGTCACGGTCACCCACCACATTCACCCTGAAGGCACACCACATGAAGGGTCAGGGAACCCAGGGCCAAGGGTGTCCCAAAAGAAGGCCCGAGGGAGCTGGACCTAGGTGAATCACTGGTGGGGACGGCTGAAGAAAGGACAGAGGGAGAGCTCAGGGCCACGCTCTGGACTTGTTTGGGGGTTGGCCGGATCCAGGACCTGGTGGACGCAGCACGGCTCGGGTGGTCACTAGCAGCTGGAGTGACCAGTACAACATCAGCAGTAAGTAAACACCCTTAACTGCACAACCCGAGTCTGTCTTCATTGCCGGCTGCATCGCACCACCACAACCCCCATCCTCTGCGCCTGTCCCCTCTGAGGCTATACCCCTCCCGTTGGGGGTTATCTCACCAAGCTGCGCACCCACCATCAGCCTCAGCGGACCCTGCAGCAGCGGCGGCCACAGTGACCGCATCACAACGGGTGGCGTAGTCGACACAAAAGAACTTTAGTAACATCTGTAAAGCTGCCACATAACACTTAGCTTGACGCCCTGGGCACGGGACCGGGTCACAGCCGCTCGGAGACTACAACCCCCCCCCCATCTGATCCGGTGCCGGGTATTCCCCTCAAAAAGGAATATGTCCCAGGGGGCGCGTCAGAAATACAACATTTTACAAGAGCCGAACAGCACTGGAGACATTATAGATCAAAAACAATTAAAGCCTTAATCACCTGGATTGGGGTTCAAAGAAGAAAAAATAATCACCAAAAGCACAAAAGCATTATATCTGCAAACAGTGTATCTAAACATCCTGGTCAGGGCACAATATAGAAGAGAAAATCTTTTGAAATTCCAATTCGAGAAATTTGTAAATCTTCATATAAAATTCATTCTGCGGTGAACTGATTAGTCGTGAATCTAACATAACAGGTTATTTTTCTATTTCTTGCTCATTTTCAAATAAATCTGGATTATTCTCTTTTCCTCACACATTAATGTTCTTCACTGCTGTGCTGTCACACACTATCTGTACAGTTTATTCAGTGTTTTATTGTTTTTCCTCCTTATTGCTATGGCTAAATTCACCCCAAAGTGGCTGCTCCATTTCCTGTTTCAGCTTTTATGCAGGCTATGATATTCCCTCCTGTTTGGCTTTGCTATACTGTGCAGTATGATAGCTGCAAGGCATTATGGGGAGGTGCCCGAGGTCATATGATCCTTGTTTGGCTAATACAATCTTCTGCAATGTGTAAAAAGGCAGAGACATGCTAATTTGGTAGGTTCAGCAAATTCCTAAAAATTCGACACAGGGTCTAAGGCTCCTTTCACATTGCATTTTTGCCCACGTACATGCAACACCTCCTGCTCCAGACCAGAAAGGGGAGGATCCTGCCCTTTATAACTGGGTCCGGAGGCGGAGTTAGGTTAGTCAGAGTCTAGTGTCAGAAGTCGAGTAGTAGACACCCAGGAGCAAGGGCTGAGGACTGGAGCTGGAGATAGCTCGTCCTAGCCAGAGCATACACGGAGAACCAGACACCGGAGTCCGAGGCTGTGGGGATTGCATACCCATCAGCAGATACCGTAGGGCAGGAAATTGCAGGTCTCCGGGCCCCATCAGAAGCCCGGAGGCTCAGCAGCACCAAGGGACCAGTACCGCCACAGAGGAATCCACAAGGCCCGAGTTGCTAGCCATACGGGTGAGCACAGCACGTTACACTCAGGGACGTGGGCTACAACACAGCTGCAAGCAGAATAGCCAAAAGAGTATAGTCAGAACGGCAGGCCTACAACTCCACCTGGCCAGGAGAACTCTATGATTGCTCCCAGACTGACCAGGCCCTCATCACTAGCCAGTACTCCCATTTGGGCCTATATCATTGCCACCAGTAAAGACCCTGGGATTGCACTATACGGACTTTGTGATTATTTCTGCACCGCGACACCCTGCACAACCACCATCATCCACACTGCCTTGAAGCTACACTCTACCTGTGGGGAGTTATACCACCCTTACTGCAAAACATCAGCTTCAGAGGACTGTTCCGCAGTGGCGGTTCCTATTGACCGCATTCCACAGGTGGCGTAGTCGGACATTTACATTCATATACAAATACTACCCCTTGGATTGACTGCCCTGGGTCACGGACCGGGTCACCGCCACAGTGACTACAACCCCCAGCGTCTACAGGCCCGGCTCCGGGTACCCCACGGCCCAGGGGGCGCGTCATATGTATCTGCAAATGGAGTGACTGGGCTGGCTTTTTATTTTAAGTCATGTGGCAAAGCTCCTTTATTGACTTTTAGGATTGCTACTTCCAATAACTGACACTAGAATTCCTGTTCTAGGCTGTTTGCATATTTGCTTGACCTACACGTCTCCTTACATCGACTTGACACTCTCCACAAGGTGAAGCATTACTCCTTAGACACCCGTCAGAGACCTATATCTCAGCCAAACTAGGTTTCCTGCTTTGCACTGACGAGGGGCAAACACCCTGAAACATGTGTTTGCAAATAGAGTGTCTGCTTTGGCTTCTTATCCTAAGTCATGTGATAAGGCTCGTTAATGGGTCAATAGTGACTTTTAGGATTGCTACTTCTAATTACTGGCACTAGATTTCCAGTCCTTTTCCTCTTTAAAGAGACTATTTGCATATTTAAATTCCCAGAGGAGCATCTCCTTATATCAACTTGGTGCTCACCACATGGAGACACATTACTGCTTAGACCCCCTGTCAGAGGCCTCTCACCCAGGCAAATCAGCTCTCCTGCTTTGCACTGATGAGGGGCAAACACCTCGATACACGTGTCTGCAAACAGAGTGTCTGGTCTGGCTTCTTATCCTAAGTCATGTGGCAAGGCTCGTTAAAGGGTCGATATTGACTTTCAGGATCGCTACTTCCAATATGTTATGCTAGAGTTCCTGTGTTCTTGTTCCCTCTGAAGAGACTAAAAATTTTACACAAATTTGATTTGCATCCAACCGATTCTCTCATCTCTATAAAACATGCTTGAGCTGTATGTTCCATTGATAGCATTATGTATGCAGCACTTCATGAGGGCGCAGGAGTGAGTTCTTTTCTAAAATGTAGAATTATTGTTACTGGCCCTCAGCAACAGGAAAATTGGTGGAAAGAAAAAAAATAGAGACAAAAGAAGCTTCTTTTATATCCGTCATAATTATGACCGCCAGGATTTTCACAGATGATTGCAAACAGTTTGTGTTAAATGCAACAGTTTAGTAGATGAATACTTGTAAATGGATGGCAATTATGGGAGAAAAGTATAGAAAGGGCATCAGGCACAAAAGAGCTGCCTAAACCTGGCAGCAAAGGAAAGACCAGCGGCTCCTTGTGAGCAAAATGTATTTGTTACTATGGCACATGCTGTTACATCAAGCCACCCACACAGACATCCTGCCACTGACAAAATGCCTTCTTTTCTATGGTACGTTCTCAGATCCCAAAATCTGAAAATTAGGTATTGTTTATAAGGAGCTTGCACAGGCGGCATGGTATGGCTTCACTACAATGTTATAAAATATGGGAATCTCAGTTCACGCTGGATAGTCTACCTGTCATGGGTGTGTCAGGTTTAACAGACAGTCATACTGGATCCGACGGTAGAAGGTCGCTGCTCTTGGCCTTGCAAACATCTTCTTGATCCTTTCATCATCCCTTTCTCTCTAGGACCCAGAGTTGATCCTCACCTTGCTTGGGGATTAGACCTTTAGGACCCAGTGGATCTCCACCTTCTGCTGCTAATTAACACACCCTTGCTGGATCCTTAAATACACTCAGTTTCTCCAGAGAGTTGCTGGTGATAGAGTAAATTCCTCTGTTCAACCCTGGCATTCTAGCAGTCAGCTAGATTCTCCTTGGAGTTCCTTTGTAGATTGTAGTTGTGATCTCTCTGGTGTCTTCTCAAAGCTAAGTGTATCCCCTTGTCTGTTTCCCTTGTTTGTTTTTAGTTGCAGTGGGGCTGAATAGTGCTCACCCCTCCCCCTCCTTATCTAGGGCCTAGCTCTAGGGTAAGCCAGGGCTAAGGCATCCTGCTCGGCGATAGGTGCGGAACCTATTTTGGGGCGATAGGGGAGTCAGAGTGTTGTTAGATCTGCTTAGGGGTCTCCACTCTCCCTTTCCCTAGTTGCTGGGTTTCCCCCTTTTACCATTGTTGTACACTGGGTTCTTCCCATACCTAGCATGAATCTACCCCTGTCCTAACATTACTAGGGAAGGAGAGGGATTAGGTAATTGCCCACGACCACCATCACTAATATACTGGTAGATGATGTACTGGACATTTGATCTGGTGTCTTGGATCACTGGTGGAGTGCCACTTTTAACTGTCAAAACCTATCCTGGAGCAGCAAATCGAAGGAAATCAATGTGAATTTAGCATCATAATATTGAATAGCAACATATACAATCTAGCCCTTTCTGTCCATGCTGCGGATCGGGATAGCCCTAGGACTGGAAACAGTGGCCCACCACATGACACAACCATACCCCACCTGGCGTCTCGATTTCAATGTTATCTGCATCCTCAGAATGCAGGAATACAATGGTGGAACCGAGAGCTGTTGGCTCTCTCCTCCACCATTCATCTTCTGCGCCTTGTGATGTCATTAGATTGTGTCTGCTGTGTGGTGCCTCAGTCCACACATCAGAGGGACAGGGCAAGGTGAGTAGTTTGTGTTTCTTTGTTTTTTCTAGGTATTGTCAACCAGTAAATGTGGGTACATGGGAGCATCTTAAACATCTTTAAGACATAAAGTAACATAAGAACACAAAAGGGTCTGCTTGACACTAGAAATCATCTGTATATTAGAAAATCCGCAGGCTAATTGATGGCCACAGGTCAATGTAGAATTTGGAAGGGGGCAAATACATCTGTGGCACCCCAGGGGTCTGGTTACCACAGTAATAGAGATATTATGTCTGAGAGCAAGTGGGAGGTTTCTCTGGTCAGGAGCCCTAAGCATGCAACACGGCCCACCCAGACCTGGGAGGGGAGGAATCTGCCCTTATAAACTGGGTCTGGGGCGGGATTAGGGAGTGAAGTTCCAGACACAGGGAAAGTTACAACAGGAGCTCTGTAGGAGCAGGAGTGAGTGCCAGAGGCTGGAAGCTAGAAAGCTCGCCTTGGCTGAAGACACTAACCCGGACACGGAGTCCGAAGCTGTGGGGACATCCAGGTCCAGCAGCAGAATCCAACCGGCAGGGGATTCCATGTCCTCTGGCCTTAGAAACCCGAAGGCACGGTCACAAGCAAGGGACCAGCACCGCCATCTAGAAGCGAAGGCTGACGGAAGGCCCCAAGTCACAGGCCATACGGGTGAGCACCACACGGTATACTCAGGGACGTGGGCTACTTCTACCCGCATAGAGCAAGGTAGCCAGGAAAGAGTGCAGATAGTCGGGGTGGCCTACAACTCCACCTGGCCAGGGGAGATCCTGCTTGCTCACAGACTGACCAGGCCCCTATTGCTAACCAGTACTCCCGGGAGGGTCTGCTTTATACCATCAGTAAAGACCCTGAACTGCACCACACGTCTCTGTGATTCCTTGCCACACCAGCACCATTACTACTGGGACGCTCACACCATCACTCCCATCATCCACCTTAGCTGCCCTGAGGCAATACTTCACCCGTGGGGAGTTATCCCATACTCGGCTGCGCAAACAACATCAGCCTCAGCGGTCGGCAGCGCAGCGGCGGTCCCCACTGACCGCAATCCACGGGTGGCGTAGTCGGACATTGTTATTACTTAAGGCCGCCACTGGTTTGACCGCCCTGGGCACGGACCGGGTCACCGCCACGGAGAACTACAACCCCCAGCGATCCGGCTCCGGGTATCCCCCTGCACAGCACAGGCCCAGGGGGCGCGTCAGCTTTGGCGTAGTCGGCAGGATTTCGTGCCCGCAACCACCGGGTACTGCGTGCCTGAAAAAGAGACTTTTATACTTACCTGTGGTGAAGTTTCCCGCCGTCCGGAGTCGTTTCCCGCCATCCACAGCCGATTCCCGCCATCAGACGCCATCTTGGACCGTTTCCCGCCGTCTTCTGCCTTCTTCCCGCCATCCGCAGCTGCTTCCCGCCTTCGGATGCCATCTTCGGGACGCCGCGCGGGAAGAAGAGGGGCGTGGAAGCCGAAAGAGCGCGAGATCCGAAGCTCCGCCCCACGCTCCGCCCCACGCTCCGACGCTGCGTAAGGTCCTGGAAGGAAAGAAGAGCGACGCTGACATCATCGGAGCGCGACGCCAGGTCCTCAACCCCGACGATCGACTGCGGAGCCACGGCCTACGGAAGAAGAGCATCGCAAGGTAGGCCACGGTCCACTAGGGGGGAAGGAGGATGTCGGACACCGAGGGGAGCTCCACCGCCACACCGGCCGCCAGCGCAACCACTGCAGCGGTCATGCCATTCACCATGCCCTATATCCCGGGGGCAACCTGGCTACCCCAGTACTCAGGGGAGTCACATACCCTAAGTGACTTTAGGGAAAGACTTGATAGCCTCTTCCAGGTATACCCCCTCACAGAAGAGCAAAAAGTGAGCATCCTGGTGGCCCAGCTAATCGGGGCAGCCCAAAGGGAGGTAAAGTCCTGGTCACCTGGGAAGAAGAGGACTGTCAGAGAGATACTAGCCCGGCTGAAAGACACATTTGATACCCGAACCTCAGCCGAGATAAAACTAAGATTTTACGGGTGCAAACAACGGGCACATGAAAGTATAAGGGACTATGCTCTAAACTTACAAGAGGCCCTGAGAGCCATTAAGCAGGCAGACCCTGACAGCGTGGGAAATGAAGACAAGCTGTTGACCAAACAATTTATTGAGGGTCTACTGTGCAATGCCCACCGAACCCAGTTGCGGGCAATGGCCATACAGGACCCTGACCTGGACTTTGCACAGTTCAAGGACAGAGCCATCCGGGTGCTCCGAGAACCGGCACCAGGTGGCGCTGTGACTCACAGGCGCCCTGCTATCACTTATCACCAGGATGCGGCGCCCTTGTCTGCAGGGCCTGTGGGAGCTGATGCGCAGGCTTTGAACAATAACCCGGCTACAGACCTGCACCATCAGGTCCAAGAGCTGACTAAGAGCGTTGACGCGCTAACCAGAACTGTGCAGTCTTTACAGGTCTCTTCTCCAGGAAAGATCCAGCTGGCATCCGGACCGGAGGACGTCCCGCGGCGCCGACTGAGGAGGACCCCACCGGCCAGAGGAAGACCCAGCGACAGATATAACGAGGACGGACGACCCATCTGCCGCCGCTGCAATCAACCCGGACATATGGCAAGGTACTGTCATTTAAACGGGCACAACCTGGGGTAGAGGGCCAACCCCCAGGCATAAGATCATCAGGCCCATCAAACTGGCGTGACAAATACGTAGGGGGACGTCCGGTCTTGCCTGTGGTACTGGATGGCATTCCTATGAGTGCCCTACTAGACACCGGGTCACAGGTCACCACCATCCCGTACGTGCTCTTCAAGCAGTACTGGAATGACTCGGACATAACCCGCTACCCAGATGACGACCTGAGCATTATCGCCAGCAATGGTCAGCCCGTGCCACAGATAGGATTTAAGGAAGTGACCATCAAGGTCGGTAAAGTTGAACTGCCGGCACAAGGACTTATCATTGTGGACATTGACTGTCGCGAGAGTCACCCAAAAATCATCCTAGGTACTAACGTAATTGTAAACTGTCTTGCAGAGGTGATTCTTATTTTGCAGCAGGTTGCCAAGAACACCAGTTCCAGCCAGCAGCGTGTACTCCAAAAAGAGATCCGGGCACTGATGAAGCGGCAACAGGTGGAACTATCTGGTGGTGAGATAGGTAGCGTGAGAATGTGTGACCCGTTCCCTATTGCCATGCCCCCAAAAAGTGAGATGATGATTTGGTGTCGGGCAGCTATTGGTCTGAGAGGTAGAGACTACCAAGCAATGGTAGAACCCGTCTACTCAGACAGTAGGCCCACCATTTTGACAGCACGGGGGGTGGTCGATGTACGCCATGGGAGGGTGCCCGTCCGCATCATCAATATCGGGGAGAGAGAAGTATACCTGCCCCGGTATGCCACGCTAGCCAAATTGTTCACCTTAAACCAGAATTCTGTACAGGCCGTGGAACCCTTGCCTCCATCTCAACCAGAGGAAGGTAACGGCTCTAAGAAACCACTGGAGGACTGGTGTCAGCAACTGCATTTGGGTACTGACTCCACTCCCTCACACCAAAAACAGGGAGTCTATCGGGTGGTTCAAGAGTACGAGAGAGTGTTTAGCAAACACCCGCTAGACTTTGGGCGAGTAAAGGGGGTAGAACATCACATCCCAACGGGAGACCATCCTCCCATAAAGGAGAGATATCGACCCGTACCCCCTGCACACTATCAACACGCCAAGGGGATGTTAAAAGACATGAAGGAGGCTGGGGTAATTAGGGACAGCTGTAGCCCCTGGGCAGCTCCACTAGTCTTAGTGAAAAAGAAAGACAACACCATGAGAATGTGTGTAGACTACAGGAAGGTCACCCATATCACACACAAAGATGCGTACCCGTTACCAAGGATAGAAGAGTCCTTAGCTGCATTAAAATCTGCTAACTTCTTCTCTACTTTGGATCTCACTAGCGGGTACTGGCAGGTTCCTGTAGCAGAGGCGGACCGGGAGAAGACCGCATTCACCACCCCGAAGGGACTCAGCGAATTTAACTGTATGCCGTTCGGGCTCTGCAACGCACCAGGAACCTTCCAACGGTTGATGGAATGCTGTCTTGGACACCGGAACTTCGAGACGGTCCTATTATACCTGGACGACGTCATCGTCTATTCCAAGACCTATGAGGACCATCTGGAACACCTGGCAGAAGTGTTTGAAGCCCTGGCAAACTATGGCCTAAAGGTAAAACCCTCGAAGTGTCATCTACTGAAGCCAAAGGTACAGTACCTGGGACATGTGGTGAGTGCTGACGGAGTAGCCCCCGACCCTGACAAGATCACCGTGATTAAGGACTGGCCAAGACCATCCAGCATAAAGGAAGTGCGGCAGTTCCTCGGGTTGGTTGGCTACTACCGAAGATTCATTCCCGGTTTTACCAAGAAGGCAGCTCCTATGCAGGACCTCCTGATAGGCCAGTCCAGGAAGGCCAAAAACCAGAAGCCACCCTTCAAATGGGAAAAGCTGGAAGAGGAGTCCTTCCGCCAGCTGAAGATGGCCCTCACGGGGGATGAAATCCTGGCGTACCCTGATTACAGCCAGCCCTTTATCCTCTACACGGACGCAAGCAACATCGGGCTAGGAGCCGTACTGTCCCAGATCCAGCAGGGGAGAGAACGGGTAATTGCTTACGCCAGCCGAAAACTGCGACCCACCGAAAGAAACCCTGAGAATTACAGCTCGTTCAAGCTGGAGTTCCTGGCAGTGGTGTGGGCAGTAACCGAACGTTTCAAGCATTACCTTGCCTCTTCCAGGTTCACCGTGTACACGGACAACAACCAGTTGACACACCTGGACACTGCAAGACTGGGTGCCCTGGAGCAGAGATGGATGGCCCGCCTGTCCAATTATGAGTTCACGATCAAATACCGGGCAGGACGCTCCAATACCAACGCGGACGCCCTGTCCAGGATGCCAAACCTACCGGACGAAGGGGAGGATCCAGAAGAATTGGAAGAGATCGAACTCCTTGTGTTTCACCGTCATGGGATTACCCAGTATTCCCACCGTGTGAGGGGCCAGCGAACCGCTACGTTCAACCCCTTACCCCACTACAACTGGGCGGAGACGCAAGACAGTGACCCTGCAGTTCGTCTGGTGAAGGAGATGCTGACCCAGGCAGACGCCCGCCTGGACCCAGACGTTCCGGAAGAGACCAAGCAACTGTGGACGGAAAAGAGCAGACTGTTTCTCTACAAGGAGAAGTTATGCCGCAGAATGGTCAATTCCCGGACACATGAGCTGATCTGGCAGGTTGTGGTACCGAGACGGGACGCAGCTATGGTGCTGGAGGCCTACCACAATGGGGCAGGGCACTTCGGATGGAAGAAGCTGGAGTTCCTGCTGCGTGAACGGTTCTACTGGATAGGCATGAGAGGAGCCATTGAGAGGTGGTGTAGAGACTGTGGCCCGTGCAATCTAAGAAGAAGGGACCGTGCCAGCCAGAGGACTCCCCTGCAGCCCATCATCACCAGGCAGCCGCTGGAACTGGTCGCTCTGGACCATGTTAAATTGGCTCCAAGCAGAAGCGGGTATGTCTACGCCCTAACCATCGTCGATCACTACTCCCGGTTCCTAGTGGTGGTCCCTGTCAAAGACCTGACGGCTCAGACAGCAGTCAGAGCCTTCCAGCTGCACTTCTGCCGCCCACACGGGTACCTGGACCAAGTGCTGACGGACCAAGGACCAGCCTTCGAAGCGGAGGTCTTCCAGGAGTTCTGCAACCTGTATGGCTGCAAGAAGATAAGAACAACGCCCTTTCACCCGCAAACCAATGGACTCTGCGAGAAGATGAACCATGTGGTGATAGATCTGCTAAAAACATTGCCCCTGGAAGAATGCAGTCTGTGGCCTGAGAAACTGCCCGATCTGGTGGACCTGTATAACCACATCCCGGTAGGTTCCACCAACTGTACCCCGGCTTACCTAATGCGAGCAAGACCTGGTAAGCTGCCTGTTGACCTGGATATGGGAGTCCTGATACCCGAGGACACCTCACCAGAGACAGACTGGGATACAGAACGGCAGCAGCAGTACCGGAAAGTACAAGAGAGCGTCGAGCGAAGTCTCTGTCAATCAAGAGAAAGGCAGGAGAGGACTTATAACCAACATGCTCCCGCTGTTCCCCTGGTACCTGGAGAGCAGGTCTTGAAAAGAAAAAGGTGGCTCCATAAGTTGGACGACCAGTGGGAAAAGGACCCGTACACCGTACTGCCCTCAAGCCAAATAATCCAAAGGTGTACGTCATCAGCAAGGATGGAGGAGAGACCACAGCCACTGTCTCCAGAGACCACCTGAAAAAGTGCCCCGAGAAGTTGCAAAGCACGGATGAAGATCAGGAAGACCCTCAACCCGTAGGGGAAAAGGAGGAAATGATCAGCACCGTACTCGGAGACTTTCCCCAGTCCTGGACACAAGTAAACAACGCTATCGTGGTGCCCGTCCTCACCTTTCTCCAGCCAGCCCCTCAAGTGCCTACAGAAGACCAGGTAGAGCTGGAAGAGCAGCCGGCCCAGGAGGCAGAAGAGTCCACACCAGCAGCACAGGAGAATCAACCCTCTGCTAGTAGTGAGCCTGCCGTGCCCCTAGTGAGCCAAAGAGTGCGCAGACAGCTGCCCAGCTTACCCATAACACTTCCTACACCCTGTAGTGCAGGACCAGTTAGTGAGCTCCGTAGGTCCACTAGAGTCACTAGAGGTCAGATGCCCGCTCGCTGGAAAATATAAAGTAATGCACTGTGAATTTACCTGTTTAACTGTTTATGGTTTATGTTTGTTGCCTGTTATTAATTATGTTTCTCAGTTACCCTGCAGATTTCTTTGGACTAACAGGTTATGGACACTGGATAACCGGAACATTCTTGTAGATAGTTGCACCTTGGTGCCTCTTGAAAAGACGGCCGCGGAAGAGAAAACCTGTCTGGCGTGGCCTACTTGCGTCCCAAAGTAGCTAGCTCCAGCCTTGCAGCCACACCCAAGGCCAACGCAAGGGGTTTGCTTTGGACAGGTCCCCTACTTCGCTTAAAACTTCACCTTGGGTGATATGGACACCCGGTTGCGGACACGCCGTGACCTTTAAAGAACTAAAGCTTCTTGTAAATATGTTATTGTATTATTGTTATACCCTGTATTTATGTTTCTTTAAAAAAATGTGTTTAGTCCCGGAGTACTAAAATTTACTAGGGGGGAATGTGGCACCCCAGGGGTCTGGTTACCACAGTAATAGAGATATTATGTCTGAGAGCAAGTGGGAGGTTTCTCTGGTCAGGAGCCCTAAGCATGCAACACGGCCCACCCAGACCTGGGAGGGGAGGAATCTGCCCTTATAAACTGGGTCTGGGGCGGGATTAGGGAGTGAAGTTCCAGACACAGGGAAAGTTACAACAGGAGCTCTGTAGGAGCAGGAGTGAGTGCCAGAGGCTGGAAGCTAGAAAGCTCGCCTTGGCTGAAG
This sequence comes from Phyllobates terribilis, assembly GCF_046119375.1. Taxonomy (NCBI): domain Eukaryota; kingdom Metazoa; phylum Chordata; class Amphibia; order Anura; family Dendrobatidae; genus Phyllobates; species Phyllobates terribilis. Next base: position 149,192,788 of record NW_027362772.1, on the reverse strand, counting down.
ACACTAACCTGGACACGGAGTCCGAAGCTGTGGGGACATCCAGGTCCAGCAGCAGAATCCAACCGGCAGGGGATTCCATGTCCTCTGGCCTTAGAAACCCGAAGGCACGGTCACAAGCAAGGGACCAGCACCGCCATCTAGAAGCGAAGGCTGACGGGAGGCCCCAAGTCACCGGCCATACGGGTGAGCACCACACGGTATACTCAGGGACGTGGGCTACTTCTACCCGCATAGAGCAAGGTAGCCAGGAAAGAGTGCAGATAGTCGGGGAGGCCTACAACTCCACCTGGCCAGGGGAGATCCTGCTTGCTCACAGACTGACCAGGCCCCTACTGCTAACCAGTACTCCCGGGAGGGTCTGCTTTATACCATCAGTAAAGACCCTGAACTGCACCACACGTCTCTTTGATTCCTTGCCGCACCAGCACCATTACTACTGGGACACTCACACCATCACTCCCATCATCCACCTTAGCTGCCCTGAGGCAATACTTCTCCCGTGGGGAGTTATCCCATACTCGGCTGCGCAAACAACATCAGCCTCAGCGGTCGGCAGCGCAGCGGCGGTCCCCACTGACTGCAATCCACGGGTGGCGTAGTCGGACATTGTTATTACTTAAGGCCACCACTGGTTTGACCGCCCTGGGCATGGACCGGGTCACCGCCACGGAGAACTACAACCCCCAGCGATCCGGCTCCGGGTATCCCCCTGCACAGCACAGGCCCAGGGGGCGCATCACATCCTCACATGACTGTAGATGTGGATTTTTATTCAAATACTTGGAGCTCCAGTGGTATAAACCCAAATATCTCCATTCTCAGTCGTGGGATTCATTTAGCTCATCAGATCAGTACGGCTAATGCCCGAACGTTAAGTTTAAACCTGTTAACATAACCGTGGATTGTGTGACCCTAGAGATCTGCAATCACGTGTGCGAAAAACACCGTAATCCAGCTATAAAGCCACTTAATGTAATAGAGATCATTTATTTTGTCTGGTAACATGAGGTATTTATTTAGAAATGAGCTTAGCCTTGGCGAGGCTATCCAGCTATCACTTGCCCCTCCACAGTTACAGTATTTGACACTTTCAAACTACATTATTTTTAATTATTATGGGGGGAAAATTACTTTATTGGGAGGCTCAGGGGACATTGCTAAAATTATTTTATAGGGAGGCATAGGGGACAGTATTAACATTATTATAAGGAGGCACAGGGGATAGTATTACTATGAGGAGGTACACAAAGGGCATTATTACTATGTAAGGGCACAGAGGGGGCACTGTTAATGTGTGAGACATTAAAAAGGAGGATATTATTATGATACAGGGCATAATTACTGTCTAGGGCACTGGTTATAGCATTATATGTTTTGGGTAGAGGTGGGAATGTGAGAAGGGTGCTGGCAAAGCAATAAGCCAAAGATGTCTCTGTGCTACTTGCTGCAGAGATGAATAATGGATGGAAGAAGTGGTCATGGTGGTCTGGGATGACTACAATCAATGAGAATGCCACCAGAGTGTCACTGATATCCACCATTATATATTCACTGTATGGTGGTAATATCAATCTTAATACAGTAGTTTTGGTTAATGATCAGTATACTACTATCAATACAGTATATGCTGGTAATATTTGTTTATGGTCTATCTGTATTTTATTGCAGTATTGATGGCAATATTAATCTTGGCATAGTCATGTTTAGCAACGATCAGTATAGTGGCACTATGTGGTGGCATTATGCAGTCATGACATGGTGGTGTTATTTTACCTCTTGCACTACTGGGCTTACAGTAATCATGACTTTCCAATGTTAGGCAAGATCATATTTGTAATGGGGGGCATTTGGGGAAGTGGGTGTGTATGGGGAGGGCAGCATGGGCCTATGTGCTGTCAAGAGCCAACGCTGAATTTCACTCCCAGTTTGGCCCTACCCATCACAATTACATTATTCAAGGCCGAATATAAGCGGTGTATGTGATGGAACACAGAAGTTCTGTATGCTGCTGAATGGCCACTGATGAGTACTGCACTTTATCTCCCATTCAAGTGATACTCAGCAGCTGACGGATATAAGCGAAGTGTAGGGTAGAACACAGCGCCTGAGTCCATTATTTATGGCTGCGGGCGGTAGACGTGGGTGACGTACTTGCCCGTTGCTCCCCGGCACCTTACTTAAAGTGGAGGTCCTGGCTGGGTGTGTGGACATGTGCTGTGAGGGCGCTACGCCCATGCTGACCTCTTGTAACTGATGTTGCTGGTTTGCCAGGACCAGATGTTTCACAACTCAATGAGAGAGACCACCGTTTGAAAATAAACTTTTTAGCAAACGGGAACTTTGTAGGAAACATATACAAGCGATAGCGGGTACAAAGTCTTATGAATGCTTACTTTACAACTTGAAGCATTTTCTCTATCTTCACTTATCCTTTTTACTCTCTCTACTTGTCCTCTGGTTCTCACTACTTCACCACTATCCAGCTTGATACTACAGTCCTGCTTAGCAAGAGTCCTTTACTCATCCCGTGGTTCTGCGCCTTTTTTCCCCATAGGTTTCCAGTATGACCGGTCCTTATCTTCTCTAGTGCTGACGCTCTTGAACTCCCGCCTGTTACAATCTATTTTTCTCATGTACTCAGTCGTGTCTAGGCCCGTTACCTTGTGAGTTGTAAACTCTAGACCTTACTACTAGGCATACTCTCCCAGGATCCATCTCCAATCGATCACTCTGTCTCTTAGTCACTTCTGCTCAGGATCTCGCTATCTCTTTCTTTCAATCTCCTCTCACTTTAGGGACACCCATGAATGTGGCACTGCTCACGATGGACCTTAGGTCCTCTTTCTATCCACTACAGGCCCTATCTGACTCACTACCAGGAAATTGTCTCTTTTCCTTCAGCTCAGACCCTCCCACTGTGGGCTAGTCACAAACTTAACTCTAACTGTCCCTGTTAGCTAACTGTTGCTGGGCAGAATAGAGTCTCATCCCCAAAAACACAGATCATTACACATACAAGCATCATCAATGCATATCACTATTCACATTACACAATTTAACATTACACTTGTTCTTCAAGGGGAAATGTGGGCAGTATGTTCATCTCCTTACAGGATTACTTCACTTTATCAAACATTCCAGTGGGACATAAAGTGCATTATTTGGCTACTGTATTCCACCAGATACATTGCTTACATATTCCAACAGATACATTGCTTACATCCATTACCTGGAGGAGCAGATCTCAGCTGAATAGTGGGGGTGCTGAGTATCGTATCCTCACCGATCTCATATTAAGGATGTATCCTGTTGTCATTAATTCACCCCTTTAAAGGACACAGCGTAAACCCATTGCTTCTTATGAGCAGCACTGCAGACTTCCACCACTAACATTGCATGATTGCAGCTAGGTATATTTTTTTAAAACACTCCAATGTTTCTGAAAATTATATTTTAAAGATCTTGGCCTCTGACCAGCTTCTTCCCGCTCTGCTCTAGTTGATTGACAGGTCTCTCCCGAAGTACAGACATGGGAGAGACCTGTAAATCACATAGAGCGATACGGGGAGAAACCTTCCGAAGAGACACCAGACTAGTCTGCTCTCCTCCTAAGGTCCCCGAACAGATCATTAAACTATGTCTTCTCTGAAACGCCAGACCATTTCAGAGATGCAATCATGCAGACAGACTCTGCTAACTACAAGTTCCTTTTAATATATCCTTCCTAAAACAACATATGACTACGACTTGTCAACCCCTTTCAGTGCAGTAAAAGCATTAGATAACTGGATTCTCAATAATTCTTTGACTAGCATCTATTCTTGACTCCCTCAGTATTGATAAGTTTTAATGGATGTGGAGATAGATGAATAGGAGGGACCAAATTCTGAGGAAAATTTAGAAAGAAGGACAGGAAAGAGTTAAATTAGTGAACTGAGGTAATAGGCTTGTCCAAGGAAATGTGTTTTTAAAGCATGCTGAAAAATGTGCTGGCCAAGTATTAGTCGGTTCATCCAAGGTAGAACATTCCAGAAAACTGGTGCAGCACAAGAGAAGTCTTTGGAAACAGAAGTGTAAGGTTCGAATTATGGAGGATTTTAGTGTTAGATAAGCTGCAGAACGGAGAGCCCTGGTAGGATGATAGACGGAGATGAGGGAGGAGATGTAAAGTGGTACAGCACTGTGGAGAGCTTTAAGGGTGAGAGCGATAAGTTTGTATTGTTTTCTGTAGCAGATAGGTAACCAGTGCAATGGCTGGCACAGGGTAGAGGCATCAGTGAGACGACTGGACAGAAATGCGACCTTGGCCTGCCACATTCAGGACGGGTTAGAGAGGAGAAAGTTTGTTAAGAGGGATGGCATGTTTCAATACTATTGTTTATGCAAATGTTTTATATTAACACATATAATATTTCATATTCATGCTGCTTGGTTAACAATGTCTAGGATTTATTTGTTTTTCTTTTATATTGTCACCATTTATATCATTGTCACCCACCCAGATCAACGCCTCCAACGTATAGAGGCGATGGGTGCGTTTACTTTCCCCTGTTCCTATAAATAGCTAAAAAAAAAAGAGCTTAAAGGGAATTAAAGCACAGTTATAAAACATGATTTGTACGGAACATCAGGATTTTCATAAGTGGCAGTCGCTCTAATCAGAGATACGTCCTGAGGCGGAAAGCCACTGTGTTTGAATTAGAAATGACATTTTAACGGCTTATTCAACTGGCTATTGTTGACTGTAGGTGACATGTGTACGGTCAGTTTCTTGTGTTCAAAATTCTTCTGTCATCTTCCGCTTCCAGGGAGAAAATGGTGGGGTGGGGGCTCCGACACTCATGGATGAGTAGAGTGTAAAATACAGAGGACATGCTCAATCGGTGGGAGAGAGATATAACCTTTTACAGTCTCACATCCAGCTCCACAGATCTGATGTCTACTCAACGTAATGGTGAAGGGAAAGACTTACCTTTTCCTTGGTTCAAAAGCAAAAAATATATTTCCATGCAGAAGTGAAGGGAGCCAAATCTATTAAGAAGTACACATCATTGGTGAATCTTGGAATGTCTTAGATCCAGAATCTAGAATTCAATCTCTAGTTTTATTTATGGCTTTAGATTTAATACATTATTAAACCATTATTGGTCTCACTTCATTTTATTAAACTACAGCCACTTTCTTGGCACTTTTTTAAAAAAGTGATTAAAAGTTACAAACTAAAGTGCAAACATGTCATGCACCATCATTTGCAACTTTTTAGCACCAAAAAATGGTGTAAATCGAATAAATTGTTCCCACAGTTGTTGCCACTTTTCAAATGGGTAAAATTCCTTGTAAAAATAAAAACTTTGCAATTTACATTTTATTAAAAATCCTCTCCATTTTCAAGAATTTGGAAAGTAAACGGCTTACTCCTGCACAGGGGCCTACCTGGGAATATACCGCTTGTCCTGTGGGCCAGTCCGAGCCACAATATGCAGTAACTGCTTCATTTGAAGCTAAAATGAGTGAAAGATGGATATAGCGGGTCTAACACCACATGCAAAGATTCAATCTGCTTCTCTCACCCTGCATCTAAATATCCTGACCATTGCAAAGTGGCTTGTTGATATTCTCTACGGTTGCACGCAGCATCAATCCCCTAATAGTCCCCACCAACTATACCGTAAGTGTTTTGTATTGAGTGCCATCTTGATTAAGGAGCTTGCCAAGTCTTCTGGAATGTCTCAGAGGTTACAAAGTAAAAGGGAGGCTTCCCAGACTAACTTAAATGTTGGCAAATCTCACAAGCCTCATGCAACCTCCTGGAAAGCAGTTCATCCTGTTGGCCCAAGGATACTTCATCACCAGGCTGAGCCCCAGTGTCCAGGAGGTGGGAATGGGAGTGTGGAAGAGGGATTGTTGCTTGTAAAAGGGACGTCATGTGCTACACTCCAACTCTCTTGTAGGAGCATTTTAAAAAGCTGGCTATAGAGATAGAATTCAATTTACGCTGCCCTGATCAGACGCCCAGTCTGGTCATCCGTGTCAACCAGTCTTCATTTCTGCACCCTGTATATTCGGTATTTTGTGCTTTTTAGTATAAAATCATGGGTATAACAATCGTTGTCCATGAAGGAGGGAAGCCCGCCGATCCCAGCACATATTTTATCTGGATGCACATTGAGCTGACATGCATTGCTGTGCAGAGACCCGCCGGGTCCCTGCACCGCAACACAAGTGTCCGCCAATCAGAGGCCAGTAGCTGACGTTGGCGTGCAAGTCCCTGGTGGTGGATGGCAGTGACGTCACCCGCTGCCTGTCGCTTGTATGCTGAAGTCAGGTGCTGGCCTCTGCGCCAGCTACAGAAGAGGAAGTATGGCCCGGACTGCATCCCCACATAGGGGGCTTAAGGGGAGGGCCGCATGACTCAGGAGGTCTGCTAGGCCGTAATTTAGGGTGGTAAGGGGTTAATGTAAGGAATAGAGTTTTGGGCGCGAATTTGTAGGGGAGGAGTATAGGGGCAGGGGGATAGTACGGGGTTATCTGATTGGCTAGTGGGGGGTATCTCTGTGTGGGGTATATAAGGTGAGGGGTGGTGGGGGGTAGTCCATTTGGGAAAAGTTTAACATACCTGAATCTCCCGCCCACCCGCCCCTTTTGCTTAGCTATTTTGCATATTGTTCCTTATTAAATTGTCACAGCGGTTGGCGGAAAAGGAGGGGGGTTTTGAAGGTGGTTGCTTACATCGAAGGAGGACGGGGGAGCCCACTGTAGGGATGGGTGACTCCCATCGGTGTTAAGTGCGTGTTAAAATTTAAAACGGGTCCCTACTGAGCGAGGTCTCAGCGGGACATTTCTGGATGGGCAACAGTCAGCTGGGTCCCCCTGGGCCGGTTGCGGTGCGGCTAGGGGTGGCATGGTAGACCTGTTTGTTGCAGTTTTCAAAATGTATGGGCAACAGTCAGCTGGGTCCCCCTGGGCCAGTTGTGGTCCGGCTGGGGGTGGCATGGTGGAGCTGTTTGTTGCAGTCTTTCTCTAAAAATGGTGGAGCCTTCAATTCCCCTCCTCCTTTTCAGAGTTAATTTAATGTTAATTAATGTTATTTATGTTATATGCTGTTATATAATAAATGAGGCTGCTGTGGCCATTATATCCAATGTCACAGTGTGGTGTTTTTTATTTATAGTAAGTGGGGGGGGTTTCAGTGGGTTGCGTATAGTAGGCCGTATAGTCATACATTACGAAGTCATGCTGCGCGGCGTGTGAGTGGGGGAAGGTGAGTCGAATCTTTTATTTTTTATGTGTTAAAAAACAGTGGCAGAATGGGGGACATATATACCAGGATGGGGGACATATATACCAGGATGGGGGACATTTACATCAGAATGGGTCCAGAATAAGGGACATATTTACCAAGATGGGGGACATAAATACAAGGATGGGAGACATATATACCAGGAAGTAGCCCAGGATGGGGACCATATATACCTGTAAGGGGCACAGGATGGGGGACATATTTACCTGTATGGGGCACAGGGTGGGAGAGGACGGCAACACATATGTCCTTATAGGATTTAGAACTCTACAAGTCCCATACATCTGACCAACATGTGAGGAGGGCCAAGGTCCAAATTTTGCACCGGGGTCCATTGGACTGCAGTTACTCCACTGCACAATGTCATAACATCGCATGCAACTCATTTCATAACGTGACAGTGTCTACTAAGCCCAAGAATGCTCAATATGTTGCGCTGAAGATACCAGGCACAGAGGTAAACATGAGCTGACCCAGAGGACGGGACCAGACACTGAACTAGGGTGGCAAAAATCGAATTGCTTGTCTCTCTTTGGCAAGCATGAGCCATAGCAAGTGCAGACAATGTAGTTGCACCCAAGTCATGGTGATTATGGGGGATCCAAAGGCCATGAGCCACATTGCAAGACACCATTATTATACATGGCACATGGTAAGATGGGTGGGCATGTCACATATTTTGCATTAATGCCCAACAGTCTTAGGTTAGGCGCCAGAACCAAGGACAGAGTTGGTAAAACCCTGATTTGTTACAAGTCACTAAAGCATTTGTTTTACAATATTATTTTGATTTTAGGGCATTATTTTCCATTTCCCTAATATCTGTTGACGCAGCTACAGATCCATACGGTGCCCGTTCACTGGTTACTTCCTTACATTTCTTATCTATAGCTGTGAAGTCAGAAGCATATGTCTGTGTAACGGCACAAGATGAGCAGAAGAAAAATCCTCTCCGTCCCAGTAATGTCTTGTACAGATAGCACGTACCTTGTTAACATGACAAACACAATTCTATTTTTTTTTTTTTTTGCACACGGGATGAAGATCCTGTCTAGATTTTAAATGACATTTTATTTTCACAGCCGACTTTTCTGTGATTTTGTTTCGTGCTGTATTCATATTCCCATACAGATAATTCACCCGGATCGGCAGTCTACTATATTATGTAATATAAAGCGTGCCACACTTCGGAAGCACTTCTGATGGGGAAGTACACGTGCTAATATTATAGGAAATTCCATTATCTAGAATTACCTAATATATTCCCTCTGGTAGACCCAACGCTCGAGAACGGCAGCTGCAGGCGAAATTGAATTCCTTGGGATTGCCTCGGAGATGGCTGACAAACAATAGATTGCTTCCTATCATCTGCCGTCCTTTCATAGAACTTGGTTGCCTTCCTCTTACGTCAGATCACTTCTGCATGGAGCTGGATTATTATAGGAGGAATCTACTAAGCTCGACATTAATGTGGACACTTATCAAGATTGGGGTTTTAAACTGGAATCAGAAAAAACTACCCTGGGCAGACGTAGACTGGTGCCAAAAAATGCACCAGAAAAATGGAGACTGCTTGCCTCCAAAGGGCTCGCCTGACAGATAAACAGTAAATTGTTTAGAGCCATAATGGTTCATGCAATGATTTTTGACAATTTTTGGAGCACATTACAATAAAAATTAGGGCAAATTCATTGATAAATTATCCCCGGTGAATTTACAACACTGCAGTTATGTAGCCCAAGAAATGATGACCATATTTTACAATGTTTGTCACAAACGTTATTACTATATATGATAAAAAATAGCTCAAATGTATGTAATATATGTAATGCATATAATGCATGCAATGTACGCAATATATGTAATGTACGTAATGTATGTAATATATATATAATATATGCAATGTACGTAATATATGTATTTTACGTAATATATAATGTATGTAATACATGTAATGTACGTAATATATGTAATGTATGTAATATATAATGTACATAATATATGTAATGTATGTAATAAATAATGTACATAATATATGTAATGTATGTAATGTACATAATGTATGTAATGTATTTAATATACAGTATGTGATGTATGTAGTGTACATAATGTATGTAATGTTCGTAATATATGTCATGTACGTAATATATATAATGTATGTAATATATGTCATGTACGTAATATATATAATGTACTGTATGTAATGTACGTAATATATATAATGTATGTAATGTACGTAATATATATAATGTATGTAATATATGTCATGTACGTAATATATATAATGTACTGTATGTAATGTACGTAATATATATAATGTATGTAATATATGTCCTGTAGGTAATATATATAATGTATGTCATACATGTAATGTACGTAATACATGTAATGTATGTAATATATATAATATATGAAATGTATATGGGCTATTACTTGTGATTAAGGATGAGCACACCTGTGGGAGTTCGGGTTCTGGTACCAAACCGAACTTTATGTCCAAAGTTTGGTTCAGGTACCAGCACTTTACCCGAACTTGAACATGAACCCGATCTGAGAATCTCATCTCTGTACCTAATGGCAGTCAGGCTACCTCTGGCGAGCACATGGAGGGCTTTGCGGCCCTCCAAAGAACTGCCACCCCACACCATTACTGACCCACTGCCAAACCGGTCATGCTGAAGGATGTTGCAGGCAGTAGATCGCTCTCCACGGCGTCTTCAGACTCTGTCACATCTGTCACATGTGCTCAGTGTGAACCTGCTTTCATCTGTGAAGAGCACAGGGCGCCAGTGGCGACTTTGCCAATCCTGGTGTTCTGTGGCAAATGCCAAGCGTCCTGCACGGTGTTGGGCTGTGACCACAACCCCCATCTGTGGACGTCGGGCCCTCATACCACCCTCATGGAGTCGGTTTCTTACAGTTTGTGCAGACACATGCACATTTGTGGCCTGCTGGAGGTCATCTTGCAGGGCTCTGGCAGTGCTCCTCCTGTTCCTCCTTGCACAAAGGCGGAGGTAGCGGTCCTGCTGCTGGGTTGTTGCCCTCCTACGGCCCCCTCCACGTCTCCTGGTGTACTGGCCTGTCTCCTGGTAGCGCCTCCAGCCTCTTGACACTACGCTGACAGACACAGCAAACCTTCTTGCCACAACTCGCATTGATGTGCTATCCTGGATGAGCAGCACTACCTGAGCAACTTCTGTGGGTTGTAGAGTCCGTCTCATGCTACCACGAGTGTGAAAGCACAACCAACATTCAAAAGTGACCAAAACATCAGCCAGAAAGCATTGGTACTGAGATGTGGTGTGTGGTCCCCACCTGCAGAACCACTCCTTTATTGAGGGTGTCTTGATAATTGCCAATAATTTCCATCTATTGTCTATTCCATTTGCACAAAATCATGTGAAATTGATTGTCAATCAGTGTTGCTTCCTAAGTGGACAGTTTGATTTCACAGAAGTTTGATTTACTTGGAGTTATATTCTGTAGTTTAAGTGTTCCCTTTATTTTTTTGAACAGTGTATATATCTATCTATCTATATAATATTTATCTATCTATCTATCTATCTAATATCTATCTATCTATTTAATTTCTATCTATGTCTATCTAATAACTATCTCTTACGTTTCTTTTATAACATGACGCATTAGTGTGATATAAGTAATTGATGGAGCAGGCTATCAGTTATTTTTGAAGGACATTGATAACAAACATCTCTCCTTTCACGTTTTTGCAACATGTCAGACTTTCATTTTACCACTTGCAGGAGAATGAAAACAGATATGAAATCATTAGCAGCATCAAAGAAAATGTGTTAAAAGAAAGACTGGTGTGGAGCTATGCTGACATTACATGATAATTCCCTCCAGCGTCAGAAACTGTGAAGGAAGACGCAGGAGCGCTCCACACATCACATATGGTATTTGTGTAGACAGGGAAGCAAACCTACAAGAAATACATATAATAAGATCATCATGTGCCACCTTATACCAGGAGATTTGGATGTGTATTTTTCCAATAATATATCAGTACGAAAATGAGCTCACAATTCTGCAACGTTCAGCATGTATTCAGGGAATGGGTGGCATGTGTGCAGCATGTGTAAAGTATGTATGTAGTATGTGTGCAGAGCTACGGATGTAAGTCGTATGCATGCAACAGTGGATGTATGAAAGTAGCTGTGGATGTGTGTAAGTGATGTGTGCAGCATGTGTGCAGAGCTGTGGATGTGTGTAAGTGATATGTGTGCAGCCTGTGTGCAGAGCTGTGGATGTGTGTAAGTGATATGTGTGCAGCCTGTGTGCAGAGCTGTGGATGTGTGTAAGTGATATGTGTGCAGCCTGTGTGCAGAGCTATAGATGTGTGAAAGTAGTATGTGTGTAGCATGTGTACAGCAATGTGGATGTGTGTAAGTGATGTGTGCAGCATGTGTGCAGAGCTATGGATGTGTGAAAGTAGAATGTGTGCAGCATTCGTGCAGAGCTGTGGATGTGTGAAAGTAGTATGTGTGCAGCATGTGTACAGCAATGTGGATGTGTGTAAGTGGAATGTGTGTAGCATCTGTGCGGTGCTGTGGATGCATGTAAGTAGTATGTGTGTAGCTCTGTGGATGTGTGTAAATGGTATGTATGCCATTATATAGTATATGTTCAGCATGTGTACAGTGCTGTGGATGTATGTACGTGGTATATGTGCAGCAATTGTACAGTGCAGTGGATGTATGTAAGGGTGCTGTGCATGTGTGTAAGTGGTATACGTGCAGCAGTGTGGACGTAAGTGGTATGTGTGCAGATTGTGTTTCATACTGTGGATGATATCTATAATATAGATAATGCATGTTATGGTTTTGTTGCCATTGAGGGGATCATACACTTTATGCATAGGGTGACATGCATAAAGGGCATTTGTAAGGACAGACAGTTTTGGGGACACTCCCATACATAATAGAATAAAATTTAAATTTAACTGAATTTACAGCATCATAGCAATAAAACTATGCTTTCATAATGATGCTGGGTTTGCAACTCATTTCCCTTTTACAGTAGATATAAAAAGTTTACATGTCCCTGTTAAAATGCCATGTTTTTTCCATCGAAAAAATCATACCAAGAACTTTCAAGAAGAATTTAATGTCACCAATAATCTGTACAAATCCATCGAGAAACAAACTGAAATTGTTTTTGGGGGAAATAAAAATAACAACCACTGTGAAGGTGTCATCAAGAAGTGGTTTAAATTTGGCACAACAGTGACATTACCTAGATTTGGATGTCCCTCAAAAATTGATGAAAACACAAATAGGAAATTGGTCCGGCATGCTGCCAAGAGGATTACAGAAACATTAAAGAAGCTGCAGGAATTTTTGCCAAGCAATGGTTGTGTTCTGCATGTGACAACAATCTTCTGTATTATTCATCTGTCTGCCCTGTGGGGTAGAGTGACAAGATGGAATACTTTACTTACAAAGAAAAACAAAGAAAACTTTGTTTTGCCAAAACCTACAGTAAAGTCTGGCAAAAACATGTTATAGGAAGACGTGTTAAGGTCTGATGAGACCAAGATTGAAGTTTTTGACCTTAATTCCAAAAGGTATGTGTGGCACAAAGCCAACTCTGTACATCACCAAAATAACACCATACCCACAGTGAAGCCTGGTGGAGGCAGCATTGTTTTTTGGCAGCTAGAGCTGGAGAATTAGTCAAGGTGAAGGGAATTACAGACAGTTCCAAATCTCAGTCAATTTGCAACAAAACCTTCAGGTCTCAGCTAAAAAGCTGAAGATGAATTTTACCTTTCAGCATGACAACAACCCCAAGTATACCTCTAAATCTAAAAAAAAAAAAAGTTTGACATTGTAAGCACTGACTAAACAGCATCAGTGTGTATGAGATATACTCTGTTAACAAGGGGAAATAGCATCACTCAATAGTCACTTTATATATTTCCAGGAGGAATAAGAGAGGGACAGAATTATAAAGAATTCTAGATATTATGCTCAGAATTGTTATTTTATGGTAAATACAAGAATTTCGTAAAACAGACATGTCAGAAATGCCAGGTTTCTTTCAATACTAATTTATTGGCATGAAAAACAAAACACATAGGACTCCAAGAATGAAGAAATTTAACATTTGGATTTTAATTAACTGATCAGACAGACAATTATATCTCTGTGTAATTGGTATACTAATAACCTGAATATAGATTGTGAGGAACAGATTATAGGACCCTGTCAGCCGTCTTTGATATGCTATAAATGACTCTGCTTTTATCACGAAGTGAATGATTATACAATTACAGAATGATAATTTAGTCTCAACCTATGTGCCAAGCAGATTCTTGTTTACAGCAGATGCACTCTCCAGCATGGTGCTTCCATCAGTGCACAATGAGGAGACCTCCAATACAGATTTATACTGATTTAATTAGGAATTCAATCCCTGATCTCTGCACCAACTCCAAAAATTCAAATGAGAGGAAGACAGAGATGAATCTCTTCATATCACTGCAGATGTCATAATAAGAGGACAGCCTCCAGACAAATGAATCCCAGGCAGAAAGGACTGTTCTCACGCACATCGCAGGCAAAGTAAGGAAAACGGAACCTCTCTCTCCTTCTATTCTCTCTTTCTTTCTCTCTCCCTCTTTAACTGTCTGTTTTACTCTGTTTTTCTCCCTTTTCATCTCTTCCACTCTTTCTTTCTTTCTTTCTTTCTTTCTTTCTTTCTTTCTTTCATTTTTCACTCCCTCTGTCACTCTAGTCTCTTTTCCTCTCTCTCTTTCTCTTTTTTCTCACTCTTTCGCTCTCCCGCTTTCTCTTTTTCTCTCACTTCCTTTTACTCTCTTTTCTTCCTCTTTTTCTCTTTAGCTCTCTCTCTTCCTCATTTACTCTCTTTTTCACTTTCATCACTCTTTTTCTCTCTTTCTTCCTCTTTCTCTTTTTCTCTCTCTCTCACTCTCCCTCTTTCTCTTTTATCTCTCTTTTTCCTTTATTTTGTCTTGCTCCCTCTTCTTTTTCTTTCTTTTCACTCTCTTCTCTATGTCCTTGTCTTTCTCTCTCTCTTTTTTCTCCTTTTTTTCTCTCTCCCTTTCTCTTTCTCTTTCCCTCGCTTTCTTTTTTTCTCTATCACTTTATTTTTTTATCTTTCTTTTTCTCTCTTCCTTTCTCTTGCTCTCTATTTCTCTCACTCTCTTTTTCTTTATTTCTCTCGTTCTCTTTTTCTGTCTCCTTCTCTTTCTTGTAAGAAGATGGACATACTGCTCACTTTTCCTCTTGACAAAACAAGTATATTGTTGTAATGTGAGCTGTGATGTACAATGTGAATTGTGATGTGCGTTAAAGGTGTTAGTAATATTGATAATGTGTGCAGTTTGACAGGAGGGATAGCGAGAGTTAGTATTTGGGACTAGCCCAGAGTGGGAAGGGTAAGTTGAAGGGAAAGTGACAATTTGCTGGCAGAGAAGGAGATAGGGCCTGGATTGCATAGAGAAAGGACATAAGGTCTAATGTGAGCGGTGTCACATTCTTCGGTGTCCCTAAGTGAGAGGAGACTGAATGAAAGAGATAGTAAGATCTGGAGCAGAAGGTAACGGACCTAGACAGGACTAAGTATGTGAGACGAGTAAAATATCCTGGGAGGGAGTTCCTGAGTGTCAGCATGAGAAGAGATAAGTACCGGCTATTCTGGCACCTTAAGGGAAAAGAAGATGTGGAACTGCTTATCGAGGAAAGAACTCTTGCTAAACAGGACTGTAGAGTTGAGCTGGCTAGTGGTGAAGTAGTGAGAAACAGTGGAGACAAAGGACAAGTAGAGAGAGTAAAGAGAAAATGAGAACAATAGAGAGAACAAGGAAGGAAACTGTGTGGAAAATGCTTTGAGTTGTAAAGGAAATGTTCATAAGACTGTGTACCCGCTATCTCTTATATTTATTCCCTACCAAGTTCTCATTTAGTAAAAAGTTTATTTTTAAATGGCAGTTTTCCTCACTGAACTGTCCAACACCTGGTCCTGGCAAACCAGCAACATCAGTTATATGCAGTCTGCACGGACGTAGCGCCCTCACAGCACATGTCCACACCCAGCCAGTACCTTCACCTTCATATAATGCATGGGGTGGAGGCCGTGGGCAAGGTACTCAACTGTTGAGGTGCAACAGATGAGTACCTCGCCCACGGCTACCACCCCGCGCCACACTACACTTGACGTAGTCGGCAGGATCATGTCTGGCAGCTGGAAGAGCAGAGTGATGCGGAAGTTACGTGGAGCATGGCGACCGTTATGCAGTCTAAGATGTTGCTGAACATGGACTCTGGAATGGTGATTAGTGGCGCAGAACAACAGGAAGGTCCCACCCATCAAGGGTGTAGAAGGAACCAAAGGAAGCTGAGACATGTCCAGGCCCTCCAGAGGTTACGCCTACTTGAGGGAGTGTCGGAACTGGGAGTGCCAGCCTACAGCGGGGAGTTGCGCTTCTGTAAACCGAAGTGGAAGAAAACGGCCCGCCCAGCAGAAGCTGGCTGGCAAATTTTGGCCTAGGGGGCAAGCATACAGCAGTGCCCCATGAGCAGCGACACAGAGCCGGACATGTAGAAATGCGCATGCGTCCCGCAATAATAGCGCTTGCCGGAAGCAATATTCAAATACATGGGCGACGCTAGCAGTGACTGTGCGCGGCGCCGCGCCTTACTGAATGTGAGAATCACAGCCCTATGACTGAAAACGAGCAGGTAGGACAAAGTATATATAATGCTATAAAATCATTATACTACTACCAATTATAATTAAAAAAGCTTGCTAGTGATGCTCACTGGGGGCAGTGTACATAGCAACTAGGACGTGACAGGTTGCCTTTAAAGCCAGGGATGTCAAACTCAAATACACAGAGGGCCAAAGTTCAAAGCTGGAATAAAGTCGTGCACCAACATTGATATTTATTAAAAAAAAGTGTCTACAATGGAAGAAGTTTTTCTTTATCAAATGTAATGATTAATTTAAAAATTATAGTTGAATATTATAATATGTTATGTAAAAGCAGTAAAAAGCATATGGCCCAATGGCCTAATTTGTAACGGGTCTGGGAGGTGGAACCACAGAGCAACTATACAAAGTGGCAGTCCTTGTAAGGAAGCGGGTGACACCCAGGGAAGGCAGGCAGGCAGTCACGGCTAGTGACGGGGACAGTCTCTGGGTAAGAGGGCAGGAGGTCACGGCAAGTGACGGGGACAGTCTCTGGGTAAGAGGGCAGGAGGTCACGGCAAGTGACGGGGACAGTCTCTGGGTAAGAGGGCAGGTGGTCACAGCAAGTGACGGCTGAGCCTCCAGGTAGGCAAGCAGGTAGGTAGCAGGTGGACGCTCCCAGGTGAGCGGGCGAGAGCCTCTGGACAAGCGGGTGGTCACAGCAAGTGACGGCAGAGCCTCCAGGTAGGCTAGCAGGCAGGTAACAGGTGGACGCTCCCAGGTGAGCGGGTAAGAGTCTCTGGACGGGCAGGTGGTCACAGCACGTGACGGCAGAGCCTCCAGGTAGGCTAGCAAGCAGGTGGCAGGTGGACGCTCCCAGGTGAGCGGGCAAGATTCTCTGGACGAGCAGGTGGTCACAGCACGTGACGGCAGAGCCTCCAGGTAGGCTAGCAGGCAGGTAGCAGGTGAGCGCTCCCAGGTGAGCGGGCAAGAGACACTGGATGGACAGGTGGTCACAGCACGTGACGGCAGGGCCTCCAGGTAGGCTAGCAGGCAGGTAGCAGGTGAGCGCTCCCAGGTGAGCAGGCAGACGGATCCATAGACAGACTGGCAGGGCTGGTAGGCAGACTGTCGGACCGCAGGAATCACAGCAGATAGACACGAGTCAGGCAGGTATCAGACAGGAAACTGGCAGGTAGCTGGCAGGTAACTGGCAGGTAACTGGAAACGGGACCTGAGGGCTGAAGAAGAGTGATGAACTATGCTACAACATTGCTCGGGCACCTCCAATTTGGAGGAGGTGCCTTATATATGGAGAGGTCCTCCGGCCATTGGCCGGGGACTCCTTAGGACGGCGCGCGGCCCCTTTAAGAGAGGGGGAGCGTGCGCGCGTGCGCGCCCTAAGCACAGTGACCTGGGAGGAGCGCGCGCTGCCAGCAGAGCGGAAGGAAGACGCCGGGCACGGAGCGGAGAGGTGAGGGGAACAGCGTCCCTGCCTAGCAGGAGGCAGGGACGCCGACGCTACATAATTTAAATATGTAATAACAAAGGATAAAAAACCTTGAATGAAACAGATAATAATGTATGATGTAAATAAAAGTGCCCCCAAACACAGTATAATACCCTCATAGTGAATTCCTCCACACTCACAGTATGATGACCCTATTATACCCCTCTCCCTCAATCCCCCCAACAAAGTATGGTGACCACATTACAGTATGATTCTCCAACTGTAATCCCCACATAGTCCTCCATACAGTATAATGGCCACAAAGAGTCCTCCATACATAATAATGGCCCCACATAGTCCTCCATACAGTATAATGGGCCTCACATAGTCCTCCATACAGTATAATGGGCCTCACATAGTCCTCCACACAGAATAATGGCCCCACATAGCCCTCCATACAGTATAATGGCCACAAAGAGTCCTCCATACAGAATAATGGCACCACATAGTCCTCCATACAGTATAATGGCCCAACATAGTCCTCCATACAGTATAATGGCCCCACATAGTCCTCCATATAGAATAATGGGCCCCACATAGTCCTCCATACAGTATAATGTGCCCCACATAGTCCTCCATACAGTATAATGGCCCCACATAGTCCTCCATACAGTATAATGGCCCCACATAGTCCTCCATATAGAATAATGGGCCCCACATAGTCCTCCATACAGTATAATGGGCCCCACATAGTCCTCCATATAGAATAATGGGCCCCACATAGTCCTCCATACAGTATAATGGGCCCCACATAGTCCTCCATACAGTATAATGGACCCACATAGTCCTCCATATAGTATAATGGACCCACATAGTCCTCCATAAAGTATAATGGGCCCCATATAGTCCTCCATACAGAATATTGGCCCCATATAGTGTTCCATACAGGTTTTTTTTTTCTGTCTAATGGCCGTATGTGAATATGCATTTACATTTTGCATGCACAAAATTTACGTTTCAGTTCAGACTTCCAGTTTTTTTCTTTATAGTTGTCCATACAGTATAATGGGCCCCACATAGTCCTCCATAGAGTATAATTCTGGCGCCCCTGCGGGTTCAGTCGCCACAGAGGTACTGCATCTCACCTAGTGGTGTGGTACCACACCCATCCACCTACATCCAACACTACACCATTCCAGACCAGTAGGCGGGGCACGATGCATATGTACAATGCTGAGCCCTGTCCCTGGTTGGAAGTGGGGGAACCAAGAGAGGGGGAACCATGTAGTGGGTGTGGGTGGATGAAGCAGATCAGGGGAGCACCGTCAGGAAGGAGTATAAAAAGAAGGTAGAAGGTTCTAGAACAGGCCAGTCTCCTGATCCAGTGCTGGGAGCAGGAGTGCAGTGTGAGTACAGAGAGGAGACAGTTGGGAGTGGCAGCTCAGGAGGAGGCCCAGGAGAGAGAGGACGGGAGCAGAGGGAAGGCTCCAGAGACAAAGGGGATCCCAGGGGCACTGTGAGTGCAGGATGCCACCCGTGCGCCCAAATCTACACAGACGTGGAGGGATCAGGCCGCAGAGGGGACCGGTCCCTAAACTAGTGGAGAAGAATCAGGCTCAGCTAAATAACCGGAGGCTTCTGTACTTTCAAGGTGCAGCTGCCCACTACCACAATTATATCGCCGAAAAGGTGGCCGCATAAGGTCCAGGGGACTGCAGGTCGCCCGATAAGATCCGAGGCTACCGGCTTGGGACACTGATTGTGAGGCGCAGGGCAGGAGGGTGAGAGCCAGCGCAGGAAGACGACTGAGGAGGGAACATAGAACGGGGTCCCGCTTAAGTACTCCTGAAATACCTGAGAGCTGCTGAACCCCTTCCTTGGTGAACGCAGGACGACGTCGGTGGTTATAAGCTGGCAGTTGTATCCAGGAGCAGCGTGATAACCGTGAGTAAAATCGGAAGACTGCACCCCACTGTGTCCTAGAATTATTGCAGCGCCATCACCAGCCCTGCACTACACAGCACCAGCAACATCTACCTATTAGCATCACTATATCCTGCCCTGGAGCTAAGCTCTGCCTGTGAAGAGCTGAATTAACTCTGCTGCGTCACCATCAGCTCCAGAGGATCTGCACCGCAGCGGCGGCTCCATATAGCCGCATACCACAGGCGGCGTTATGAACATTATCTCTAAAAACTTTATTCCCCTTTTACTTTTTCCCATTTAATTGACCGCCCTGGGTCACGGACCGGGTCACTGCCACTGTGACATCCCCCAGCATCGACCGACCCGGCTACCGAGTACCCCACGGCCCAGGGGGCGCATCATACTGGCCCCACATAGTGCTCCATACAGTATAATGGTCCCAAATAGTGCTCCATACAGTATAATGGCCCCACATAGTCCTCCTTACAGTATAATGGCCCCACATGGTGCTCCGTACTGTATACATGGCCCCACATAGTGCCCCGTACTGTACATATGGCTCCGCATAGTGCTCCATACTGTATACATGGTCCCACATGATGCTCCGTACTGTATAAATGGCCCCACATGATGTTCCAGACAGTATACACGGCCCAACATAGTGCTCCCCACAGTATACATGGCCCCACATGATGCTCCCCACAAGTATACATGGCCCCACATTGTGCTCCTCACAGTATAATGGCCCCTGATTAAAAAAATAAATAAATACTCACCTCTGCCATTTCAACGCTGATCACTATCTACCTGTGGGCCCAAGCGCCACCCCCCTTTCACTAGCGCCGTGGCCACTTTCCTGTGCACGCACCCTCCCATCAGGTCATGCACCCTCCCATCAGGCCGCGCGCCCCTCCCATCAGGCCGCGCGTGCAGAGGAGAGTGGCTGCGGCAGTATTGAGGCGATGGCTGACGGCTGGGCAGCCCAAAACTTCTGCTGGAGGACTGGCCAGGGTGGCATTTACCCCTCTGCCTCCCGGTCCAACCCGCCCCTGCCGCCCAGTAAGGTGTGACTCAAGAAAATGAGCAGAGGAGTTAGAGAAATGGGATGGTGAGTTAGAGGAAACCCCACCCAATGAAAGGCGAAGCTGTGACAGACAACAGGAAGTGGAAGCGACGGCACCATTTGTGTGCTGGAAGTCGGAGAAAGAACAGTGCGGTAAAGAGGAGGAAACAAAAGCGGTAATTGCGGAGTCAGACCATTCACCCCAAGGAGTGGAAGGAGGTGCTGAGGACCTGGAACTGGTTAGCTCCCTTGGCATATGTCCATAGCAAGGTTATTCCACCAGTCAGACGGGGAATGAAGGTAGGACACGGCCTATGCCTATGGGTTTCCTAAGGACCGAGGAGGGAGAAACAAGAGTCAGACAATTCATCAGCAACCTGCGGGGTCTAGGTTGTTCGACAGAGGCAAAAAGATGGGTCAGTACCCAGACCGGGACATGCTGGTGGGTCTTCTGGCAAAACGGTACTGGGAGCTGGCATCCAAGAGAGAACTCATCCACTATGATCCGTATCGGGGCCATGGTGTCACAGATGTGTCAGTGGTGACAGACAGTCGCCCTGCAGTGGTTTGCAGGAAATCTCCACGTTTGGCAATGCAGACAGCTGCCTAGATAGGAGGCTGTGTTTAGGACCCAGCAACTACTTCCCTTTAGTCTGGGTGTATATATACCTGGTGTGTCTAGGTGGGCGTTGCCGGTTATACTCATTTCTACTTGGAACTTGGCTGAAGCAGCATCACGTCCTCTCTGGAGTCTTGAGGCCATGTTCCCTGTTGGAGTTCTTCTAAAGCTAAATTGTTATTCCCCTGTGCTGTCTTCCCCTTTTGGGATAGTAGGGCGAGGCATGTGATCAGCGACAGCTGCGGAGGCTGTATAGGGACGTTAGGGGGGGACAGGGTGACGCTAATCCAGATTAGGAGGTCACCTCTTCCCCCTTTCCCTAGTGTCTGGACACCCTTTCCCTTTCCCCTCTGTGCTGCACTCACACCTGGCGTGACTCTCTGTGTTGCACTCACACCTGGCGTGACACATGGGTTCGTTCACGAGTTCGGGACTAACCATAGAGTCTTTGTGGAAAGGAGGATGGCGAAGACAGAACACCTGCCTCGGCAAACTCTGGCCAAGGTCTTGTGGCTAGAGAAGAATGAGAAATGTTAGGCTCCAATTCTGGCAATCAGTGGGGGTCCCATTGATGGTACTCCATCAATCTAACAATTATCACCTATTGAGTGATCTTCTTTGTAAACTAGAAATCACCTTTAAGAACATGAAACTAATTACTAATAAGACCCCAAAGCTCCTTAACAATAGAAGGTGATACATAGATGAGATAAAGAGTCGTAAATATAATCCTAGCCATTAGCAATTTTGACTGAATCATCCAACAATCAAATTTGTATGGAGGTCTTTGACCTTTTAATTTATTAGGAGAGATGTACTAACGGTTTCTGGCAGTTAGACATCCACTGCTATAAACCCCCAAAACCCAGTATAGTTTGAGCTCTAAGACCTCTTTATTTTTTAACTCTGCATCCTGCAACCCAAAACTTTTTGTACCTTTTTGTCAACTTTAAGACAGGATGCATTTAAGTTTTCAGCTGACTCTATTTTATCACTTTTTATACATTTTTGGGGGAGAGGGATGAACAACACACCTCATTTCTGGAGTTGTTTTTTTTTTACATATGTTTTCTCACACTATGAGACTTTGGCATGCTATATCATTTGATTGATCCTTTAATACACTGCAATTGTGTTATGTACTGTGCTTGCCAGCCTTAGGCCTTTTTCACACGTCGGTACTTTCCACATATGAGAAAAATGGACCAATTTTTTGATCATACTGTGATCAGAGTTTGATCCAATTGTCATCAGTTTTTGTTATATATAAAAAAAAAAGAAGCTTCTCCACTCTCTCCTTTTTGACAGTCCATGAAAATTGGATTGCACTCGGATGTCATCCGAGAATGGTCAAGTTTTTTCACTGACCCATAGAGTTGCGTTGTTCATTTTGATCCAACACTCGGATCAAAATCTAACATATCTCCTTGATTTTGCGCGGACAGCTCAGTCCGTGAAAAATCACAGACATGTGAGTGGCCCCATATACTATCATATGTACGAGTGCGAGAACAACGGACGTGTGAATGAAGTCTTGCACTGAGCGCTGACCTATTAGGCTTATCAGGTGACACATCGCACCCTTCAACCTCACAGACGGGTGCTATTGGGCTTACATAAAAAGCTTCTTGGTCCTGTCCTATTTGGCACCTAGTTTGGGGGGGGAGTGAAGACCCTCTTCAGAGAAACTGTTACAAAGCTAGGAGGTGAATATTGACTCTTGCCTTGAAAAGTCAATGAAGAGGAAAGATTATTTTAGCTCAAACAAACCAGATGCCATAATGGAGGTGCCCATTTTGCTATAGACCCCCTTTTATTTACGTATGCCAAAGTGCATAAATAATTTTATACTAGGGAATTTTTCATTTTTTAACACTTTGATGGCTATACAATACATTTTTGATGCCATATGTTCAATATTAAAATAATGGAAAATACTGATGAGTCTTGTCAATGACAATGTTGATGACCACCAGGGGTGAGTTTCCACTATCCATTGCAGTGGGTGGATATTACAGCAGGAGCTCAGCATGTGTACATTCTACTCCATGTAAAGGTTTTGTTCTGATCACTCGCTCTGACGTTTACATAGCGGCATGATGAGATTTTTCCATTTCGTCTGCCTGTCACTTCTTGGATACAGTCTCTGAGCTGGCCGTGGACTCAGGATTGCTCTTTAACGAGTGCTGATTGACATGGAAACAGGCTCTTAACATGGGAACTCGGAGAACAGGCAGCTGCAGCGCACAAGCTGCCAAATGCTGGCTATAAGTGGGAAGGATCAGTAAAAATTTGCAAAGTTTTTTTTTATATTTTTCAGTATCATTTTACTTAAATCATATTTATCAGGAGAAACACTACTTAGAGTGTTCACATTTTAATAGGATGTACAGTGATGAGGAGGGAGAAAACCATTAGGAAAATAGGAAATGGCCACCCACTTCTGATCTTCTGGAATTTTGATGGTTAGTGATTCTAGCCCACCTATACCCCCTAACAAACTGCAACATCCCTATTATTACATTGAAAAGCATACCCTCCGAGGGTCAGATATGTGTCATATGCTTGGTCACTAATTTATGTAATAGTCTGCAGTTCATACCAATGTCAACAATACCCACAAAAAAAAATAAATGCAAGTAGAGGCAGCCTGTCCTCCGATGTCAATGGCTCGGAAAACAAGGATAAAGGATCAATACATTTCTGATATCAGTAGTCTAAATTGAAATATGGTGCCCCTGAGGGTTCGACCGCCACAGGGATGCTGCACTTCTCTAATGGAGTGTAGTGTTCCTCCTCTGAGGTAAGAACCGTGTGATGGTCAGGACCCCACCTCCATATCCAACACCACACTTTTCCCACCAGAGGGAGCTAGAATGCACTAGCTGCTGCCCCTGCTGGAAGTGGGAGACTGGGGAACCAAAAGATAGGGGAACCATTTAGTTGGTGAGGGTGTAGGACTCACATTTTTGTGACACTTTAAATTTCATATTTAATAAAAAAAAACATCTTGGTTTGGGTCCTCTGGCATTGTGATCTCCCACACTGAACGTGGATCCTGTGTGGGCCTGCAGCGGAGGGAGACACGGCCCTTGTACCCTGGCCTTGGGTCGAGGGGCAGGCTGCAGATAATGTATGTCTCAGCCCGGTCAAGGACCATGACCAAGAAGGCCCGGAGCTTAAGAGTGTAGCCCCACCGCAAATGGGTCCCAGGGAGGATGCAGACGGAGTGGTGTATGCCACCTGTCCTCGCCGACCTGATATATTCAGAGGGATTCCGGCTGCAAGAGAGGTACCGGCCCCTGACACCCGACCTTGCTACGCCACGTCCTGGTCGGGAAA
The DNA here is from genome assembly GCF_046119375.1 of Phyllobates terribilis. Taxonomy (NCBI): domain Eukaryota; kingdom Metazoa; phylum Chordata; class Amphibia; order Anura; family Dendrobatidae; genus Phyllobates; species Phyllobates terribilis. The sequence goes on along the minus strand of NW_027362772.1, from coordinate 149,168,412 downwards.
GCCGGGTAGGCCCTGAGTATCCCACTGGGTATCGGAAGGAGCGGAGCTGCCACCCGTACCCTTTTTCTGAGAGAAGTTCAGAGGGAGACCCGGCCTATCTACACACACACAGACAGGAAAGGACCCGGTCTGAAGTCTAGGAACACTCTGGTGCGGGGTCCTGATCGAACGCTGGACTTACTCGGAGGTTGTCGGACCCCCCCGTCTCTGGTGACTGCAGAACTCCGCGAGGAGCAGGGAGACGCCTTCCTACTGCCATCTCCATCGTGAGTAAAAACCCTGGAAGTTAACCCCTATGGCCTCCGGACTCTTTATTCTGCATTACACCGCGCTACGCAGCACCAGACCTCTTAGACTACTACCCCCTCCATCCTGTCCCTCTGCCCTGAGGCCCTGCTCCACCTGTGGGGAGTAGTAACAACGACGGCTGCCATAACACCATGCCTCAGCGGACTGCAGCAGCGCTGGTGGCCTTCACCAGGTGCCACAGGTGGCGTAGTCGAGATCAGCCACTCAACCCGGATAAGCCCATACCATCCTTTTTAGTGCGACGGCCCTGGGCACGGAGCGGGTCCGGGCCACGGCTGCACCCCATCGACAACAACAGGACTCGGCTCCGAGTCCCCATCTCCCTGGGTAGGGCTTTCGAGCGTCACACAGAAGCTCCTGTGCCCCAATGCAAAATTAAAAAAAATCTACCATGTCAATTGGTAAAACAAATTGCATTGATTTAGAGGCAATCTTATTGTCATGGATTCGATCCCTTGAGTTTGTGTTCTGTGGTCAGCTTCTCTTTCTGCCGAGTCACAGGAGACACACCTTTTCTTTGGGTGTTTGGGTTCTGATTTTCTGGTGCAGTCTGCTAAGTTTAACACAGGTGTTTTCATTTCTCATGTATCACCTTTTGGGTGCAGCTTTATATTCTGTTCCCTTGCTAACGTTCCCTGTTAGTGATAGATTCATTTGGATGTTCTGACATTCTGTTGATGTTTGGTGCCAATCTGTGAGATTCCAGCTCTACTGTGAGAACAGCTTTAGAAAATGCCAAAGGGGTATAAAACGATCAACAGAGTAAAAATGGGGTACTTTGATACAGAAAGGTCAGTGAATCAGGAAAACTGCTAAAACCTTGAAGGTATCCTCAAGTGAAGGCTTGAAAACCTTCTATCACTATGATAAAACTGGCTTTTATGAGGACCACCCGAGGGAAGGAAGACCAACAATTATCTATTCTGCAAAGAATCAGTCCATCAGCTTTCCCAGCCTCAGAAAAAAAAATTGACGACACCTCAGATAACAGCTCTCATAAATGATACACAGACATCAAGTAGCAGACACATCTAAAGATCAACTTCCAGAGGAAACTCAGAATAGCATAGCTGCAAAGAAGCCATTATAAAGAACCGCAAACAAGAAGAAGAGAATTATTTGGGCCAAGCAACACAAAGACTGGACATTAGACAAGTGGAAATGTCTACAGTGGTTTGATGGGTCAAAATTTGGGATTTTTGATACAAATCGCCATGTGTTTCTGAAAAGCAGAAAATGTGGGCAGAAGGTTTCAACAGATATCTGGTGCCCACCATGAAGCATGGAGGGGGTTATTTGATGGTATGGAGGGGCTTTGCTAGTGACAAAGATTCAGGTTATGTCAGAGCTATGTGACCAAGAAGGAGAGGGATGAATGTCTGCGTCAGAGGAACCTTCGAACCCAACCCTAAGCCTTTTGAGATGGTTTGTAATGAGCTTGACCACAGAGTTAAGGCAAAGCAGCCAACAAATGTTCAGCACCTCTGGGAACTCCAGAAACATTCCGGGTGATGATTTGATGAAAATGATAAGGGGGTATAAATCATTAAAGTTAAAGGGGGATACTTTGAGGAGTCTAAGGTATAACACATATTGTGCTTTGTTTTATACATCCTTCTTTACTCCTTGAATCCAAACTTTTGACTAGTACTGTGTATATGTATATATTCCTATGTGTATCCCAAAAGTCCTGTAGGCACCAGGATCGGCTATCATTTACCATCATCCCGGCTTTATTATCACATGTTTTACAACCACAGTGTAATACAATATCTTTCCGAACAAACAGAAAACTGTTTAACTTCTCTGGCCGCCCTTAGGCACAGCGTAATAAAACTGCTGCCCAAAGGATGATTCCGTTTACATGGATATAGTGACACGAAGACTCTGGACAGCTCGTAATAAAGATAAATGCTGCTTTAATATAAAATAAATTAAATCAAAGTCACAGTAAATGCACAATCACATCGCTGACTGATTAATCTCCTTTAAGGTATTTTCTCCCCAGATGTTATTTTTCCGAGAGAATGATTTTATATTCTTCGGTTAAATTAAAGAGCCCTCAATAATTCAGAGGAGAAATTGTTGTCATGTAACTAAATACTCAATGAAATCAGCTCCGGGAAGAAATTCTTAATATCTCCACTCATTTATTTGTAGAGTTGCTAGAGGCAAACACATCGGCAGAAGAGCGGTGATGCGATATGATAATGGCCATGAATGGGAGCTATTTACCTCTCAAACATGGTGGGATAACTAGACGACTTAATAAGAGCAGTATAATGGCGATATGGTGTGATTATAAAGATCCATGAACATCAAGTACCTAGTGATTGAAAGGAGCTATAGACCCTAAGAAAATTCTTCTTACTTGGCCTATATCGATGGCTAATCATTGCATTGATGGTGGTAAATTGATTAATTGCAACCAACAGTTTCAATTGTCAGACATGATCCTTGACTAAAAATTAGGCCAATACAAATGGTATAGAGTTCATGAGAAATAAAATCAATTCTTTCTCTAAAAATAACGCCACTCTTTTCCATAGGCTGGCCATAGAATTCTTGTTTGGCTTCATTTGTTGCAATACTGGAAACAGCCTCTGGACAAAAGTGACCTTGAATTTATTTTCTTGATGATGGGGCTCATTTTTAGACGGCAAAACCTAAACAAGACAGTCTGGAAGTGAGACAAATTTATCACAATCGCTCATGATGGATGATACATTCAGTGCAAGTTTTTACAACTTGTGAGTAGGCTTACTTTCCTCCAATATTTAGCTCCAAAAATGTTGTGCAATTTTAAGCCATGCCTAATTCTTCTCTTTCCCATTAGGTCTATAACATCACATGATTAAAAACTGACTAGCTGAATCCTTCTAAGCTCTATGTAGAAACTGGGAGTCTATTTTCCCTGTATAAGTCATGAGTCACTACAAAAGTCCCTGGCAGGGTTAGGAGAGAGAAACTTCCTGTTCCTGTTTCTGCATAGAGCAGAGAAAAGAGAAGAATTTACTGAGTAGAAAGACAAAATGAGCAATTGTAAGTAACAGAGCTATATAATATGATGATTGCAATATATCAAGAGGTTAAAAACTTTGATAGGAGGAGTGCTTCTTTAAATACTCCAGAATTCTGGTGCAATTTGCTCGAAAAATCTGAAGCTTTGCACCATATTTAATAATTGGGACCTGTCACATACTATAACCATGGGCAGTGTGAATCAGAGTCTAGTTGCACGAGTGCAGCAAGGTATGTTTTCTCTGAAACACTTTTGCGTTTTGGAGAAAATATAGTTCGAAGATCTATTAGGGGACCATAGCCGGAGATGACACTAGTCCGACGCCACCTCCAACTGGCTTTTCCCAGCACTGACGCCACCTCCAACTGGCTTTTCCCAGCACTGCTGGAGGTGATTGACAGGACTCTCCCATAGCGAGTAGTCTTGCCCCCGACTATGGTCACATGCCGCATCTGCTCCGACATTTCAGAAAAGAATATACCTGGCTGCAATCATGCAACTAGGCTCTGATTCATGCTGCTCATGGTTATAGTAGGTGAAATGCCCCCATTAATAAATATGATGCAAAGAACCATATTTTTGGAGAAAACTGCACCAGAATTCTGGTTCCCATCTTCCCCAATATCTTTCAACTGAAAATAATTTTATACCATCCAAATATTATTTTTATAGAAAACTTATTTCTATTGATGTGTCCAGCCTTACCTTTCTACAAATTTCACCTACTATTACTTTAGCTATTAGTCACCTAATCTTGTTACTTTTATGCTGACCTATGGCTCAAAAACCTACGTACATAGAGCAAATAACTAAAGATCATAGCTCTGGGAAAATGGAGAGTGGGTATTAACTGTGAATTATCCTGTTAGTTGGAGGATAGTATGGCTGTCAATGGTGGGATAAAATGTTATCAAAAAGGCAAGAAAGTTTGTGAACGACATACAATGATGCTTGAAAATGTGTGACGTTTTCCATATCTTCGCTTAAATTTAACCTAATACTACATCAGATTATCAAACAAGTCCTAAAACTATAAAATGAGAACCAAGTCAAATAACTGAGTCAAAAATATTGGACTTTTGTTGTTTATTTATTGAGAAAAAAAGATCTGAACACTTTATCAAACTGTATAGGACTTTCCCTATCTGAACCTGTTTTCTAATGACCCCTTACTCGGACAGGGGAATTCCTGTACTCTGAATATAATGTTTAGAACTTATCTTTCCGAGCAGCAGTTGAAAGCAGATTTTAAAGGAGCATAAACTAGACATTGAAACTGGGTTTGGAAGAAAAGGAAACAAAATATGATAATGAAGTATATTCTAAAGATTCATAACTTGGCAAAGCCTGGAGGATAACTAATCAAAAAAAAGTTTAGTCACTCATTATGAACCTATAGGCTCAGACTTTTATATGGTAACAGAACCCTTTGATGACTTGTAATATCCTTACAATTTGCAGTAGGAATCTTAATCCTATACATTATTAACTGCACACAAGTATGGTTAGGTATTACCTGACCTTTGACATAATGCATATTAGATTATTTCATATAATATATGTTTGTTAGATTTTTTCTTTACTGAAACAAACTTTTCCCTTCTGCCATGATATCCGTGCAGTAAGCACCATAGACTGCTACGCTTCATTTCAAAGTATCCACAACAAAACAATTAGGCAAGAAATCCTTTGTCATTGTGAAGTAATCCTCCATACTAGCGTGTAATCACTGAGCAGTGCTGGTTCTTTTAATGGATGCACATCACTTTAAACTAAGCCTCTGCCATCTGTCCTGTCCTCTACTTACATAGGCAAAATGAAAAAGGACATAAATCAGCAATGGAAGTCTACGGGAAGGATTTAAAGACATAGCTGGGCTTTATTTAATGAGCAGGGCATCTGTTTTGCCTCCGTGGCTCTGACTGTAAGGTGAGTAAAGGTAGATTTAAAAGATTTACAACTTGCAGACAGAAAAAAAATATATTATCAACTAGGGGCTCAAATATTTCATCCATCCAGTTACTAAAGAAAAGTCAGCAGTATATATTCAATTTGTTGCAAATATTCCCAGGTGTATGAGAATCTATACAGCATGATGATGTGATGTATTTAAAGGTATTGTCCGGTCATCTGATAAAAAATCTGCAGTCACTTTATTCTGAATCCTGAGAGCGTGCGCACGGCACACTGTTAGGATTCTATTGCCGGTGAGAGCGGGCGATGCTGCAACTACAAGCATGTGATTTGCATACTTGCTTTCACGTGCCAACTAGATGTGCGTGGCCTCTCAGTATAAGCGCATTGAGAGAGGCCGGAGTGTGGCCGGAAGTATGCAAATTGCTGCCAATACCGGAGAATCCTGACTGTGTGCGGTGCTCACGCTGTAAGAATTCAGAAGTCTATGTTCATTGACTTTTATCAGAAGATTTGAAGACCCCTTTAAGTTCAGGTCATTCATTCAATGCTTTTATTTTCCTGGGCAAGAATATGTGGCTCCCTCTGGCGCAGAGTGGCCCAATCTCTGAACTATCTCTGGGGCTACCACCTATCGGAATAATGGACTCGTTGAGTAAATGAAGAAATGGCTGCTCATGTGCAAAGCTCGTTCCATTCAATTTCCGAAGACTTGGAATGGAAAGAGCCATACTCACGTGTGGCCACCTCTGCATTTACTTACTAGCCATTTATGGTAGCCACCTCCACCTATCAAGGATTTATGCCAGTTGACCACTTGGTGCACTCACTGCCTATTCCCATTTTGACCCATTTATGCCTGAGATGGGAATACCTGGCTATATGCATTGGAAAGAGGTAGTTGGGGTTACGGATATATCCAGTGGGTCATGCTATGCTACTTCTGTAATTCCCAATGAAGTGGAGTCAGAAAAACTGTACAGCTCAGCGAACTATACTGATTCCACCACTTCCAAGTTATGGAAATGTTGTATCACGGTGCTAAAATCCCATTCACTTCTATAGGAATTAGGCAAAAAGAGTAACACAGCCCCACTCGGCTGTTACTGTAATTTCAGCCACTTCACGTAGACAGGCAATCACAACTCCGCCACCTACTTACTAGCGCCTCAGATGTTTCAGCTGCCTCTTACAGCCGCTCAGGTGCTAAACAACTGACTCAAATGATATGATTCCTCCTCTCAATGCATCTCACGCAGAACCTGACTAATTACATAGTACTCGGCCATCTACACCACCGCTCAGGCAGTCTCACCCATGTACTCAAGTGCTCTTATTGCCCACCCATTGGTGTGAAGTTCTGCGCTCTCATTTTTTTTATAATTGAGTTCAACGTATAAATGATTTCCAGTAATCACGTAGGCTTGCACCAGTGCAGACTGCAGAGAGCCAGAATGTTATCACTTGAAAGGGATATAAAGAAAAATGTGCAAAATGCAAGGAAAGTGGTAAGATAAAAAAATAACTCATTCCCAACCATGCATGTAATGTACCTGGCCTCAGCATTGATGGAAGCATGGTAGGCACAAGATGCTGGTAATTGGCTGCAGTGGTATGGCCAACGTTAAAATGGAAAAAAAATATCTCTGGACCATTGCCCACCATGCAACCATCAATGCTGAGGCCTCTTATTGACCCACTTCAAAAACAATCTGAATGCAATGGTGGAAGAGGATGAGGGAAAGGCCATTCTACTAAACGCCTTCTTCTCCACAATATTCATAGATGAAAATCTCATGACAGATGACAAGATCAGAGAAACCGTCACCTGCTTAACCCAGCAGGAACTATGGCGTCTCCTCAAAACACTAAAGTAGACAAATCCCCGGGCCCGGATGGCATACACCTCCGAGAGCTGCAGGAATCAAGTACCATGATAGACAGACTGGTATCTCAAGAATTCCATAATAACAGGGTCTGTATCACAGGACTGGCGTATAGCACAGGTGGTGCCAATATTCAAAAAGGGGACAAAAACTGAGCCCGTAAATTATAGATCGGTAAGTTTAACCTCTTATAATCTTTTGAGGGTTTTCTAAGAGATGCTATCCTGGAGTATCTCAGTAGGAATAACCTCATGAGCCAGTATCAACATTATGAGGGATCAGTCCTGTCAAACTAATCTGATCAGCTTCTATGAGAAGGTAAGTTTCAAACTGGATGAGGGTAAAGCCATGAATGTCCTCTATTTGGACTTTTCAAAGGCATTCAATACTGTGCAGCATAAAAGCTTTGCACATAAAATGAGAGCAGTGAGACTATGAGGAAAATATGTGTAATTGGGTTAACAACTGGCTCAGTGATAGGACACAGAGGGTGGTTATTAATGGAACACACTCGGATTGGGTCACAGTTAACAGTGGGGTACCACAGGGGTCAGCATTGTGACCTCTTCTTTTTAACAGATTTATTAATGATCTTGTAGAGAACATAGAGAGTAATATTTCAGTATTTTCAGATGATACTAAACTCTGCAGGGTAACCAACATAGAGCAGAATAATTTAATATCACAGAAGGATTTATGTAAACTGGAGGTTTGGGCTGAGAAATGGAAATAAAAGTTCAATGTAGATAAATGTAAGGTCATGCACTTTGGCTGAGTTCAATTGTGTGCTAAATGGTAACATTAGGTAAAACTATCACTAAAATAGACTTGGGTGTATGGGTATGGACAGCAAACTCAAGTTTAGTGACCAGTGCCAGGCAGCTGCTGCCAAGGCTAATAAAGTCATTAGTAGCATTAAAATTACATGCTCATGAGAAGAACATAGTTTTGCCTCTGTACAAGTCACTAGTCAGGCTTAGAATACTACTGCAATACCGAGGCAGATTATCAAACTTGGAGTTATTAATTTGGAAAAAATTAAGGCTTAGGGGCGATCTTATTACAATGTACAAATATATGAAGGGGTATAACAGATATATTTCTTATGATCATTTTACATCTAGGCCTGCAATAATGACAAGGGGGCATCCTCTACGTCTATAGTAAAGGATATTTCTCCATTATCACAGAAGGTGATTCTTCACTGGAAGAGCAGTTTGATTATGGATTCTTTTCTGTAAGAGCATTGAGATTATGGATTCTTTAATGTAAAAGCAGTGAGTGTATGGAACTCTCTGCCATATGATATTGTAATGGTTGATTTACTAAAAAAGTTCAAGTAATATAACATAATAGGCTATGGGTACTAGATTCTCTGATGGGACGTTTATCCAGGGAACTAGTCTGATTGCCATCTATAGTCATAGAATCATAGAATGTTAGAGTTGGAGGGGACCCCAGGGTCCTCATGTCCAACCCCCTGCTCAATGCAGGATTCACTAAACCATCTCAGACAGATGTCTGTCCAGCCTCTGTTTGAAGACTTCCATTGAAGGAAAACTCACCACCTCTCGTGGAAGCCAGCTTCAGAATTCCTACTAATAAATAACTAATCTCATATCTATCTATGTATCCATCTGTCTTGTACCTATCTATATATCTGCTCTTTCTGTCATTTCTGCTTGTTACATCTACTTCAATGTGGTAGTCCTCTCATTAAGGGCTCATTCAGATGTCCATGCCAATTGGTCCAACCATGGACTGTTAATGCATGGACTTGCAGCGGCTCTACTGACCAGAGAGTGACAGTTTCATATATTTTTATAAGGCTGCCAAGGTCGGGTCGGGGGACCCACAGCCAGTTCGCACATCGTGGTCGGATATTAGACCAAAATCCATGGTCGTCTGAATGAGCCTTCATACATAGTACCAGACTCTTCAATGTCAGAACAGGGAAGCTACTGAGCATGTGTGTCCACCTCTGAAGTTGGACCTGCTCTACAGCAACAGGAAGGGGGCGCTAAGACAGAATTATTTTTTTTATATATATTTACAAAACTATACGCTATTTTTAATTGATACACTTCTTTTCACGCCCTTTTGTTACATTTGGATTAATACTTTTCGTGAGACAGACCCTCAGACATTTGTCAGTCATGTGTGATCAATGAATTGTTGACGTTGAGTAGTTATCAAGTGATTTTTTAATGCTATTAGAAAGCAACTATTTTGGAAAAATTAGCTACTTCCATCATCATGTCATCATCAACTACTAAAAGAGGAAGTTGTGCGGAAAAAGTCATTTGTGCAAAACTAGTGTGTTGTAGAATTTGGCACTACATTAACAAAGTAGCACAGTTTTTGTTTAAATTTTGCTACATCTCTAACTATGGTGTTACACAGATGTAGCAATCTGCCAGCTAACTTCTGCATCCAGTGATGCAGCATGTGGGGGGCTACATAGGCTGTTGTCCTGGGAGCAAAATTCTCTATCGGGGAAAATTTTGCCCCCCCCCACACCTACTGTCAAATGATCTAGGACTCCACTTGCCTGAGCTACTTCTTCTTGGAGTGTGCAACAGGCAAGATGATCAAGCTCCTACTTAAATAAAGTGTTTGCATCCAATGAGAAACTCATCTTAGCTTATTGCTCTGCATAGGCAGTAACTGTATTAAATCATGTGCATTATACTGCAATTTCCAACAGCTCTCTTCCTCTACTGTCACTTATATTTTTTTGAGAGGAGAGACAGGGACAAGAAGAAGTGTCCTAGATATAAAAAAAGTGTCCTCAGTAAAAAAAGAAAACAAAACACCAATATTATAAAAAAAAGTAATGTTTTTACATACTTTTTCTAACCCTTACTAGAGCAAGGGTTGGGGCTAGGACTAAAGCCAGGGCTAAGGTTAGGGCTTGGGTTAGGGCTGGGAGTAAGGTCAGGATTAGGGATATGGCTAACACTAAGGTCAGGGCTAGGGTTAGTTCTAGGGTTAAGGTCAGGGATAGGGCTAGGACTAAAGTCAGGGCTAGGGTTAGGGCTTGGGTTAGGGCTGGGAGTAAGGTCAGGATTAGGGATATGGGTAACACTAAGGTCAGGGCTAGGGTTAGTTCTAGGGTTAAGGTCAGGGATAGGGCTAGGACTAATGTCAGGGCTAGGGTTATTTCTAGGGTTAAGGTCAGGGATAGGACTAATGTCAGGGCTAGGGTTAGTTCTAGGGCTAAAGTCAAGGATAGGACTAGGACTAAGGTCAGGGCTAAGGTTAGGTCTACGATTAAGGTCAAGGATAGGGTTAGGTCTTGAGTTAGGGCTGAGACTAAGGTGAGGGATAGGTCTAGGACTAAGGTCAGGGATAGGGTTTGGTTTAGAACTAAGGTCATGGTTAGGGCTAGCTCTAAGGTCAGGGCTAGGGTTAGGGCAATGACTAAGGTCTCAGGGATAGGGTTAGGGCTATGACCAGGGCCGGCGTCAGCACCCGGCGCACCCGGGCAAGTGCCGGGGCCCTGAGCAGGCGGGGAGCCCACTCGCCGTCGGGCACCCCGCCGCGCTATGGGACCCGTGAGCAGAGGAGAGCAGTGCCAGCGCCCGCACTCCCCCCGCTTGCTTAGGGCCCTGGCACCCGGCGCAATACTTACCTCTCCCCGTGCCTCCACAGCAGCTCCGGTCTCTTCCGCGGCTGCTGTACAGTAACATCTCAGGTCAGAGGGCGCGGTGACGTCTTTACACCGCGCTCTCTCCTGAGCCGTCACATCGCAGAGCGGGAAGATGCCGGCACGCGTGAGGAGTCCGGAGCAGCAGTAGCAGGTGAGGAGAAGTGAGGTGAGTATTTGATATTTTTTATTATTGTATGGAGGCATGGGGCATTATATGGTGGGGTGGGGGTGTGTGACATCCTGCATGTTGCATTATATGGTGGAGTGGAGTGGGGGTGTGTGACATCCTGCATGGGGCTTATAAGGGAGGGAGGGGGGGTGTGTGACATCCTGTATGGGGCATTATAAACGAGGGGGGGTGACATCCTGCATGGGGCATTATAAGGGAGGGGGGTGTGTGACATCCTGCATGGGGCATTATAAGCGAGGGGGGGGGTGACATCCTGCATGGGGCATTATAAGGGAGGGGGGGTGTGACATCCTGCATGGGGCATTATAAGGGGGGGGATGACATCCTACATGGGGCATTATATGGGGGGGAACAGCCTGCATGGGCATTATGTGGGGGGAACAGCCTGCGTGGGGCATTATGTGGGGGGATCAGCCTGTGTGGGGCATTATGTGGGGGGAACAGCCTGCATGATGCATTATGTGGGGGGAGAAGCCTGCATGAGGCATTATGTGGGGGGAACAGCCTGCATGAGGCATTATGTGTGGGGAACAGCCTGCATGGAGCGTTATATGGTGGCCAGTATTCTGTATGGAGCGTTATATGGGGTCCAGTATCCTGTATGGAGCGTTACATGGGGGCCAGTATCCTGTATGGAGCGTTACATGGGGGCCAGTATACTGTGTGGAGTGATTCGCCGGTTTCTGAGCTATTGTAGAATTTACAATAGATATCACTCATGTAATGTAAGAAGTGAAATCTTCAGCAATGTACAATATACATATTTCTCTGCGGTATCTGTGCATCATGAATCGTGGTATGTGTTAAAGGGGCCACTGAGACTCTTTCGCCCAGGGCCCAGAAAAACCTGGAGCCGGCCCTGGCTATGACTAAGGTCAGGGCTAGGGTTAGGTCTAGGACTAAGTTCTGGGATAAGGCTAAGAGTAAGGTCAGGGCTAGAGTTAGGGCTAGGAATATGATCAGGACTAGGGTTAAGGCTAGGGTTGAGGATAGGGTTAGTGACGCGCCCCCTGGGCCAGTGCTGTAGTGCGGCGCACGTGTGCGCGGGGGGGGATACCCGGAGCCGGATCCGATGGGGGTAGTAGTCTCCGAGTGGCGGGGACCCGGTCCGTGCCCAGGGTGGTCAAACTAAGTGTGTGGCAGTCTTTGTAGATGTTGTTTAAGTGTCGACTACGCCACCCGTTGATTTGCGGTCGCAAGGCCGCCGCTGCAGAACAGTCCGTTGAGGCCGGTGGTATGTGTGCAGCAATGGTGGTATAACCCCCAACGGGAGAGGTATGGCCTCAGGGCAGCTGGTGCGGGTGAAGGGAGTGATAGAAAGGGCGTCCCGGTACCTTTAGTGCTGGTAGTGCGATGGAACACAGAGACTGATTGCAGTTTTCAATGCTTTACTCACAGATGTTATCAGTGTCAGTCCTGCAGGTGATGACGACCCGAGCCGTGCTGCGTCCACCAGGTACGGGGCTTGACCAACCCCCAGGCAGTTCCAGAGTGTGACCTTGAACTCCTTTCTCCGTTCCTTTCTCTGGCCGTCCCCACTAGGGACCCACCCATGTCCAGCTCCCTCGGGCCTTTTGGTGGCGAAACCTTTCCCGGCTTCCCTGACCCTATTCGTGGTCTGCCTTCGTGGTGAGTGTAGTGAGTGGTCGCGCCAAGACGTGGCCACGACCTCCGGTTCCTGGCTGAGGATAAGTGGCCTCCACCAGTTAGGGATCCGGTACCCTGATCTGCCAACCCTTCACCCGCTGACTCCTAGCGTGTTCGGGTTCCCTCTTCCTTCATGTCTCTGGGCCTTTCTCCAGGTTCCATTCCTTCCTTGTTCCTTTCCTCTTGTCTTTCTCTCTCTTGCTCCCTTCAGGAGCAGCACCCAGACAGGGCTGCTGCTCCCTGTCACTACTCTTCTCCTCTTCTTCTGTCTGACTGAACTCAACTCCTAAGATGGTGCCCACCTTTTATACTCCCTCTGACACCCGAGCCCAGGTGACTAGCCACCAATGGGCTCCTTCCTATGCCCAGAGTCCCTCCCCTCTCTGCTCCTGCACCACTGGGATATTCCTCCCCCCCTCCCACTCCAGCCAGGGACAGACGCTGTCGTACCTGCACATCTATCTGGTGGGAGTACCGTTGATCTGTCCCCCGGAAATGGGATGTATGTGGTGCATGCAGCTAACTGAGTTCTAGTCCACACTCCATCCTTACCCGGGAGTGGAATACCACACCTCTGGTTCGAGGTGCAATACCCCTGTAGCAGCCGAGCCCTCGGGGTGCTACATTCCCCCCTGGTAAATCACAGCACGTCCTCGGGCTGAAATAGAGTAAAAACAATTTTTAAAGTGTACGTACACATAAAACACATCAACTTTCATCCATCCCTTTATGGGAGGTTTTCTCAACAGCTGGCTAATGCCACTGGAACTCTTTTACAAAAACACTATGTAAAACTTTGGCATCATATCAAATTTCACATTAAGGCATTCTCAAATAAAACATTCTTGAATTCTCGGGTTCTTGGGATCTTGGGATCTGGCCGCTCTCAGTCTTCGGCCAGGTAGAGGGAAGGGATGACCGCTCTCAGTCCTCAGTCAGGTTAGGGATTAGGGCAAAAATAGGCAACAGTTCTCTTTCTGTCCCAACGGGGACCACACTCTTAGTGGAAACAGTCCCACAACAGTCCTTATACCCGGTCGGGTAACTATTTACATCTCCTCTTTTACCGTTTACGATTAACGGTGTGCTCCACACGCTCCTTTCTCTTCCTCAGGTTCAGACCCGTCCGGGCCCTCTTTCTCCTCCTCCTCCTGGTACGATTGCTCCTCTTCTTCCTTGACCCGGTGGACATGAAGGGCGTACCACCCCTTCACTCCCTTATGCCTGGTATAGGTGACGGTATCTCCAGGCACCAGGTCCCGTCCACTGTGCCCCTCCGGTAGGTGGGACTCTACGTCGCTCCTGTTTCCAAACACCTGGCTTATGGTCTTCGGGTCTTGGATGATGCCCCAGCCACATGCCATGTGAAACTTAACAACAGTCCCGGTGACTCGGGGACCGTGAGCTGTACGGGGGGGTCCTGGCGGGTCCTTGTCTTCTGCTCCACGTTTTTAATGTGGAGCCACTCCTCCTTCACTTTCCTCTCTCTCCGCTCCCGCTCAAACGTTGCCAGTTGTTGGCGGCAGGTCTCATAGCGCCGGGCGGCGCCCGCCCGGGTCTCCTGAGTGAACCCCATCAGGTCTTCTCCAGTGGGGTCCCCCTCGAATTGGGCGTCCTCCAGCGGGGTGAAGAGAGGTCCACGGGCTCCGGAGCTGGGATTAGCGGTTCATCTGGGGCCCTTGCTCCTACGGGATGACTCTTCCTGGAGCGGGGGTTGGTGTACTCAGGCGGCCAGACGAATGGTGTCCCATCCGGGCAGGTGTGCTGCTCATACAGGTCTTTCCCCAATGATGGCACGACTGGGGGCCCCGGCTGGGGTGCAGCGCCCGCGGGCACTCAGCCTTTTAACCAGGCCGGTGACTTTCTGATCGTGCCCGGTGTTGGGGAGCACGGTTCAGGGCGAGGCTCCACTGCAGAGCTTGCTGCTGGAGGGCTGACTACTGGTGGTGGAGGTACGGTGGGCGGTGCGGCACCCAGAGCTTCGGGTCCCGCGGCGGGAGGTAGGGGCAGGTCCGCGGCCTCAGGGCCCGGAGTAACGGCGTTCCCCTTACTTGTCGTTGCGGCCTCCCCCGCGGCGTCGTCCCCTGCCTCCGGTCCGCTTCTGCTGCCTCTCGGGATCGACGCGGTGCTGGATGGTGGCTGCACCTCCGGTTGGCAGGTCAGCGTGCGCCGGGTCAACTCCTCCTTCCACCCGGCGAGCACGTCTCGTTGCGCCCAGATCATCCTCCTGTTCAGCTCTTCCAGCGCGGCCTGCGCGTACTCCGGTTCTTCCTTCTGGAGCACCGCTAGCAGCTCTGCAATCTGGTATGGCGGCTGTGGCGGTGAAGCTCTCCTCCGTATCCGACATCCTCCTCCTCCCTAGTGGACCGTGGCCTACCTTGCGATGATCCTCTTCCGTAGGCCGCGGCTCCGCAGTGGATCGTCAGGGTTGAGGACCTTCCGTCGCGCTCCTGTGACGTCGGCGTCACTGGGCTCCTTCCAGGACCTTACGCAACGTCCGGACGTGAGGCGGGGCTTCAGTTCTCGCGGGCTTTCGGAGTCGACACCCCTCTTCTTCCCGCGCGGCGTCCTCAAGATGGCGCCCAATGGCGGGAAAACTCCACGGATGGCGGGAAGAAGGCAGAAGATGGCGTTGGATGGCGGGAATCGGCTCCGGATGGCGGGAAACGACTCCGGACGGCGGGAAACTTCACCACAGGTAAGTAAAAAGTCTCTTTTTCAGGCACGCAGTACCCGGTGGTTACGGGCACGAGATCCTGCCGACTACGCCAAAGTTGACGCGCCCCCTGGGCCAGTGCTGTAGTGCGGCGCACGTGTGCGCGGGGGGGGATACCCGGAGCCGGATCCGATGGGGGTAGTAGTCTCCGAGTGGCGGGGACCCGGTCCGTGCCCAGGGTGGTCAAACTAAGTGTGTGGCAGTCTTTGTAGATGTTGTTTAAGTGTCGACTACGCCACCCGTTGATTTGCGGTCGCAAGGCCGCCGCTGCAGAACAGTCCGCTGAGGCCGGTGGTATGTGTGCAGCAATGATGGTATAACCCCCAACGGGAGAGGTATGGCCTCAGGGCAGCTGGTGCGGGTGAAGGGAGTGATAGAAAGGGCGTCCCGGTACCTTTAGTGCTGGTAGTGCGATGGAACACAGAGACTGATTGCAGTTTTCAATGCTTTACTCACAGATGTTATCAGTGTCAGTCCTGCAGGTGATGACGACCCGAGCCGTGCTGCGTCCACCAGGTACGGGGCTCGACCAACCCCCAGGCAGTTCCAGAGTGTGACCTTGAACTCCTTTCTCCGTTCCTTTCTCTGGCCGTCCCCACTAGGGACCCACCCATGTCCAGCTCCCTCGGGCCTTTTGGTGGCGAAACCTTTCCCGGCTTCCCTGACCCTATTCGTGGTCTGCCTTCGTGGTGAGTGTAGTGAGTGGTCGCGCCAAGACGTGGCCATGACCTCCGGTTCCTGGCTGAGGATAAGTGGCCTCCACCAGTTAGGGATCCGGTACCCTGATCTGCCAACCCTTCACCCGCTGACTCCTAGCGTGTTCGGGTTCCCTCTTCCTTCATGTCTCTGGGCCTTTCTCCAGGTTCCATTCCTTCCTTGTTCCTTGTTCCTTTCCTCTTGTCTTTCTCTCTCTTGCTCCCTTCAGGAGCAGCACCCAGACAGGGCTGCTGCTCCCTGTCACTACTCTTCTCCTCTTCTTCTGTCTGACTGAACTCAACTCCTAAGATGGTGCCCACCTTTTATACTCCCTCTGACACCCGAGCCCAGGTGACTAGCCACCAATGGGCTCCTTCCTATGCCCAGAGTCCCTCCCCTCTCTGCTCCTGCACCACTGGGATATTCCTCCCCCCCTCCCACTCCAGCCAGGGACAGACGCTGTCGTACCTGCACATCTATCTGGTGGGAGTACCGTTGATCTGTCCCCCGGAAATGGGATGTATGTGGTGCATGCAGCTAACTGAGTTCTAGTCCACACTCCATCCTTACCCGGGAGTGGAATACCACACCTCTGGTTCGAGGTGCAATACCCCTGTAGCAGCCGAGCCCTTGGGGTGCTACATTAGTGTGAAGATTAGACTAGGATAATAAAAAAGCATAAAAAATGAAAGTAAAAAGATATATTATAACAATATGCAACTTTTTATTTTATGTTTGATTTCAGCAAAAAGCAGAAAAACAATAGAGGGTGAAAGGGCAAAATATAATTATATTACATTTTTTTTAAAACTGGACTGGTGGATGGGACTCAGGGAGTGTTAATGATCCACGGATTGGGGGGCACCATGCTTAGTGCACCTGTTATTCTGCATCTGTGTAGAGTGGCATTAAAATGGGCATGCTATGCCAATAGCACAGGTCTGCATATCGCGCTACGTTAATAGTGCAGTGTGTCGTCTATTAATTAACCCTAAAAATGGCTGTAAAGATGATATCAAGAAACTCAATGATTACCAGGGAGAAAGGAACTAAATCATTATGGCGCCAGCGATGGACAGGAGATACGAGGTGGTCGTCTCCGCACGCAGACAGCTCGTCTTCTGATTTGTGCAGTAACACATCTTCCTCTACCAGCGGATTCTTTTTTTTTTAAGACATTGGATGTGAAGCAGCTAAAAGGAGGAGAGGTTGCTAGGCAACTGCTCTCCCACAATTCTCCATCAGCTCAAAGACGATAAAAAAGAGCGAAAGTGACAAAAAAAAAATCTTTATTTATTTTTAATTTTTTTTTTCTTAAATAAAAATAAGACGTTACCGTAAACTTAAAAGGAAAAAAAAAACATATAAACAATAGGAAAAGAGGAAAATGCATAGAAAGGAGAAGGGAAGCGGAGACATAGAACGAGACAAGAGATGAGAGAAGACCGGAGGAATCCAATTATGTTATCAACTTCAATCCCCAGAGCTGTTCTAGTTTTCACAGGGTTTTAAGGTTCAGTCCCACTCAGAAGGCAGCGGCAATGCCTCTTATTAAATATTGCTTTCCTTCACTCATTAGAGAACTGTCTACACAACCTTCTGCTCTGTCCACCATATTATCACAGGGCTCATAAGATGTGGGTCGGGAAGGAGCACAACCTCTGCCAGGCAGACTGCACAATTTCTTCTTTCCCTTTCCTTAAACGTCAACCATAAATAAAAGATTATACAGATGTAGCAGAGCTGAGCTTGTCAGATCCAGATGGGCTGAATTTTTCATATGGAACACTGTGATATCATAATAAGTAATAACACATTCTGTGTGGTTTACTATACACTACTCGACATTGCAACTGTAACGCCAAGACGGAAAAGTCGTGAATTATGGAAATCACCGGATGGAGACATGCTACTGATCTGCAAATGATGAAAATTGGAACCAAAATGTTCAGTATGAGAGGACAAATCCCTGCACTTAGAGCCTTGGGGTTATTAATGGTCATCTAAGGAAGGTTCTGCAGCTCTGAACGCACTTGAGTAAATCATTAAGATCCACTGCTGGCAGCTCCGGTGTCATCACCAACAAATGATGTCTTGATGTGCTTGATGGGAGACAAGTCTGGAGAAGCTGCAGCCATGGTAGCAGGTGTAGACCACGTAGGGGGCTTACAGGAGCAACATGCGACCTGGAGTTGTCAAGTTGGAGAATGACTGCTGAGACTCTTGGGAGAAATAGCCACACCACTGCCAACTCAATGTAAAGAAGGGGGCTGGAAGCAAGTGTAACTAGAAGGAAGCCCCACATGACCGGGATGTGCCAGGAGGGTGTAATTTTAATCCCAATATCCGGATTGGTTATAAGCCTGGAGGGGCGGGCATTGGAAGGGGCTGGGGAGATATAATAAGGAAAAGTGCGGGAAAACGGTCAGTCCAGGAAGGAAGTCAGCGGGGAAAGTTGCAGAACTCAAAAAAAAAAAAAAAAAACTACAACTTTCCCATTGTTTGAGTACACTTACCAATCTTATGGAAACCGTTGATTCCCTGATCACCAAGCTGAGGGAGGCTGCCAGATCCAGGCGTGGAGGGTGGCTTGAGTCCCAGCTGTCTGGATTGCTGGGGAATGCCGGAGCAGAAGATTCTCCGTTGGGATCCGGAAGAAGCGGCAGGAGGACGCAGCCCCCCCCCGAAAGGCTTTCCCCGGAGATGGTTAGTACGGGCAGCAGACGCAGGCTGCGGAGCCCCTCATGGGACCCTGCGTCCGGTGAGCATGCTGGCGGAACCCCCCGCCAGCGCACCCACCGCGGCAGGAATCCGCCCAGCCGGCCTGCGGGCTCCTCCAGCATCGGGTCGCGGTCCGCGACTGAAGTGCCCCGCTCAGCTGTAGTGCGGCCTGCTCCGGCGGCGCGCCGCAATACCAGAGCCCGGGCCACGCTGCAGCCGCGTCATCATCCGGGGGGCGGGGCTTCACCGGAAGTGCGGCCTACATCACTTCCGGCCCCGGCGTCATGGGACAGGGGCGTTCAGGAAGTGAGCGGTGGGCGCATGGACACACCCCCCGCAGCAGGAGTCGGCGATTCACGACGCCGCTTGCCCATAAGAAAACGGAGTGCCAGAGCGGATGAGGGGACCAGAGGGACCACCAGCACGGCAGGCGCACCTGGCGATGTACCAGTCGGGGTGCCTGCCAGAAACATCAGCCGAGGGATACAGCAGCGCAGGTGCACGGGCAGGCAGCAGTAATTCGAGGACCTGCTGCCAGGCTCGAGTCGGCACATCCAGGGCGGTGGAGCGGCGGGAAGCAGCATGGGGCTGCCTGGCAGTCACCCATGGACCACCATGGATCGGGCTAGGGAGTCCGGGTCTGGAAGTCGCGGAGTGCCACGGATGGCGGGGAGGACCGGAGCCGGGACTGACGGGGGACGATCGGCGGGGACATCGGCACGCGCTCAGGTCCCCCCTGGTGACGAGGAGGCCAGGGGCGCGGGCCTTGAACAGCAGCAGGAGTCTGCCGAATCGGAGTGTGGCGAGGATCAAAGCGAATCCAGGATTCATCAGGACTCGGGACGTTCGGCTGGCAGGGACACAGCACCTGCGCAGCTTGGTGAGCATGCGTCCATGTATTGTTTGTCGCCCGCTGGGTCATTAGTGGATGGGGGAGGTGATAGGCAGTTGGCTGGGCCCAGCGGGGAAAATACTAGGGGAGGTCGTGGGTCAGATGTAGTGGGTCTTAGGGACATTTTGTTTAGCATGTCGCAAATTTTGGCTAGAATAGACGGTGGTGGAGTTAATCAAGGAGGTTTGTTACCTGCGGCGGCGTGGGTACCTAGTCAACCGGTGTTGTCGCAGGTGGGGAGCGAGTTGGCCAGGTCGGCGGTGAATGCAGCCGGGACACCTTCTGGGGCATCGGTTTGCGTACAGACAGAGAAGGACAAAGCGGATACCGTAAAGCTGGATGATAGGGCAAAAGGGGAGGTATATGTGTGCTTTGAGGGGCCGTTGGGGGCACACTTAAAAAAAAAAAAAAAAAGAGAGGTAAAGGAAAGGTTTGGCGGGATGACTAAGTTGAAATTTTTTCCCTTCTTCCGCTGGAAAAGTTTAATCTGGATAAGGGTAAAAAGGACGATAGTAAAAAAGAGGAAGAAGAGAAACGTAGGTGGAGGTTGATTCCTCAGATGTTTGTTAATTGGTTACAGGCTTTTGCAATATTGGCTAGCGTTATTGGGGAAAAAGCTCCGGATAATTGCTCAGGTTTATTTTGCTACCTTGATTCTATTGGGGAGGCTCATCGTACTTATGGGGGTCAGGTGTGGTTACGATATGACAAGCAATTTAGGCAGAGGAAAGCTGTCCGTCCGGAGATCAGATGGGATCAAAAGGACATTGGGTTGTGGTTGAAGGTTATGGCCCCACTGAGGTATGGGCAGTCCTTTCACAGGAGCAACAGTAGCGGGAATCAGTCAGCAGGACACGGGGGAAGTAGTCAAGGGGCACATGTAGCACCCTGAGGATTCGGCTGCTACAGGGGTATTGCACCTCAACCCAGAGGTGTGATATTTCACTCCCGGGTAAGGATGGAGAGTGGAACTGAGCTCGGTAGGCTGCATGCACTACACACATCCCATTTCCGAGGAACAGGCCGACGGTACTCCCACTTAGAAATGTGCAGGTACGACCGAGTCTGTTCCTGGCTGGAGTGGGAGGGGGGTGGTACATCCCAAGTAGTGTAGGGGCAGATAGGGGGAGCAGCCTGGGTAAAGATAGGAGCTCATTGGGTGCTGGTCACCTGAGCTCACACATAGAGGGTGTATATAAGGTGGGCACCATCAAAGAACAGGGTCGGTCAGTCTGTCAGCCTTTGCAGAGAAGTAAGAAGCAGAGGAGCAGAGCAGCCCCAGAGAGAGAGAGAGGAGAAAGCAAGAGAGACCCAGAGGGGGAAAGAGAAGAGAGGACTCTGAGACCCCAAATCCAATCCACGGGTGAAGAGTCGGCATCAGGGTACCGGAACCCAAGCTGGTGGGGGGCAAAAACACACCCCAGCCAGAGACCGGAGGCCGTGGGCAGCGTCTGCCACGGCCACCCACCACATCCACCCCGAAGGCATACCACGTGGAGGGTCAGGGAACCCAAGGCCAAGGGTCTCCCAACAGAAGGCCCGAGGGAGCTGGACCTGGGTGGATCACTAGTGGGGACGGCCAGAGAAAGGACAGAAGGAGAGCTCAGGGTCACGCTCCGGACTCGCTTGGGGGTTGGCTGGATCCAGGACCTGGTGGATGCAGCACGGCTCGGGAGGTCACTTGAAGCTGGAGTGACCGGAACATCAGCAGTGAGTAAATACCCTTAACTGCATAACCCGACTCTGTCTTCCTTTAACATCTATGCTGCACCACCACAACCCCCATCCTCTGCACCTGACCCCCTGAGGCTATACCCCACCCGTTGGTGGTTATACCATCAAAAGCTGCACCTACACCATCAGCCTCAGCGGACCCTGCTTCAGCGGCGGCCATAGTGACCGCAATACAACGGGTGGCGTAGTCGACATTAAGAACTTATTAACATCTGTAGGACTGCCACATACAACTGAGTTTGACACCCTGGGCACGGACCGGGTCACAGCCACTCGGAAGACTACAACTCCCATCTGATCCGGCTCCGGATATTCCCCCTAAAGAATATGGCCCAGGGGGCGCGTCAACTTTGGCGTAGTCGGCAGGATTACGTGCCCGCAACAACCGGGTACTGCGTGCCTGAAGAAAAGAACGAGTTTACCTCAAAAAGAAGTCTCCTGCCGGTTCCGGAGGGTCCCCGCCATCGGACCCCATCACCAGTCGATTCCAGCCGGTTATCCGCCATTAACAGCATTTTCCCGCCATCTGCAGAGTTTCCCGCCACTGGGAAGCGATTCCCGCCATTTCCAAAGGTTTCCCGCCTTGGAAGAGCGGACGCCATTATGGGCGTGCCAGAGGGTGGTGAGAGGCCGCCTCCCATCGTGGGCCAGGACCGAAAATGGCGCCAAAAGTGGAAACCGCCCCCACCAACAGAGACTGTGATGCTAGAGGTGTCTGTCAGCGTGAAAGAACCGCCCCTGGAGCTGACAGTCACCAAGTGGCCCCGGGACCGCCCTCGAGGTGGGAGGAGACGAAAGGAGAGAGAAAAGATGGGTGCCGCCTGGAGCAGTCTAGAGCGAGCGCACCCGGAGGCAAGAAGCCTGGAGAAGAGTATCGGAGGAGCTTACCCGGAGATGGCGAGAAAGCAGAGCAGCACCGGCCCGCTGGCCAGGAGCCTGCTGGAGACGACTGTAGGAGAGCAGAGCAGCACCGACCCGTTGGTCAGGAGCCTGCTGGAAACAACGACCCCACTAGGCCTAGTGGAGGTCCTAGCACAGCTCCCCCGAGACCGGGAGTGTGCACAGACCGCTCTGGAGGGCCTCGCAAGGAGGATGGCCCGGGTGCAGCGAGAGACGTTGGCGGAGTGGAGCCGTGAGATGGCCCAGCAGACCGAGACCTGTCAGCGGAGCACGCCACCCGAGACGAGGAGACAGACCGCCTCTGAGGATGGCGCGGGAGGACTGAAGGCCGGAGACGGCGCCGAGAAGGGAGCCGAACGAGTGGAGGCAGGTAAAGGGGACGTCTATACCCCAGACCGGGAAACCGCGTACCTGCCCCAGCTCCCCGTCGCAGAGCCCGAAGTCTATCCTGCCGTGCCCGTCGCTGCAACGTCACCGCCGCAGACTAGGCCTCAAACGGGAGCCGCGACCCCTGTGACGTCACACGCCTCGACCCCGAGCGTGACCAAGCAGGAAGTACCACCAGCCTGGTCGCAAGGCCTAGTACCCCCGGGCGCCGCAATACCAACAGCGCCCCCTACCTCCGCGGAGCCCCCGGCCTGGTCGCAGGGCCAAGTAGCCCAGGGCGCCGCCGTCCTTACGGTGCCCTTTACCTTCCAGATACCCCAGGCCTGGCCGCAAGGCCCGGGCAACCCGGGCGCTAACACCACCGCGCCCATAAGACCAAGAGTGCCGCATCTGGGAGAGGACCTGTATGCCCAGCATACGTGCCCGGATGGGCAGCCATTTATATGGCCACCGGAGTTCCACCATCCCCGACTCCGGAGAGAGAGACCCCTGGATGAACCCCTGATCCCGGCTCCAAAGCCCGTAAAGAGGATCTCGCCCCCGCTAGCGGAAGCACAGTTTGAGTGGGACCCCACCGGAGAAGATCTTATGGGATTCACTCAAGAGACTCGGGCAGCTGCAGCGGAGCGTGCTGAGTGCTGCCGCCAACAGCTCGAGGACTTCGAGAGGGAGCGGAGAGAGAGGCGGGTCCGGGAACAGCTAGCTCAAGTAAAGAGCGCGCAGCAGAAGAGCCGGGCCAGGAGAGACCCCCGTGCAGCGCATAGTCCCCGCACCACCGGGACTGTGATAAAGTTTAACCTGCAGCATGGGTGGGGCTTCATCCGAGACCACCACACCCTAGGCGACGTCTTCGTAACCAGGAGAGACGTTGAGTCCCACCTACCGGAGGGACACAGAGGTCGTGACCTTTACATCGGGGACGAGGTCACCTTCACCCGGCACAAGTGTGCCAAAGGTCCCTACGCCCTCCATGTGCATCGCCTGACGGAGGAAGAGCTGCGGTGTGAGGAGGAAGAGCAAGAGGACCCGGACGGGTCTGAAGCCAAAGGTAACCATAAAGCAAGAGCAGGAGGACGCCGTCGCTAAGGACAGCGAAGCAGAAGCTGTATATAGTTGCCCGTCGGGGCACCGTGAACTGAAACCGTGAACTGAAACTGAAACTGAAACTGAAACTGAAACTGTTGCTGTTGCTAATATAGTCCCCGTTGGGACCAGCATGTGTGAACTGTTACCCGTATTTCCCTTAATCCCACTGACCGAGGACTGAGAGCGGTCATTCCTCTCTAATACCTGGCCGAGGACTGAGAGCGGCCATATCCTTGTATATAGTTGCGCGTCCTAAAGCGCCCCCTACCGGTTTTATAGGAAAACCAGTTTTCTAGAGAGACTGTCGCACTTTACCCGGTCACACGTTGCACAGTGACCGGAGGAGGAGCCAGAGGCGACGAGAATGTTTTATATTGATATATATATATATAATGTTTTATATGTTTTATATGTTTATGCAAAAATTTGTATGTTTTTGGTGTTATGTCTTACAGCCCGAGGACGTGCTGTGATTTACCAGGGGGGAATGTAGCACCCTGAGGATTCGGCTGCTACAGGGGTATTGCACCTCAACCCAGAGGTGTGATATTTCACTCCCGGGTAAGGATGGAGAGTGGAACTGAGCTCGGTAGGCTGCATGCACTACACACATCCCATTTCCGAGGAACAGGCCGACGGTACTCCCACTTAGAAATGTGCAGGTACGACCGAGTCTGTTCCTGGCTGGAGTGGGAGGGGGGTGGTACATCCCAAGTAGTGTAGGGGCAGATAGGGGGAGCAGCCTGGGTAAAGATAGGAGCTCATTGGGTGCTGGTCACCTGAGCTCACACATAGAGGGTGTATATAAGGTGGGCACCATCAAAGAACAGGGTCGGTCAGTCTGTCAGCCTTTGCAGAGAAGTAAGAAGCAGAGGAGCAGAGCAGCCCCAGAGAGAGAGAGAGGAGAAAGCAAGAGAGACCCAGAGGGGGAAAGAGAAGAGAGGACTCTGAGACCCCAAATCCAATCCACGGGTGAAGAGTCGGCATCAGGGTACCGGAACCCAAGCTGGTGGGGGGCAAAAACACACCCCAGCCAGAGACCGGAGGCCGTGGGCAGCGTCTGCCACGGCCACCCACCACATCCACCCCGAAGGCATACCACGTGGAGGGTCAGGGAACCCAAGGCCAAGGGTCTCCCAACAGAAGGCCCGAGGGAGCTGGACCTGGGTGGATCACTAGTGGGGACGGCCAGAGAAAGGACAGAAGGAGAGCTCAGGGTCACGCTCCGGACTCGCTTGGGGGTTGGCTGGATCCAGGACCTGGTGGATGCAGCACGGCTCGGGAGGTCACTTGAAGCTGGAGTGACCGGAACATCAGCAGTGAGTAAATACCCTTAACTGCATAACCCGACTCTGTCTTCCTTTAACATCTATGCTGCACCACCACAACCCCCATCCTCTGCACCTGACCCCCTGAGGCTATACCCCACCCGTTGGGGGTTATACCATCAAAAGCTGCACCTACACCATCAGCCTCAGCGGACCCTGCTGCAGCGGCGGCCATAGTGACCGCAATACAACGGGTGGCGTAGTCGACATTAAGAACTTATTAACATCTGTAGGACTGCCACATACAACTGAGTTTGACACCCTGGGCACGGACCGGGTCACAGCCACTCGGAAGACTACAACTCCCATCTGATCCGGCTCCGGATATTCCCCCTAAAGAATATGGCCCAGGGGGCGCGTCACACACAGCACAAAAAAAGGAAGCGGGAACTTGCTGGCAATTTAATGACGGCCAATGCAAGTTCGGGACCTCCTGTAAATTTAAACATGTGTGCTCCCATTGTAACGGAAGTTCGCACGGAGCATCAAAATGCTTTAAGAAGGGTAAGGGAAAGCCGACAGTGGGTACCGGTCAAAGGGGTGACTCCGGTGAGGGTTCACGCGATGGCCCCCTTTCTAAGTAGGTATCCGGATCAGTTGAAGGCTAAGGTCATTGCGGATGTTTGTTTTTTTTTTTGGAAGGGTTTAGAATCCTTCCTCCTGATCATGAGGTCCCCTTTTTCAGTTAAAAATTTGACGTCGGCTTCCCTTCATCCGGAAGTGGTTAGTGTGAAGTTGGCTAAGGAGGTGGAATTGGGCAGGATGGCTGGACCGTTTCAGGAATTGTCTATTAGCAAGGTGATTATCTTGCCGTTGGGGGTTGTGCCCAAGAAAGAGCTGAATAAGTTTCGTTTAATTCAGCATTTGTCGTACCCGAAGGGGCTTTCGGTTAATGATGGTATTGCGCAGGAGTTGTATTCGGTTGAATATACATCATTCGACGCGGCGGTGCATTGGGTACGGAGATACGGGCCAGGCTCGTTGCTAGCTAAGACTGATATCGAGTCAGCCTTTAGGTTGTTGCCAGTTCACCCGGATAGCATCCCGTTGTTAGGTTCTTTTTCGGAAGGGGAGTACTATGTGGAGAGGTGTTTGCCAATGGGTTGTGCGATTTCGTGTTCTTTGTTTGAAACGTTTAGCTCCTTTTTGGAATGGGTAGTGAAGGGCCTGGCTTCTGTTAAGTCAGTCATTCATTATTTGGATGACTTCTTGTTTATAGGCCCCCCGCAATCGTTGTTGTGTAGGAATTTGTTAGGTACTATGGTGTGGGTAGCGGAGCATTTTGGCGTGCCGTTAGCAGAAGAAAAAACGGAAGGACCTGGCACCATTTTAAGTTTTTTGGGCATTGTAATTGATACCGAAAGAATGGAGTGTCGGTTACCGGATGATAGATTGAGTTTGCTTAAGTAGGAGGTTGATAGGATCAGGAAGTTGCGCAAGGTTACCCTGAGGGAGCTACAGTCGCTGGTAGGGCGTTTGAATTTTGCCTGCAGGATTATGCCAATGGGCAGAATATTTTGTCGCAGATTGTCAGGAGCGACAGCAGGAGTGCGCGCGTCGCATCATTTCATTCGCCTTAATAAGGACCACAAGGAGGATCTAAAAGTTTGGAAATTGTTTTGGAAAGTTATAAAGGCAGGTCAGTAATCCAGCAGGAGTTCTTGAACAGTTTTGATTGTGAGATATTTACGGATGCGGCAGGAGGTGCTGGTTACGGGGCCTACTGGAAAGGGCGGTGGAGCGTTGGCGAGTGGCCGAAGGTGTGGAAAGAGAGGGGTCTTACGAGGAACTTGGCATTTTTGGAATTGTTTCCTATTGTTGTTGCGGTTACTATTTGGGGAGAGTATTTCGCCAACAGGAGAATTCGGTTTCACTGCGATAACATGGGAGTGGTGTCTGTCATCAACAGTTTGTCGGCCTCGTCTCCGCCTGTGATTAGGCTGCTGAGGGAACTAGTACTTTGTTGTCTTAAGCTGAACGCTTGGATTACAGCGGTACATGTTCCAGGTGTACAAAATTCCATAGCAGATGCCTTGTCTCGTTTTCAGTGGGATCGTTTTCGGACGCTAGCTCCAGAGGCAGAGGACGTGGGACAGGAATGCCCTTCGCGTTTGTGGCAGCTGGTTATGGAAGAGCGGGACGGTTAATACGGGAGTCCATCACAAGGCAGACCTGGGCATCATACGAGGCATCGTGGCGAGTATGGCAAAGTTGGATTATGCAGTGGGGTGTGATGGAGAGTGATGGAGATAGAGAGATGGTGGTGTTGTTTCTCGTGGGAAGGGCAGCGGAGAGCGGTTGGTCGGTTTCAAAAGTTGGGAAGTTTGTTGCAGGTTTAGCGTTTGGTTTTAAATTGCAGGGGATGAAGGATGTTACGAAGTCCTTTTTAGTGAAGCAAGCTCTCATGGGCTTTAGGACAAGAGGTAAAGAGTTGGATAAACGGAGACCGGTAACCTTTAGTATTTTGGAACGTTTGGATTTTGTATTGGATAAGATTTGTTGTTCAGTTTTTGAAGCCACACTATTTAGGTTGGCTTTTTCATTGGCGTTTTTTGGCGTGCTGAGAGTAGGTGAATTGGTGGCACCAAGCAGGAATAAGGTTGGGGGTTTGTTTGGATATGAGTGGTCGAGATGGGGGTATTGAATTTTGGATTGGGGGGGGGGAGACGGATCAATTGGGCAAAGGTAAACGAGTAATATTGGGTGAGGTTATGGGATCTTTTCTTTGTCCTAGGAGATGTTTATTGGCTTATTGGCAGGTTTGGTCAGGGTGGAAGGGCCCATTATTGTGTCATGAAAATGGAGACTTTTTGTCACGTTTTCAATTCATAGCGGTGTTTAAAAAGGGGATTGCTGAGCTGGGCCTTAGCTCTGAGGTATATGGGTCACATTCATTCAGAATTGGTGTGGCATCAGAAGCGGATGGCTTGGGGTTAGACAAGGATGTGATAAAACGTATTGGGAGGTGGAGTTCTGATCGTTACCTGTCTTATGTAATGCATTAGGTATGCGGTCTTAGGTAATTTGCCTTTTGAGATTCAAATACCTTTTGGTTGTCTTGTTGCTGGTGGCGTCCCGTTGTTAGTTTGGATGCTAGGACACTCTTTCGTCCATTGGGAGCGGTGAGGGCGGACTTGAGGCTGGACGGTAGGCAATTGGTTTTTTAGCAGGGAGCAAGCGGTGGTTCGGTGGTTGGGTTTTCGAGGGATGGTTTGGAGAAGGGTGCTGCCAGAATTCCATAAAGCAGCTCGTTTGGATCGGGCGCCGGATATTTTGGTGGTGCATATGGGGGGAAATGATTTGGAGGGCTCGGCCGGTCAGGGAATTGATGAGGGACATTCGAATCGATCTGTTAAGGTTATGGACATCTTTTCCTGAGGTGTTGACAGTGTGGTCTGACATTGTGCCCAGAGGAAAATGGAGGGAGGCCAGATCATTGAAGGGAATTACTAGGGCACGTATAAAGTTGAACAGAGCTATATCAGCTTTTGTTACCAGGAACGGGGGAGTAAGCGTGCGGCATCTTGATCTGGAAGCGGGAGTTGGAGATTTTTGGGAAAAGGACGGCGTACATTTGAATGATATTGGCATTGATTTATGGGCATTGGCCATACAGGAGGGGATCGAAAGGGCTTTTGCGGTGTTGGGGCGCTCACGAGCCTGAGGTGGTCAGGGCTGTTCGTTGGTGGCGGGGGGTGGGGTTCTTGGAGTTGGCACAGAAGTGTCGGTGGAAAGAATATTGGATAATCACAGGCAGTGCCTTGATTAACCGGGGTGATCTGGCATTTGGTTTTGGGCTCTGGACGGGGTTTTACCCTGGGAGCTTTTGGTGCCCTTGAGCTGGTGATGGACGGCTGAGGGTAATATGGTGGTTCGAGTTCGGTTTAATTTATGCCAGATCTAATTTTAACTCCAAGAACCCTCCCTTCTTATTTATTTTATAACACTGTTAATATGTTAATGTTGTTTGTTAATAAAATGGCCGCTGTGGCCAAATTTATCCAAAGAAATACAGGTGCAGTGTTTTTATTTGGTGGGGGAAGGTGAGTGCTGGAAGGTGGGGGCATGTTGATCCATGGAACCCGTGTTGGCAGTACACGGTCAAGAAGGGGGCTGGAAGCAAGTGTAACTAGAAGGAAGCCCCACATGACCGGGATGTGCCAGGAGGGTGTAATTTTAATCCCAATATCCGGATTGGTTATAAGCCTGGAGGGGCGGGCATTGGAAGGGGCTGGGGAGATATAATAAGGAAAAGTGCGGGAAAACGGTCAGTCCAGGAAGGAAGTCAGCGGGGAAAGTTCCCACCCACCCACCCCTTCTTTCTGTTGGTATTCTGTGAAGTTAATGGTGAAAGGGTGGTTTTACTGAAGAGGAGATAAAGGAGTTATTACTATTGTGTATTATCGATGGGTTATATTAAAAAAGGACATGTAAAGTTTTATGAGGGTTTGTCGCAGTGGCTTGGCGGGGGGTGGGGTTCTTGGAGTTGGCACAGAAGTGTCGGTGGAAAGGATATTGGATAATCACAGGCAGTGCCTTGATTAACCGGGGTGATCTGGCATTTGGTTTTGGGCTCTGGACGGGGTTTTACCCTGGGAGCTTTTGGTGCCCTTGAGCTGGTGATGGACGGCTGAGGGTAATATGGTGGTTCGAGTTCGGTTTAATTTATGCCAGATCTAATTTTAACTCCAAGAACCCTCCCTTCTTATTTATTTTATAACACTGTTAATATGTTAATGTTGTTTGTTAATAAAATGGCCGCTGTGGCCAAATTTATCCAAAGAAATACAGGTGCAGTGTTTTTATTTGGTGGGGGAAGGTGAGCGCTGGAAGGTGGGGGCATGTTGATCCATGAAACCCGTGTTGGCAGTACACGGTCAAGCCGAGCTGTTAGTGTACCTGGTATGAAGACTTGAGGGGTCCTGCTACTGTACATTATGCCACCCCACACCATAATCCTGGGAGTAGGACCTGTGTGACTTTCGTTCAAGAACACTTATTCATGTCATTTTCCCACATGTAGATCGAAGGCTGGAATAGATCAGTAGAGGTCTATCCTCTTCAGTGATGACTCCCACTGCTGTCTTGGACTCAATGATAGCTGGAGATTAGCCTAGAGATCATGTGAGCAACACCATGAACAGGCTTGCCTGAGGGAACATCACACCCATCCTACTAATTGTGGAACCAGTGGTACGGCCATTTCTTCATAATGTCCCAGTTTTTCAACACAACAAATGTGCCTAAACGTGCTACCATGGCCTGCAGGATTGCCTGAGGGAACATCACACCCATCCTACTGATTGTGGGACCAGTGGTATGGCCATTTCTTCAAAATGTCCCAGTTTTTCAACACAACAAATGTGCCTAAACGTGCTACCATGGCCTGCAGCGTGTCTACCATCAAGCACAACTGGGACTTAATTGGCCAGCAATAGCAAAGGAAGCTGCCAGCAGCGGATCTTGATGATTTGCCCAAGTGCATTGAGAACATTCCACATACAACCATTGATTGTAAGTGCAAGTATTTCTGTGTACTTCTGCACACCACTTTAGGTACTTTGATACTATAATGCTTGGCTTGTATTGATAGCCACAGGCTTTCTAGATCCGCTCTTATAAACCCTCCATTCCCCCACACTCTATAACTAGGAAGCCTCCAATTCAATTTAGAGACTTATGCAATGAATTGGGATGAGTCCGCACTTAAGAAAGTTGCATCTATTTTACTAAAAGCCTTTGGGCACCTTTATTTGTAACAGAAAACCCCTTTAACTAGTGTATTATGTAGGAACATTGCATCACTGCTGTATCAATATTTGATATAATGCAACATGGATAATAGAATCGTAGCTCCGACAGTTTTACTTTGATAAACTGATTGACAGGCCTTTGCTTTTAAAACAAATGGTTAATAAAAAATTTTTTATTTCTAAATGTTTCCTGCTTTTATTTTAGCATTGAATGGACAATGTGATGGAAACTGGAAACAGATGTATCAGCAACGTAAGGCCAGACTGTGAGCATTTGGTGCTATGCGTGATAAATCGTGGAAGGTCCCATGGAGCAGCTTTCTGACAGTGGTTAGTATCTGAACTCTAGTGCTATTTATATATATAATTGCAATAAAAAAAATATTCAATCCCATTGCAAATTAGGTTTATTTATCAAATTTTACAAACTTTTGTTGCTTGCAATAAGCCAAGCACAACTAATATAACAAATGTTTACTCCAAACCCATCACAAAATGCCACTTTTACTGACTACTGCAGTCTCAGAATTATTTATCTCCTTTATGACAAATCTTTAAAACTTAATAAGCCCCTCTGGCTGTTATAACCTGCTACATCTATGATGCATATCCAGACACCAGCTTCTGGTTGCATTCCTGAGGGATCTTATCCCATTCCTCATTGATAGTTGCCTCCACTTCACTATAGAATAATAATAAATAACAATACAGACAATATTATTGATAATAGTTTTGAGTCCTATTCTCTTAAAAATAAAGTTATTCACTAAGTAATGGGAAAAAAATTCCCATACAAAATTTACTTCCAAAATGGGAAAGCACTGGGTAAAACTAAAATGGGAAAGGGCTTAGGAATTTTAGTTGACAGTAAACTTAACTTTACAAACCACCAAGGTCAGGCAGCTGCTGGTAAAGAAAATACATATTTTTGTAGTGGATGACCGCTTTAATGATAATTGAATAAATAATGAAGCGATAGGGTCAATAATAAAGACCACAGGCACAAAGAAAGGACTACAATAAGAAAGATATTTTAATATAGGGATTGTCATATTGCAGATATGAAGGGTGCTTGTGTTTTGTACTGTCCTTGTTATGATCTGCAAACAAGAACTAAGGAAAGAAGGGGAAAGCTTTCCCTACAGTAAGACTAAGCTTAATCCCTACGATGTAGCGGGCTGCCTGTTTCTAGCGAACAGACCCGCCATAGTCCTAGGCTAGTCTGAACGAAGACCTATAGAATAAAGGGAAGGGGTCCCTAAAAGAACTAAAGACTGGAACAAAAATGGGACACCTCCTGAACAGAGAAAGTTGTTGCAGAAAACAAAAGATAAACTGACAAAAAGGTACTAGAGGTCCCAAAGGACCAAGCGAACTAAGAGATATAGGCACCGAAGCACCTGGCTAGCAAAACAGTCAAACAACACTGAAGTCCAGCACAGTCAAAAAGGCAGAGCTGGGATATAAAGGCAGATGGTCACGTGACCGCAAAACACAAGATGGAAAAAACAAACAGGAGGGTTCTAACAGTACCCCCTCTTTTAAGAGGATCCTCCAGATCCTCCAGGCCCAGGCCTATCCGGAAACCTCTTGTGGAAAGCTCTAACAAGCCTAGAAACAGAGACATCATCCGCCCTTACCCAGGAGTTATCTTCGGGACCGAAACCCTTCCAGGAGACGAGATACTGTACTCTCCCTCTATGCCATCTAGAATTCAAGATACGTGAAATTTCATATTCGCCATCTTCCACCACAGGAGGAACTGTGACAGTGGCATCCCTATCAAATACATCTGCCTTTTTCAACAAGGAAACATGAAACACAGGATTACTCTTCCAGGAATTAGGAAGATCCAACCTAACCGCAGACGGGTTAACAACCTGAAGCACTTTAAATGGACCAACAAACTTAGGACCCAGTTTTTTAGAGGGAATCCTCAACCGCAGGTTCCTTGAGGACAACCAAACCATGTCACCCACAGTAAACAAAACCTCCTTTCGTTTCCTGTCAAAATACTTCTTGGACTTCTTGTTAGACTCTTGAAGGTTGCAACGTACATTAGTCCAAACTCTCTCCAAATCACAGGAAAAATTCTCCTCCTCCGGCACCGCCGACCCCAAATTGGAGAACGAACCAAAAGACGGATGTCTCCCAGTACAACAAAAAAAAGGAGAACACCCAGCTGAGGAGGATGTATGATTGTTAAGAGCAAATTCTGCGAGAGGCAGAAACTCAGACCACACCTCTTGATTGTCTGCCACAAAACATCGCAAAAACTGTTCTACATCCTGGTTCTTTCTTTCAGTCTGTCCATTAGACTCAGGATGATACCCAGACGAAAATGACAAATGGACTCCCAACCTGTCACAAAAAGCACACCAAAAGCGAGCCACAAACTGAGGTCCTCTATCAGAAACAATATCCGTGGGAACGCCATGAAGCTTGACAATGTCCTTAACAAACGCCTTAGCAAGTGTCTTAGCGCAGGGCAACTTAATGAATGGAACCAAATGACACATCTTACTAAAATGGTCCACAACTACCCAGATGACAGTAAAACCCTCGGACACGGGCAGATCAGTAATAGAATCCATTGTGAGATGCGTCCAAGGCACACTAGGAACCTCCAGAGGGCAAAGCAACCCCGCAGCAGGGGTATGTGAAGCCTTTGACCTAGCACACACCGTACATTGACGCACCCACTTGATGACTTCTTTCTGCCATCCAGGCCACCAAAAACTGCGACTGATATGTCTCTTAACTGTTCTATAGTAAAAATCGCGCTATCGGTAGTGAAAAAGAGATCAGGAGAAGAGTACTATTATTTTATAAAAATAAGATTTATTTGTTTGGATGCTAGCAATAAAAACTTAATAAAATACAGGATTTAATACAGGATTTAAAAGACGAGTGTAGACAACAATATTTCGATTGGGGTAAAAGAACTAATGGTATACAAGGTGTAATAAATAGTAAAATCCAGCGGTTAATCTGGTGTGGTAAAATGCCTGTGGTGGCTTGGTACCTGGAAAGAAGAGGAGTTTGGTTAGGGCTATTGTTCTCTAGTAATGAATATGCTTAGCTGGCTGTGGATCTGTTACTCACCAGGTATCAGAGTGGGTAAAGTGCAGGTGTGCACTAGGGCTGTGGTCCGTCAGGATTCTTAGAGTGGGGCGTGGTCCTGAACGCTTTGTTATGCTCCTGGAGATTTAATGATATGGGGTTAATGCTGTTAGCACTGGGTAGGTAGATAGTGGGGTTAGCGACTTACCCACGGAGGAGCTGTTCTGCTTTTGGAGATTGCTTGTTAGCACTCCCTCAGTGGGGGGTGCAGCAGGAGGCTCTGGATTGTATCTCACTTTGTTGCAGAGATGTGACAGGGGGGCTTTTTGATTGCCAGTAGGCGTAGTAACGCTTGAGGATACTCAATGTCCTGTATATAGATATGGAGGAAGGGTTAGGAACTGAGGCATACAGGAATAGTCCACAGTGTGGTAAACCTAGATGTTTACCTGTGCGTGATTATCAGTAATTCAGGGGTGCAACAGGAGGCTCTGGATTGTATCTGTCTCTGAGCAGAGATGTAGTAGGAGGCTACTGGTTGCCGGGTGATAGGGGGCGTTGTGGCACTCAAGGATAATTGATGTCCTGTATATAGATGGGGAGGGAGAGTTAGGAGCTGAGGTATACAAACAATAAGCCACAATATAAGTAAGCCCGGTTAATTACCTTGTTTAGGGTCCAGGTGTGAAATGGTCAGTCACCTTCTTTATCTGTGGCTGAAGGCCTAAATCAAGGGAAGGTGTTCAGGAGGTTCTGCAAGAGGGTTCAGCCTAGTGGTAGGTGCAGCAGGAGGCTCTGGCTGAGTAATTTACTGGCTAAGTAGCAGTGGGTCTTGTCCCTGGACGCTGAGGTGCAGCAGGGGACCGGCTGCAAATGTGGCAGGAGGCCTGGTCTGGATAAGTATATTCAAGTAGGTGGAAGGCTTTGGTGGCAGGCTGTGTAGTAGATATCCGGGCAAGGTCTATGGTTGTGGAGTCCGGTTTTCAGGCACGGTCCCTACTCGTGTGGAGTCAGGCAGGCCGCGTTCCTGGAATCCTGTCGGTAATAAAGAGGTGAGTATGTGTGGTTTTGGTCCTTGTGGTGGCGTGTGTCATAAGCGGTGGGGGCCGTGGCCCAGAGTACTTACGGTCCGTAGTCCTGCGGAGATGTCAAGGAGTTGTGGGGCCCGGGGCGAGAGCGGGGTCCCGGCCGGTGACCGCCGCTACTCGCGGGCTTCCGGGTAAGTGGAGCAGGAGAGGAGGGGCGGAGAAGGTGAGGGGGCGCGTTCTATTGGAAGCGCGCGAGAGGCAGAGAGACGAGCTGACACGTGGTGTGCAGCGTGTATTGAGGACGGATGCCTGTGGGCGCCTTCTCTGCTGGGTCAGTCAATTCCAACGCGTTTCGACAGCTGACGGCTGTCTTCATCAGGGATAGTCTGGCCCAGTAGGTGGAGTCCTTTATATACCTGTCTATAATGACGTCATGGCAACGGTCCGCTGTTGGTGGCGTTGTCATGGTAACTATCAGTCGTTGAAAGCAAATAGCTCAATTTCGCTGTTAAGACCCCATGGTCTCAAGGTGTTTAATTTAAAAATCCACTCGCTTTCTTTTCTTGACATATGTTTGATAAAATCACCCTGTCTCCAATGTTTGTGAACTGTTTGTATGCCTATCACTTTAATTCCTTTGATGGATCCTTTATGTTTGTCCGCAAAATGCTTTGACAGGGGGTGGCCCATGTATTTATTTTTAATATTCCTCAGATGTTCATTAATTCTAGTGCCCATTGCTCTTTTAGTCCGGCCTATATACATTTTTTCGCAAGGGCACATTAGTCCATAGATAACCCCCGTAGTGGTACATGTGACAAAGTCTGTGATGGGATATGACTCTTTGCGGTAATTGACAGTGTGTGATTTGGCTGGTTTCAGGGTTTTGCATATTTTGCATTTTTGGCATGGAAAGAACCCTGTAATTTTTTGTTGAAAAGGTGTGACTGTTTTTTTTGTGATGATATTATTTTTTACGGTGGGGGCTATGAGTAATCCTAGGTTCCGTGCTTTCCTGAATATGAGCCTGGGCCTATTGGGTATTTGATCGCCAATGATTTTGTCGTCCTTTAGTGTATGCCAGTGTTTTTCCACAATTTTTTTAAAAATGTGCGTATTGGCGGAGTAAGGGGTGATGATGGGCATGATTATATTGGGATTGGGATTGGTTCGTGTTGATTTTGTGGTGTTTGTATCAGTTAAGAGGTTTTGTCTTGGTATTGCAGCTATTTTTTCTTTTTTTTTTTTTTTTTTCTTTAGTATTTTTAAGAAACTGAGCATTATATCCTTTTTCCAAGAATTTTTCCGTGAGTGAATCTGCCTCATTGTTGAAGTCTTCCTGTTTGGAGCAGTTCCTATGGAGGCGCAGGTATTGGCTGCGGGGGACATTAAGTAGCCAGTTTGGAAGATGGCAACT
Source organism: Phyllobates terribilis (assembly GCF_046119375.1). Lineage (NCBI taxonomy): Eukaryota > Metazoa > Chordata > Amphibia > Anura > Dendrobatidae > Phyllobates > Phyllobates terribilis. The sequence continues at coordinate 149,132,071 of NW_027362772.1, read as the reverse complement.
GTCTAGCGGAATATAGCCATTGGCATCAGTGGGTTTGTGGTATGTACGAGTCTGAATGGAATTGTTTTCGATATAAATATTGAGATCTAGAAAGTTGATTGCAGTGGAGCTAGTGGTAGATGTGAATTCTAAAAAGAATTCATTTTTGTTTAGTTCCTGTATAAATAGATCCAGGGAGGGTTTGTCGCCTGACCAGATGAATAATATGTCATCAATGAATCTCCGCCATAGGACCAGGTTCGCATGTAGTTTGCCTCCAGGATGAATGACTAGGGATTCCCACCTGCCAACATAGAGGTTGGCATAGCTGGGTGCGAACCTAGTGCCCATGGCGGTGCCCCACTGCTGGGAGTAGTAGTCCCCCTCGTAGAGAAAGTAATTATGTGTTAAGATGAAGGACATGCAGTCTATAATGAATGTACTTTGTTCTGAAGGCATTATTTGTTCGAGAAAATGGAGGGAGGCTTCACATCCTTTGGTATGTTGGATGTTTGTGTATAGTGACGTTATATCCATGGTTCCTAGGATATAGTGGTTATCCCATGGGGTGTTGTTGAGTATGCGGATAGCATGTTTGCTATCTTTTAAGTGGGATGGGAGTGTTGGAACCAACTCCTGTAGATGGTGATCTACTAGTCTGGAGAGATTTGATGTCAGGCATTGAATACCGGAGATGATGGGTCTTCCTGGAGGGTTATTAATGTTTTTATGGATTTTTGGTAAGTGGTAAAAGGCGGCTAGTCTGGGGTGTTGAATATTAACATTAGAGGGGAGGATCTGATAGGTTCTAGAGTCGCCCAAGAGTCTGAGTGATTCCTTGTGATAGTATTCTTGATCCAGAATAACTATGCCACCTCCTTTGTCAGCTGGTCGGAGGTGGCATAGTTATTCTGGATCAAGAATACTATCACAAGGAATCACTTAGACTCTTGGGCGACTCTAGAACCTATCAGATCCTCCCCTCTAATCCAACCAACCATTACCAAAAGGAACTACGGAACCTAACCTTAAAAGGACTCCAAAATGGTTACATCAATAAAAATGAATTTGATTATGTTAATATTCAACACCCCAGACTAGCCGCCTTTTACCACTTACCAAAAATCCATAAAAACATTAATAACCCTCCAGGAAGACCCATCATCTCCGGTATTCAATGCCTGACATCAAATCTCTCCAGACTAGTAGATCACCATCTACAGGAGTTGGTTCCAACACTCCCATCCCACTTAAAAGATAGCAAACATGCTATCCGCATACTCAACAACACCCCATGGGATAACCACTATATCCTAGGAACCATGGATATAACGTCACTATACACAAACATCCAACATACCAAAGGATGTGAAGCCTCCCTCCATTTTCTCGAACAAATAATGCCTTCAGAACAAAGTACATTCATTATAGACTGCATGTCCTTCATCTTAACACATAATTACTTTCTCTACGAGGGGGACTACTACTCCCAGCAGTGGGGCACCGCCATGGGCACTAGGTTCGCACCCAGCTATGCCAACCTCTATGTTGGCAGGTGGGAATCCCTAGTCATTCATCCTGGAGGCAAACTACATGCGAACCTGGTCCTATGGCGGAGATTCATTGATGACATATTATTCATCTGGTCAGGCGACAAACCCTCCCTGGATCTATTTATACAGGAACTAAACAAAAATGAATTCTTTTTAGAATTCACATCTACCACTAGCTCCACTGCAATCAACTTTCTAGATCTCAATATTTATATCGAAAACAATTCCATTCAGACTCGTACATACCACAAACCCACTGATGCCAATGGCTATATTCCGCTAGACAGTTGCCATCTTCCAAACTGGCTACTTAATGTCCCCCGCAGCCAATACCTGCGCCTCCATAGGAACTGCTCCAAACAGGAAGACTTCAACAATGAGGCAGATTCACTCACGGAAAAATTCTTGGAAAAAGGATATAATGCTCAGTTTCTTAAAAATACTAAAGAAAAAATAGCTGCAATACCAAGACAAAACCTCTTAACTGATACAAACACCACAAAATCAACACGAACCAATCCCAATCCCAATATAATCATGCCCATCATCACCCCTTACTCCGCCAATACGCACATTTTTAAAAAAATTGTGGAAAAACACTGGCATACACTAAAGGACGACAAAATCATTGGCGATCAAATACCCAATAGGCCCAGGCTCATATTCAGGAAAGCACGGAACCTAGGATTACTCATAGCCCCCACCGTAAAAAATAATATCATCACAAAAAAAACAGTCACACCTTTTCAACAAAAAATTACAGGGTTCTTTCCATGCCAAAAATGCAAAATATGCAAAACCCTGAAACCAGCCAAATCACACACTGTCAATTACCGCAAAGAGTCATATCCCATCACAGACTTTGTCACATGTACCACTACGGGGGTTATCTATGGACTAATGTGCCCTTGCGAAAAAATGTATATAGGCCGGACTAAAAGAGCAATGGGCACTAGAATTAATGAACATCTGAGGAATATTAAAAATAAATACATGGGCCACCCCCTGTCAAAGCATTTTGCGGACAAACATAAAGGATCCATCAAAGGAATTAAAGTGATAGGCATACAAACAGTTCACAAACATTGGAGACAGGGTGATTTTATCAAACATATGTCAAGAAAAGAAAGCGAGTGGATTTTTAAATTAAACACCTTGAGACCATGGGGTCTTAACAGCGAAATTGAGCTATTTGCTTTCAACGACTGATAGTTACCATGACAACGCCACCAACAGCGGACCGTTGCCATGACGTCATTATAGACAGGTATATAAAGGACTCCACCTACTGGGCCAGACTATCCCTGATGAAGACAGCCGTCAGCTGTCGAAACGCGTTGGAATTGACTGACCCAGCAGAGAAGGCGCCCACAGGCATCCGTCCTCAATACACGCTGCACACCACGTGTCAGCTCGTCTCTCTGCCTCTCGCGCGCTTCCAATAGAACGCGCCCCCTCACCTTCTCCGCCCCTCCTCTCCTGCTCCACTTACCCGGAAGCCCGCGAGTAGCGGCGGTCACCGGCCGGGACCCCGCTCTCGCCCCGGGCCCCACAACTCCTTGACATCTCCGCAGGACTACGGACCGTAAGTACTCTGGGCCACGGCCCCCACCGCTTATGACACACGCCACCACAAGGACCAAAACCACACATACTCACCTCTTTATTACCGACAGGATTCCAGGAACGCGGCCTGCCTGACTCCACACGAGTAGGGACCGTGCCTGAAAACCGGACTCCACAACCATAGACCTTGCCCGGATATCTACTACACAGCCTGCCACCAAAGCCTTCCACCTACTTGAATATACTTATCCAGACCAGGCCTCCTGCCACATTTGCAGCCGGTCCCCTGCTGCACCTCAGCGTCCAGGGACAAGACCCACTGCTACTTAGCCAGTAAATTACTCAGCCAGAGCCTCCTGCTGCACCTACCACTAGGCTGAACCCTCTTGCAGAACCTCCTGAACACCTTCCCTTGATTTAGGCCTTCAGCCACAGATAAAGAAGGTGACTGACCATTTCACACCTGGACCCTAAACAAGGTAATTAACCGGGCTTACTTATATTGTGGCTTATTGTTTGTATACCTCAGCTCCTAACTCTCCCTCCCCATCTATATACAGGACATCAATTATCCTTGAGTGCCACAACGCCCCCTATCACCCGGCAACCAGTAGCCTCCTACTACATCTCTGCTCAGAGACAGATACAATCCAGAGCCTCCTGTTGCACCCCTGAATTACTGATAATCACGCACAGGTAAACATCTAGGTTTACCACACTGTGGACTATTCCTGTATGCCTCAGTTCCTAACCCTTCCTCCATATCTATATACAGGACATTGAGTATCCTCAAGCGTTACTACGCCTACTGGCAATCAAAAAGCCCCCCTGTCACATCTCTGCAACAAAGTGAGATACAATCCAGAGCCTCCTGCTGCACCCCCCACTGAGGGAGTGCTAACAAGCAATCTCCAAAAGCAGAACAGCTCCTCCGTGGGTAAGTCGCTAACCCCACTATCTACCTACCCAGTGCTAACAGCATTAACCCCATATCATTAAATCTCCAGGAGCATAACAAAGCGTTCAGGACCACGCCCCACTCTAAGAATCCTGACGGACCACAGCCCTAGTGCACACCTGCACTTTACCCACTCTGATACCTGGTGAGTAACAGATCCACAGCCAGCTAAGCATATTCATTACTAGAGAACAATAGCCCTAACCAAACTCCTCTTCTTTCCAGGTACCAAGCCACCACAGGCATTTTACCACACCAGATTAACCGCTGGATTTTACTATTTATTACACCTTGTATACCATTAGTTCTTTTACCCCAATCGAAATATTGTTGTCTACACTCGTCTTTTAAATCCTGTATTAAATCCTGTATTTTATTAAGTTTTTATTGCTAGCATCCAAACAAATAAATCTTATTTTTATAAAATAATAGTACTCTTCTCCTGATCTCTTTTTCACTACCGATAGCGCGATTTTTACTATAGAACAGTTATTTTATTGTAGTGTATCTACTACGGACATTAGTGGTTCCCTGTCCACAATTATCGCTGCCATTGGTAGTAGTTAGCCTGATAAGCGCCTTTTACACATATAATACCTTACTGATATGTCTCTTAGTCTTAGAAATTCCTGGATGACCTGCCAACTGAGACTCATGACACTCCACAAACAAGTCTCTCCTAAAGGTTCTAGGCATGAGCAACCTCCCATGGGGAGTGTTAGCTGACGCATCATCTTGAACTTTTAGAATCCCATTCTCTAAAACGGAGTCCAATGCCGCCACCACAACTCCTTTCTGTAAAATGTTCTTCTCCTCCTCGGCACCGACCGCAGGAGAGAAGCTGCGAGATAAAGCATCGGCTTTAACATTCTTAGTACCAGGGATATAGGTAACAGAAAAATGAAACCGAGAAAAAAAAAGTGCCCACCTAGCTTGACGGGCATTCAAGCGCTTGGCAGCATCCAGATAGATCAAATTCTTATCATCTGTGAAAACCTGAATAGGAAATCTAGCGCCTTCCAAAAAATGACGCCAATGTTCAAACGCGAGTTTAATAGCCAGCAACTCCCGAGTTCCAACATCATAATTCAATTCGGTTTCTGAAAATTTTTTCGAAAAGAAGGCACAAGGATGTACTTCATCCCTGTTCTCCTGAGACAAAACTGCTCTGACCCCCACCGATGAAGCATCGACCTCGACCAAAAAAGGCTTGGTCTCATCAGGCTGCATAAGGATAGGAGCTGAACTGAACCTCTCTTTGAGATACTTAAACTCTTCAATGGCCTCAGTAGTCCATTGGAACGTATTCGCACCTTTCCTGGTGAGATCGGTTAGAGGCTTAACAATTACAGAAAAATTCTTAATGAATTTCCTGTAATAATTGGCAAAACCCAAAAATCTCTGTATAGATTTCAAACCAATAGGCCTAGGCCAATCCTGCACAGCCTGAACGGTCCACAACTACCCAGATGACAGTAAAACCCTCGGACATGGGAAGATCAGTAATAGAATCCATTGTGAGATGCGTCCAAGGCACACTAGGAACCTCCAGAGGGCAAAGCAACCCCGCAGCACGGGTATGTGAAGCCTTTGACCTAGCACACACCGTACATTGACGCACCCACTTGATGACTTCTTTCTGCCATCCAGGCCACCAAAAACTGCGACTGATAAGTCTCTTAGTCTTAGAAATTCCTGGATGACCTGCCAACTGAGACTCATGACACTCCACAAACAAGTCTCTCCTAAAGGTTCTAGGCATGAGCAACCTCCCATGGGGAGTGTTAGCTGGCGCATCATCTTGAACTTTTAGAATCCCATTCTCTAAAACGGAGTCCAATGCCGCCACCACAACTCCTTTCTGTAAAATGTTCTTCTCCTCCTCGGCACCGACCGCGGGAGAGAAGCTGCGAGATAAAGCATCAGCTTTAACATTCTTAGTACCAGGGATATAGGTAACAGAAAAATGAAACCGAGGAAAAAAAAGTGCCCACCTAGCTTGACGGGCATTCAAGCGCTTGGCAGCATCCAGATAGATCAAATTCTTATCATCTGTGAAAACCTGAATAGGAAATCTAGCGCCTTCCAAAAAATGACGCCAATGTTCAAAAGCGAGTTTAATAGCCAGCAACTCCCGAGTAGTGTTGAGCCACCCCCGTAGTGTTCGAGTTCGGTTCGGTTCGTCGAACACCCGTGTGTTCGCCGAACTGTTCGTCGAACTGTTCGTCGAACACCTTCGAACACCGTTAAAACCAATGGCAGGCAAACAAAAACACATAGAAACACATAGAAAACACCTTCAAAGGTGTCCAAAAGCTGACAAACTGCTCAGAAGACACAACTAACACATGGAAAAGTGACAAGTACATATAGTCATGCGAAAAGAAAAGAGGTGGAGGAGTAAAAGGAGGGGGAGACACAGATATAGGCATGTCATGCCCTTCTAAAATCCAAAAAGTGAGAAGCCGAGACGGCCAGTCCGCTCCTGCCCGTGCCACCTCCGTGTCGCCGGGTTTGTGCCAGAGCCGCGGTGAACCCTGACGGCCAGCCCCCCTCTCCCAATACTGGTGCCTGTCCGCTGGTGGGTCGAGAGAGCCCCCCTGTGGTGGAGGCAGCTCTAAGCTTTTTAATTTAAATTGTCCCTCTAATTTGAATGAATACACTTTAAATCCATTTACAAGGATCTATTGGAGGGCAAGTCTCATGCCAGCAGCCGCGTAATTCCAGCTCCAGTAGCGTCCACTAAAGCTGCTGCAGTTAAAAAGCTTTTATAAGGATCGAGCTCGGCTGTCCACCGCAAGGCATCCTAGTGCCAGTCCCAGCCCCTATGCCTTGGGGTGCCTCCTGATGCTCTTCACTAAGTATCCCGTGGTCCCGAAGCATTTCCTTTGAAAAAATTAAGTGTCCAAACTACAGGTGGTGTAGCTTGCTTAACAGCCGGGATAATCCGCTGACTAGCAGACACTGCTACTAGGCACAAAGTATTTCCTGGGCTAGATGCAGTTAAAAATTTGTAAGTAGATACTCTCGTTGGATGCTGAGAAAGCATTCCATAGAGTCTCCTGGCACGCCATATATGATTCTCTTAAAAAGCTTGGGGTAGGGGTCTAGGGGACCCTTTTATAGCCAAAATCACGGCCCTGTATCACAATACGTCACCTAGGCTGAAGATAAATGGAACTGTAGCACCGAGGGCTCGGTTGCTACAGACGTATTGCACCTCACCCAGAGGTGTGATATCTCACTCTCAGATAAGGATGGAGTGTGGATCAGGACCCGACACCTGCATGCATTACACCACATTGCCGTGGGGCAGGGCGACCAATATGCCCCTGAGATGGGCACGACAGTCCCTGTCCCTGGCTGGAGTGGGGGGAGGGAACACTGAGGAAGGGGAACCCTGCAGTGCAGGAGCAGGGAGGAAGCAGTTCCTGGGTGCATTGAGAAGGGAGTATAAAAGGTGGGCACCATCTTAGTTCAGTGCAGAGAAGTCTGAGCAGAAGTGGCAGGGAGCAGGGGCTCTGCATGAGCTCTGCTCCGGAGGCGGGCCTAGTAACAGAGGCCCAGGCCTGCAAGAGGGAGAAGGAAGGAAGAGGAGCGGAGAAGGCTCCAGGAACGAGGAATGAAGGGATCCCAGGGGTGCGGACGGGCGAGTCGCCACCGCACGCCCGAATCCACCTGCGTGGAGGGGTCAGGCCAAAGGGGGAGACCGGTCCCCGAACTAGTGGAGGCAGGAAACGACCCTCAGCTAGAAACCGGAGGCTCTGACATTTTATGTGGCGCAGCCCCTTGCTCCACCCGCTAGGAAGGCACCACATAGGGTCAGGGAAACTGGCGCCAAGTTTACCAAGAGGAGGCCCGAGGCAGCCGGACAGAAGTGTTGGTAAGAAAGGCCAGACAAAGGACACACAAAGGGGGTCCTGTGAAGCGCTCCAAAGTTATCTGGGAGTTGTCTGAGCCCCTCACCTGGTGAGCACAGTACGACGTGGGCAGCCGTTACCTGCAGACGTGGTCTGGATAATAAGAACTGTGAGTAAAGGCCCTGAACTGCATCACTGACTCCGTGTCGTTACTGCTGCTGCCCTGCACCATCACCCCCATCCTCCGCATACACTGCCCTGAGGCTATACTCCTCCCGTGGGGAGTTATGCTACGCTCTGCTGCACCCACAACACCAGCCTTAGCGGTCTGCCCTGTAGCGGCGGTTCACTCTGACCGCAATCCACGGGTGGCGTAGTCGGACATTTAAACATCAAAACCACATAAATAGTTCCGCCACTGGTTTGACCGCCCTGAGCCACGGAACCGGATCGCCGCCACGAAGACTACAACCACCAGCATCCACCAAAAAGGGTCCGGCTCCGGGTGTCCCAAGGCCCAGGGGGCGCGTCAGAACATTTTCATCACCTTTCACAATCACCAATGGGACAAGGCAGGGATGTTCTCTGTCCCCTCTCTTATACATCCTAGTGACGGAGCACCTGCTCTCATCAATTCGCCATAACCCCAATATTAGGTGGATTGAGGTGGGAGGCACCGAGTACAAGTGCTCTCTATTTGCTGATGATGTCCTAGTATATATCACTCAATCACATATATCCATCCATGCTGTTATGGCTGAAATAGATCACTTTGTTACATGGTCAAATTTTAAAATCAATGCAGCGAAGTCTGAGGCCCTCGATGTCTCCCTCCCCAAATCCATATAGGATTCCATCCAGTCCAACTTTCCCTTTGCCTGGCCCTCACAGGGTATCAAATACTTAGGAATTCCTATTCATAGAGACCTCTCCCATCTATGTTATCTTAATTTTGGGCCCTTTATTGAACAACTCCATACAGACCACGGTTGGCAAGTTAGAACTGTAAGATTCACTACGTGAACCACTGGTGTTTTGTGGAAAAGCACATGTACACTGTGTTCCAAATTATTATGCAAAAAGTGTTTAGGAGTGATAAGGGAAGAATTTGTTTGTTTGTCAGTTAAACTCATTGATGGTGATGTGTGTCAGGGCTCTTTATATCACTGTAAGCAATTGCAGACACCAGTGCTAATTAGTTTGTCAGGTGTGTCCAATGAAAGGCAAGACTACTTAAGAAGGCTCTCTCACATTATTCAGCAGCCTACATTTTCTGCCAAAATGGGAAAGAAAAAGGATGTGTCGGCTGCTGAGAAGCAACAAATTGTGGAGTGTTTAGGTCAAGGCATGACTACAATCAACATTGTGCGATGATCAGGATGAAGTGTCTTGGCAATCAAGAAGTATGTAGCTGATTCACAGTACACACGTGTGCGTGCTGATAAGGGCAAATTGAGGACTCTTTCCTACAGGCAATTACGTCAGGTTGAAAGAGCAGCGGCAAAAAAGCCTTGTCATAGCAGCAGACAAGTTTTTGAAGCTGCTTGTGCCTCCAACGTCCCCCGAACAACAAGATGCAGGGTCCTTCAGAGGTTTGCAGCTGTGCATACGCCATCCTGTCGACCTCCTCTATCCACTTCACACAAGCAGAAACGGCTCCAGTGGGCCAAACATTACATGAAGACTGATTTCAAAACTGTTTTGTTCACGGATGAGTGCCGTGCAGCGCTCGATGGTCCAGATGGATGGAGTGGAGGATGGCTGGTTGATGGACACCCCACGCAAACACGGCTACAGCGCCAACAAGGAGGAGGTGGAGTAATGTTTTGGGCTGGAATCATGGGGAGAGAGATTGTCGGCCCCTTTAGGATCCCTGAAGGCGCTAAAGATGAACTCCATAATGTATATGGATTTTCTCAAACAGCACTTCCTGCCATGGTTCAAGAAGAAGAACCGTGTATTTCACAGCAAGATCATTTTTCTGCATGATAATGCACCATCTCATGCTGCACATAAAACATCTGCATCTCTGGCTGATATGGGCATAAAAGGGGACAAACTTATGGTGTGACCCCCATGCTCCCCTGACCTCTACCCCATTCAGAACCTTTGGAGCATCATTAAAAGGAGTGTCTATGATGGCGGGAGGCAGTTCACATCTAAGCAACAGCTCTGGGAGGGTATTCTGTCCTCATGCAAAACAATTGAAGCAGAAACCATCCAAAACCTGACAAATTCAATGGACGAGAGAGTTCAGAAGCTCCTTTCGAACAAGGGGTCCTATGTGAAAATGTAACATCACCTAGAATAAAGTTTTGAGTTGAAAACTGTTTGATTTCAGTTTCTAACAACCTGCTAATGCTTATAATTTCAAAAATGACCATTTTTTTGGTCTTTATTAAAATGAAAAGGTTGATCGAAAAGTTTGGGGGATCTAAGAGTGTGGCAACCCAGTAGTCATGATTACTTCGAATTCTGACAATATGAGGGTCATGCTGCAGGTAGTGCAGCAAGAAGGCACTTATGTGTCTTGCGCATCTCGGAGCCCCAAAATTATTTTCCGGGCTAGATGCAGCTAAAAATTATTTTTAATTTTAAATCTGGTGGAGCTTATTATAGATGGCCTAATAGGATCAGTGCTGCACACTGCTACAAAGCCCAAATTATTTTCCAGTCAAGATACAGATAAACATGATTAGTAATTTGAAAGCTTAAAACGGTTGGTAGGGTGATTTTAAACAATCATCAAGCTTTTACTCTCCCCAGGATGACACAGGGGTAGAAAAGTCGTTTCGGATCCATGATTTGTTCATCTTTATGAACGTGAGTCTGTCTACATTATCAGTGGAGAGCCGCGTGCGCTTATCTGTCAGCACACCACCAGCAGCGCTGAACACACGTTCAGACAGAACGCTGGCTGCGGGGCATGACAAGATCTCCAAGGCGTAAGTGGCTAGCTCCGGCCATTTATCCAGATTGGAAGCCCAAAAAGAGCAAGGGTCCAGTGACACAGTCGTGGCTTCAATGTTTACTTGGAGATACTCCTGTACCATCGTCTCTAGGCGTTGACTATGTGTCAGACTTCTTGTCTCCTGTGGCCTTGCAAAGGATGGGCTAAAAAAGTGGTGAAATGATTCCGCAAAATTGATGTTACCACCAGATACTGTGGTTCTGTTACGGTTTGAGTGCTGAACACTTGACGGTCCCACGGTTGGCAAGTTGGAACTGTGAGATTCACTACGTGCACCACTGGTATTTTGTGGAAAAGCACATGTAAGATTCTGCAACAGTCTCTGCTGATACTCCTGCATGCGTGCATCCCTTTCTATGGCAGGAATAATTTCTGCAAATTTACTTTTGTACCGGGGATCTAACAGTGTGGCAACCCAGTAGTCAGGATTATTTCTAATTCTCACAATTCGAGGGTCATGTTGCAGGTAGTGCAGCAAGAAGGCACTCATGTGTGTTGCGCATCCAGGAGCACCAAGTCCCTGTTGTGTTGGTGGCGAGGTAACAATCATGCTTCCTTCCTCTGTCCTCTCCCCCCAACCTCGCACAACAGAAATGTGATCAAGGTCTCCCTCATCTGATGAGTCTTCCATCAGTTCGTCCTCCACCTCTTCCTGGGCTCCTGCACCTTCCTCACTAGTTTGGCTGCTACCATGCGCCCTGGTAAAACCATCTCCCCCACCCTCACATGCCTGCCGCCTTGGTGCTGCCGACCGTCTGGACCTTGCAGATGTTAGCCCTTCCGCATACAACTCCTCCTCCTCTACTTCCTCCACCTCCTCTTGTGCCACCACCTGACTCCGAATTCTGTTTAACATGTGCTCCAGCATGTAAATCACCGGAATAGTCATGCTGATAATGGCATCGTCAGCACTAAACATCTTCGTCGCCATTTCAAAACTGTGCAGAAGGGTGCATAGGTCCCTGATCTGAGACCACTCCTCCAGCGTGATTTGCCCCACCTCTGAATCTCGTTGGCCCAGGCTATACGTCAGAACGTATTGCACCAGGGCTTGTCGGTGCTGCCACAGTCGCTGCAACATGTGCAGAGTTGAATTCCACCGGGTAGGCACATCGCATTTTAGCCGGTGAAGTGGCAGGCCCAACGACTTCTGTAGAGATGTAAGTCGCTGAGCTGCGGGATGCGAACGGCGGAAGTGAGCACACAGCGACCGTGCCCTCTGCAGAAGGCCATCTAGTCTGGGATAGTGGGCTAAAAATTGCTGGACAACCAGGTTCAACACGTGAGCCATACAAGGCACGTGTGTGACATTGCCCCGGCGAAGGGCCGCACCCAGGTTTGCAGCATTGTCGCACACGGCCTTCCCTGGTTTCAGGTCCAGTGGAGACAACCATTCATGAAATTGGTTCTCCAGAGCTGACCACAACTCCTCAGCTGTGTGACTCACATTTCCCAGACATTTCAATGTAAAAACCGCCTGATGACGTTGAGCCCTACTGCCAGCATAGTAAGGAGGTGTGCAGGATCCCTTCTGCGCAGTTAGAAAGCTTGTGGCATGACCAGACAGGCTTTGGGTGCAGGTGGAAGACCGAGAGGAGGTTGAGGAGGCAGAAGCAGTGGAGGAAAAATGACATAAAGAGGATTGACGCACAACTCGTGGGGACGGCAAGACTTGGACAGCAGCCCCTTGTCCTGCTGTCACCATAGTTACCCAGTGCCCAGTCAGCGACATGTAACGCCCCTGTCCATGCCTACTCGTCCAAGTGTCTGTGGTGAAATGCACCCTGTCACACACAGAGTTTCTCAAAGAAGCGGTGATGTTGTGTGCGACATGCTGGTGGAGCGCAGGCACACCTTTCTTTGAGAAGTAGTGCCGACTGGGCATCTGGTACTGGGGCACTGCGACGGACATAAGGTCTCGAAAATCCTCTGTGTCCACCAGGCGGAAAGGCAGCATTTCTGTAGCCAAGAGCTTGCAGATGGTGAAATTCAACCTCTTAGCTTTCTCATGGCTAGGAGGAAATGGTCTTTTACTTGTCCACATCTGAGGGACCGAGGGCTGGCTATTGTGCTTAGACGGGGTTGATAAGGGTGTCCCCGGCAAACTGCCGGTCTGTGAGGAAGATGCAGGCGGACATGTTAGGTTGCCTTGATCCAAAGGTGGTGCTATCGATGTCGGACAGCGCTCAAGACCAGCTGGTGTTACCACCTCCAAAGAAAATGATGACCTGCCAATCACGCTGGCTGTTGCGGGTAAAGAGGTGGCAGGTCTGCGCCCCAAAACAGGTGTGACTGCTGTCCCCCCAGTCACAGAGGATGAAGAGGCCGCGGATGCACAAGATATGGCAGACGGTGGTTGGCCCGGCCGGCTAGACCGCATTGTAGCACACTGAGCTTCCCACTGCAACTTATGCTTCATGTCCATGTGCCGGTTCATGCATGAAGTACTCAAACTATGTATTTTTTGGCCTCTACTTAGCTTTTGCTGACAAATGTTACAGATAACACGAGTTGGGTCATCTTTATCGATCTGAAAAAATGCCCAGGCTATGCAAGGCTTAGCACCCATGCGACCTGAAGAGCCACCACGACTTGTGGTGAGAGGCAGAGTTGTGTTTGAGGATGCAGTTGTTGACGTGCTTCCAGTACTACGTCTCTGTCCAGGAAGGCGCAACCTGACCTCGTCGTCACTAGCATCTTCCTCCACCTCCTCTGCTGACCTCATCTCTTGGCTGACTGTGGGTTGACAGTAAGTGGGATCTCCGACCTCATCATCATCACCCTGTGCGTTATCACACCCGTCGTCCTCAGAGCCAACCTGTTCCTGCCCTGACAAAAAACTAAAGTTGTCGCTCCAATCAGGTATTTGAGTCTTATCATCGTCTTCCTCATTGTCTCCACCAACAGGAGTTACAGTTTGGGAATGAGGGTCTACATTATGGTCAGAACCTTCTGCGTCTGGTCCTGGATCCGACTCATAAAGATTCTGGGCATCAGTGCAGATCATTTCCTCGTCTGGATTCACAGAAGCGCTGGAGTCGACCTCTGATTCCCAGGCTATAGTATGAGTAAACAGCTCTGCAGACTCAACCATCTGTTCTACCTCATACTCAGACGGGCAGCTGGAGATTTGGGAGCTGTGAGGAAGCAAGTGCGATTTGGGTGACACCTTTGAGGACTGGAGTATTTGTGATGTTGAAGTTGATGTGGAGGAGAGCCCACTTAAAGGAGCACTTGATATCCGTTGAAGCACCTGCTGTTTTTGTGCCTCATCTGGAATTTGTAGCGATTGGCGTGGCCGTAAGAAAGGGATCTTATCACATTGTCCGCTAAAAGAAGTAGACATTTTAGTTTGGCTGGAAGATGGTCTTTCTTCTGCACCTACCCCACGGACACAACCTTTTTTCCCCTTCCCAACACGCCTATTCCCCTTTCCACCAGCAGCAGGCCTTTTTCCACTCATTTTGGTGGTTAACTAATTCACAACTCTGGAGTTGTTTGCACAAAAAAACAATGGATGGTAACCGAGCAGAGCTGAGTGGCCAAACTGTGGTATTAGGCCAAAACTATTGGCTGGGTTAGATGCAGAAAAAAATTATTTTTAATTTGCAACCTGATGGAGGTCAGTATAGATGGACTAATAGACCAAGTCCCACACACCGCTAGAAGCCCAAATATTTTTTCAGAGCTAGATGCAGAAATTTTTTTTATTCAATTTGCAACCTGATGGAGGTCAGTATAGATGGACTAATAGACCAAGTCCCACACACTGCTAGAAGCCCAAATATTTTTTCAGAGCTAGATGCAGAAAAAAATTATTTTTAATTTGCAACCTGATGGAGGTCAGTATAGATGGACTAATAGACCAAGTCCCACACACCGCTAGAAGCCCAAATATTTTTTCAGAGCTAGATGCAGAAAAAAAATATTTTTAATTTGCAACCTGATGGAGGTCAGTATAGATGGACTAATAGACCAAGTCCCACACACCGCTAGAAGCCCAAATATTTTTTCAGAGCTAGATGCAGAAAAAAATTATTTTTAATTTGCAACCTGATGGAGGTCAGTATAGATGGACTAATAGACCAAGTCCCACACACTGCTAGAAGCCCAAATATTTTTTCAGAGCTAGATGCAGAAAAAAACTATTTTTAATTTGCAACCTGATGGAGGTCAGTATAGATGGACTAATAGACCAAGTCCCACACACTGCTAGAAGCCCAAATATTTTTTCAGAGCTAGATGCAGAAAAAAATTATATTCAATTTGCAACCTGCTGGACGTCAGTATAGAAGGACTAATAGAACAAGTCCCACACACCGCTAGAAGCCCAAATATTTTTTCAGAGCTAGATGCAGAAAAAAATTATATTCAATTTGCAACCTGCTGGACGTCAGTATAGAAGGACTAATAGAACAAGTCCCACACACTGCTAGAAGCTCAAATATTTTTTCAGAGCTAAATGAAGAAAAAAATTATTTTTAATTTGCAACCTGATGGAGGTCAGTATAGATGGACTAATAGACCAAGTCCCACACACTGCTAGAAGCCCAAATATTTTTTCAGAGCTAGATGCAGAAAAAAAATATTTTTAATTTGCAACCTGATGGAGGTCAGTATAGATGGACTAATAGACCAAGTCCCACACACCGCTAGAAGCCCAAATATTTTTTCAGAGCTAGATGCAGAAATTTTTTTTATTCAATTTGCAACCTGATGGAGGTCAGTATAGATGGACTAATAGACCAAGTCCCACACACTGCTAGAAGCCCAAATATTTTTTCAGAGCTAGATGCAGAAAAAAATTATTTTTAATTTGCAACCTGATGGAGGTCAGTATAGATGGACTAATAGACCAAGTCCCACACACTGCTAGAAGCCCAAATATTTTTTCAGAGCTAGATGCAGAAAAAAATTATATTCAATTTGCAACCTGATGGAGGTCAGTATAGATGGACTAATAGACCAAGTCCCACACACTGCTAGAAGCCCAAATATTTTTTCAGAGCTAGATGCAGAAAAAAATTATATTCAGTTTGCAACCTGATGGAGGTCAGTATAGATGGACTAATAGAATGATGCTATGCCCAAAAGATTTTACTTCACTAGGTGCAGTAAAAAAATTGGTATTCTATACACAGGTGGTATATCTTGCAACACAGATAGGCTACTCCACTGACTAACACACTCTGCAATAGGCCAAAAAGGATTAGCTTTGCTAGATTCAGCCAAATGCTGTGAAAAAAACTAGCACAGCACTGGCACAGACCTGCCTGGCAAAAACTGATAGGAACTGATGTAACCTAGTCCTGAAAAGGACTCCAATTACAATTAGTCTTTACTCCCACAATCTATCTATTTAAGAGCACAGACCTGCCTGATAAAAGTCGTAGGAAATGCTGTAACCTAGTCCTTAAAAGGACTGCAATCACAACTATTCCCTACTCCCAAGCTATCTGTATATTTGTGCGAAAATTGGCTTGAAATTAACAAGGTATAGCACACACAGCAACAGCGGTGCCGTCTAACACGCAGCTGCAGCAGTGAGAAAATGGTGGCGACGGGGAAAATGGCTTGGTCTTATAGGGCAAGGACATGTGACATACACTGCCAATCACACATGCCCTTGCTTGTGTGAAAAAAAGCACTTCGCTCCGTGTGTGCGCTGCTGATAGGCTGACAGATTGCACCTCCCCACTGCAAATGCGGGAAAGAGAAAAAAAAATGGAGATCTTCATTGTTCCTGCAGAGATCCATCCCCTGCCCCTCCCCCCGCCCCGCTGTACACTCAAACTGCGTATTAACATTAATTTTCATCATTACTGAGAAAAAATCCAGTTATGATTTTGGTGCACGAACAGTTATCGAACATAACCTCGAACAGCCGAATTTTTCTCAAATTGTTCGTGTTCGCCGACCGGCTCGAACACCGCCCAAAACAGCTCGAATTTGAGATTGGCGAACAGTTCGAGTAGAACAACGCTCATCTCTACTCCCGAGTTCCAACATCATAATTCAATTCGGTTTCCGAAATTTTTTTCGAAAAGAAAGCACAAGGATGTACAGTACAGACCAAAAGTTTGGACACACCTTCTCATTTAAAGATTTTTCTGTATTTTCATGACTATGAAAATTGTACATTCACACTGAAGGCATCAAAACTATGAATTAACACATGTGGAATTATATACTTAACAAAAAAGTGTGAAACAACTGAAAATATGTCTTAAATTCTAGGTTCTTCAAAGTAGCCACCTTTAGCTTTGATGACTGCTTTGCACACTCTTGGCATTCTCTTGATGAGCTTCAAGTGGTAGTCACAGGAAATGGTCTTCCAACAATCTTGAAGGAGTTCCCAGAGATGCTTAGCACTTGTTGGCCCTTTTGCCTTCACTCTGCGGTCCAGCTCACCCCAAATCATCTCAATTGGGTTCAGGTCTGGTGACCGTGGAGGCCAGGTCATCTGGCGTAGCACCCCATCACTCTCCATCTTGGTCAAATAGCCCTTACACAGCCTGGAGGTGTGTTTGCGGTTATTGTTCTGTTGAAAAATAAATGCTGGTCCAACTAAACGCAAACCGGATGGAATAGCATGCCGCTGCAAGATGCTGTGGTAGCCATGCTGGTTCAGTATGCCTTCAATTTTGAATAAATCCCCAACAGTGTCACCAGCAAAGCACCCCCACACCATCACACCTCCTCCTCCATGCTTCACGGTGGGAACCAGGCATGTAGAGTCCATCCGTTCACCTTTTCTGCGTCGCTCAAAGACATGGTGGTTGGAACCAAAGATCTCAAATTTGGACTCATCAGACCAAAGCACAGATTTCCACTGGTCTAATGTCTATTCCTTGTGTTCTTTAGCCCAAACTAGTCTCTTCTGCTTGTTGCCTGTCCTTAGCAGTGGTTTCCTAGCAGCTATTTTACCATGAAGGCCTGCTGCACAAAGTCTCCTCTTAACAGTTGTTGAAGAGATGTGTCTGCTGCTAGAACTCTGTGTGGCATTGACCTGGTCTCTAATCTGAGCTGCTGTTAACCTGCGATTTCTGAGGCTGGTGACTCAGATAAACTTACCCTCAGAAGCAGAGGTGACTCTTGGTCTTCCTTTCCTGGGTCGGTCCTCATGTGAGCCAGTTTCTTTGTAGCGCTTGATGGTTATTGCAACTGCACTTGGGGACACTTTCAAAGTTTTCCCAATTTTTCGCACTGACTGACCTTCATTTCTTAAAGTAATGATGGCCACTCGTTTTTCTTTACTTAGCTGCTTTTTTCTTGCCATAATAAAAAATTCTAACAGTCTATTCAGTAGGACTATCAGCTGTGTATCCACCAGACTTCTGCACAACACAACTGATGGTCCCAACCCCATTTATAAGGCAAGAAATCCCACTTATTAAACCTGACAGGGTACACCTGTGAAGTGAAAACCATTTCCGGTGACTACCTCTTGAAGCTCATCAAGAGAATGCCAAGAGTGTGCAAAGCAGTCATCAAAGCAAAAGGTGGCTACTTTGAAGAACCTAGAATATAAGACATATTTTCAGTTGTTTCACACTTTTTTGTTAAGTATATAATTACACATGTGTTAATTCATAGTTTTGATGCCTTCAGTGTGAATGTACAATTTTCATAGTCATGAAAATACAGAAAAATCTTTAGATGAGAAGGTGTGTCCAAACTTTTGGTCTGTATTGTACTTCATCCCTGTTCTCCTGAGACAAAACTGCTCCGACCCCCACCGATGAAGCATCGACCTCGACCAAAAAAGGCTTGGTCTCATCAGGCTGCATAAGGATAGGAGCTGAACTGAATCTCTCTTTGAGATACTTAAACTCTTCAATGGCCTCAGTAGTCCATTGGACCGTATTCGCACCTTTCCTGGTGAGATCGGTAAGAGGCTTAACAATTACAGAAAAATTCTTAATGAATTTCCTGTAATAATTGGCAAAACCCAAAAATCTCTGTATAGATTTCAAACTAATAGGCCTAGGCCAATCCTGCACAGCCTGAACCTTCACCGGGTCCATCTCAAAGCCCTCGCTGGAGACAATGTAGCTCAAAAAACTAATTTTCTGCACAGCGAACTCACATTTCTCAAGCTTAGCAAAGAGTTAATTATCACTCAATAACTGCAAAACTTCACGTACACTCTGCCAATGGGACTCCAGATCTGGCGAAAAAATCAAAATGCCATCCAAATACACAGCCACATTCTTACCAATCAAAGGTCTCAAGATGTCATTAATAAGGTTCTGAAAAAATGCAGGTGCATTGGTAAGACCAAAAGGCATCACCAGATTCTCAAAATGACCTACCGGAGTGTTAAAAGCAGTTTTCCACTCATCACCCTCCTTCACCGGTAACAAATTGCATGCCCCCCGGAGATCAATCTTAGAGAACCACTTGGCCCCCACTAACTGGTTAAACAAGTCAGGAATTAACGGCAATGGGTAGGAATTGCGTATGGTAATCTTAATAATTTCACGAAAATCCAGACATGAATGCAAACCCCCGTACTTTTTTTTAACAAAGAAAAATCCAACTGCCACAGGCGATTTAGAAGGTCTAAAGGTGACCAGCAGCTAGGCTAGTCTGTATGTACTCCTCCAAGGCCTTTCTTTTAGGGATAGTTAGATTAAACAAGCGACTCTTGGGAAGAGTAGCTTCCAGAAAAAACTCAATGGCGCAATCATAATCCCTATGAGGAGGTAAAACTTGTGACTCCTCCTCCGAAAAAACCCTCCAAAAATCCTGAATAGGCACAGGCAATTCCCCTTTTCCCACAACCGCAATGCGACCATTACAAAATTTATCATAGCATTTCGGACTTCAAGACTTAATCATATTAGTAGACCAGTCCAGCAAAGGATTGTGCAGTTTTAACCAAGGCAATCCCAGAATGACCGGATAGGATAAATTATCTAATACAACCAAGTCCAAAATTTCTTGGTGAAGACCATTGATAGTGAGGGGAAATGCAGCAACCTTGTGAGTAATACATTTCAAGGAAGTGTTATCAATTGCAATTACAGAAATAGGTGATGACAAAGGTTTGGATTTTAATTTAAGTTTTTACAAAAACCCTTTATCAATCACATTAAGTGTTGAACCACAATCCACAAATACCTGAAATTCAATCAAATTTTGCAGCAAAGTAGTACTCCCTGAAAGAAACACTCCTGCAGAGCATAAACAAGCTATACGGGCGTACCTGACCTTTTTTTTTCTTTACTTAAACGAAGCTCACAATACTTAATCAAATGCTCAGCTTTACCGCAATAAAGACACAATCCCTCGGCGAACCTCCGGTCTCTTTCCTGAGAGTGAAGCGTCATCGCCCCAACCTCCATCGGTTCTCCGCCGTCAGAGCAGATTTTCTGGGGACTAGGACCTGGCATTACAGGAGTCTTTACCTCATTCTGCCTAGATCTCAGCCTCCTATCCACACGAACAGCTAATTGCATGGCATCCTGCAGAGTCTCAGGTGCAGGGAATGCAATTAGCAAATCCTTAACCCTTTCACTCAGACCAGCAAGAAATAGACATTTCAGAGCAGGATCATTCCATCTGACTTCAGAAGCCCACCTTCTAAAGTGTGTGCAATAAATCTCAGCATCATCTGACCCCTGATTTAAACGCCTGAGTTCTGCCTCAGCAGATGAGATTCGAGCAGGATTGCCATATAATAGACCCATAGCAGAAAAAAACTCTTCTACCCATCTCAAACATGGATCATTAGGTTGAAGAGAAAGGCCCACCCTTGTGGTTCATTGTGCAAAAGTGACATAATAAAACCAATGCACTGTGATTCTTTCCCCGAGGACCTTGGTCTCAAACAAAAATATAACAAACAAGCATTTTTAAAGGAAAAAAAATCTTGCTGTTTACCTTAAAAAACATCCAGCAGTCCTACCTTGGGTTCCACAAAATGCGCTCCGGAACAGCTACTCACGTTTTGCTGGTGCTCGGCCACCTCCAGAGTCAACTCCTGCAAGCGTTGAGCCAAATCCTGGACAGAAGCCATACTGATCCCTGTATGAATATTTCCTTAATATATTTTTTTTTTGGGCTGGACTTACTGTTATGATCTGCAAACAAGAACTAAGGAAAGAAGGGGAAAGCTTTCCCTACAGTAAGACTAAGCTTAATCCCTATGATGTAGCGGGCTGCCTGTTCCTAGCGAACAGACCCACCTTAGTCCTAGGCTAGTCTGAACGAAGACCTATAGAATAAAGGGAAGGGGTCCCTAAAAGAACTAAAGACTGGAACAAAAATGGGACACCTCCTGAACAGAGAAAGTTGTTGCAGAAAACAAAAGATAAACTGACAAAAAGGTACTAGAGGTCCTAAAGGACCAAGCGAACTGAGAGATATAGGCACCGAAGCACCTGGCTAGCAAAACAGTCAAACAACACTGAAGTCCAGCACAGCCAAAAAGGCGGAGCTGGAATATAAAGGCAGATGGTCACGTGACCGCAAAACACAAGATGGAAAAAACAAACAGGAGGTTTCTAACAGTCCTTTTCTAATTTACTCATGTACAAAAATAAAAAGAAAAACTATTCTAAACTTTTCCTACCCATTAAACAGTAAAAAATTAATGGTACATGGAAAACGCATGGATGAGCGCTACCCATTTTTTGCACTGACCAATTCACTTGAGTGGTCAAGCTCATTCCAAAAATTGGACAAAAATGTACGTCTCTTTTTTTTTTTTATAGATCAATTAGTATATAAAAAATGCTGGACATGTGAAAAGGCCCATTGACTATAATAGGTACAAGTCTTATACGTGAAAATATGGATAGAATACATACTCGTATATGTGAAAATCTGAGTCACATGGAGACACTGTATGCGTCTACACAAGGCTTTAAATGCCCTTTTACGGGTTACACATCATTTGCATTTTATTGAAGTAATTTTTCACTTTTCTTTTATATCTTATAGCATTTGCTGACTTTTTTTTACCCAAATACTTCAAAATGGTGCACTCGTTTTATGAATGTCACAAAATATATATTTTTTCCTGTATTCAATTCTTGTGACTTTTTAGAACCAAAAGTCATAAACAATTTAAAAAGTAGAAAAATTGTGCAGCACTGAAAACTCCTGAAAAATTATTTAAAAATGTTTGAAAGACTTTTTTCTTTTGTTTGTCTTATTAAAGTTTGTTCTATATTGTCCAATATCATATATAACATATATAAAACACAATATAAATGCTTACTTTTAAAGAATCTTAAGAGTATAAATCTTATGCCCTATCCCCCTCCACCCATACTCAGAAGATAGAGAAGAAAAAAAAGAGGGGAAAAACTCATATATTTTCCCATAAAAACCGTAATTTTTCATCACTACCTAGTTGCTTTTTAAAGTATATTTTTCGAGCAGGTGTAACCACTCCTGAGTGGTTGGACCACTCTGGGATACCCAGTTATGAAAAATATCCACACAGGCTTCCTATATATTTCTATTGCAAAACCTATTATATATACCTATATATAGGTACATAGAGGTATATATATGTACCTATATATTTCTATTGCAAAAATTCAGTGTTTTGAGTATTTTTTTTTCTACTTCAGTTTTTTGAAAAGCACCTAGTGGAATAAAAAATAAAGTGCATGTCATTTCTTTGACTCATACCCTGAAGGAATCTGCTCCAAACTAGGCACTGTCCAATCAGAAGGTTGCCAAAAACATTTCAAAGTCACTTCTGGAAACTTTTCAGTTAAAGAAAAACTTCTCAAAAAACTCCCCAAGGGTATGTGCACACAATGTCTTTTTCAGGGGGTTCTGATCTGAAAACCCCCTGAAAAAGCGCTAAATAAATGGCAAAAAGAATTAATATGCATTGTTCTTTGTAAAAATTACTTGCTGTTCATGTTTTCAGTCTTTTGAGTGTCTTTTAACCACTTCAAGTTTCCAAAGTCGCAAAGAAGTTAAAAGACGTGAGACCGTTCTTTAGACGGCTTCTGCTCTGAGGACACCCTATACCTTATAATAGAAGACAATGGAAAGGCTCAAAAGATACCCAGATCATGGCAGGGCTTCATTTTGAGCATTTTCCCAGTGTATATATTTTAGAAACCACTAGCTTTTTCTTAATTGTTGAATGGACTTAAAAAAAGTTTTGAAAATGCCAGTAAAAAAAACACCCAAAAAAGCTAAAAAAATGCTAGCGGTCAACAACATTGAAAAAACTCTCAGGAAGTGATCAAAAAACACTAAAAACATATAAATCACGAAACAAAACATCAGCGTTTCCTAAAGCTTCTTCTTCCTGAAAAACTCGGCAGGTCGGTCCGACTGAAAAAGACATCATGTGCACATGACGCAAAAAAGATTTCCACTTGAAAAACCTATAGTTTTTGATCGCCCCAAAAAACTCCATCGCACAAAGCCTAAACCCCATCTTCTTTCTTTCATCCTTAGGTTAAATTCACACATTTATGTGTCATAGTCCGAGCACAGGATGTGATGCCTGGAGTAACTGCGTACCTCCTGGCCCAAACTATGTAGCGTCATGAGGATGCTGAGTTTGGGTCTGAAGACTTTAGCGGCTCCATGCATCATGGCCCGTGATTGGCCATAACATGCATGTGTGAACCTAGTCTGGGACTGATTCCACACCCATTTGTTAAAGAGGTTGTCCACTACTTTAGCATTGATGACCTATCCTTAGGAAACGTCATCAATGTCTGATCGGTCGAGGTCTGACACCCGGCACCCCTGCCGATCAGCTCTTTCCGGTGATGGCAGCCGCTGGCCGGAAGTACTCCCTTGCGAAGCTTGGCCATCTTCTGATAGTGGCCACCCCAGGGACCTGGAAATCCGCCTCCTATTGATTTGACTTCTAAGAACTTTAAGCAAGAATTAAGTTACACCAGAAAGTAAATGAAAATATAGCAATGGTGGAATGGCACAATAATTATAAAAGGAAACCAACTTATCCTCCCATGACATGGTCAACACAGAACAAGTAGAACACGTCCCACAGTCCTCTGTGCGAGGTGCCTGAATGTGGATGCATTTTATACTGAAGAGCGTGATGGCAGCGTACATTATAGATCCCTTTTCTAGTGGTTACTGAAAAAGGCAGTTCATTTTATTTGCTGCTGCTCAATACACATTCAAGTGAGTTATTTAGGTCTCTGTACTTGTACCTAGTTTAACATCAGTCGTTACATTGATTTTAAGCTTTATGAATGACTGCTGGACCGGTCACGTGTGGAGGCAATTGATGCCGTTCAATAGGAGCTGAGCTGCAGTACCGGAGAATGGCCACTACACAGTGCTACATATAAGGTGTACTTCCGGGGATCGATGGGAGTCGGACCCCCACTGACTTAATCCAAAATATTTAACATTCCAATTAAAAGTTATAGAATCATTAGGATATTGTAAATGCACATGAGCCTCCTCTGTGACCCCAACATCTGTAAGAACAGCAATACCCGTATGCACCTTCTTACTCTTCAGTGAGAATCACTATTCTGATTCCAGGTCAGTATCAATATACTGATTTTTCCATGGTAAATTGTAGATGATATTCCAGCTCCTGGTAAAATTCCCTTTATTTCATAGAAAATATTAACAATTCATCCAAGAATACATGATGCAAATAGTGACGCGTTTCAAACCTGGTGTTCATTGTCAAAGTGCTCGAAACGCGTTGCTTTTTGCATCATGTGTTCTTGGATGAATTATTAATATTTTCTATGGAATACCATCTACATTTTTCCATTGCTTGGTCAGATCGTGGTTCCATGCACACAGGACCTCTATTTTGAAGTAAATTGGTGAGCTGGCATTTCCCCTTTCTACTAGTTTTGATAAAATCACTAATTTATCAGCAGGAGATTATTACTAGAGGACTAGTTGTCTTGTGCCATCCAGTCCTCCTGCTCTGTATAAACCCGGCCCCTACTACTGATTGGCAGCTTTTTGCCTATGCACAGAAAGCAGCCAATCAGTGATATGGGTGGGCTTATACAGGGCTTAGCATTTGGAGAGCTGCTAGATCTGCAGCAGAAAAAACAATAATTTTATCACAGCCCAGTAAGTGACACATCACAGGAATCAGGGTCTCAGCCCCTACAATCATGCTGTTCTCAGATGAAGAAGCAAAAACCTGGTGACAGATTCCCTTTAAAGAAGATACTTTGAACAGTTCGGCTACAAGCCCGTTTAGTAATAAGGAGGAACGTTGTAGTTCAGAAGGACGTTGAGCGATCACAGAATTCCTCTCCCTAGCATTAACATCAATTACGGACCTCTGTCATCTATGAAAAGAAGATCCCTCAGCATTAAACAAGCGATTAGGTTTGTAATTTAATACACGATGAGTAATACCTACTGATGTCCTCTAATTTACTTCATTAGTAATACCAAAATAATGAATTCCATTAGGTTAACAGGATTTGGTCATTGTAAATGCACATTGTCAAAGCAGGTTGACAATTCCACAGCAATTTTTTTAAATAAGCTCCTTATTAAAAAAATATACTACTGTATGACAGCTGGAAACAAATATCTATGAAAGGTAATAATATCAAATAATGTGGAAATAAATATACCGGAATACAAAAATATATGCTGTAATTACAACTAATGATACGGTTATAAAATGAGAAATGTGTCTGCAACAGCGCAAGGG
Source organism: Phyllobates terribilis (assembly GCF_046119375.1). Classification (NCBI taxonomy): domain Eukaryota; kingdom Metazoa; phylum Chordata; class Amphibia; order Anura; family Dendrobatidae; genus Phyllobates; species Phyllobates terribilis. The sequence goes on along the minus strand of NW_027362772.1, from coordinate 149,106,522 downwards.
TGACCATTGCTGCAGTGCGCTCTATTCTTGTTGCAGATAGGGGCCCATTCACTATATGGATCCTATACATTGATTTACGAGACATGCCATTAGGACTCATGCACACCAAGGTGTACAGACCATAAATACACAGCCCACAATAGCCAGGACAGGGGCATAACGATCTTGGTCACATGATCACACAGGGCCCATGTGAGAGGGGGGCCTGCCGATGCTAGCAGATGACCTTGATAAGCCCGTCACGGTGTCGGCGGCGCATGGCAGTGATGTCATGCGCCACCTGTGGTTGGCATGCCGAAGTCACCTGTTGGCCTCTGCGCCAGCTATAGAAGAGGACGCTGTGTGTCATGGAAGCGGAAGAAGGTAAGAAGAATTATTTATAGTGGCAGAACGGGGACATTATAGCCGGAAGGGGATCAGGATGGGGGACATTATACCAGGAAGGGGCCCAGAATGGGGAACATTATACCAAGAAGGGGCCCAGAATGGGGGACATTATACCAAGAAGGGGATCAGTATGGAGGACACTATTACTGGAAGGGGCTCAAGATGGAGAACATTATACCAGGATGGGGTATATTATTCCTAGAAGGGGCCTAGGATAAAGGACATTATACCAGAAAGGGACCCAGGATGGGGGACATTATACCAGGAAGGGGGCCACAATGTGGGACATTATTACTGGAAAAGGCTCATGGGGAATATTATACCAAAAAGGGGATCAGGATAGGGAACATTATACCAAGAAGGGGCCCAGGATGGAGGACATTATTACTGGAAGGGGCTCAAGATGGGAACATTATACCTAGCAGGGGCCCAGGATAAGGGACATTATACCAGTAAGGGGTCCAGGATGGGGGACATTATACCAGGAAGAGGGCCACAATGGGAGACATCATTACTGGATAAGGCTCACGGGGGACATTATATCAGGATGGGGGATATTATTACAGGAAGGGGCCATGATAGGGACATTATTATATCCCGGAGACATTATTGCACGAAGGTGGCAGAATGGGGACATTATTACATAGAGGGTGAACCCATATATCTTTTTAGGATCTTGAACGCTACATACTTCTGACCAACATGCAGGTGGGTGCCCAGGTCAAAATTTGCACGAGGTTCATCGGATTCTAGTTACGCCACTGACGGGCCCATGCTCTTATATGTTATCTCTATATGATTGGGAACACATATATGATCCTACACTAGATGTTTTGCTTTCAATCCTTGTGATGAGCTCCAAGTTGGCGTAACGAGACTCATAGGCCATGCAATGTGAAGAGGACATGAACTCTAGTTCCACCTATTGGAGATAGCAATGCTAAAAGTCAATATCGTCCCTTTAAAAGACCTTGAAACATGACCTAGGATAAGAAGCCAAACTATAAACTCCATTTGCAGATGTGTTTTGGAGTATTCATCCATCATAAGTACAAAGCAGAAGAATTGGTTAGGTGGGTGAGAGTTTTCTAACAGGGGTGATCCAAGGGAGAACGTTTCTCCTTGTGGAGAGCGTCAAGTCGGCAAAAAGAGGCTTATAGACCAATCAATGTTTAAAAAGGCAAAATGAGCAATTGAAAGTAGACAGTGCTATACAATATATGCTATGTATTAAGATTAAGAGATACAGTTTGCTTCTTTAAAGTTCTTTGCCACATAACTTAGGATAAGAAGATAAATCAGACACTCCATTTGCAGACATGTTTTCAGATGTTTACCACTGATTAGTGCAAAGCAGAGGAACTGGTTGGATGGTTGACAGGCCTCTGAGAGGGGATCTAAGGGAGAATTTCCCTTTTAAAGCATTTATTAATTTCTACAAGACATGCCCCTTAAGAGTCATGCATGATAAGGTATGTGTAGCACCCTGAGGATTCGGCTGCTACAGGGGTATTACACCTCAAGCCAGAGGTGTGATATTCCACTCCCGGGTAAGGATGGAGTGTGGAACTGAGCTCAGATGGCTGCATACACTACATACATCCCATTTCCGGGGGACAGATCAACGGTACTCCCACCAGTTTATGTGCAGGTACGATAGTGTCTGTCCCTGGCTGGAGTGGGAGGGGGGGTGGAACATCCCAGTAGTGTAGGGGCAGATAGGGGGAGCAGTCTGGGTAATGCTAGGAGCTCATTGGGTGCTGGTCACCTGAGCTCACACATAGAGGGAGTATATAAGGTGGGAACCATCTTAGATCAGGGTCAGACAGGCAGACAGCTACTAGTCAGTCTGTTGTAGAGGGTCAAGTAGTCCTGAAAGAAGAGAGAGAGAGGAGTCAGAAGGACCCAGAGGGGAAGAAGAGGGAACCCCAAGAGCCCAAATACAAGCAACAGGGTGAAGGGTTGGCACAAGGGTACCGGATCCCAAGCTGGTGGAGGGCACTAATCCTCAGCCAGAGACCGGAGGTTGTGGGCAGGATCTGCCACGACCCCCCACTAAATCCACCCGAAAGGCAGACCAAGCATAGGGTCAGGGAACCCAGAAGAGGTGTACCCACCAAGAGACCCGAGGGAGCCGGACATAGGTGGATCCCTGGTGGGGAAGGCCAGAGAAAAGGAATGTCAGAGAGGGAGCTCAGGATCACGCTCCAGAATTACCTGGGGGTTGGCCGAGTCCAGGACCTGGTGGACGCAGCACGGCTCGGGCGGTCACTCAAGGCCGGAGTGACCAGAACAACAGCAGTAAGTAAAAACCCTGAACTGCACAGCCCGACTCTGAGTCTTAATACCATCCTCACTGCACCACCACAACCACCACCCTCTACAACTGACCCCCTGAGGCTATACCCCTCCCGTTGGGGGTTATACTACCAGAAGCTGCACACACACCACCAGCCTCAGCGGACCCTGCTGCAGCGGCGGCCGTATTGACCGCAAATCAACGGGTGGCGTAGTCGACACTAAAGAACATCCAGCAACATCTGTAGGACTGCCACACACTGAGCTTGACACCCTGGGCACGGACCGGGTCACCGCCACTCGGAGACTACAACCCCCATCTGATCCGGCTCCGGGTATCCCCCAAACAACACTGGCCCAGGGGGCGCGTCATATGCAAACCATGAATAAAAAGCCCATAATAGCTAATAGGCCCATGCTCCTTCTCCTGGAGCCCAGTGACCAAGTAAGGCTCTGTTCACATGTCCAGTAGTTATTTCCATTTTTGGATCAAAACGGAAATAAAACGTTCGAGTACGGAATCTTTTCTTTTGAATGGGAACGGAAATGTCAGAAAAAGTCTTCGGCTTGCCTTCTTTCCAGCTACGATCTGATAGCCGCAACAATAAACATAATCTGCACAACTTTTTTGTCTGGCCAAACAAACAAATAGCAAAAGGATCAGGTTTTTTTTTTACATTTAAGTCTTTGGGAAACGGATCTTAACATAAGGTCATGTGTTAACAGATCAGTTTTTTAGCATTGTGCATGTCCAGACCAATAGAGGTGTTAATAGTATAAATGGATCCGTTACAAACAGAAGAAAAATGGAAACCAAAATATTCACTCTTTATGGATCTGGGATCCGTTTTGTTTTAAATACTTGATCTATTGCTAATGGTCACATGTGAACAGAGGCTTAGCTTACCCTATGTGTAGTGCTCCTGTGGGGTACAGAGGTGATAAGAGTTTTGGGGTTGTATTAAGAATCCTAACTCCCTACATGTGTCTGTGCAATATGAGTGCAGCTGAGCTGCAAAATTACAACCAATATTAAAAAATGGCACACTGTCCTCATTTTACAGCACTCCCTACATCTCCAAGCTTTATGGCTCCTCAGCTATTGCAAAAATGCAATTTTGGCTGTCAGGACATAGCGGGAGTTCTGATTTTGCAATAGCAGGAGACCATAATCACCAATAGCATTAGCATGCCAACTGGTTCTATACTAGATAGACCAGTAACACAAGCCACATCAACAACAACGCACAAAGTAGTAGTTGGCATCGCAATATGGTCAACTTTATCCATATAACCGTTCTCCTTGTAGGTATATATGAACAGAATCAATGGACTATATCTGGTCAATATATATCAACTTAGAGGGAAGGTGTAATAAGAAAATCTTGAAATATTGCAGTTTTTACTCTGTCTGACACTTCCTATTCTATAGAGATCACTTGTGGGTAATTAACTCATTATCATCACAGGCAGGATTAAAATGAAAGACTACACCTATATAGAAATAACAGAGGACCCACTATTCACAATAAGTGATAGTTACAGCTCATCTCCTCCTCCTCCCTGCACAATGATCTCTGCACAGGTCACAGTGCATGCCCACAACACTGTCATAAAAGTCAATGAGAATCTCCTGACTATCCCATGCTTCATTTGGCAGCTGTAAATAATATCTCTAAATGCTCATTGAAGATGGATATCCCCAAATCATGTACAGAAAATAGAATTATATAAAAATCTACAATCGGGAAATAAAAAACAAATCCATAAAACACAACATTATTCTCTATCTGCCTTTTATTATTAAAGATGTTGGACTTTTTTTTTTAACTTAAATGTATGTAATTGGGGTTAAAAATAATTTGTGTAATTGGGTTTCATTAAAAGTTTTTCCCTGTTGCCTTTTATAGGTGATGTGTTGTACTGTCTATTGCTGACTGCAGAATGAGTAAAAGGAGAATCAGTCAGTCAACTCACTATGAGGGTCTGACAGGAGAGTTTGTAACCCTTTTAATTGCCTTATGTTGAGCTCATCTAAGCTGATGTATGACCAAAGGCCACATCAAAGTTGAATAAGCAGGAAAGAGCTGATTTATAACCACAGACCACATCAAAGTTGAACGTGCAGGATAGAGTTGATTTATAATCACAGACCACATCAAAGTTGAATGTGCAGGTTAGAGCTGATTTATAACCACAGACCACGTCAACGTTGAATGTGCAGGAAAGAGCAGATTTATAACTACAGACCACATCAGCATTGAATGTGGAAGAAAGAGCAGATTTATAACTACAGACCACATCAACATTGAATGTGCAGGAAAGAGCTGATTTATAACCACAGATCACATCTAAGTGGAATGTGCAGGAAATAGCTGATTTATAACCACAGACCACATCAAAGTTGAATGTGCAGGATAGAGTTGATTTATAATGACAGACCACATCAAAGTTGAATGTGCAGGATAGAGTTGATTTATAACCACAGACCACATCAACGTTGAATGTGCAGGAAAGAGCAGATTTATAACTACAGGCCACATTAACAATGAATGTGCAAGAAAGAGCTGATTTATAACTACAGACCACATCAAAGTTGAATGTGCAGGAAAGAGCTGATTTATAACCACAGATCACATCTAAGTGGAATGTGCAGGAAAGAGCTGATTTATAACTACAGACCACATCAAAGTTGAATGTGCAAGATAGAGCTGATTTATAACTACAGACCACATCAAAGTTGAATGTGCAGGATAGAGTTGATTTATAATGACAGACCACATCAAAGTTGAATGTGCAGGATAGAGTTGATTTATAACCACAGACCACATCAACGTTGAATGTGCAGGAAAGAGCAGATTTATAACTACAGGCCACATTAACAATGAATGTGCAAGAAAGAGCTGATTTATAACTACAGACCACATCAAAGTTGAATGTGCAGGAAAGAGCTGATTTATAACCACAGATCACATCTAAGTGGAATGTGCAGGAAAGAGCTGATTTATAACTACAGACCACATCAAAGTTGAATGTGCAAGATAGAGCTGATTTATAACTACAGACCACATCAAAGTTGAATGTGCAGGAACGAACTGATTTATAACTACAGACCACATCATAGTTGAATGTGCAGGATAAAGCTGATTTATAACCAAAGACCACATCAAAGTTGAAAGTACAGGAAAGAGCTGATTTATAACTACAGAGCACCACATCAAAGTTAAATTTGCAGGATAGACCTGATTTATAGCCACAGACCACATCAAAGTTGAATGTGCAGGAAAAACCTGATTTATAACTACAGACCACATCAAAGGTGAATGTGCCGGATAGAACTGATTTATAACTACAGACCACATCAAAGTGGAATGTGCAGGAAAGAGCTGATTTATAACTACAGACCACATGAAAGTGGAATGTGCAGGATAGAACTGATTTATAACTGCAGACCACATCAAAGTGGAATGTGCAGGATAGAGCTTTTTTATAACCACAGACCACAGATCACATCAAAGTTGAATGTGCAGGAAAGCCAAGCCTGTTAAACCCAAAAGGTGCAATCTTTTTAATGAAACCCATATTCAAAAATGTTTTTTTTAGCCAAAAATACATGCATTTGAGTATAAATAAATGTCCCCAAAAGGTGGACAACCCCTTTAAATAATAAAATAGTTGAAGCATTCCCTTTAAAAGTCATTAAAATAAAGAACACCCCGATGCTGTAGTAAATCTTGACATTATCTAAGTTGCATGTTTTGTCAATGTCCATGACGACATCACCGGCATCTCAGCATCTATATATTTAGTGGCTATATTTAGTGATATTCTCAAGGCTTCACCACCATAGTCATCACCGTTCATGGATTTCTCAGTGTAAAAATTAGATCACCTCCAGGAGAAAAAATTCAGAGGTGTAGCTTGAAGCCCCAGGGCCCACTGCAAAATCTGTAACAAAGTGCGAAATTAACCAAGCTCCATTTATAATCCGGCATTTTCTTATGGGATGTGGGGGGCACTAGGATAGGGACGTGACTGCTATTTGTGCACCCCCCTATGGCTAAGCCCTTGGTACAATATTTTCAGTGATTCATATGTACGACGTCTCTCACTGTATATATTTAAATCCTTGGTGTATTTATAATGACTGGAGGTTATAATCGTAAAATAATGGCTTCTAGTTCATCTAATGGTAAGAAAAATGAATTCTCCAGTTCCCACTTATTGGTCATTGCAATCATCATGTCATTAATTAATAATTGCAATATAATTGTACTTTAGTGTAATACATTTCTTCATCATGTAAAGGGGCCTCCAGTGCCAAAACTGTGCCGGCGGCAATGAAGAGGATTCGGGTTACACAAAACTCTCTAGAGAGAATAAGAAATTTGTCAAAATGAGCTCCACCGGTAATGTCCTGGTGTAGGGCGAAACCACAGAGTTCAAGTTCCATATCTAGAAGATGTTACAAAAATGGCAGAACGTACAACAGTACATTATACAAGTTACTGGGGTAAAGAAGTAGGAATATTTCTTAAAGTTTGTATATTCTTGCATGCTGGACACCCAAATCTTATAGCACTTTTTTCCCCGGTAAATTGTGCAATTGGTATCTGTGTGTGTCTATATTGGTAAACATAGTTTTGTTTGTTTTATAATGGGGTAAAATAGTTTTTTTTTAATTAAAAATACCTTTTATATTGTTGTATTACATTGTGTTAGGGCTCATTCAGACGTCAGTTTTTTTTTTATGAACGGGAAAAACGGACCGAGTTTTTCATCAGATTTTCATTTGTTTCGTCCGATCAGTTTTTCTCGTATGTGAAAAAAAAAAGTTTCACTACTTTCTCCTATCTAAGGCTACGTTCACATGCCGCATTTTTTGACGTTTTTTAATGCAAATTAAAGCGACGAGATTTCAGAAATGTCATGCACAGACTCATTTTTTTTTACTGACTGAATTTGAGAACTGCAGCATTTTTTATACCTGCTGCAGGTCAATTCTTTCAGCATTTTTGCAGCATTTTTTTTCACCCGTAGAAAGCAATGAGAAGGTGAAGAAACGGTTTTGCAGCTTTTTTTGCTGAATAATACAAATGTTATTGAACATGTAATGCAGGTGATCAGCACCCAAAACACTGCAGAAAAATAAGGCAAAAAGCCATGAAAAAATGCACCGAAAATGCTGAAAAAATTGTTTTTTTAACACATTGTTTTTGCTGCCAAGAGCAGGTTTTGGCTGCAGAAAAATAACAAAAACGCTGCGTGTGAACGTAGACTAACAGTACGCGAAAATCGGACCACAGTCGGATGGCATCCGAGTGCCGTCCATTTTTTTCAGAAAAATTTGCATTATCGGATATATTACCTCCATTTTGCATGGACATATAAATGGCCCCATTGACCATTAAAGGTATGAGTGTTATCCATAAAAAACACCGACAGCACTCGTATGCAAAAAAACTATGTCTGAATGAGCCCCAAGTTCTAGCACGAGATGTTGATAATCAGACAATATTGTTTTAATACTCAGAAGTCTCCTGCTTTTGTTTTACATCGACTCCCTCTCCCATTGTGACTACATTTGATGACATGACCTAACGCGGCTCGTTTGGTTCGTTTTGTACATCTGTGATGCGGCTTGTCTTTTTGTCGTTGGTTGATTTTTATTTTTGGACAAAGAGATGAAATGTGCAAAGGAACAAAAAAAAAAAGACTTCAAACGCCGGGAAAAAATTAATATACAAAACCTCATAGAACAAAAATAAAAGATGAAGGCTCCATCATCAATGCAGAAATTATCTGACTAACAAAAAAAAACCTTAGAGGATGAATAGTCATTACCTAATATAATTATAATTTTATATTGTTTGGGTTTATTTTATGGGGAAATCTACCTCCAGACGTAGAACTGGTGCTAATAACCTAAAATACTGTTGAAAAATTAGACAAGCCCATTTGCTGAAAAAGTTCTGGCAATGAGGAGCCTTTAACCCCCTTACAAAGTGAAATGGCAGGTAAAATGCCCTACCATCGCTCCATTAATTCTCTACTGAGCAGCTGGAAAAAGCTAAGCGCAGCGCAATAGGGAATAAAAACTATGGAACGTGCGTTGCCAGAGAAATATTTTCTTAATATGTAAATGAGCTGTTAAGATCTATGGGTGGGTGTGAGGCAGTGACCGGGATCGTATATGAAGGACGTTATATCTCCCCCAGAATGTGCACAGAGACCTATTAAAACCATTGGAGAGCATTGCAGTCACAGACTCACCTGCGGCTGCAATGCAGGAATGAAGGTGAGCATTGACCTGGTCAGGCTATCTGGCTAAGGCAGATTAGTAAAAACCTGGCAGGGCCTTCATTTCTTGGAGGAGGTCACAGGAGGCAGTGGGGCGGCCTCCTCCCTCCAACCCAGGTTTTCCAGTGGCTCTTGCCACAGGTCCTTTAAAATCCCTGCACTAAGGATTAGTGTTGTTCTATGTTGGAACCTGCTAGGAGCACAGCAGGAAAGCTCAGCAGGACTGAGGGTGGCTGAACCCCTGCCTGGGATCCCTCTGCACCTGTCAGGCTCTGAGCGGCCGGCACGGCCTTTGCCCTCAGCAACCATTGTGTATGGACTTTCTGTTAACCCAGCTGCGAGCCGGAGGACTTTCTGTTAACCCGTGAGTTACTGAAATAAAAGCTGTTTATGTTGGACTTGCTTGGGTCACTGCCTCAGTTACTGCACGGTGTGAACATCGCCGCCTTACAGCTTGGTGGACAATGCGGGCCAAGTGACTGAGGCATACCCTACCGGCCGCCGCATGACCACAATCCGGCCTGACACCTTTTGCCTCACCCCGTGGACAAAATGGACGAGCTGTTAAAGCAGCTGGTGCTTTCCCAGCAGCAGCAGCTGCAGACTCAGCGGCAACAGCAGGAGCAGTACCAGAGTCTCCAACGGCAACAGCAGGAGCGGGAGCAGCAGCGTAATCAGCAGCAACAGCTATTGTACCAGCAGCAGCAGAAAACAAACGAACTGTTGCTGCAACAGATTGCTGCCCTGCGGGAGACGCCGACGGCACCAGCCCCAGAACGTCGCGAAGCCCGGGACAAGGTTCGCTCAGCGTTGAGGAAGATGGGACCGGAGGACGACGTGGAAGCCTTCCTGACCATTTATGAGCGCACGGCAGAGCGGGAAAACCTACCAGCCGGCCATTGGGCAGAAGTGGTGGCTCCGTTTTTGGTCGGCAATGCCAAAAAGGCCTGCTTCTACCTCAGTCGAGAGGACGACCAGGACTACCAGAGACTCAAAGGTGAGATCCTTGCCCGGCTGGGGGTCAATACATACGTGAGGGCTCAGTGTGTGTTTTCGTGGGCTTATGTGGAGACCCGATCCGCCCGGTCTCAGGTTTATGACCTCCTGCAGCTGGTAAAGAGGTGGCTCCAGCCTGAGACTTTGACTCCAGCCCAGATGGTGGAGAGGGTGGTGATTGATCGGCTGGTGAGGACTCCGCCAGCCGCTATCCAACGTTGGGTGGGGCAAGGGGACCCCGGCACACTCGACCAGGTGGTCAGCTTGATCGAGCGCTACTCGGCCACTCAGGACTTTATCCGGGAATCTGCCCCCTTGCGGCTGTCACACCGATCCCTGCCAACCCAAGAGTCGGGAAAGGGGTCGCGTCTCTCTGCTGGGGATAGTCAGCACCGTACTCGTGCTGAATGGGAACCCCGGAGTGAGAGTGGGAGGAGACCGGTTCCCTCCCAAACTGTCATAAGACCTAACAGTACCTCCACCCTTAGGTGCTGGAGGTGTCAGGGGCCGGGACATATGGTTGCTAATTGCCCCCTGACTACGGAACCCATGGACTGTGGACATAGCCGCCGGGTCTCAATGTATGCCCAGACTGTCTGAACGGCGAGCGCCGACCCCGGGGACAGTGAACTCCAACTATGCCAGGTACTGGTTAATGGGTACTCCACGGAGGCCCTCCTGGACTCAGGGAGCCTGTTGACTTTTGTACATGGGTCGCTGGTGGCAGGAGACAACCCCAGTGGACGGCCCGTCGGGGTTGTGTGTATCCATGGGGACCTCCGAGAGTACCCAACTGCGGAGGTAGCCTTGTCCACGCCGTGTGGAGAAATAAAACATGTGGTAGGGGTGGTAAAAACTCTTCCCTATGGGACTGTGTTGGGAAGAGACTTGCCCCTGTTCTGGACTCTGTGGAAAAACAAAATCCACTCTCCCCCGGTAAAATGTATTACAGGCGTTGTACCCGATGAACCTAAGTCAGGGGAACCGGCCGTAGGGGTGTCCAACCTAGGGACAGAGTGTGACCCCGATAGGTTTCCCTTAGAGGTGCTGGCAGGAGAGGTCGAGGAGATCCCATCGATCCCCGAGCTGGAAGGGTCCCGGGCCACGTTTGGGACGGCTCAGCTACAGGATCCCACCCTGGCTCAGGCGCAGGAAAGGGTGTTAGAGGTAAATGGCGTAGCTCAACAGCCCAGTGCAGATACTGTATTTCCACGCATGGTAATCAACGGTGAGTTGCTCTATGGGATAGATAAGATCAGGGACGAGGTTGTGGAACAGTTAGTGGCACCTCAGTCGTACCGTCGGGCGGTTCTGGAGATGGCACACTCACACCTGCTGAGTGGACACTTAGGGGTAAAAAAGACGCTAGAACGTATCTTACAGCGGTTCTTTTGGCCTGGGGTTTACGCGGAGGTCAAAAGGTACTGCAAATCTTGCCCCGAATGTCAGTTGACCACACCCACCGCAAGTTTCCGTAGCCCATTAGTACCCCTGCCAGTGATAGAGGTACCTTTTGAACGGATTGCAATGGACTTGGTAGGGCCCATTGTAAAATCCGCCCGTGGCCACCAACATATACTGGTGGTCGTCGACTATGCCACCCGGTACCCAGAGGCTATACCACTCCGCCATTACCTCAGCAAAACTGATTGCACGGGAGCTGCTTGCTATGTTCTGTCACCTTGGACTACCTTAGGAGATCCTGACGGATCAAGGGACCCCTTTTATGTCCAAAGTGACAAGGGTACTGTGCAAATTGCTAAAAATTAAACAGTTGCGCACCTCGGTGTACCACCCTAGTAGAACGGTTCAATAAAACCCTCAAGTCCATGTTAAAAAAGGTGGTTTCTAACGACGAGATTGGGACATGTTGCTACCCTATCTGATGTTCGCCGCCCGTGAGGTACCCCAGGCTTCCACAGGATTCTCTCCCTTTGAGTTATTGTGCGGCAGACACCCTAGGGCTCTGTTGGACGTAGCCAAAGAGACATGGGAACAAAAGCCGACTCCACATAGGAGTATAATTGAACACATGGCTAGTATGCAGGACCGGATCGCGGCGGTCATGCCCATTGTGAAAAGAACATCTGTTAGATGCCCAGGCAGCCCAGAGGCGCACATATAATAAAAGGGCCAGAGTCAGGTCTTTTAACAAGGGCGATCGGGTGTTTGTTCTGGTACCCACAACTGAGAGTAAACTCATGGCCAAGTGGCAAGGGCCATATGAGGTTCGAGAAAAATTCGGGGAGGTAAATTACCGGATGTATCAGCCCGGAAGAAGGAAACCTGAGCAGCTTTACCATGTAAACCTGCTGAAACCTTGGAAAGACAGAGAGTGTTTAGTTACAGACGTCACCCCGGGCATATCGCCAGAGAGTTCTCTACCTTCTGCCAGGGAAGCGTCCGAGGGGGAGGTCAGGATAAGTGAGGCCCTCACTAAACAGCAGCGACGGGAGGCTCGCTCGCTGCTGCAGCACAATACCGACGTGTTTTCAGAGCTACCGGGTAGGACTACGGTGATCCAACATGACATTGTCACCGAACCTGGGGTAAGGGTGCGAATGAGACCATACCGGGTACCCGAAGCCCAGAGGCAAGCCATCACGGCTGAGGTAAAACAAATGCTTCAGTTAGGCGTCATAGAGGAGTCACGGAGTGAGTGGGCTAGCCCCATCGTACTGATTCCAAAGCCAGACGGATCGTTACGCTTCTGTAACGATTTCCGGAAATTGAATGAAGTGTCAAAATTTGACCTCTATCCAATGCCCAGGGTGGACGAGCTGATTGAGAGACTGTTGCAGGCCCAGTACTTTACCACGTTCGATCTCACCAGGGGTTACTGGCAGGTACCTCTCACAGATTCGGCAAAGGAAAAAACCGCCTTCGTAACTCCAGAGGGTCTATAGCACTATGTGGTCTTACCTTTTGGGTTACATGGGGCCCCGGGCTACGTTCCAGAGATTGATGGACATAGTGCTCAAGCCTCATCAGGAGTACACGTCCGCGTATTTAGATGACATTATCATATTTAGCACTGACTGGCATACGCACCTATCCCAGGTACAAGCGGTTCTGGATTCTCTCAGAGCTGCGGGGTTTACGGCAAATCCGAAAAAATGTGCGATAGGGCTACAGGAAGCCCGATATTTGGGGTATGTGATAGGCCGAGGAGCTATTAAGCCCCAAATCAATAAAGTTGAGGCCATAAAAAACTGGCCTAAACTGTCAAGTACAAAGCAGGTGAGGTCGTTCCTTGGCATCCTGAGGTATTACCGCCGGTTTATACCTAATTTTGCTGGGCGAACGGCGGCCCTGACTGATCTCTTGAAAGGAGAAAAATCAGTAATGGTTCAGTGGAACCTTAAGGCAGAAGAAGCTTTTAAGTCCATGAAGTTAGCCCTGTGTGGACAGCCGGTCCTCATTAGCCCCAACTTCAAGGAAACCTTCATTGTACAGACAGATGCCTCGGAGGTAGGCCTAGGAGTGGTATTGTCACAAAAAGTGAATGTTGAAGAGCACCCGGTCACCTACTTGAGTAGAAAACTTGTCCCGGCAGAGAAAAACTATAGCGTGGTAGACAAGGAGTGTTTGGCTATTAAGTGGGCCTTGGAATCGCTACGTTATTATTTACTCGGGCGTCAGTTCCCCTTGGTGACGGACCACTCACCCTTGGTATGGATGAGAAATGACAAGGAGAGGAATGTGCGAGTCACCAGGTGGTTCCTGTCACTGCAAAATTTCAGTTTTTCTGTAGAACATCGCCCTGGGAAGTCGCAGGGAAACGCGGATGCCCTGTCCCGGGCACCCTGTATGATGGCAAATGTTCAACCCCACAAGTTTGAACAGAGGGCGGGGGATATGTGAGGCAGTGACCGGAATCGTATACGAGGGACGTTATATCTCCCCCAGAATGTGCACAGAGACCTATTAAAACCATTGGAGTGCATTGCAGTCACAGACACACCTGCGGCTGCAATGCAGGAATGAAGGTGAACATGGACCTAGTCAGGCTATCTGGCTAAGGCAGATTAGTAAAAACCTGGCAGGGCCTTCATTTCTGGGAGGAGGTCACAGGAGGCAGTGGGGCGGCCTCCTCCCTCCAACCCGGGTTTTCCAGTGGCTCTTGCCACAGGTCCTTTAAAATCCCTGCACTAAGGATTAGTGTTGTTCTATGTTGGAACCTGTTAGGAGCACAGCAGGAAACCTCAGCAGGACTGAGGGTGGCTGAACCCCTTCCTGGGATCCCTCTGCACCTGTCAGGCTCTGAGCGGCCGGCACTGCTGTCGCCCTCGGCAACCATTGTGTATGGACTTTCTGTTAACCCGGCTGCGAACCGGAGGACTTTCTGTTAACCCGTGAGTTGCTGAAATAAAAGCTGTTTATGTTGGACTTGCTTGGGTCACTGCCTCAGTTACTGCACGGCGTGAACACCGCCGCCTTACAGTGGGACATAGATCTCCCTGAGAATCTGCCTCCAGAGTGTATAGTAAATAACAAGGTGGTGTTAACAGTGTGGGACATGTAGATCAGGAGAGCAGACTGTCAGTCATTACATGTCATGCTGGTAAACTAAGCTCTGGAGGCAGATTCTCAGGGAGAGCTATGTCCCTCCCATAGATCTTAACAGCTCATTTACATATTAAGAAAAAAGTGGGTTTCTCTGGAATAAGACATCGGATCGCAGATATCAAAGTATCATTTTATTCAGCTTCCTATGACCTACATGCCCATATAGACCCTACTGACAGATTCACTTAAAAAAGGTTGACCTACTTCCGAAAAGCTCTGTTAGTAGTAAAAAACAAACAAACAGTGCTTTACTCACCATTCCTGAGTCCAATGCTGAGTCTCTGTCATCTGTTATTATCTACAGCATTGACATCACATCGACAGCACTGCAGCCAATCAGTGAGCTCAGCGGCAAGAGCAAGGACTGCTCAGTGACACTAAGTTCACTGACTGGTTGCAGCATTGTCGATGTGAAGTCAGCGCTGCAAACAATAATAGACACCGGGAGCAGTGGCGCAGATGCCGCAATGTACCTGGGGAGGGTGAGTAAAGCACAATATGTTTTTACTACTAGCGGAATTCATAAAAAAAACATTTCTGAAAGGGGAAACATTTTTTTAATGACTAAAAATCCTATTCCATCACTTTGGTGTAGCTCATCATCACCAGGCGTCCACATTGGTGATTATTGGAGATTATCAGGTCGACAGTCGTCTTTAGACGCTGTGATAAACGTACATGAAATAGAAGGCGTCAAATACAAAAAGAACAAGTGAAATGAAGCAGCTCTGCCTCCTCCATTCCCTGTTCCCTCAGTAATAGCGGTGGTTATTTATTTATTATTACCAGAGCCGGCGTGGGTGGACCTGTTAGCATAAGTATGTAGGCCCGGGAAAAATCTCAGTTGCCATGGGAACCTTAAACACTAGAAACAAGCAGGGTTTAATTATGGGGCCGGAGAATGCAGATCTTTGGGAGATGTACCCAGCGCTTGTATTGGAGGCTTTGTACGGCTCGCCTGGCTTCTGTAAGTATGTAGGCCGGCGTCATAAAGATCATTTATTCATAAGCCCGGAGTGACGGACATGACGATGCTGCGTTACCTACAGAGGTTCCCCAGCTAACAACGACATAAACTATGGAAAAAATAGTGATGCGGTGACATTCAGTAATCCAGAACTTCTTACAGTCTGTCACTGGTGAAACTACAGGGTACAAAGAAAAGCAAGATGCAGAACGGATCCTTGGTGTATTTTATGGCGGTCCGCCTTCTTGGGCCTTGTCAATAATTGTAATTCTATAAGAAATCCATCATAAACCCTCAATTACTGATCCAATGAGGGCCGGAATAAAGGAATTATAGAGCAACTGCTACTGCGAGGCTATGGCACCACAGACACAGTGATATATGTAATGTGCGCAGGGAGCAGATGGCCGATCCCTCCCCAACATCAGACCGAGGATTATTACATGTATATACCGCACACTCCTTATATTATGTGGTTATATACTGCACACTCCTTATATTATGTGTTTATATACTGTACACTCCTTATATTATGTGTTTCTATACTGCACACTCCTTATATTATGTTTATATACTGCACACTCCTTATATTATGTGTTTATATACTGTACACGCCTTATATTATGTGTTTATATACTGTACACGCCTTATATTATGTGTTTATATACTGTACACTCCTTATATTATGTGTTTATATACTGCACACTCCTTATATTATGTGTTTATATACTGCACACTCCTTATATTATGTGTTTCTATACTGCACACTCCTTATATTATGTTTATATACTGCACACTCCTTATATTATGTGTTTATATACTGTACACGCCTTATATTATGTGTTTATATACTGCACACTCCTTATATTATGTGTTTATATACTGCACACTCCTTATATTATGTGTTTATATACCGCACACTCCTTATATTATGTGTTTATATACTGCACACTCCTTATATTATGTGTTTATATACTGTACACGCCTTATATTATGTGTTTATATACTGTACACTCCTTATATTATGTGTTTATATACTGCACACTCCTTATATTATGTGTTTATATACTGTACACGCCTTATATTATGTGTTTATATACTGTACACTCCTTATATTATGTGTTTATATACTGTACACGCCTTATATTATGTGTTTATATACTGTACACGCCTTATATTATGTGTTTATATACTGCACACTCCTTATATTATGTGTTTATATACTGTACACGCCTTATATTATGTGTTTATATACTGCACACTCCTTATATTATGTGTTTATATACTGCACACGCCTTATATTATGTGTTTATATACTGCACACTCCTTATATTATGTGTTTATATACCGCACACTCCTTATATTATGTGTTTATATACTGTACGCTCCTTATATTATGTGTTTATATACTGTACACGCCTTATATTATGTGTTTATATACTGTACACGCCTTATATTATGTGTTTATATACTGCACACTCCTTATATTATGTGTTTATATACTGCACACGCCTTATATTATGTGTTTATATACTGCACACTCCTTATATTATGTGTTTATATACCGCACACTCCTTATATTATGTGTTTATATACTGTACACTCCTTATATTATGTTTATATACTGCACACTCCTTATATTATGTGTTTATATACTGTACACTCCTTATATTATGTGTTTATATACTGTACACTCCTTATATTATGTGTTTATATACTGTACACTCCTTATATTATGTGTTTATATACTGTACACTCCTTATATTATGTGTTTATATACTGCACACTCCTTATATTATGTGGTTATATACTGCACACGCCTTATATTATGTGTTTATATACTGTACACTCCTTATATTATGTGTTTATATACTGCACACTCCTTATATTATGTGTTTATATACTGCACACTCCTTATATTATGTGTTTATATACTGCACACTCCTTATATTATGTGTTTATATACTGCACACTCCTTATATTATGTGTTTATATACCGCACACTCCTTATATTATGTGTTTATATACTGTACACTCCTTATATTATGTTTATATACTGCACACTCCTTATATTATGTGTTTATATACTGCACACTCCTTATATTATGTGTTTATATACTGTACACTCCTTATATTATGTGTTTATATACTGTACACTCCTTATATTATGTGTTTATATACTGTACACTCCTTATATTATGTGTTTATATACTGCACACTCCTTATATTATGTGTTTATATACTGCACACTCCTTATATTATGTGGTTATATACTGCACACGCCTTATATTATGTGTTTATATACTGCACACTCCTTATATTATGTGTTTATATACTGCACACTCCTTATATTATGTGTTTATATACTGCACACGCCTTATATTATGTGTTTATATACTGTACACTCCTTATATTATGTGTTTATATACTGCACACGCCTTATATTATGTGTTTATATACTGCACACGCCTTATATTATGTGTTTATATACTGTACACTCCTTATATTATGTGTTTATATACCGCACACTCCTTATATTATGTGTTTATATACCGTACACTCCTTATATTATGTGTTTATATACTGTACACTCCTTATATTATGTGTTTATATACTGTACACTCCTTATATTATGTGTTTATATACTGCACACTCCTTATATTATGTGTTTATATACTGCACACGCCTTATATTATGTGTTTATATACTGCACACTCCTTATATTATGTGTTTATATACTGCACACTCCTTATATTATGTGTTTATATACTGCACACTCCTTATATTATGTGTTTATATACTGTACACTCCTTATATTATGTGTTTATATACTGCACACTCCTTATATTATGTGTTTATATACTGTACACTCCTTATATTATGTGTTTATATACCGCACACTCCTTATATTATGTGTTTATATACTGCACACTCCTTATATTATGTGTTTATATACTGCACACTCCTTATATTATGTGTTTATATACTGCACACTCCTTATATTATGTGTTTATATACTGCACACTCCTTATATTATGTGTTTATATACCGCACACTCCTTATATTATGTGGTTATATACTGTACACTCCTTATATTATGTGTTTATATACTGCACACTCCTTATATTATGTGTTTATATACTGTACGCTCCTTATATTAAGTGTTTATATACTGTACACTCCTTATATTATGTGTTTATATACTGTACACTCCTTATATTATGTGTTTATATACTGTACACTCCTTATATTATGTGTTTATATACTGCACACTCCTTATATTATGTGTTTATATACTGCACACGCCTTATATTATGTGTTTATATACTGCACACTCCTTATATTATGTGTTTATATACTGCACACTCCTTATATTATGTGTTTATATACTGTACACTCTTTATATTATGTGTTTATATACTGCACACTCCTTATATTATGTGTTTATATACTGTACACTCCTTATATTATGTGTTTCTATACTGCACACTCCTTATATTATGTGTTTATATACTGCACACTCCTTATATTATGTGTTTATATACTGTACACTCCTTATATTATGTGTTTCTATACTGCACACTCCTTATATTATGTGTTTCTATACTGCACACTCCTTATATTATGTGTTTATATACTGCACACGCCTTATATTATGTGTTTATATACTGCACACTCCTTATATTATGTGTTTATATACCGCACACTCCTTATATTATGTGTTTATATACTGTACACTCCTTATATTATGTGTTTATATACTGTACACTCCTTATATTATGTGTTTATATACTGTACACTCCTTATATTATGTGTTTATATACTGTACACTCCTTATATTATGTGTTTCTATACTGCACACTCCTTATATTATGTGTTTATATACTGCACACTCCTTATATTATGTGTTTATATACTGCACACGCCTTATATTATGTGTTTATATACTGTACACTCCTTATATTATGTGTTTATATACTGTACACTCCTTATATTATGTGTTTATATACTGCACACTCCTTATATTATGTGTTTATATACTGCACACGCCTTATATTATGTGTTTATATACTGCACACTCCTTATATTATGTGTTTATATACTGTACACTCCTTATATTATGTGTTTATATACTGTACACTCCTTATATTATGTGTTTATATACCACACACTCCTTATATTATGTGTTTATATACTGTACACTCCTTATATTATGTGTTTATATACTGCACACGCCTTATATTATGTGGTTATATACTGCACACTCCTTATATTATGTAGTTATATACTGCACACTCCTTATATTATGTGTTTATATACTGTACACTCCTTATATTATGTGTTTATATACTGTACACTCCTTATATTATGTGGTTATATACTGCACACTCCTTATATTATGTGTTTATATACTGCACACGCCTTATATTATGTGTTTATATACTGCACACTCCTTATATTATGTGTTTATATACTGTACACTCCTTATATTATGTGTTTATATACTGTACACTCCTTATATTATGTGTTTATATACTGTACACTCCTTATATTATGTGTTTATATACTGTACACTCCTTATATTATGTGTTTATATACTGCACACGCCTTATATTATGTGTTTATATACCGCACACTCCTTATATTATGTGTTTATATACCGTACACTCCTTATATTATGTGTTTATATACCGCACACTCCTTATATTATGTGTTTATATACCGCACACTCCTTATATTATGTGTTTATATACTGTACACTCCTTATATTATGTGTTTATATACTGTACACGCCTTATATTATGTGTTTATATACTGCACACTCCTTATATTATGTGTTTATATACCGCACACTCCTTATATTATGTGTTTATATACTGTACACTCCTTATATTATGTGTTTATATACTGTACACTCCTTATATTATGTGTTTATATACTGTACACGCCTTATATTATGTGTTTATATACTGCACACTCCTTATATTATGTGTTTATATACTGCACACGCCTTATATTATGTGTTTATATACTGCACACTCCTTATATTATGTGTTTATATACTGTACACTCCTTATATTATGTGTTTCTATACTGCACACTCCTTATATTATGTGTTTATATACTGCACGCTCCTTATATTATGTGTTTATATACCGCACACTCCTTATATTATGTGTTTATATACTGTACGCTCCTTATATTATGTGTTTATATACCGCACACTCCTTATATTATGTGTTTATATACTGCACACGCCTTATATTATGTGTTTATATACTGTACACTCCTTATATTATGTGTTTATATACTGCACACTCCTTATATTATGTGTTTATATACTACACACGCCTTATATTATGTGTTTATATACTGCACACGCCTTATATTATGTGTTTATATACTGTACACTCCTTATATTATGTGTTTATATACTGCACACTCCTTATATTATGTGTTTATATACTGCACACTCCTTATATTATGTGTTTATATACTGTACACTCCTTATATTGTGTTTATATACTGCACACTCCTTATATTATGTGTTTATATACTGTACACTCCTTATATTATGTGTTTATATACTGTACACGCCTTATATTATGTGTTTATATACTGCACACTCCTTATATTATGTGTTTATATACCGCACACTCCTTATATTATGTGTTTATATACTGTACACTCCTTATATCATGTGTTTATATACTGTACACTCCTTATATTATGTGTTTATATACCGCACACTCCTTATATTATGTGTTTATATACTGTACACTCCTTATATTATGTGTTTATATACTGCACACTCCTTATATTATGTGTTTATATACCGCACACTCCTTATATTATGTGTTTATATACTGTACACTCCTTATATTAGGTGTTTCTATACTGCACACTCCTTATATTATGTGTTTATATACTGCACACTCCTTATATTATGTGTTTATATACTGTACACGCCTTATATTATGTGTTTATATACTGTACACTCCTTATATTATGTGTTTATATACTGCACACTCCTTATATTATGTGTTTATATACTGTACACTCCTTATATCATGTGTTTATATACCGTACACTCCTTATATTATGTGTTTATATACCGCACACTCCTTATATTATGTGTTTATATACTGTACACTCCTTATATTATGTGTTTATATACTGCACACTCCTTATATTATGTGTTTATATACCGCACACTCCTTATATTATGTGTTTATATACTGTACACTCCTTATATTAGGTGTTTCTATACTGCACACTCCTTATATTATGTGTTTATATACTGCACACTCCTTATATTATGTGTTTATATACTGCACACTCCTTATATTATGTGTTTCTATACCGCACACTCCTTATATTATGTGTTTATATACTGTACACTCCTTATATCATGTGTTTATATACTGTACACTCCTTATATTATGTGTTTATATACCGCACACTCCTTATATTATGTGTTTATATACTGTACACTCCTTATATTATGTGTTTATATACTGCACACTCCTTATATTATGTGTTTATATACCGCACACTCCTTATATTATGTGTTTATATACTGTACACTCCTTATATTAGGTGTTTCTATACTGCACACTCCTTATATTATGTGTTTATATACTGCACACTCCTTATATTATGTGTTTATATACTGTACACTCCTTATATTATGTGTTTATATACTGTACACTCCTTATATTATGTGTTTATATACTGCACACTCCTTATATTATGTGTTTATATACTGCACACTCCTTATATTATGTGTTTATATACTGTACACTCCTTATATTATGTGTTTATATACTGCACACTCCTTATATTATGTGTTTATATACTGCACACTCCTTATATTATGTGTTTATATACTGTACACTCCTTATATTATGTGTTTATATACTGTACACTCCTTATATTATGTGTTTATATACTGTACACTCCTTATATTATGTGTTTATATACCGTACACTCCTTATATTATGTGTTTATATACCGTACACTCCTTATATTATGTGTTTATATACCGCACACTCCTTATATTATGTGTTTATATACCGCACACTCCTTATATTATGTGTTTATATACTGTACACTCCTTATATTATGTGTTTATATACTGTACACTCCTTATATTATGTGTTTATATACTGTACACTCCTTATATTATGTGTTTATATACTGCACACTCCTTATATTATGTGGTTATATACTGTACACTCCTTATATTATGTGTTTATATACTGTACACTCCTTATATTATGTGTTTATATACTGCACACTCCTTATATTATGTGTTTATATACTGCACACTCCTTATATTATGTGTTTATATACTGCACACTCCTTATATTATGTGTTTATATACTGCACACTCCTTATATTATGTGTTTATATACTGTACACTCCTTATATTATGTGTTTATATACTGCACACTCCTTATATTATGTGTTTATATACTGCACACTCCTTATATTATGTGGTTATATACTGTACACGCCTTATATTATGTGGTTATATACTGCACACTCCTTATATTATGTGTTTATATACTGTACACTCCTTATATTATGTGTTTCTATACTGCACACTCCTTATATTATGTGTTTCTATACTGCACACTCCTTATATTATGTGTTTATATACTGTACACTCCTTATATTATGTGTTTATATACTGTACATGCCTTATATTATGTGTTTATATACTGCACACTCCTTATATAATGTGTTTATATACTGTACACTCCTTATATTATGTGTTTATATACTGCACACTCCTTATATTATGTGTTTATATACTGTACACTCCTTATATTATGTGTTTCCATACTGTACACTCCTTATATTATGTGGTTATATACTGCACACTCCTTATATTATGTGTTTATATACTGCACACTCCTTATATTATGTGTTTATATACTGCACACTCCTTATATTATGTGTTTATATACTGTACACTCCTTATATTATGTGTTTATATACTGTACACTCCTTATATTATGTGTTTATATACCGTACACTCCTTATATTATGTGTTTATATACCGCACACTCCTTATATTATGTGTTTATATACTGCACACTCCTTATATTATGTATTTATATACCGCACACTCCTTATATTATGTGTTTATATACTGCACACTCCTTATATTATGTGTTTATATACTGCACACGCCTTATATTATGTGTTTATATACTGCACACTCCTTATATTATGTGTTTATATACTGTACACTCCTTATATTATGTGTTTATATACCGTACACTCCTTATATTATGTGTTTATATACCGTACACTCCTTATATTATGTATTTATATACCGCACACTCCTTATATTATGTGTTTATATACTGTACACTCCTTATATTATGTGTTTATATACCGTACACTCCTTATATTATGTGTTTATATACCGTACACTCCTTATATTATGTGTTTATATACCGCACACTCCTTATATTATGTGTTTATATACTGCACACTCCTTATATTATGTGTTTATATACCGCACACTCCTTATATTATGTGTTTATATACTGCACACGCCTTATATTATGTGTTTATATACTGCACACTCCTTATATTATGTGTTTATATACTGCACACTCCTTATATTATGTGTTTATATACTGCACACTCCTTATATTATGTGTTTATATACTGCACACTCCTTATATTATGTGTTTATATACTGCACACTCCTTATATTATGTGTTTATATAATGCACACTCCTTATATTATGTGTTTATATACTGTACACTCCTTATATTATGTGTTTATATACTGCACACTCCTTATATTATGTGTTTATATACTGCACACTCCTTATATTATGTGTTTATATACTGCACACTCCTTATATTATGTGTTTATATAATGCACACTCCTTATATTATGTTTATATACTGTACACTCCTTATATTATGTGTTTCTATACTGCACACTCCTTATATTATGTGTTTATATACCGTACACTCCTTATATTATGTGTTTATATACTGCACACTCCTTATATTATGTGTTTATATACTGCACACTCCTTATATTATGTGTTTATATAATGCACACTCCTTATATTATGTGTTTATATACTGCACACTCCTTATATTATGTGTTTATATACTGTACACTCCTTATATTATGTGTTTATATACTGTACACTCCTTATATTATGTGTTTATATACTGTACACTCCTTATATTATGTGTTTCTATACTGTACACTCCTTATATTATGTGGTTATATACTGCACACTCCTTATATTATGTGTTTATATACTGCACACTCCTTATATTATGTGTTTATATACTGCACACTCCTTATATTATGTGTTTATATACTGCATTCTCCTTATATTATGTGTTTATATACTGCACACTCCTTATATTATGTGTTTCTATACTGCACACTCCTTATATTATGTGATTATATACCGTACACTCCTTATATTATGTGTTTATATACCGTACACTCCTTATATTATGTGTTTATATACCGCACACTCTTATATTATGTGTTTATATACTGTACACTCCTTATATTATGTGTTTATATACCGCACACTCCTTATATTATGTGTTTATATACCGCACACTCCTTATATTATGTGTTTATATACTGTACACTCCTTATATTATGTGTTTATATACTGTACACTCCTTATATTATGTGTTTATATACCGCACACTCCTTATATTATGTGTTTATATACCGCACACTCCTATATTATGTGTTTATATACTGTACACTCCTTATATTATGTGTTTATATACTGCACACTCCTTATATTATGTGTTTATATACCGCACACTCCTTATATTATGTGTTTATATACTGTACACTCCTTATATTATGTGTTTATATACCGCACACTCCTTATATTATGTGTTTATATACTGTACACTCCTTATATTATGTGTTTATATACTGTACACGTCTTATATTATGTGTTTATATACTGCACACTCCTTATATTATGTGTTTATATACTGCACACGCCTTATATTATGTGTTTATATACTGTACACTCCTTATATTATGTGTTTATATACTGTACACTCCTTATATTATGTGTTTATATACCTGTACACTCCTTATATTATGTGTTTATATACTGCACACGCCTTATATTATGTGGTTATATACTGTACACTCCTTATATTACGTGTTTATATACTGTACACTCCTTATATTATGTGTTTATATACCGCACACTCCTTATATTATGTGTTTATATACCGCACACTCCTTATATTATGTGTTTATATACCGCACACTCCTTATATTATGTGTTTATATACTGTACACTCCTTATATTATGTGTTTATATACTGTACACTCCTTATATTATGTGTTTATATACTGTACACTCCTTATATTATGTGTTTATATACTGCACACTCCTTATATTATGTGTTTATATACCGCACACTCCTCATATTATGTGTTTATATACTGTACACTCCTTATATTATGTGTTTATACACTGCACACTCCTTATATTATGTGTTTATATACCGCACACTCCTTATATTATGTGTTTATATACTGTGCACTCCTTATATTATGTGTTTATATACTGTACACGCCTTATATTATGTGTTTATATACTGCACACTCCTTATATTATGTGTTTATATACCGCACACTCCTTATATTATGTGTTTATATACTGTACACTCCTTATATTATGTGTTTATATACTGTACACGCCTTATATTATGTGTTTATATACTGCACACTCCTTATATTATGTGTTTATATACTGCACACGCCTTATATTATGTGTTTATATACTGTACACTCCTTATATTATGTGTTTATATACTGCACACTCCTTATATTATGTGTTTATATACTGCACACTCCTTATATTATGTGTTTATATACTGTACACTCCTTATATTATGTGTTTATATACTGCACACTCCTTATATTATGTGTTTATATACTGCACACTCCTTATATTATGTGTTTATATACTGTACACTCCTTATATTATGTGTTTATATACCGCACACTCCTTATATTATGTGTTTATATACTGTACACTCCTTATATTATGTGTTTATATACTGCACACTCCTTATATTATGTGTTTATATACGCACACTCCTTATATTATGTGTTTATATACTGTACACTCCTTATATTATGTGTTTATATACTGTACACTCCCTTATATTATGTGTTATATACTGTACACTCCTTATATTCTGTGTTTATATACTGCAAATGCCTTATATTATGTGGTTATATACTGCACACGCCTTATATTATGTGGTTATATACTGTACACTCCTTATATTATGTGTTTATATACTGTACACTCCTTATATTATGTGTTTATATACCGCACACTCCTTATAATATGTGTTTATATACCGCACACTCCTTATATTATGTGTTTATATACTGTACACTCCTTATATTATGTGTTTATATACCGCACACTCCTTATATTATGTGTTTATATACTGCACACTCCTTATATTATGTGTTTATATACCGCACACTCCCTTATATTATGTGTTTATATACTGTACACTCCTTATATTATGTGTTTATATACTGTACACTCCTTATATTATGTGTTTATATACTGTACACTCCTTATATTCTGTGTTTATATACTGCAAATGCCTTATATTATGTGGTTATATACTGCACACTCCTTATATTATGTGTTTATATACTGTACACTCCTTATATTATGTGTTTATATACTGCACGCTCCTTATATTATGTGTTTATATACTGTGCACTCCTTATATTATGTGTTTATATACTGCACACTCCTTATATTATGTGTTTATATACTGCACACTCCTTATATTATGTGTTTATATACTGCACACTCCTTATATTATGTTTTTATATACTGCACACTCCTTATATTATGTGGTTATATACTGTACACGCCTTATATTATGTGTTTATATACTGCACACTCCTTATATTATGTGTTTATATACTGTACACTCCTTATATTATGTGTTTATATACTGCACACTCCTTATATTATGTGTTTATATACTGCACACTCCTTATATTATGTGTTTATATACTGCACACTCCTTATATTATGTGTTTATATACTGTACACTCCTTATATTATGTGTTTATATACTGTACACTCCTTATATTATGTGTTATATACTGCACACGCCTTATATTATGTGTTTATATACTGCACACTCCTTATATTATGTGGTTATATACTGTACACGCCTTATATTATGTGTTTATATACCGCACACTCCTTATATTATGTGTTTATATACTGCACACTCCTTATATTATGTGGTTATATACTGTACACTCCTTATATTATGTGTTTATATACTGCACACTCCTTATATTATGTGTTTATATACTGTAACACTCCTTATATTATGTGTTTATATACTGCACACTCCTTATATTATGTGTTATATACTGCACAGCTCTTATATTATGTGTTTATATACTGCACACTCCTTATATTATGTGTTTATATACTGTACACTCCTTATATTATGTGTTTATATACTGTACATGCCTTATATTTATGTGTTTATATACTGCACACTCCTTATATTATGTGTTTATATACTGTACACTCCTTATATTATGTGTTTATATACTGCACACTCCTTATATTATGTGTTTATATACTGTAAATGCCTTATATTATGTGTTTATATACTGCTACACTCCTTATATTATGTGTTTATATACTGTACACGCCTTATATTATGTGTTTATATACTGCACACTCCTTATATTATGTGTTTATATACTGTACACTCCTTATATTATGTGTTTATATACTGCACACTCCTTATATTATGTGTTTATATACTGCACACTCCTTATATTATGTGTTTATATACTGTACACTCCTTATATTATGTGTTTATATACTGTACATGCCTTATATTATGTGTTTATATACTGCACACTCCTTATATTATGTGTTTATATACTGTACACTCCTTATATTATGTGTTTATATACTGCACACTCCTTATATTATGTGTTTATATACTGTACACTCCTTATATTATGTGTTTATATACTGTACACTCCTTATATTATGTGTTATATACTGCACACTCCTTATATTATGGTGTTATATACTGCACACTCCTTATATTATGTGTTTATATACTGCACACTCCTTATATTATGTGTTTATATACTGCACACTCCTTATATTATGTGTTTATATACTGCACACTCCTTATATTATGTGTTTATATACTGTACACTCCTTATATTATGTGTTTATATACCGTACACTCCTTATATTATGTGTTTATATAACCGTACACTCCTTATATTATGTGTTTATATACTGTACACTCCTTATATTATGTGTTTATATACTGTACACTCCTTATATTATGTGTTTATATACTGTACACTCCTTATATTATGTGTTTATATACTGCACACGCCTTATATTATGTAGTTATATACTGCACACTCCTTATATTATGTGTTTATATACCGCACACTCCTTATATTATGTGTTTATATACTGTACACTCCTTATATTATGTGTTTATATACTGTACACTCCTTATATTATGTGTTTATATACCGCACACTCCTTAATATTATGTGTTTATATACTGCACACGCCTTATATTATGTGTTATATACTGCACACTCCTTATATTATGTGTTTATATACTGCACACTCCTTATATTATGTGTTTATATACTCGCACACTCCTTATATTATGTGTTTATATACTGCACACGCCTTATATTATGTGTTTATATACTGCACACTCCTTATATTATGTGTTTATATACTGCACACTCCTTATATTATGTGTTTATATACTGCACACTCCTTATATTATGTGTTTATATACTGCACACTCCTTATATTATGTGTTTATATACTGCACACTCCTTATATTATGTGTTTATATAATGCACACTCCTTATATATGTGTTTATATACTGTACACTCCTTATATTATGTGTTTATATACTGCACACTCCTTATATTATGTGTTTATATACTGCACACTCCTTATATTATGTGTTTATATACTGCACACTCCTTATATTATGTGTTTATATAATGCACACTCCTTATATTATGTTTATATACTGTACACTCCTTATATTATGTGTTTCTATACTGCACACTCCTTATATTATGTGTTTATATACCGTACACTCCTTATATTATGTGTTTATATACTGCACACTCCTTATATTATGTGTTTATATACTGCACACTCCTTATATTATGTGTTTATATACTGCACACTCCTTATATTATGTGTTTATATACTGCACACTCCTTATATATATGTGTTTATATACTGCACACTCCTTATATTATGTGTTTCTATACTGCACACTCCTTATATTATGTGTTTCTATACTGCACACTCCTTATATTATGTGTTATATACCGTACACTCCTTATATTATGTGTTTATATACTGCACACTCCTTATATTATGTGTTTATATACTGCACACTTCTTATATTATGTGTTTATATACTGCACACTCCTTATATTATGTGTTATATACTGCACACTCCTTATAT
Source organism: Phyllobates terribilis (assembly GCF_046119375.1). NCBI lineage: Eukaryota > Metazoa > Chordata > Amphibia > Anura > Dendrobatidae > Phyllobates > Phyllobates terribilis. The sequence continues at coordinate 149,076,415 of NW_027362772.1, read as the reverse complement.
TATGTGTTTCTATACTGCACACTCCTTATATTATGTGTTTATATACTGTACACTCCTTATATTATGTGTTTATATACTGTACACTCCTTATATTATGTGTTTATATACTGCACACTCTTATATTATGTGTTTATATACTGTACACTCCTTATATTATGTGTTTATATACTGTACACTCCTTATATTATGTGGTTTATATACCGCACACTCCTTATATTATGTGTTTATATACCGCACACTCCTTATATTATGTGTTTATATACTGCACACTCCTTATATTATGTGTTTATATACCGCACACTCCTTATATTATGTGTTTATATACCGCACACTCCTTATATTATGTGTTTATATACTGCACACGCCTTATATTATGTGTTTCTATACTGCACACTCCTTATATTATGTGTTTATATACTGTACACTCCTTATATTATGTGTTTATATACTGCACACTCCTTATATTATGTGTTTATATACTGTACACTCCTTATATTATGTGTTTCTATACTGCACACTCCTTATATTATGTGTTTATATACTGTACACTCCTTATATTATGTGTTTATATATGTACACTCCTTATATTATGTGTTTTATATACTGCACACTCCTTATATTATGTGTTTATATACTGTACACTCCTTATATTATGTGTTTATATACTGTACACTCCTTATATTATGTGTTTATATACCGCACACTCCTTATATTATGTGTTTATATACCGCACACTCCTTATATTATGTGTTTATATACCGCACACTCCTTATATTATGTGTTTATATACCGCACACTCCTTATATTATGTGTTTATATACCGCACACTCCTTATATTATGTGTTTATATACTGCACACGCCTTATATTATGTGTTTATATACTGCACACTCCTTATATTATGTGTTTATATACTGCACACTCCTTATATTATGTGTTTATATACTGCACACTCCTTATATTATGTGTTTATATACCGCACACTCCTTATATTATGTGTTTATATACTGCACACGCCTTATATTATGTGTTTATATACTGCACACTCCTTATATTATGTGTTTATATACTGCACACTCCTTATATTATGTGTTTATATACTGTACACTCCTTATATTATGTTTATATACTGTACACTCCTTATATTATGTGTTTCTATACTGCACACTCCTTATATTATGTGTTTATATACCGTACACTCCTTATATTATGTGTTTATATACTTAACACTCCTTATATTATGTGTTTATATACTGCACACTCCTTATATTATGTGTTTATATAATGCACATCCTTATATTATGTGTTTATATACTGCACACTCCTTATATTATGTGTTTATATACTGTACACTCCTTATATTATGTGTTTATATACCGTACACTCCTTATATTATGTGTTTATATACCGTACACTCCTTATATTATGTGTTTATATACCGCACACTCCTTATATTATGTGTTTATATACCGCACACTCCTTATATTATGTGTTTATATACCGCACACTCCTTATATTATGTGTTTATATACTGCACACGCCTTATATTATGTGTTTATATACTGCACACTCCTTATATTATGTGTTTATATACTGCACACTCCTTATATTATGTGTTTATATACCGCACACTCCTTATATTATGTGTTTATATACTGCACACGCCTTATATTATGTGTTTATATACTGCACACTCCTTATATTATGTGTTTATATACTGCCACACTCCTTATATTATGTGTTTATATACTGTACACTCCTTATATTATGTTTATAATACTGTACACTCCTTATATTATGTGTTTCTATACTGCACACTCCTTATATTATGTGTTTATATACCGTACACTCCTTATATTATGTGTTTATATACTGCACACTCCTTATATTATGTGTTTATATACTGCACACTCCTTTATATTATGTGTTTATATAATGCACACTCCTTATATTATGTGTTTATATACTGCACACTCCTTATATTATGTGTTTATATACTGTACACTCCTTATATTATGTGTTTATATACTGCACACTCCTTATATTATGTGTTTATATACTGTACACTCCTTATATTATGTTTATATACTGTACACTCCTTATATTATGTGTTATATACTGTACACTCCTTATATTATGTGTTTATATACCGCACACTCCTTATATTATGTGTTTATATACCGCACACTCCTTATATTATGTGTTTATATACCGCACACTCCTTATATTATGTGTTTATATACTGCACACTCCTTATATTATGTGTTTATATACTGCACACTCTTATATTATGTGTTTATATACTGCACACTCCTTATATTATGTGTTTATATACCGCACACTCCTTATATTATGTGTTTATATACCGTTACACTCCTTATATTATGTGTTTATATACTGTACACTCCTTATATTATGGTTTATATACTGTACACTCCTTATATTATGTGTTTATATACTGCACACTCCTTATATTATGTGTTTATATACTGTACACTCCTTATATTATGTGTTTATATACTGCACACTCCTTATATTATGTGTTTATATACTGTACACTCCCTATATTATGTGTTCTATACTGCACACTCCTTATATTATGTGTTTATATACTGCACACGCCTTATATTTTGTGTTTATATACTGCACACGCCTTATATTATGTGTTTATATACTGCACACGCCTTATATTATGTGTTTATATACTGCACACGCCTTATATTTTGGTGTTTATATACTGCACACTCCTTATATTATGTGTTTATATACTGCACACGCCTTATATTTTGTGTTTATATACTGCACACGCCTTATATTATGTGTTTATATACTGCACACGCCTTATATTATGTGTTTATATACTGTACACTCCTTATATTATGTGTTTATATACTGTACACTCCTTATATTATGTGTTTATATACTGTACACTCCTTATATTATGTGTTTATATACTGCACACTCCTTATATTATGTGTTTATATACTGTACGCTCCTTATATATGTGTTTATATACTGCACACTCCTTTTTATCTGTGTTTATATACTGCACACTCCCTTATATATGTTGTTTATATACTGTACACTCCTTATATTATGTGTTTATATACTGTACACTCCTTATATTATGTGTTTATATACCGCACACTCCTTATATTATGTGTTTATATACCGCACA